>NW_027287205.1:84241989-84841989 GCF_022747635.1 Hetaerina americana | reverse complement strand
GTGGCATGGGATGAAGACCAGACCAGATTAATTTTGATCCGAATATTTCAACCCCTACTACAGTCGTACAACGTTATGCTGATCCCTTATCCTTCGTGAAAGAAATGACATATGGAAATACTTCAAATTAAGTGACATTTTACCATTATTATCTTGACTAGAATAATTATTATTACGCAAATGACATGAGAAAGAAAATACTTGATTCTTACACGTAAATTTTACTAGGCACGATCAATGATCCGACTTACAAACGTATCATGAGGTGAAATACAGCATTGCTTTATACAGTATATAGAGAGGAGAAAAGGGTGTGAAAGGCGGTTCTGGGCGTTTGAGTTCGGTAGGAGAGGGTCGCTGGAAAACCGGTACGCATAGGAGGGGGGGGGTGATGGTAGGAATGCATCAAACCCATTAGCTAATATATCCTTACGTTGAACATTCCTGGAAATTTCCAAACGTTCCAAGTCATCTAACCTTAATCCCTTCCTAATGCCTTATTCCATTCTTCATACGTTCTGTATATTAACCTGATGATGACTTTGTAAGTGGAAATCTTGGTCGTGTGTAATAAAATGTGCGTGTGGAAGAACCAAGTGTTTTCCTTCTTCGATTGGTTATTTTAGGAGAGGTAACGGAAGGTGTATTTGTTCAGTTTGTGTCCCTGCAAAACCTCCCTTAAACGGTAGGCATATCATCACTGGAGTGCATCTAGTCTCAATTCCTATTGCTTTTTCGCGTGGAAACTAATTTTGGCATTAATTTTTTAATTAAGGGAAAGAGTAAAGACCCTCAATATCCTTAACCTCAGTATATACTTTGGTAGAATCAAGGTGCTGGTTTCAAAATTATGCAGACATCTTTTGAAGAAATCAGGTGAAGATTTAAGGCTTGAAAAAAATGCGTCCTAGTGTATGTCGAAATTATGTGTCAAACGAAGTAATTGGCTTGCTGTTCAATGTTTTACGTATGTCACAGTTAATGTTGCTTACCGGAATCACCCGTCGGCCAAATCACTTTCATCTCCCCACATGCGCGGTTTCTTTGATCTTCGAAAGGATTGTTTGCGCGACGTCCGCTTTTTTTTAGATGATGGGTAATTTTTTCCATGTATTACGCGGAATGCAAGGAAACTTGTTATAATGCCAGCCGAAACGGAGGAGGGTCACTAAAACGAAACCTCATTTAGAGGTGAGCATTCTGAAATTGACAAATGAATGTCGGGAATGAGAGAATTTTAACGCCAGGTCGGGGCAGTGAATGAATCTTGTGGAAAAACGGTGCAAACGAGGAACCTGAGCCAACTTGTTCCAACAGCCCCCCCTCCCCCTCGCCATTTCAGATGTTCGCGAGCCGATGTTAGTGATTCTTATTTGTTTTCGAGAACGTTCCGCTCGTAAATGGTGCGGAATGAGGGGAATGTTTCTATTTTCCTTTCCCAGCTATTCCGCCACCCCCATACACACACGCCCCGAAAGTATAAATCCAACCCCGTAAACATTCTTGCTTCGAATTTATTGTTTAAAATTAAATACTTCCCTTCCCGCCCTATTTCGGTTGACTCGGCCGTTATAAAAGAGGAGTCGGGAGCATCGCAGAAGTGCTTTATCCGCCTCGCTGAAAGGGATGCCGAGTGGTGCCGGGGGTTTGGTTGGGGGGGGCGGGGAAGGACGGTGTTTTTTTGCGACGTGGGGGGAGAGGGGCGGGGAAAAAATCTGGCACCTGACCCATACAGAGTACATTTTCCATCGTTTCGCCTCCGCAATATAGCGTGTGATGGACTCGCCCGTTGGGACGTTAAGGTGAGCTCCCCCACTCCACTAGGGGGGAACCCTTCACCTCTCCCCCCCCTCTTCCGTAGGCACCGAGTGTTATAAAGGGTTTTTAGGCAGGTTTTCCGCGAGAGAAAGAGAAGCAAGGGGTAAAAAAAAGTTGGAATAAATTCCCCCGCGCTTGTCACTGAGGTAACCCAAAATAATGACCCCGAGGAAAAATTCGTGGCGGGGGTGGGGAGGAAGGGGTTGGAAGGAAGGAAGGGCGTTTTCGTGCGAGGCATTGTGTTGGTGGTGGGGGAGGGCACAAGATGGCGTCTCCGGAGGGTGGAATTGGAGGGAGGAACATTGCGTTTCGTATCGAGGATGCTATCGCGTAAGGAGAAAGTGCGGGGAGAAAAATATTTTTCATTTTACTCATCCCGAGCTCCGTCTTGGACGTACCCTTGAAGGGTGGTTGATACGCTTTTTTATTTATTCCGTCAGTTTTGGGAACGGGAAAGGGGAAGGAGGGAGGGGGGAGTGTTAGGAGAGATGTTTGAACTCTCGAAGCAGTGGGGAAGGAAAAACATGCACGTGGTATCCGTTTTTATTTTTCCAGATTTGAATTTTTATTTTTCATTAAGTTTCGGCTTAAGATTCCATCGGTTTTCCTGATCGGAAAATCTGTAACCGCTTCTCAGAAAATCAGAATCCCGCGCGCATTTCATCCAAACGAATTGGTGAAATTCCTTTCGTGATTTTGCATCTCGTCCCCGTTCATTCCATTCGGTGACACTCCCTCCAGAATGTGGCATATGCGATATGCGTAGCTGATCATACATCGATAAGGATATCATTCGCATTACTTTCATAATGGACCAAGTCGTTACGCATATGTACACGCACACAGACACTCAGAAAATAACATGTTTTTGTATTATACTTCTAAGTTTTTCAATGAGGTTCGGTTGCAAATACGCAACGCTTCTGCGGCGCGGGAGAGGAAATGAAGACGGTGAGGGGTGGGAGGAGAGAACAGGTGTCGCAGGAGTGGAGGGAGAGAGTGTTGGGAGGTGGGGTTGAAGGGAACAGGGAAGGGTGTGCTACTGCTTATTCATGTTCAATTAATTATTGTGTATAGAACACAACTAGGGGGTGGCAATAGCGCGCCGCTTCGAGAGATTTAAGCTTGGGAGTCTTTGGAAGCGATAAAATAGGCGTCTAAAGAAAAATGTATGCAATCAAAAAAATATATATTTATAAGCCATCGTCTTTGTAATATTATATTTATTTATACAAAACATTACAATATTGTAATATTATAAGAGGGACCTGGTGTAGAGTAGGTTCCTGGATTTTGTGTTTTGTTAGGAGTCACAAAATGTTTATTTAGTGGTTTTGTCCATCAAATTAAATTGCTCAACATATATATATATATATATATATATATATATATATATATATATATATATATATATATATATATATATTTTTTTTTATGTATATGCTGAGCAATCTAATGTGATGTATATATATATATATATATATATATATATATATATATATATATATATATATGTATAATATATATAATCTTGTGCACAGAAATGTAATAATTTACAGATTGTGCAAAATATACAGAATCTGATGATGACGGCTGTGCCGTCGAAACGTCAAAACTATGTGAGTGTCCTTTCTTTGTGTTTCTGTGTTTAGTCAATGGCTTAGTCAATGTTTTTATATATTTGTGTCGTCGTCGAAGAGGTTTCTGTTTCGAAGGTAGTGGCCGAAACATCGACACGGGAACAGTTGAACCGCCTGACGGCGTCGTCGTGGCGTTGAATTCTCTGCGCCTCTTAAAACATTCCTCTTCCCTCTAGGAGCAACTTAAATAAACTTAATTGGTGTGCCCTCTTCTCTGAAGTGGGTGAGAGGGAGAGTAAAATAAAGTTATCTGAAAACAAACTATTTATTTTGACAAAGTGTGGATGAAAATGGAAGGGGGTTTTTATCCTCCGCATCAAGGGTCAGTGGAGAGGGTTGAGAGAGAGGGAGGGAGTGTGTTTGGGAGGGGATTTAATGCGTGCTTGAAATCTTGAGACGAGAGCCCCCCCCTCCCCTCCTCCCCGCTCCCCTGGCCCTGGGAAAGAGAACGGGGGCATTGGGCGTTGGAGCGGACGCCTGAAGTGTGGAACATGACGATCGTCAGAGAGAGAGATAGGCCTTTTCTCTATCCTTTTTTTATTGCCCGCGGGCCCTTTCTTCGGGAATAATCGCTAGGCAAGGGTCACAGAGGTTATCGGTCTCCAAATAACTTTAACGGCAAATGGAACTAGTACGAAACCTGAAATTTAGAATAATTTTTAAATAAGGACCTGTTGTGTAACAAGGCTGGGCTTCTCGCCATTGCAGTAATGATGGCTAGGAAAGTGGCGCCAGGCTGACTTCACCCACCGATATTCTGCGGTTGCCAGGAAACCTGCAGCCACCTCCCAGGACCACCCCTCGGGAGGTTGTCCCTCATCATCTCCCGGCACCCCCAGCACAGACACGGCCAAACACTCAGCCCACCACATTACATTACTTCATCTCCGCATAGTTCCTTCCTCCCTTCATTCCGTCCAACCCCGTCCTATCCTATTCCTGCCCCTTCCTCGTTTGTTTTTCTCCCCCTATCACAGTCTTCAATATCCCACTTCCGATCAATACGCCCTTCCTCCATTTTTCCAGTCTTCCTATGATGCTTTTTCCCTCTTCTCCCCTTTTACCATACTTAGCACTCCCTCATTTGTTTCCATTTTTGTCCATTCCACCTCCTCCATCCTTCTCCACGCCCACATTTCAAAATCCTCCAATCTACTCCTCTCATCCTGCTTCAGTGGCCACGTTTCCGCGCCGTACGCAAACTACGCTCCCTTCCAAAGTTTTGACTAGCGTTTTCATAACATCCTTCCCTAACGTCCCCGTCGTAAGTACCTTCCTTCACGTGAAAGCTTCTTTACCTAATTCAATTCTTCAGCTTACCACTTTGGCCCATCACACATTCAACATGGGTAAAATGCTCCACCTGCGGTGGCTATTAATCTCCAATTTTAATATTTATCTCACATTTCTTCTTTTTTTGAAAATATAATAACCTTTATTATGTTTACATTTAATCTCATACCTTAACTATTTATGGAGTAGACTCAATAATGTTTCCAAATCCTTGGCTGACAATTCAATTAAAGATTGATCATCCGCACACCCGACTAGTTCGACGAATTTCCTCCCTCACTAACTTTCATTCGTACCTCCAATTCTTCCAATGCCTCCTTTATCATTTCCTCCACGATGAAATAAGACATTTTGCTGATATTGAATTGTTTCAGGTTCAACTTCGAGGAAGTTCATGTTCATTAAATGTATTCAACACATAGTATATTTCCACTGTTCTTTATTTTCTTACAACTAATTTCAACGCTTATGCGTCATCATCAGGTACAAATTAATTCAGTTTCGGTCCATTTAAAACTGACGATGACGCCTAAGCGTTGAAACTAGTTGTACGAAAATTATGTTTTCTTCATTTAATGGAAATGTTGCTTTTCCATGTAGATATTTTAGTAATACGGCATAGGTTTCGTTGCAACGTAACATCTTCAGGATAGTACGCGGTACCGCTGTACCTGAAGATGTCACGCTGTAACGAAACCTAGGTCGTAATTTTAAAAAATCTACGTGGAAAAGCAAAGTGTCTTCTTTCAACATGAAGGATTTCCACCATGTTACGCCTGAAACCGTGTCACTTTTTTCCCAGCATGCATTGAGCAGTACTTACGGGTATTAATGAATACCCATGACTTCCCCCTCTTCCGAACCTTGCCCATTTCGACTCTCCATCTGTCACTCACACCTTAGTAGAGTACCAATGTAATAATGATAATACGTAATGCAATCGTTTGCTTCCTGGTTGGTAGGCCCTGAAGCAGACCGCTAATGATCGAAGGGTATTGTGTTGGAATCCTGCATTACCTTGTGTAACTCCATATGAAATGGACAGAGCGCAGTCATCGAATGCAACGCAACTCTTACATTGGTTTACATTGATCGGAACTCTGCCCCTTTTTTATGTTTGAATTTCACTCGCCGTCCTGGGCTGCGCTTACGTCGAGCTCAACCGTCACCGATGAAATCAACACTTGATGCATCATTTGTGATAATTAGCAGGAAATCAGTGAAAAAAATTGAACACAGAGACGAGAAACACGGAATCAGCTGGTGAACAGTGAGTGAGGAGAATGCCTCGGTAGATTGGTGGGGGAAACGAACGTGTAGAATGAAAATGGTATCGTTTTTTGACTAAACTTGGTTCATTTTATCTTCATTCCATTTGTTCAACAGAACCACGATTCGTTTCCGGTTGTGTAATCTTCGGTGATATATATATATATATATATATATATATATATATATATATATATATATATATATATATATATATATGCCTTTCCTGTCGCAAAACTATTTTAAAAAAGAGGCCACCAGAAGTTTTGCGAGGGTGAAATCGCCTTGTTTCCCGCCAATGACCGCCGGGATGTTGATATTCTCTCTCCGCCGTGGGCCGCAGCTGTGACTGGTCGCTTTGATTTGGTCAAACGAATAAATAGGAGTGATATTTCCCGCCACGGAAAATGCGGAGGGTGGGATCATCCCCCCCCCCCCCCCCCGCCGGAATGCGGTTTTGCTTCCGGTCGCGCCGGCGATGTTAACTGTCACTGAGGGTCATTACCGTGTACAAGTTTTAAACGACGGCCGTTCATTAAATTGGGCGGTGGTTCTGTTTTTACCTCAGTCGCCAAGACTTTCAAATTCAAACTTACACTGGTTGCTTGAATTGGTGCTTTTAGAGAGGAATCAACTTTTTTCATCATTCATATATGAATTCTTTTTTTTTCTTCATACACACACACACGAGGGCGATTCTTAAAGTAAGGTCTCCGATTTTTTTCCTGAAAAATCAAATTTATTCTTAACTTTGCGTACATCGTTGGAAAGGTTGTGCATTTAGCTATTTTTCTACATAGTCGCCTTGACGATCAATTACTTTTTGCATCCTTTTAAGCAACTTTTTAATACCTGCGTCGTACCTTTCTCCCACCTTGTCGCGTAGCCAACTGACGACTGCTTCTCCGGTATAAATTCATCGCCATTTAGTGGAAGTGTACGGTGAGAAGTGTATGGGCATCAAAAACGTGCGGAAGTGGAGCAGGGAGTTTTTTGATGGCCGGAAAACGCCCACGATGAGCAGTGGTCGGGGCGGCCGAGTTTGCCGGAATCAACGGTGGCTCCAATTGACGAGATGGTGCGCAATAACCGGAGAATTACCCTTCAGGAGATAAAGAGAGGCCTTAATGAAGAGAGTGGCTACTTCTCCGTGCAGAATATTGTGTCGGAGGTCACAACAAGGTGTTTCGCCAAATGAGTGTCTTTGCATCATGACAATACATGTGTCACATCAAACGACCACCCTACTCAATGAATTCGGCTGGGATATCATCGATCAACCCCCTTACAGCCCGGACGTTGCCCCCAGCGACTACCACTCGTTTTCCGCTCTCAAAAACACCTTGGAGGACAGAAATTCAAGTCAGACGAGGAAATGCAAGAAGCAGTCGTCAGTTGGCTTCGTGACGCGGCGGGAGAAAGGTACGACGCCGGTATTAAAAAGCTGGTTACAAGGATGCAAAAAGTGATTGATCGTCAAGGCAACTATGTAGAAAAATAGCTAAATGCTCAGAATTTCCTACGATGTACACAAAGTTGAGAATAAATATGATTTTTTATGAAAAAAAATAGGAGACCTTACTTTTCGAATCGCCCTAGTATATTCCAAAAAGAAAAGGGCTAAGCTGAACAGTAAAATAGGAGGGAAAAAACTAGAGCAGGTACAGCAGTTTACGTATCTCGGTAGTGTTTTGGACCAACACGGTCAAATTAGTATGGAGGTAAGGAGAATAATTGCGCTAGGCAACGAGGCTTTCACAAGGAGAAGGGAGTTGATGAGAGGGACGTTGAGTAAGGATGTTAAGAAAAGACTCGTAAAAACTTTGATATGGAGCGTAGCTATGTACGGCGCGGAAACGTGGTCATTGAAGCAGGAGGATAGACGTCGACTGGAGGCTTTTGAAAAAACTTTCTTTTGGGGAATCGAATGGCGAGCCATCGGCTAGCGTGCGATCGGAAGGAGATAGGAAGCAGAACAGCGCAGTATTTTCCTAATCCTCATCGCCTTGGAATCACTGACCTAGCAGCGCAGTGAATGCATCGCGACACGCCACATTAGCCCTGGGGTGTTAGGGGAGGGTGGGGTGGGAATTGTGCAAGGGGTAGTAATTTTCTGGCATGTATTTACGGTCTGCGCCGTCCGCGGTTCTTTTTTTTCTCTCCACCCTCACTCCCGTTCTGGTCATTATTTCGCAAATTCCTTTGTCAAAAACTCTTCTCCCCAGCAGTCGATACACTCGTCCCGTCTGTCAGCAAGACCCTGGGCGATCGATCCTCGGACTTTTTATTTCGGAATTGAAATGATAAGGAGATTTGGCCCCGGCAACCCAACCCTCCCTCCCCCCCCCCCCCTAGCACGACGTGCCTTTGTCCGGGACCCATTGGAATTTTCCAGCGACGGATGGCAAGGGGGGGGCAGGGAAGAGGAAAAAAAGGAGTGTTTTCAGTTTGCGAGACCATATCAAACGCAAAATTGGCTGCTGTGTATGGTTGGGTTGGGGTGGGTCGGGGGTGGTTGGGAAGACAAGGGGAGGGAGGAGAATTAAATCCATCGCCGCGTCGAAGGCGAGGCAGGAAACAAATGAATCCCGGATGAGGAAGAAAATGACGGAAATGTCAGCAAGTTTTTTATACTGCAGAAGTATTTTTTGTTGCTATTTCTGAGCAAGTTGCAGTGGAGAGAGAGAGAGAGAGAGAGAAAATCAGATTGCGGGAGTGTGATGGGGGCAATGGGAGGGTGGGGGAATGCAGAAGAAATGAAAATCTCTGGGAGGTTGATGAGTAGACCGTGTTGGGAGGAAACGAACTTAGGTTTCTAGAGAAAAGCACTTGATATTCTCGTCCTTTCGCCGGGAGACATTTAAAAATGCGTCTCTCGAAATGGCGAGATGACGTTACAAGTGAAGAAAAATGCTTGTCCACCGTAAATTTGAAATGAACGTACCTACGGTCGTGAAGCAAGAAACGAAATAGCCGAGATCTTACACTTGATTGACACTGGGGGTGTTTATAGGGGGGGGGGAATTAAAACAAAGTGACAAGTAAGGGGAAAGATAGGGAACGCATACTAGGTCACTTGTGTGCGTTTTGGAAACAGTGACCCGCTCGTATCTTAAATCACACACAAGCAATGCAAAATTAATGAATGAGGAAACAAACTTACGAAACCGCTTAACTAGGTTTTCTCTAGCCACTTATCTACGCCCGCTACTAAAAACAAGAAGAAACAATTCCTTAATGCACCCTAGGAATCGAGTGGTTCTAAGTTTGTTTCCTAGTAGTAGTAGTTTTGAGGGGAGGCGACCGACAGCTAAGGTCATTTGCGCCATAGGAGATGGACAGGAAAGGATGAAGGGTGGAGAGAAACCCGGCGTCGGCATTAGCCTACTCTTTACGAAAGGCGCCAAGGGGTCCGCAGTTTAACGTCCCATCCGACGGACGGCGTACTCACTCAAAGTGCCCTCCACAAAGCACCTCAAGTAGGGATCGAGATACCTCTGAAAAATATTCAACACCGCCGGGATTTGAACCCGCGCCCTCACGGTGGGAAGCCAGTACGTTAGCCCCCGCACCATCTCGATCCCTGTTTGTTTCCTTATTTGTTAATTTTTCATTTTTTGTGTGTGATATAGCTACACGTGGGTCATTGTTTCCCATTTGCCCCCCCCCCCTTTAAACACTCTTAGTGCCAATCAAGTTTACCATCTCGGCCCTGTCCACTGGTCCAGCACTTCTCCTTGGCTTAAGTGAGTGATGGCGCACGCCGTTGTCGAATGGTTCAACCCTTCCACAACTTCCAGCGAGACATATTGCGGAAAGCAAGCCAATTCTCGGTCACAACAGACGTGCCGTAAGTGCAGCAAATATTTCTCTCTCGCGGGGTTGTTTAATCGTAAAAAAAGTCGATGTCTGCTAATTATTCCCGTCTCTTGGATTTGACTTCGGAGTTGCGATGGTTTAAGCGAAAGAGTAGTTTTTGTTTTGCTCGTGTGGCTGGTATTTTTGTATTTCACTGACCCGATATCGAGTCGAGTCGAACTTTTTCCCTTCCAGTCAGTAGGCTCCCCAAGCCTGCAAATGATTCTAGCAGCGATTCTCCAATCGATTTCAATAAAAATGCTGTCTCAGAATACTCAGGAAAACTGAGAAATGATCCGTGATTGCAAAAGCTGCCTGAATTCATTGTTCGAAGTAATTATTCCCAATGGCTGACAAATGTAATGGTGGGTCGATATTTCCTCCTCTATAATAGGTTTTATGTTCCCTCTTGCGTTTTCACCGATGCCTATTGAAACGATTCCAGTGATGGATGAAAGATACATTTCCCAAGATTTCCGTTTCCACGCAAGATCACGTTAGCGTGAGTGTTTTTTTTAAGTTAAGGAGTCCTAGATAAAGTCGACGGCGTTCATTACCTAACTTACTCAGCGCTTGCGTGCGATGTCAAATCATTGCAGGAGGCTGAAATTGTAAATCCAGAAAGTCATCACTCTAGTTTTAATTTTCTAAGACTTTTAAGAAACTTTCCTCCAATTTCCGAACTATTATTCCGATCAAAGCGGTACGAAACGTCTACAGCAGCCACCATAATCAAATTCAATCTCGGTTAATGCTGATTACATCTGGTCCTGGAACTTAGTCTCTAAATTCATTTTCGGCAGCAGTGATCCCTAGTAAATCAATGCCAACAACATCAGCGCCAAAAATGATTCGCAGCTGTATCAAAGCTGACATCATTAATGCCGCAGAGAGCACGTATTTCCAACAGCGCTACTGTCTAGAATAGCTCCAACTGCATGAAACTATGACAACGATAATACAACTACTGGCAAATAGACATTCCGATGATAGCCTGCGGTATAACTTCATCATTGCCCTTCAATTATGACGAACTCCACATTATTGATCATTTCTGCGTATCCTTTTAGCCTTGAAGTGTGACTAATTTTCAGATATTATGTATACATAGAAGGCATAGATGGACTTAATAACGGCATTAGTTGAGAAGGAAAAGTTTCTTGGGAGAAATTTCCAGACGGAAGTGAAAGTGGATGCTGGCCGCATTGGTTGCCAGTGGAATGTTTACTACTGTGACAGGGAATGTTGGGTAAACCAGACGGGGGACGGGGAAAGAGGGGCGTTTCGGACGGAAGGAAGGTAGGCAGGAAGTAATCAGAATTGGAGAATTGTGTTTTGCGACGTATTATTATATTGAGAACAAACAGTAGACTTCACTTAGATGTGTTGAAGTTGGGCTTGCTGCAGTGTGAGGTGCCGGGTCGCGTTTCGTAAGGAGAGGCTAAGGCATGCAGGGGTGTTAGTTAAATTGGTGTTCATCCAAAACCCTCCTTCGACGACAGAATGATGCGTAAGATAGAGAGGAACCGGAGAGCAGACCGGTTTCCCGGTTTTTTGGAACATTTCCAGGAATGCCCGCGACTTCGCGACTCTGGTCATATCGTTCAAATCCTCCGCAAGCAGGGATACACCGTTGAAAGTCGCCGCATTCGCCGACCCCGCCCCGCGGCATTAGTGCCCCCATTAAACAGATGCTCCCTCTATCCTCCTAAGCGCCTTTCTTTCTCCCCGTTTCCTTAAATATGTAAATTCTAGGCGACATCAAATGGGTCGTTTGCCTGTTATGCTGAGCGCCCGGGATGAGTGTCGAGGGATGCCGTGTTTTTTTTACTTATAATAAAAAAACAGCGGAAAATGGAGTGAGACAGTTTTTTTTTCTTCCCTTTGGGGCGGAAGTCGGCGGGTAATGACGCGGGAAGGGAGGCAAGGACACGGGCGGCCAGCGGAGGGCTGGGCATACAATGTCGAAGCTTGCCCCGAGAACGTTTCGAAGGGATGATAGGGGCAAAGAAGGGCTCGCCGGGGCCGTATAAAGCCGCCCCTGGGGCCAGAGGTCATCACGATTGCCAAATGGCAGAATTTGACCCGCTAGACGTCGGGGGAATGGCTAATTTAGTGTTTACGCAGTAAACGTCATCATTACGGGCGATCAATCCAAGGGTTGGTCCCTAGTAGCTCAGAAACAAACATGTTCTAGTTCCAATCGTACAAGATTTTCATTTATTCTCGTCCCCCGCGCCTTCTACACGTCGTCTTCTCCTCGCAGTTCAGCCCTCCGCCACTATTCCCTCCATCTCTCCTTCAGTTACGCTCTTGAGTAAGCTATCGAGTCTAGGGAGATGTCCCGATTATTTAGTTTCCCTCTTCATCATCTTTTGAGGGTCCTCCATAAGCTTCTACCAACTCCATCGACTCCTCGAATTACTCCTTCAGTTTTTATCCAAGTAAATCCAATAATGAGGAAAACATCATCCGCGAACCATCTTCGGGTACAAGACGAGATTCAACTCGTGGTGCCTGTTTGAGAAAGGGGTGGGGGAGAAAAGAGTGAGGAGTGAGGTAGGTGGGGACAAAGAGAGGAAATATAGAAAACCCAAAGAAACAGAGAAACTAAAGTAATGGAGAGGTAAAAAGAGGGAGAGGGGGGAGAGAAGTACGTGTGGTCATTATTTGAGAGGACGGTGGCATGTAGCTGGTGTCCTGGCGGTGGGAAGGAGGGAAGAATAAAGAAAGGTTATGCGGGAAGGAGACATGGAAGGGATAGAGGGAGGTTGAGGGATGAGGCATAAGTAATACTAAGAAGGATTGTCAGGGAAGGGTTGTTCGACACATACTGAGAGTGGAGGGTAGGGGGTGGTTGGATGGGAAATACGCGTAGGGTGGATAATGAATTGAAACGTGTTGTACGTTGCAAATAAATCTGTAGAAAAGTGCAAATTTATTTTTCTCTTATGGCGAACTTCCAATACATTTTAATATAAGTACATCCAAGATAGCTTTTCACTTTCACCAAATCTTCGGAATACATCTTTCGTTACTTCTTATATTCATTTGATTTTCTAAATTCGCATCCGCAGCTTAAAGCATTAAATGATTGCATTGGTAGGCTCATACCGTAGCCGGGTGTCCGTTCCTCGGATGCCACAGTCCCTCGTAATTAGCACATATAGTGTCTGCCGATGGTGTTGAATGGTGCTACACTTCTTACTCGCCTATAATCGAGCACCATTTTACGCACCAAAGTACGGCATTTGAGCTTCCCGAGAATAAAACGATGGGGAATTCCTGTTATTATTATTATTATTAAAAATTACATGAGCAGATAGACAATGTTAGGTGGCGCACAAGTTCCAAGTATTAGAGTCAAACTTACCTTGGAAAAAATAACAGGACATATTATAAAATGGATCAATATCACAAAAGATAATTTAAAAAATCGGTCAGTAAAAGAAAAAAAATACACTGAAAGGAAATTTTCAAACACAAATCTCTGACACAAGAAAAGGAAATCCCCACCTAATCAACATCAGTTTCCCAATCAACAAGAAAAAAAATATCAAAACTAAGCTGTCACATACGATACAATTTTACACAACACATCGGTCTCATTTCACATTAATTGTTTATCTCTTTTCTTAAAAGTATTTACCTAGTTAGGAAAGGGCCCGAATAGTTTTGCAGGTAAGGTGTTCCAATCAACAATTGCTTTATTGAGAAAAGAAATTTTTTTATTCGTTCTTTTTGCCCAGCAGTTTTTCTAATGTGTAGTGACCCATAACCCTATGTCATAAGTTTAAGTGCCGACTCGCAAGTTGTGGGTGTAGTTTAATATTTGGTGGTTAGAGCACCTCGACCGCTGCGTTTCACGGGGTAAGAGCGATTGGATTGTTTAGCAATTAAATACAGGCACTGAAATGTTTAATGTACGTATAAAAGTGTGTTGGATTGCCAAATGTGAATGTCACCCATCCAGTCGAAAGTGAATTTCAACCCTTGTTGTCTTCTGATCAACATGTTGTCCAGTTTACAGAAAAAACAATTCAAAAAGTAATGTTGAACATAACGAAGGCAGATCGCAAACACTCCGCCGTCGTGCTTTTTGTGACGACATTTGAGGGACGGTATTTTCGCCCGGACTGTCAAGAGGTCTCCATGCCAACCGCACGGTCGTTGATCCGATTTGCGGAAAGGATCAACCCGACAGATGCGATACCTCCGCGCATTTGTGTCCGAACAGTATATTCTCGCGCTGCCCATTCGGACACGTTTTGGGTGCGGATTTCTTGCTTCTCGCTACTCTTGCGTCACAGCAGCCAATTAGCGACATCTAATGCATCAAATCCAATGGGTGCGGCTTGGCATATTACTGACTTGTAAAAAGCGTTGTTTGCAATTCATTAAAAACATACCACCCGATGCATTTTCCGCCGTCCATAGGCCCGGAAAGGAATGTATCTGTTGTTATTGATTCAACGTTTAATATTAAGCGTAATGATATGAACCAACTTCAAAAATTTGTTTGCGATTGACCGCATTAATTATTTTACGAGGTAATTAAAATACTGTTCCATTTATTTCCTTTAATCCGAATATTGGTTGACTCTGGTATTTACTTTTCGAATGATTTCGCATTTCTATCCTTTTCTCCCCCTCTCCTCCACAATTTTAAGTAACTGTGGACCATTAAATTATGGTCTATTAAAATTATCCTCTGAATTGGCCATAATCATGCGAGTCGAATCGCCTTCTAATTAGCTTGGCGTTTCCTCATCCTTACGTAATATTTTACTCCCGGTCCTTATATCTCTTTCTGCAATGTATTATTAAATAATATGTAGCGCTGGTGTTTGGGGTTATTTCCTTTGGAACATGAATTAAAAATTTTTTCGGGTGTTCATGACGATAAGCTAGCATAATACTAAAGAGGGCTAATAGATTTCATGGACGCACAAATCGTTTCACTCGAATAAAAAGTATAAGTTAAGATTCATTTTCTTTCACTCGTGGCATAAATTCGTTCTTTTTCGCCAAACATTTGGAAACGAACAAACTCAGCGTCGGAACGCCTCCTAACAACGCCAGAGTAACCTTGCCGCGACATCATTCGCCGAATCTCTGAAGGCATCACGCTGCCGAGAACGTACTGCTTTTAAACAGGTAATTACATATATAATGTATTAAGTGGCGTATTCATACGGCAAAATATTTGCTCTATACGTTTTCGATAGTCCATTTCATATCCCAATAGCTGTGTTTTGATTACATGTGCCCCAATACAATTGTAAAAGTCCAGCCGTACGGGACGTGAGCAATACGCCGCCGCTTTGGAATTCTATCGCTTCTTCTGAATCGATGGGCACGGAGCAACGCGTCCTCGTCACGGTCACCTGTTTGCTCGGCCACTGGCGAGTGGGATTCATCTTCCGACTGGAGCCTTCAAAAGGTTGGATGGAGAAGGAGGATGGGATTCCGGGAACGGAAGCGTATCAATAAAAAAAATCCAAGGGTTTAACCGGCGGTCGCTAAGGCAACTGGATCTTTGGTGAGGATTTGGATTCGTAGCATTGTGTGCGGTGTAGGAGGAAGGTCAAAAGGTGAGGAGGGCGGCTTTCTTCCCCTCCGCTCCGGAGAGGGCGGAGGGGATTGTTGATTATCGAAAGGTGACCTCTCCGGCCCTCTCAACCTGTGTTTAAGTTACGTCTTAGCATTTCGCGGGAGCAATCCGAGCGAGTCGCTTGCGTTTCGTGAATTCGATTGGGAGATCTACGCCCCGTTTCATTGCCACTCGACACGTAAAGCTCACCCCTGGCGAATTTTCCACGTTCGCGATTCACGAAATACTTCGACCGCCGGCATCGAGCTTGGTAGGACGAATGTATCGAAGTTGCAGCGTCGTTCATTCGATGATCAAATGGAAGTCTTTGATGAAATCCGGTGGCTATCGAAATGAGGCCTTGAGGAGTGGATGGGAAAAGGAAATAAAGGGAAATGAATTCAGGTGAAGAAGAACTAGACTTTGTTCAGGGGATGAGTGACGGTTTATGGGATGTACATTCAAATAAGGCAGGGAAAGTGGATGCTGGAGATTGAATGGCGTGGCATTGGATTGTCGAAGATTGACACGAAGGGGAGATTGTTTGATGATGAACTGTGAGAGGGAGGAAGATGTTTGCCGTGCGAGACGGAAGGAAGGGAGATAGAAATGGGGTGCTGCGATGTTTGTTATCGTGCTAAGTGATGTCTAGAAATGTAGAGGTGGTGTTATTCATTGCATCTTTCCAAAACCTACCCAAACCGCTCGACTCTCAATAATTACATTATCTTCTACTCTAATTTTAATGTCTACGTATTGCCCATGATAATATCCACCATTTCAGCACAGCGGCTAATGTTTTCGTCCACGTTCAAACGAGGCTCACCGGACAGGGGGTTTTCCTTCACTCGTCATTTTTCAGAAGTAATGTGAAGTGTGCCGACGCGTCGTTGGAATCTGTTAAATTCGTGAAAATTGTCAAAGGCAATTCATATATTCAATGTCATATTGTTCACAACCTTGCTAAAATTGAATGTTATAGATAGATAGAGAGAGAGAGATAGAGGTCTTTATTTGGGCGAAATTGAGACCTAATGGTCCCTTCTTCCATTTAACCCATCGTCGTATACATATTATATTATGGATAAATCTTATAGTTACACTCATACGTACACATAAATGCATATAGATAGACACAAATTCATTTAGCACAGATTTGCACATCGAAAAGAAAAGGAGAAAAAGTATATGAATGTTCGCCCTTATTGAAAATCAAAACCTACGCTCACCTTTGTATGACCGCCGGTTAAAATAAATCGGATTCGATGAAGCGATTTCGGCAATGTGCGAGACTTTGGTACTCATCTTTTATAATTTTCAACTTTTACGCTGACATTTGGTAGTGACAGTATATCGGATCAGGTTGGACCTAAAATGGTGACTTCGTCTGAACTTTCCGCTCGAGAACTCCACCAATGAAGAGCATTTGGAGAGGCACATTTTCAAGTCAATGAAAATCTTCTTTTGACATCCATTCCACTTCGTCCAACGTAGTCCTCAGCCCATGCCCCTCGGATAGATACAATACATTAATGAAAAAATTCGTCGATCCATTTGAATGGCTGAAATGGAACATTTATTTTGTATTTAATCTTTAGTTGTTAAGAGTTCACGGTACTACTTTTAGTTTAGTTAGTTTTAGTTTAATGCAACCATTTCAGAGCGTAAAAATCATTCACCTTGACTGGAATTCGAACCCGGATCCCTCGATATCCGGCCGAGTACTTTAGCCAGTTAAGCTTTCGAGGCGTCCTCTTAAACTCTGAAATTCGAATCCCGGACAAGGCGCATGATTTTTACACTCTGAAATTGTTGCATTGAAATGCATATTATTGGATGACTCCGTAAAAAATACTGTTGCGGTATCTCCCGCATTTTCTTGGAATTAGTTTTAGTTTATTTTAGAGTTCCTTGTACGATCGAGGTGAAACTCATAATCACTGGTATTGAACAAATATAAGTTCCCGTAAAGCCGTTAAAATAACTGATTTGTGAGGAGGGATTGTGCTTGGCGATTCTAAGAGACGCCCGTGGGCTTTGAAATGTGAAAATCAATTATTTGGTGCATGTGATAATAATTACGATACAGGCAGTTTCCCACGGCTTGTTCTTTGATATGAGCATCCGTGCCAGAAGTACCTCTGTCTGTAAATTTAGGGGAATACCTAATTTGGCATACTACTAAGAAGAGTCGGGCTCATGTGAAACGCCTCTCTTGAATGTAATTGCATTTGATTACAACACTATATTTCATTTCAAAAACGTAACTCTGTATCCTAAAATTAGGTAAGCTTTATTTGCACAGCGAACACTGTTTCGAGCATTCTTTTAACCTTCAGAGAGAGAGAGAGAGATAGACCGAGTTCGTAAATTACCATTCCCGTCGAGAGCTTCACCTTTCCAGTAAATTCGGATAAATTTTTCGCTCGAATTTTAGAAATCCACGTCCTCTGGGAGGTCGGCGGATGTATTTGTAGCGAGCGCATGGTTCGAAGTCACTTAGACGACACGGTATTTATTAGTTCTTATTTGGGAATTCCACTTTCCCGATCGGTACTTGGCGATGCAAATTGCTTCTCCCCGGAGTGCATTTTCGTCACGTAATTGCTTGAGCTTCTGTGTCCATTTTTTTCGATCCCGACTGCAGCTCGTTCGAAGGAAACGAAAAAACAATCCGGGAGTCAAAATTATTTTTGTGAACGACTAATTTTATTCGATGCCCGTTCCCCATGGCGATCCGTGCATTTCAACATCTTTATGTTTACAGATGTCTCCGTCGATTAAGAAGCCTTGAGGCACTAGGTGCACGTGTTGTTACTGCATTACGAATCTGTTTTAGTCGTCAAATTGGTTGAGCGAGTCCCGCTAAAGTACTGCTCTTTATGTAGTAGTTCTATTTTGAGATGAAAGCGCAACGTATCTGCGGTGCCCATCGTGGCTATAGGACAAAAATGTAAATTAAAATTAAGATTAAGTTTAGAGATGCCTGAGATGTGTTTTCCTTAAGAAAGCCCAAACGTTTTAATAAATTACACTTTCGGGGAGGTTTCGGGACGTCGTCCACATTCTTGTACGTATTTCCATCAAATATTATGTGTGTCTTGATTAAGTAAAAATCTTTTTAATTTGGAATTCAAATCTGTTTAATTGAATATTTTTCGCGTATTTCGGTACCTGAAATTACAGCTTAGAGCGTAATTGGATGGCGGTTGTCAAGAATTCCTTCCAAAGCATTCACTGACAGAAAAAAAATTCATTGTTATGTTGAAAGGGAGTTTCATTTTGAAATTCGGTGGCAGCGGAGCGGATTTCGGCTTTGTGTTTCGTTTCTGCAAGGAAAATTCAAAAATGAATCAATTTCCCCGCCAATGCGAGCTTAGCCTTCCTTCCCATATTAACGAACTTATATATGCACGTGAATGAATATTTTCTCGCCATATGGCGGGATTTCGTGTTACTATATATATATATATATATATATATATATATGTAATAATATATATATATATATGTAATTATATATATATATATGTAATTATATATATATATATATATATATATATATATATATATATATATATATATATATATATATATATATATATATATATTTGGAGCGGAGGGGGGATGAAAATATCTGCAGTTTGGTGTAATTAGCGCCTGATATTTGATACCTGGGTCATAATATCTAATATATGCACTCTGGGGATACATAATACCCGGCTCAGTCCAGGAATCAAGGAGCCTGTCCAATTGTTTTTAGTTTGCGTGGAGGTTGGAAGGGGCAGGGATGCTAGATTAGAGACACTATAGCATTTATTAAAGGGAGTTTGGAGTTCGGAGGCATGTTTTGGGATTGGGAGCATGCCAATTAGGGGAGAATTCTTGTATTAGGCCCGGTGGTTATCGATTCTAATATTCGTATTGAGGGGTGTGGTACACTGTCCAATATAAAAAAAGGGCATAGTTGGCACTTCAGAAGGTAAACTACATTGCTGGAAGTACATGAGGAGTAGGTAATAGGTTGGAGAGAATTGAAAAGTGGGTGGGAGAGGGATGGGGTTCGAGTTATTAAAATAGGACATGTTTTGGATCTAGGTTTATTGCAGGGCATAGTAGTGGCTTAAGGACCGGGTGGGGATTTAAAGGGTTGGAGTGGTTGATTTGAGGAGATCTGATAAGTTGTCGGGGCGTTTGAAAGTGAAGTAGGGGCACTTGGGAAAAAGGTGGTCGTCCACCACAGAAACCCACCCTCATCCGATTTGTACCACATACCTTCCTGCCCTAGAGTCCCTGAGATCAATCCTAAAAAGCCCCTACACTATCCTCAAAAACCACGACTCCACCACGAACCAAACCCACCTTCCCCTCCCAACTCTCCCCTCCCAAACCTTTCCCCGCTTTCTCCTTCCACCCAGCGTCCTCTCCTATTGAAACCTTTTCCTCAGTTCCCTCTCTCCCTTAAGAAAGGTGGTTATTGCCCCCGAAAACTCAGAATACGCGTGAGTTCCTTTTTTGCGTGTTTCTATTTTTGTTCGCTAGTGCTATCTTGGTGTACATCACACAATATACATATATGTATATAATATAGAAATATATATATATATATATTATAGAAATATAAAAATATATTATAGAAATAGATAGATTATATATATATATATATATTATAGAAATATAAAAATATATTATAGGAAGAGATAGATTATAGTAATTAGATTATAGAAAATATATATATATATATATATATATATATATATATATATAATAGAAATATATACATATATTATTTTCATATAAAAAACCATAAACACAGTAATCAACCCGAAGGTCGGTTTGGTCGGTTATAGTTCACCCAGTACTAAGCCCGACGGCTTGTGAAATTCAAACATCAGGATAGGGGTTCCGGTTCCTTTCCCTTTACCGGTTATGGTTTCCCAGGAAGATCTGATTTTTATATCAGATCTTCCTGGGAAACAATAACCATATACATACACACTTACATATTAAGTCGTCGCTGGAGTCGCAATGCAGATCATCTGGTATTTCAAGAGGACTATTACGGCCTAATTCTATTTTTTCGTGGAAATAAGGGCGTGATGAATTCTGAGTTTCCCCTTCAAGATGAAGTGAACGGGAAAATGAGTTTTTCCGAGGCGATTGTGCGTAAATGTATTTATCAAGGGAAAGTGCATCGCTCAAGGGAAAAGCCGCCGAGGCGGTTAAATCGAAGGCATTTTTCAGGCCTGGCGGGGAGGGAGGAGAAAAATGCCCGCGTAATCTCTTATTATGGCTGGCTTCCCTACGCCCCCGAGGCCGCAATCTTAAGGGCAGTCTGCGGTTTAGCTTATGGAGTGAACTCCCCCGCTTCTTCTTTATGTGTTTTTTTCTTAAGTTACCCGTTTATCAGCCGCGCCTCTAATGCGCCTGTTAGTCAGGAGGGGGATGAGTGGGGGGGCGGGGTGTCTGCTGCGTTTGGTGAAAACTAAGAGGGAGTGTAGTTGTCTGGTTGGGTGAAGAAAACGGAGGAAAAATCATTAAAAAGTAATCGTGCCCAGGTAGGTGCGTGGGCGGGCGGGCGGGTGGGTTGGGATGGAGCGCTGGGTATTGTTGGGAATTTTCTTCTCTCGAAATTTATTTTCATAAGAGATTTCGTGGAGTGGGTGAAAAGTTGCGGGGAAATAAATGGGAAAAATGGAAGGAATGGAAGACGAGGACGATGCAAAGAAGTCCCTAAAGAATGAGGACAGCTAGGGAAGAATAAAGTTCGGAGTTGAGATCAGACTTGGAGGGAAGCAAGCACTCGCGTTCTTCCGCGGATGACGGCCGTCCTGTCGTCTGCTACCTGCGCCCCCCACTTCCCCTCTGCCCTTTCCAATTCCCCCACCACCTTGCTTCCACCCCACCACCACCAAAATGAATCCGTTCTGAGCCAATATTACCCGTACGTATTAAATGGACAGGAAAGTTTTCTGTGCAAACTCTTGTCTAATCTTTATCTTTAATATTCCGTCCGTCGGCGCGTATAAGAACCAGTTGCTGCCTTCCCTCATGTAAGCTTTCGGTTTTAAAAAAAGTCAATCTTTATCTTCCCTGCTTCATATCATATTCTCCCTGGACCTCATGTCCGAAGTACATGTCTGTTTCGCTAAGTCTCAGCGTGGAGCTTAGGAGTCGGAGATACTTATTAGCATACGATTTATTTTTCTGAGTATTTGATACTCATTAGCGTGATGGGGTGCGTATACTGTCGAGTCTGGTCACTCACTTGGAGTGCCCCAGGTCAAACTCGGATTCATGTCGTAGATATCACGATAGCCATCAATGCAGGCGGTAGATGGATTAGTTGTAGTAGATTTAGGGGAGCTGGGGTCATTTGTGTCCTTAGGGATGGATGGTAAAGGAGGAAGGGTGGATAGAAACCCGGCGTCAGCATTAGCCTAGTGTCAACGAAAGGCGCCAAGAGGTCCGCAGCTTAAAGTCCCATCCGACGGACGGCGTACTCATTCAAAGTGCTCTCCATAAAGCACCTCAAGTGTGGATTGGGATAACATTGTAAAATATCTGCCGCCTCTGGGATTCGAACCCGGGCCCTGTCGGCGGGAAGCCAGAACATGAGCCTCCGCACCATCTCGATCTCCGCGGTTGATGGAGGATTGGCGTCAGTGAGTCCGTGTGGTAAAAGCAAAGGTTAAATAGAGAAAGGATTCGGCAGGATTTCTCATCTTCGACTTCGTTCTTTAATGTCTCCCTCGAGTGGGGAATCAACGTAATCAAGGGGAAGATGAAAGGAGGCTTGCGGAAGCGCCGGTGGTTTTCATTTACATGCACGCGGAAAGTATGTTGCGATTTATGTACTATAGAGGTCAATTGGTGGAGAATGAAAGTACTTTACGAGGTTACTTATCAATACCGTGTTGGGGATGAAAAAGTACAACCCCAAGATAATCAAGGCCGGAACTAAAATTGCGCGCATGCAGTTGAAGTAGAGGAGATAATCGCGAGGAGTTGGGAAAGACGCGCCGGAACGAGTGGAAGAGTTTTGATATTTGAGCAGCAAGATCACTAGCGATGTAAAAGGGCCGCAGAGCGGCATATGGAAGCAGAATAGGAACGGGGAAGAAGGCTTTCTGTTTTGAATGACTAGATAGTGATAGCCTTAAATATAAGGACGCGGTCCATGAAAACTTATATTTGGAAAGAAATAAAGGAGAAAGTAAAAAATTCACTATTTATTCATAAACACGACACGTGTGTTGACGTCACCACCCAGGGTGTAAACAGCCTGGGCGGTGACGTTGAAACATCGAAACACGTTGTTTGTTCTTTGAATAAATTGTGAAATATTTGCTTAGGACTTCAGTTCTTTCCTCATAGAAGTGAAATCTCCGAAAGTTAAGGCTTCTACGTACAGTCAATTTTATCCTATTCAATGAGTTTACTTTTCTATCCGGGTATCTGAGCGGTAGGCAGTGGCGAAGAAATGAAAACCAAAAGCAATGGGAATCATCTCCGCGAATGATGAAAGTAAAATGGATAAACAATTTAAAAAGTACTTTAGGAGTGTGCGTAATTGGAGTATCTCAATGAGGGCTCCATAAAAAGATTAAAATGTGTGATGCAACTGTCAAATTGTAAAATAATACGGTCGTGAGAACCGCTACAAGTCAACCCTCAAAAGTAAAGTGCCCATCCTCCCATTTCGCCTTGAATGGGAAAGGGGGGAGGAGGCGGAATTAAAGATCCCCCTCCTCCCCCTCTTCTCCGTGTTACCCAGAATTCTCCCTCCTATCATGGCCTTCAGCAGCCACCCTATTTGGCCACGTGTCGTCAGCATACTTTTTTATGCCTTCTTCGGATTACATCGCCTTCCCCTTACTCTACGCTTTCTCTCCTCGCACACCTTAATGAAACCTTCGTCATCAGTCTTCCTCTCCATCCAAATTGCTTTCCCTTTTGCTCTCCGTTCGTAAATCTCGAAGGCCTCCTCAAATTTTATTCATCCTCGTGTTTCGATAGTCTCCAAAACCGTGCAGTGCTGCGCTCCGTGCTAAAGTCATTACTGATTTCATCTTTACTCCTTCACTTAGCATTCCCGTCATCAATTCTTCCCTTTTAGCAAATCTTTTATCGACAACGCTGTTGTTTTCCTAATGCCGCCACTACTACACCCTGGTTCCTGCAAACTGTCCAAATAAGCGACCTGTTCCGCCTGCGCCCCCTACTTTAATGTACAAACTCAGCTTACTTATTTCTCGAAATCTGTTACTATCGTACGATAGCAATTGTGTGTTACTTGGTACCATTTGAAGCATGACAACATTTTTTGACAACTTGGAAACATCAGGGAACTTTGTGATTGCATTTCGCTGACCACTCTTAAGTAGGACGTAATACATTCTTATTATTATAGTCGTCAGGAAATTTATTTAATTCACGCCTGAGTTCCACTTCCCCCGGGAAGACGTATCGTAAGGGCTAGGTTAGGATCCCCTTAATTGAGAGAACCCCGGGGCGAAATGTTCGCCTCGTGCCGTATAGCACACGCAAGGAAAATAAGGGTAACATTTGCGACCCCCCGGCCTCCCCGTTCCTTCCCGCTCCCCCGAGCTCCCTCTCCCCAGGGCCCCGTTCCACGGTCGCATTTTTCTTCGTTTCCCGCTCCTCGCCCTTTCATCTCCCTTAATCTTCCTTTCCCCACCGTCACCAGTCTTCATTTCTCCTCCCCGACCCCACCACCCTGCTCGTCGCTCGGCGACGGGGTCCCATTCGTCAGCCGCGCGTGGCCCTCCGCCGCCTCCGACGTCGACCGCGGGGGCGGGCGGATGTTTCCGTGACCACGCTTCGCATCAAAGGCGGGGGCACGTCCAGTGCATGAAGTCAACTTTAGGAGTGCGACTGGATTTGAATTTGAGCGTCACCAGCGGTATACGTGCGGTGCAACGAACCGCATAAAGGCACCGGTCAGTAGCCAGCGTTCCTCTACTCTCGTTGACTTGTCCAGTGTAGCCCACCGTATTGGGCCCGTAGTTCGGTGGGAATTGTAAAACACCGTGCTTTCTTGTGCATAGCAGAGGTGTATTATATATTCACCAATGCGATAGTGAACAGGAAAAATTATAATGTGGGTTTTTTAACATTTTCTCTATGCTAACAATTCTAAATTAGGAAAAAGCATGACAGCTACTCGCCGCTTTGACAGGGCTTTGAAAGGTAAAACCATCTGCCCCAATTTCTAATGTGGAATCGGTGATTTCAGGCATGTCAAATCGTCATTTTTTTTGCTTTTTAAGACCTAAATCTACATAATGCCCCGCAAGCTGCCGCAGGGGCGGTTGGCAGGGGGGGTGATAGGTCACTACCCGCTAAAGGGAACCAAACCACACTCAAAGTTAGCACATTCATGCAAATCTTCACCCACAGTGGCGTATACATTCGTGCAAAAATCCCTTTATTTCACATGCATGCAAATACTTACGCGTACACATCATCCAACGAAAAATTGCACCCCAGAATGTGCAGCTATAAATTTATCCGATGACGTGCAAAGGTAGAGTATGAAAAGTAAGACGGCGAAATTCCACCACCCCAGGGACATAAAAACTAACCAGATTTGTCGGTATATTATAAAAAAAGTTAGGAAGTTAGCTACCTGAAAGTCGCACTTCAGTTTTTACAATTGTTTAGTTTGATTCTTACCACGCCTCACCATTATCGAACTATCTCTTAGATAATACAAGTAACACTAACAGAAATGATCCCACTTCTTATGCAAACTGCTTGTCGCATTGGTCTGCCCGACATCCCAAGTCGGAGGGTCAAGCCCTTTGCCGTCTGCAATGGACGCCGAGATCCTGGACTAAGCGCGTCGATTCTGAACGTGGCGGAAGGCTCTCGTTAAAGGTCCGTTCCGAAGTGGGATGATCTCACTGGTGTAAAGAATGCACACGGATGTTTTTCGTCTCTTTCTTACCTTCCCTATTTTTCCATCATCGTCCAAATGGGGCTTCTCACGGCACGCCTTAAGAAATTTGGGCGACTCGAAAGGTGTGCCGTGGCCATTTTTGGAGTCGAAGTCGTCAAATTGTCCAATCTCGTGTCAGCAACCAAGCTTACCACCTGTCCGAAACTACGCCACATGTAAAAATTATGCGATCCTTTGATTAGGAACAAAAAACAATCAGAAAATAGGAATTAGCAAGAGCCTCGATTCATATCGGCTTTCATGCGTGCATCCTTTTTTGGCCTATTTAACCGGAAATAATTTTATCCAAATATTTTGAGGACTAGTGATAACGATTTATTCGTGAAATTTTCATACGGCTGGGATTATTTATTTAACTTTTGATGCAGATTTTGATAGCATCATCCTTCCATCGTAATCTGAGGTAGTTTAATTTTGGTTTTATTTCAGATGGTTAAAAACCACATCTTCTATTTGAATCGACAGTTAAATCATTTATTGTCATCTTATTTTCCATTACGTCCATTTATACGATGAATTTCAGCACCATTGAGTGAGGCTGAGTAATAAAAAGGTCGTACTGAAGCAGTGACCAAATTCGAAGAATTCTTCTCGGTGTGTAAAATAAAAAATCTCCCCTTCTTTCGCCGGAGGATTCTTCTCTCGCTCCACCCAATGCGATGCGTCATTTCCCAGACACTTGCTTGGTCGTCGATGCGTGTAAACTAACGCGGAATAGCTACCTTTATTACCCACATGTACTACTTTTATGGACGCAGTCATGAACGTGGAGGTAAACGAGGCTTATCGGAGCGGTATTTATCTCTTCAGTCCATCCAAACTGACGTGTCATCAGGGAATAAAATTTCCGCGATGTCAAAAGATTTCATGTATTCTTCCTTACTTAGCCCGTGCCTCGAATCCTCGGCGTAAATTGGTGCAGAACGGAGAGTCGAATCACTTTTAGAATTTCCCTCCCCCCCCTCACCATGGAGAGTATTCAGGATCCAACTTTGTAATTGTCATGCACTCTTATCTTGGTCCAACAAAAAGAAATAGCAGAGACCGGAGTGGGGACACTCTTTTGTTTTAAAAGCGCTGATTTTTTTTACTATCGCAAAATCGCAGTCTCGCGCGTGTCGCAAAGTTTTGACGTTTATTATCCGGAACTTGGTCTTTTTATCTTAGTTCTTCGGTATATATAAAAAAAAGCGCATGTTCCTTAATTTGATTCGACATCGGGTCGGCGTTTTCCGACGAAATAGGGAATTTTTTTCTCCTCTCCCATCCAGGACTGCGAGTAGTCCTCAAAAAGAGAGGGATGCTTTGTTTCCTCCCTGCTAATTCTTTTTTTCTTTCATTTTGCTATTCTCCTTTTTTTTCCCCTCCCCTGACGTCCAAAAATTTTCCATCGCCCGACTCGGAACGTGCCCTACGCTCCTTTGGCAGTTTGGATTTGGCGAATCCATTTCCAGCCAGCGTCACTTTTTCTATCTCCGCCACGGCTATTAATCACCCACCCCCTACACCCTCCACCCCCCACACACTCCACCCCCCACACACTCCACCCCTAACTTCTGGCGTAGCAATTCCCCCTCCACCCGCCCCGGGTAGACATGTCCTCCCGCGCTCGGAATGAGTGCATTAAGAGCGAAGCGCGCTTTTCAGGCTCGAGCGCCGAAATGAATAGCATTAGGTGGAAGAACGGCGCGCGGGGAGGCGTGTCGCGAAACGGGGGAAACCTCCCAACCTCCCCCCCCCCGACGCCTCCTTCGACCTGTCTACGCACGCATATGCATTCATTTCTTTTCTAATGGCGGCATGAATTTCAGAATTTTCCTCCTCCCTTCTCGGAACGTACTTTTTTCTCTCTGAAGTTTCGTTCGCCATCAGGAGGTTCTGCTTTTTTTCGTTACGCCTTCTTCGTGCGTCTGTCACTCCACAAGTTTTACTTAATGTCAGCGCGTCGTTTAGTAATCGGAGAAAAGTATATACCGTTCCTTTATAACTTACTTACTGTTAAACGGAGCGAGATGGAGAAGGATGGAGAAATGGGCGGAGAGTGGAACTAACGTCCCAGGTGGGCGCAGGAAGAAGACCAGGTTGCTGTTGGCGGAACCGGAATGAGGGAGAAGAAAGGACGATGTCAGGGGACGGAAGGGAGTGGGTTTTTTTGGACTCGAAGGAGAATTGAAGAAGGAAATTATGAAGGTTAAACGTGAAGAAGTTCAATCGATTCGCTAAGTCATCAGTGACCCTCGAGAATACGCCTTCAGTAAAGTATGCTTTTTTTATTTATTGGTACCATAGGTAGGGGAGGAATAGAATGGGCATGTTGGATGGAGTGAAGGGGGGAGGAACTGAAGGATTAGCAGAATGCTTTCATTGAATTAATTTGACTAGAAACACATTTAATATGGACTTTAGATGAAATCTCTCTGAGGGATTATTTCGTTTGAGGTGCAAGATATTGCCCTGAGCCTGTCGGTGAGTTTTGAACTCGTTGGTATTTGATATAGGCATTTTTTATGGACCCAGATGAACCAATGCACAACGTTGTTCATTTCCCTCGGGGACTAATCTCAAGTAAACTTGTAAACCCCGCCTAAATTTCCACTGTATTCATGCAAATGAGTTAAATCGGTTTTTTAGCTGTTGAATGGGTATCGTCTATGTGAATACGAAATATGATTAATTCGCTATTTTATATTTTTTTAATTATTACTCTTCGCTGGGCTTTAAGGCATCGAGTGCGCCCACCAGGCTGTCGATGGTTGGTCGACCTATAGATAATCCAACGGGTTGCGGAATTAGCAAGTGCGCTCGACGAATTGGCAGTTCCGGACAATTAGCAGTGGTACTCGAAAGGGTTGGGAGACCACCGTTGGGAAAGTTGGCCTAAATATTCTACGAAATTCTATGAAGGGGCGCAGGTTATTAATATATAGCTGCTGCTAGTCGAAAATTTTAAATTTACGAGGGATGCCCAATAAATACGCGAACTGAGGCAATAAAAACTTTATTTTGTGAAAGTTAGTGTACATCGATTTTGTCCCATTCAAAGTACTCTCCATTCGTTGCTATTCACTTATTACATCTTCCTTTCCACAGTTTAAAGCACCCTTTTAAGTCCTCGGCAGTTAGGCTTTTTAGTTTTCTCGTCGTTTATTGTGTCCACATCTTCCTAGTGATGTCCCCTCATCTCATTTTTGCATTTTTGGGGAATAATAAAAAGTCAGAGGGGGCGAGATCTGGAAAATAAGGAGGATGATCAAGAATGACGATGGCATTTTTTGCTAGAAAATGGCAAACAATCAATGCTGAATGTGCAGGTGCATTGTCATGGTGAGGGATCCATCCATCATGTTCGGTTAAAATAGTGTGCACTGTTGATTTTCCTTAATTCAGTTCATCAGCTATCATTCGGACAGTTTTTCGACGATCGGTGAGGACAAGGGACCGCACACGATCAATGTTGTCGTCAACACAGGTGGTTAAGGGTCGTCCTGACGTATTCCACGAGAAATTTCCACTTATAACTCGACTGTCCGTAGCTCCGATTTCTACACGCGGTCTCCTGATTACGAGGACGGTTCAATAAGTACACGTGTTTGACGAAAAAGGGCGTTCCTGAGGGAAGTTTATGTTGTCATCGTGTGCTGCCATCTATCGAACGAGGGTGAAACAAATTTCAGGCTGATTTAAAGGTTAGTTTGGATTTGGCAGCCATTCGAGTAAGACTTGTTACGTGCTTTTCGCTAAGATGGAAAAAGAGCAGTATCGTTCAGTAATTCGCTTTTTTATTTTTGGATGGGAAGAAATGCGAAGAGATAAAAGAAAAGTTGGATACCGTTTATGGGGACACTTCGCCATCTATGACCACGGTTAGATATTGGTTCAACGAATTTAAACGTGGGCGAACATCTGTTTTTGATGAGGAGCGACCAGGACGCCCGGCAGACGTGGTTACCGAGGAAATCATTCAAAACGTCCACGTCATGATTCTCGCTGATCGACGAACAAAAATGCGCGAAGTAGCAGAGGCCGTGGGTGTGTTGACCGGAACGGCAATTAATATTTTGCTTGATAAGTTGGCGATGAAAAAATTGTCGGCCCGATGGATGACGCGATTGCTCACGGTAGACAATAAGCTGATCCGGCTTTTCCAGCCGATGTCAACTTCGAAGCAGTGTTTGCGGCAATTTAAGCGAGATGGTGTTTTTGCGTCGAGTTATCACCGTTGATTAAACCTGGATTCATCATTACACACCAGAAACTAAGCAACAATCAAAACAATGGATTTCTCCCGGTGAATCTGCTCCAAAGAAGGCGAAGATGGTCAGATCGGCCGGAAAGGTCATGGCGACGGTTTTTTGGTATGCAAATGGCGTCATCCTCACGGATTTTTTTAGAAAAAAGGAAGAACGATCACTGGGAAATACTACAGTGAGTTATGACCGCTTTGAAAAAAAATTGAAGAAGACACGGCCGCATTTGGCGAAAAAGAAGGTGCTGTTTCACCACGATAACGCACCAGCACATTCATCCGGAGTTGTCGCCGCCAAACTGCATGAACTACGTTATCAATTGCTGCCGTACCCCCCCGTATTCACCCGATCTGGCTCCCTGCGACTTTTTCTTATTCCCTAACATGAAGAAATGGCTCGCGGGAAAAAAATTTAGCTGAAACGAGGAAGTTATCGCCGAGACAGAGGCGTATTTTGGAGAGTTCGACATATCCTAGTTTTTGGAGGGGTTAAAAAAATGGCCGGAACGTTGGGAGAAGTGTATCTTTCTAAAAGGGGACTATGTTGAAAAATAAAAAAACAATGTTTTAAAAATAATTGTTTCTTCATTTCTTACACGGGTACTTATTGAACCGTCCTCGTATTATTATTTACTACTTGACCGATCACAGGGATGCTTACGATAGATACAATGAAACCATTGCAAACTGTCTATAATGTCTAAGGAACTTTGCTATTTTACACTTTTACATACCAGAATAACAATTTTCTAAATTCCCCGATACCTTGCATTGCAATAAATCCTCATTCCGTCTTTTCATGAGCAAAAGTAAACCTTTTTCGACTCAGCGGTGAAGATAAAAACGCTCCAACAATTATAGCATTGAAACTTACACAAAAGCTGAAGGAACGTGGAGTTGAATTTAAAATATAAAGTCCGGGAATTTTCATTCAAAATAGGTGATTAAGGCTTTTTGCTTTAGTGAAAGTAATTCCCAGTTCTCTCATGGCAAATGCGGTCGTGTTCCCTCCTCTATTCTCGGTCTGTGTTAATGATGTTTTCTTTGTGAGATATCCGCCGGCGTTAAGTTAGTCGTAGGTACTTTGATGCGCAGAGAAATAATCGATCAAAAAGACTGTAGGGTACTCTAATGCGACCTGCTCAAAGTTAGTTGAGCAGTTCAAAGGAGGAAACTCGCTACGAAATTTGAAAAAAAAAATGTCGTCCGGCGCCGCTGCTCTCCTATGAACGGTATCAAAGCATCCGTTTTCATCGACAGGCGGATGGAGGGGCAGCCTCGAATGCGAAGCAGAGGCAGTCCTGCGTCGGGACACATCCGATAAAAACGTATCCGTGGTCTTTTCCGAGAAGCGGGAAAGAAACAGATTTTTCAAAAGAAAACTAGGGAATTTTATTGACCTCATCGCCCCGGTGCAAGTATATTAACTTAACATTTTTAACTGATGGACTTTTAAAATCATGGATTACAATGTTATGGATATTTGAAAGGCAAAATCTTTTTTTTTTAGACGTGTTCTCGTCATAGATTATGTTTTTTGTATAGCATTCTCAGAAATTGGGCGGGGAGAGCCTTCCCTGTTTTTCCCCGCACGGAACACAAAGTTTGCCTTCCTTTTGTGCTCAGTTGGGGATCCTCTCTTGCTTTTGATGCTAATTGCAAAAATATTGAATGCGCTTTGAGTGTTTATTCTTGTTCGTTGTGATTAATCCAAACCAAATGTTTTATTATTCTGTTAATTAATGCGAAGAGCCCAGGAAACTTTCCCTTTTCTCTCTCGCTCCCCCTCTCTCTCTCTCTCGCCCGAGGGAAATCCGGGCCTCGTCGTATCATTTTAATGGGGCCGAGCGAGGGTCCACCCGTCCCTTTTAGCAACGCGGGACAAGCTTTCTAATGTAGTCGTACGTACATATTCCATTTTCTCCGCACACGTCACCCGAAGCATTTGAAAATCTCTTTCATGCGTGGCGGGCGCCCTCAGTGGACTCGCGGGACCGTCTCGCTCAAAAGCCTCAGAGATCAGCGGAGGCATGCATCGAATCCTCTTTGGAGACGTCCGCTGCTGCTCCTTTTGCGAGGCGAGTCCGTTACACAATGATTTTGAATTAAAAAAGGCCAGTCGCCCCTCAAAAGAAAATAGCTCTCAAGGTCCCGCTTACAAAACCACGTAGTAGATAGAATTCAAAATCCATTATCTGATAAGAATATGGAAGAGTCTCTGTGAACGACAAAGGGAAAATATTACTGAATGAAATTAGTGTGTTTTAACTTGTATCCTATTTAATGCCGGGAAACGTTTGATCTTTTGCCGTGGTTATCTGGAACCAATACTGATTAAAATATAGTCAAACAATTTTCCTTATTCCATACTCTTTGTAGTTGACTATTGATGTCAAAAAAAGGGAATCATATGCAAAATAAATGTATGTTTGAGGGCTGTGATGACACATGGGGTCGAGAGAGCTGGAATCAATCGGAGGGAAGAGTGAAAAGAGGAATCGCCGAAATGCGGGAATAGTAAAGGGAGCGAGTTGACAAAGAGAGGCCCTCGTGTGCTGGAAGAAGTTTTACGACAAGGAAAGCCTTTTTAGGTGTACAGAATAAATGATAATCAAATTTTTAGGACACCTACCTGATAAGGCAAGTTTATTTTATTAGTTCGGCCGAGGCCTATCTCATTCACGAAGGACTATGGAAAGAATGGATGTACGTCGCAATGGGAAAATTTCGTGGAAGAAGTGATTGGGACGGGAGGTTTATGGCGAGAGCGGCAAGGCTTAGTGTATGATAGTGATAGGCTTAGTGACCCGCGACCGTCGACTTTTTTTAAATTGAATGTCATTTGAACTTTCACATTAATTAGGCTTTGAATTGGAATAATAAAAAAATTAACCTTGTTGTTAAATTTATTAAATAATGTTTGCTTATTTAAAATGTCTGGATTGTCGGAAAATACCTCTGCTTCCCGCCTGTGTATGAACAGAGGTTGTCCGTCCCTGTTTCAGTGAATGATGATCTTATTAATTCAAGTGAAAATGTTCCAAGGTATCCTAGTGGGGCCTAGATTCAAAGGGGTGTTACGATGAGGGTGCATTGGTAGGGAATCAATCCTTATTCCAATCGTTATGTGTTGAATCATCCAGAGTGATTTGGCTTTTATGTACATATCTTTGATGTGAGCAATTGTTCGCATGTGGTCGCGCATTTTTTTCTGGGAGTAGAAGTAGGAAGAAATTAAGGGAATTAATAACTGAGAAAAGGGTCCCTCTTGCTTTCATAAAACCACTCCTTCCCATTCCTGCGTTCTCTCTCTCTCTCCATTCATGTTTAACGGGTTCGCCATCGTCGTTGCCTTTCAAGGATCGGCAGTCGCGATTCGGGGAGGTTTCCAACCGGGAAACTACTTTATCTTTCCTCTCCTCTGGATGGTTTTGTCGAATTTCCGTTTTTACGATCGCTGATACTACATTTTCACGTATTTTATGTGTCCAGTACCTGAGCTAATGTCACATAAAAAAGACGTACAATTTATATTGGCGTCCATGTACAGTTTTTATGGGATTTCGAACTGTTCAGTGTGCGTACTTTGAAAATATCTAACGCGAATTTAAGACTCCTCGGAACATAAAACACATCTTATGGTGTCAAAATGCGTTCCGTGACTTTTTTCACCACTCATGTTTATTTTTGATATCGTTGTTGTTCTCAAAGTTGCATTAAACTTTAGTTTCCGTACTCCCTACTTATAGCAAATATTAGCTGCACTCGTTTCTGTAACGTTTATATTATTCCCGTGTGCCACTCGAAAACTCCAGTTTAACTGCATTCCGGCTTCTAGCAATTTCATTAACCTACACGGGATTCATTTGTGGATGTCCTCTTTTCAATTTCGGTAACAACGTACTTACATGATTACCAATAAATAAAAGAGTGTTCTTTTGAAACCCATTGGTCAGGGAATTGGTATTTTATTCAAATGTGTGATTATGAGACTTGGGAATGCGATTTAAATGTTGAGGGTCAGACTCACAACAACCAACCCTGCGCGCTGCGACGTACAGTCACTTCAAGAAACAATTGGTACCGATACTTTTGATGCAAACCTTGTAAATATGGTGCGAGATGAGATGAAGTATCTGTTGTTAAATCTGAAGGAGGCAGAAGAAGTAGATGGAGAGGATACTTTGAAAAGTAGTGAGTTTTTGTCCTATGACAGTTAGAAAGTACGGTGAACAGAAGGAAGAAATGAAGTCGGGCTAACAAGAGGAAGTCCAGGAAATATGTAAGAGAGCCATGAACTCCGAGACGGAATTAAGGGAAAATATCGGTTCAGGGAGCTTTGATGGAATGGAAATATTGGCTAATTGTGACAGGGATGAGATTAGAGGGATGCTTCCTCAAATCAATCCTTTGATTGTTGGTTAGCTGCTGTGGTGATCGGAAAACAAAGTCGGAACCAGGCGGTGTTCTCGGAATGTACTCGTAGAATCCCCGGAACTCATAAATGTCGGATTCTCTCGAACCTTTCTGGTCTGAATTAGGTCAAGCTTTAATATTTTTTTTTTAATTAATCCCCACTTTTATTATTATTGTATTAATCCCAAGAGTTCGGTGCCATCAAAACTGCGAACGTCAAGGCACAGGGGTCGGGGAAATGTGCAAATGACCTCGCCACTCCGGCACGAACGGAATGTGGTGGGTGTCCAAAGCAGTTTTGCCGCGTCCTCACGTAGCGCGGCGCAAATGTGCGCCAGATTTGGGTGACGGTGGGATGGTGGGGGGAGGTGGGAAGGTTGCGACGGGGGATGATCGCCATATTTTTCCCGCCGGGATCCTCCCTCGGCGATGCATACCTGCTGGAACTTCTGTTTCTTCGCCAGGTCCGGCATTCCTCCCATTGCGATCGCTCCCTCTCTCATTCCGAATTCCCTTCCCCGCCATTTAACGCCTCTTCGGTAGGGCGACCCGCTTTCTTCCCCCCCTCCCTCCCGGAGACGCCACATTCCCCATCTGCCACTTTAATCCCATTCTCGCGCACCGCCTCTCTGGGAGCGTCGTTGTCGGTGCGGGACATTTGCCGGCCCGCGCGGCGTCGTGCTAGTTTGGCGGCGGGTGGTGCGACCGCCCGCCTCCTGGCGGCGAGAATTTTAACGATTGGATGCGCGCGGGCCGTGGAATGTCTTCCGGGGACCTCGTCGTCCAACCCCCCACCCCCTCACGCTCCTCCGCGGAAACACACACACACACACCTCTCCCCCGAGAAGGAAAGAACGCAGTTGCACTCTGCTACGCCCCGCGACATTACCTTTTACTTCCGTTTCGCGAGTGATAATTTTTTTTTGGCCCGTCTGTGGGGGAGGTAAGACTGCCGACCGGTATGCGCTGTCGAGTTTTCCTCGATGCTAGGGCGGATGGCGTCGATGGAGTGGTTCCAAAAGGGCAGAGGACGAGAGAGGTGCGCTGAAACGACTGGTTATCATCACTGGCGCCGGCGTTATCCCATTACATCTTCCAATGATGGATTTTTGTCGAATGTATTGTCCTCACAAGATGAAACCCGAAGAAGATGGACAATTTGGGTAGAGGAAGTGTTCAGAGGTCGAGGAGAATGTTAAAGGCCGTGTTGGAAGAGATGGTGTTAGGAAAGCGAAGAGAAGAGTTTGGAATAGTTTTTTTAAGACGAAATGAAGCCATTAGAAGGTGCTAGCAAAGATGTAGGAAATAATGTTGGTCAAAGTGGTGTAAGTTCTCGTCATGTGTAGAAGTAAGTAATTAGGGACCGTCCGAAGCCTACCGTCAATAGGTAGAATGGATTCCGCCATGTTTGACGGAATAATTACTTTCCATTTGAGTCTAAGTATTGCGAAGAGATACTGCTATTTCCATGAACGATTGCAGTGATCGATCCCTCATCGATCCGCGAGGCGCGTCACTCTAAAACCGTAATTTGAGACCGAATCGTGAACAAATAATCCGAAATAACCTTTATGCACGAGGCAATATTTTTATCGAATATTTTTTGATCGATTTATTCGATAAAAAATGAAAATGATAAAGTAATGATTTGAAGAATAGCAAACAGATAAATAAATGATTGCCGTTTTATTAATTCAAAATCGTCAACATTACACGTGCGAATCATTGGAAAAATTACTTCATTTCTGGTAAAAGTAATTCGTATTAAGGGAAAAGTAAAACGATTCCTGCTTGCATCATACCGGAAGAAGATCGCCGATAAGATTAGTGCTTTTGAGGGATCCCTAAGCTTGCTTCTGCCGTTTTTGACGTGTTCCGTACTGTATTATTCTAAGGATAGCAGCGCATATAATCTCTCGCATTGTCCGCGTTGGTATTCGGCTACCTCTCGGCCCTATCGCGGCCTATTCGGAGTTTTTTCCTCTTCACAATGATTTCTCCCCAATGTGGGATGCTCGGAAAATTCTCTTTCTTTTCCCAATAAACTCGCGTGCGCCCCGAGTAATCGAGGAAAACTGAAGTCCCGGCGTATGCGTCGTATGGTTTCTGAGGCAATGGCAATGCACGCGCGCGCATATTCACCCGCGAGTAGCCAGCCGCCTGGATTGCAAAGGTGGTCATAACGCGAACGAAACGTTCATTTATTCACACAACGCAGCGCCGTCGTTATCCGTTCGAAAGGTGAGCAAATGCACCCGCCCCACTCTTTCTCGCATTCGATCCATTCCTCATGACAAAAAAAAATACGCCCGACGTCATTGTGACTCACGGGCTTCCTTATGGGCCGTTTTTAATTGAAGTCACCCTTTTCAACGTTTTCCTTTTGAACCTCGTGACTGCTCTGTCTCCAGGACGTGGAATGGTAGCACTTATGGTTATATCTGTGCCCAAAATCAAACCCGCCGATGTGGGAAAGATAGGCTAAATAGAATGGAATAGAATAATTTTTTTTAAGTTCACTCAGCAATTTTGAGTGTTTTTTTTGTTCGATGTACCGATCGCATCGATGAACGTACAATCGGGGAGAGCTTTGGTGAAACCTATTCGTAGAATTTATGCTTACCTGCTGATCATTTGAAATTCAGATAAGGAGCTCTCAACTACAAGGGTAATGGAGTGAGTGTTTCGGCCATTTTCATTTGATGTAGAGTATAGGAGGCAGGAATAATGGACGAAGGGCGTATTGATCGGCTGTGGCATGTTGAAGCTGTAATAGAGGGGAGAGTGTTAGGCAAACGAGGAAAGGGTAGGAACAGGATAGGGATGTTGGACGGGATGAAGGAAGTACTCGGTGATTTCTGTGACCGGTGGTGACCTAACACCCCCCGCCACACGCCCTTGCGGCGGCTTGCGGAGTATTATGTACATGTAGATGAGATGAAGAGGGACCTGATGTAGAGTTGGTGGCTTGATTGTGTTTTGTTATGAGCCAAATAATATTTATTTTGTATTTGTGTCCATCCAAAACCTACCTTAACCGGTAGATTACCTTTTAATAATAATCAATTTTTATCTGACAGTCTTTACCCGGAGCTAGTAAGTCCCTCCTCTGATAAAGTTGTCTAATTAATATAAATCTATTGATTAATAGTCTTTTATTGGTAATGCCGTTATTAATGAAGTTGCCGTTGATGAAATCCGGAGGTGATGGGTAGAGGCCTTGTGGGGAGGTGAAGTCTGGTGATTATTATAAGGTCGTAAGGGAAGGGAGATCGTTGCGTAAGCTGTCTGTGGAGGACTCGTAAATAGGCTTATTGGGCGGCATGAGCGCAGTTGGGAAGTACTTAGCGCCAAAGGAGAACATCATGTATGTATAGAGTGAAGAAGGCAACGTCCACGCGAAACGTCATACATAATATGGACTGTGTTTTTAAGTATTACTCTATTCAAAGAATCTTCTCTCTCTCTCTGTCTCTCTCTCTTTAATTGGTAGAATACTTTGAATGAGTGTGCTGTTACCGAACAGAAGTTTTTTGCAACTCCCGGATTATTTTTGTTTTTCTGTCCATCAATGCTTCATTATTAAAACCATTCCATGGTTTTAACGAAAACTATTCTCAAAGAGGAGCTGTACAAAATCGCTAATGCGAGTTTTTCATTTCACTCTTTGATACGACAGCATTCACAGAAGGTTCGACTCAAACGCGACACACGTGCGCAATGAAAAATAACCGGCAGGCTTTGCCAACACGTGAGCGACTATTGCTTTGAATCCAAGTTCAAATTCCATCGAGACTTTGTCGAATGGGTGCTGGTAATATTGAAATCCTATTCGGCCGGCATTCCATCGAATAGATGCACCTCTGCAGTGAAAAGGATAGTCTAGGCGAAAAAGGCAATGGAAATGAAAATAATCTTTAAGGAAATTAGAATATGAGATTGGAAAACAGAAAATAATTTTTAAAAACGTTTATTTGGTGTAAATTATTATATGGATACGAAACTTGGACTTTGAGAAAGAGGGAAAAGGCTCGCTCTGTTGGAGGCAATGGAAATGTGGATTTGGAAACGGATAACAAGAGCAAGATGGGCGGACGAGAAAAGCAACAAAGAGAGAATTAAAGAGGACAGGAATGCAATGAAGGAGATGAAGAAAAGGAAAATTAAATTTGTTTGACATTTTCTCAGACATACAATTTTCCTGGAAGATATAATGGAGGGGAAAACAACAGGAAAAAAAGGAAGAGGAAAATGTATAGATTATTCAAAAAGTACTCTGTGAGTAGCAAAATACAATGAATTGAAGCAAATGGAAATGGAGAGAGATCAATGGCTGCAACGACAAGGCTCCGCCTTTAGAAGATGATGATGATTTCATCGAGGACCAAAAATAAGATATGCTTCTCCGGGGTTTAATATTCCCGTCCCTGCAACTAGGAAGGAACAAGTATTTAAACGATGGGAACGGACAGGCGAATCACGAGGGAATATTCCCCAGGAAGAAGTTACTTCTTTTTTTCCCTCGGTTAAAATTTCATTTAATCGCGAGCATCCGAAAAACAGTTTGAACTGAAGTATTTCATTCCTGGAATATCCTTCCGGTAAAACTTCGCTTCGCCCATTCGTGCCACGGACACACTTGTCAGCATTTTAGACTCTTCATTGCATCCCTAGGTTTCTCTCTCCCAACTCTTCCCGCGTTATAATTCATTCCCAATGCATACTGTTCATATATATTCGTTGAAACTAGTGAGTGATCGCCGATACGATCGCTGAAAAGTATTCGTCTCGGAGTGAACGGAAATTCGCAGCCTTTGTAGTTTAGCTCGTGTATAAAACCCCCAGATTACATAGCGCGGTAAATGTTGCGCTCGACAACATACTCGGTCTATCGTAATTAAAATGTTTTTCACGTCATAGGAATACTATAAGTCTGGCAGAAGTTCCTTAATACATGTAAAATGATTCGCAGTAAAATAATGCAGAATGAATGATTTCAGAGTTTCTCTGTGGGACATGCCTGTTTATAGAACTATAATTCAATGTAGAAAATATAAAATCTTAAGTGGATCTTTGGTCAAAACGGACTTTATTAAAATTTAAAAACGTGCTATCTTCATTTTTTCTTTAAATTCTCGGGTTGTACAATTCAAGCTCTATTCGAACGTATTGAATTCATTGCTGACGTATCCTTTCTTTTGCTTTTCATATTACTAACTTCATCATGCATGTTTGAGAATTTCACTTTTCAAAATTTATTTTTTGGCTTTTCCCGGTCTGTACGGTGCTACACACCTGCTAAAGGAGATCCGAGTGTCAAACTAGGACATTTAACTCGAAAACTGATCGGATTGCAGTTTCTCCTCAATAAAACCGAGGTAATGAAATAAGGACAATTTGCACTTTTCCACAGTTTATTTAACGCACGACGCGTTTCAACTCAAAGAGTCATCATCAGGTACAAGACCTCGTTCTTGTACCTGATGATGACTCTGTGAGTTGAAACGCGTCGTGCGTTAAATAAACTGTGGAAAAGTGCAAATTGTCCTTATTTCATTATGATGAACTTCCACGACCTCAAGCCTGAATCTGTTGAAAACCGAGGTACTTTGGTCTCGGGCTCTCCGAGTTGTTGTCATAACAAAACTTCATTCTATAGAGCGTAAAACAATTGATGATTTATCAGTAATTCGGTTTAAATGAACGTTTTGCCTGAAGGACTGTTTTGTCTCGGTGCCCCGCCAGGTGGCCGTTCGGCCGTGTTGCCGAGCGAACGCATGGATCGCGGGGAAACCATTTCAAATGGCGGCAGTCACTCGCGAGAGCAGAAATCAATCGTGACCTTCCCTCCCCGCTGACCCTATTTACCAGCGGTGTGTGCCCTTGGCTCACTGCTTCCCGTCACTAACTTGTTGGGGAATGCTTCGCACCGCTAAACCCCCTCATCAAAATCCCTTCCTTTCACCTCTTGCCATGAAAAACCCTTATGCGATATTTTCGATAATTTCCGCTTATCTGGTCAGTGAGAATGACTGTGACCTTAACGGGGTTGACAACTCAGAAACTTGGGCACCAATTAGTTTCATTAGAATAGGCAGTGTCTCGTGACGACTAATTTGTACGTTTCCTGAAATCTGGTATCCTAAGGACTACATTAACGTCGGCGTGCAGTGCAATAGCATGTTTTTTGTTGGTATGGTATCTTAGCACCCCTTTGCCACACGCCCTTGCGAGGTATTGTCTAGAGTAGATGTATGAAACGACTACGAGGATGATTCCTGTGCCTAAATTTTCATATTAATTGATAATTGTACCCTGGCGCTATAAATACACTTTTATTAATTCGCAAGGGTATTTGGTCGTCGATTAGCATGGACATCTTCAGTATTTAATTCAGGATGTATGTAAAATGAATATACTAGGAATTCTCCTTGCTATAATCCTTGGCGATATCACTAGACGCCCCCATTCAAGGTTATTTTATTCAAGTACCTGTTTTGTTCGAGACTACCAGAGTCGCGAGTTGACTGACGTGATTACGAGAGGAAAAACGGAAAGTATTTCTGTGAATGAACCGTTCGATTAGAGCTGGATTCGAACCCGGATCTCTCAATTTATGACGCAGTGCTTAAGCAGGTTAAGCTCCCGAGGCATCTTCGAAAAGTGTATTTCTCAATCAACCGTCTAGAAATCGTGTGCTCTTGGTTCGAATCCTGGGTAGGGTTAATAAATGAGTGTTCCTCTATGATAAGGGTAAAAAAAGAAACTTTTCACTTCCACATTAAGATTGAATACTTCACACGACCATTTTCACAAAGTTTATTTTTAATCATCCTCAAGAAGGAATTCCACAAGGTTACACCTGAAAAAGTAATGTTCCTCTATGATATTCAAACAGTCGTCTGCGCCTCAGCAGTCTAACTCCGCTACTGTTATTATAACCGTATCTACCGCAATTGTCTTGACTTCGGGTTGAAGATTGTGGTTACGATGCTAATTTTAAACTCAGAAGAAGAGAGAGGAATCAGGTTAAATGATTTTGTTTTCCCTAAAATTTGTTTGGACCTCAGTAAATTGCGATGTTCTGATGTTAACCCTTCTCTTGTTTCCTCAGACGAGAAGCTACCCGGCGGTTTCCCGAGGATCGTCCAGGCGCCGACGACGAAGGTCGTCGAGATCGGTCACACCGCCGTGCTGCTCTGCGAGGCATCTGGGACGCCCCCGCCCAAGCTCCATTGGCTGCGGGACATGGTGCCTCTGTACATCCGAGCCCAGCCCAGATACCACACCCTAGAGCAAGGTAATTCTCACATAACCTCTGACCTACCCCATGGACTGAAGGCATCGGTCGTCAGTCGCTTCAGTTCCTAATTATTGGGCTTCGGGGGTAACACGTTTCCAAGGACACCACATTATCACGTGTAGTTTCATTCATCTGTCGGTCATTTTCGCCCTAACCCTAGGTCCGAGGTACACTTAGATCGCGATGATCTCACCCCGACACTCTACTGCGCAAGTGCGTGTGCTCAGTCCATAGCGCACACTATAAGAGGAGTTGTTGTTCGTACCAGGAGGGGTTGGTGCATGCGGGCGCGGCGATCCAAAAGGGAAGGAGGAGCAATAAGGGGGAGTGGTGGTTGTTTTGACACATTTAAGGGAGGTTTTGTGCCCACACCATCTCATCATCCCCCCCCACACGAGATGCACATCCCTCGATCTCTCACTCACCCCAACCAACAGCGTCAATCCGAATGAATGCCGGATGGTGAGCAGTTACCCTCTGAACCCCTATTCAGTGGCTCCCATGCATTCATTACCCCTTTCGCCTCGCCTCTTGGGCCATTAAATCACGAGCAGGATATAGTCCGTCTTGTAGGGCGCGGAAAAAAGGTCCAGTAAAATGTATAGTGTGTAGTATTTACATGGTAATGCGAGCAATGTACTTACTAGTGGTGGCATTGACCAAACAATTGTAGTCCAACGATGAAGTTCGAGGATTTAAGTTGGTGAATTGCATCGAGTTGTTGCTGTGGATGGTGTATTGGCTTCTTACCCCCAGAGGACCAGTGTTCGATCCATAATTCACGCCTATTTGTTGCCAAGTTGTGATCTATTCGACGGAAAACGAGTGCATGCGGTCACTGTTTTTCCGCAAGGGTAACAGCCCTACGGTGTGCTGATACGTAAAATCAGTTCATATTAACAGTGGTCAACCGGGTTAGAGTTCTTTTTCGATGCACAGAAATATTTCGCACTGCTGAACTTCTATTCTCTGTCCAGCACGCCACAAAATACTCCTAAACCACACATTTCACATTCCAGAATATCTCTTTTTGGTCTGAAAACTTTCCTTCTCTCGCATTTACATCCAAACTGTGCGATGTCTCCTTCGTACTGCCACGCTTACACAAATTTCTCCCATCATTAACGATTTTCACCACCAGTGGGCGCGGAATTCGTAAAATCAGTTAGGTTTGCTGATGACCAAGCTTTAGTTTGTCAGTCAGCCAAGGGGCTGCAAGCATTGCTGAGTGAATTGGAAATTCAATGCGACAGGTATGGGATGAGAATCAATATTAATAAAACAAAGGTTATGCGATTTTCTAGAAAGAAAAAGGCCAAGCTTAACATTAAAATAGGAGGGCAAAAACTAGAGCAGGTAGAGCAGTTTACGTATCTCGGTAGTGTTTTGGACCAACACGGTCAAAGTAGTAGGGACGTAAGGAGAAGAATTGCGCTAGGCAAAGAGGCTTTCACAAGGAGGAGGGAGTTGATGACAGGGACGTTGAGAAAGGATATTCAGAAAAGACTCGTAAAAACTTTGATATGGAGCGTAGCTATGTACGGCGCGGAAACGTGGTCATTGAAGCAGGAGGATAGACGTAGACTGGAGGCTTTTAAAATGTGGGTGTGGAGAAGAATGGAGAAGGTGAAATGGACAGAGAAGAAAACAAATGAGGAAGTACTTGGTATGGTGGGCGAAGAGAGGGGTTTGTTGGGAGCAATCCTATGGAGGCAGGAAAAGTGGATGAAGGGGATGTTGACCGGCAGTGGGGTGTTGAAGACTGTGATAGAGGGTAGAATGTTGGGCAAAAGAGGAAAGGGAAGGAACAGGATAGGGATGTTGGACGGGATGAAGGGAGGAAGAAAGTACTCAGAGATGAAGAGGGACCTGATATAGAGTAGGATGATGGATTTTGTGTTTTGTTAGGAGTAATAAAATATTTGTTTGGTAGTTGTGTCCATCCTAAAACCTACCTTACCGGTAGATTACTTTTAAAAAAAAATCTTGGATAATTACCTTCGTAATATGTTGCCGTAGTCAACGGTGACCACATTTTAAATTGAATCTCTTTTATATGGAATTCCGTATAGCCCAGGAAAATTTTGCATGACTACTGCCATACCAGAATTCACTGCAGAGTGTTATTCTTATTATTTAAATTGTTGTGGCAATGATAACGTCTTCCGAAATTCCCTTTCATTCCTTCTCCGCGTTAAGCGTCTGCTCTGCAGGCGCTACTATTACTTTCGCGTCGCATTGGAACTAGGATTGCTTATTTCTGCTATCCTTTCGCAGTCCTCTTCGGCGCCATTTGCATTGAATTAAGTATGAGCGCGCGGAGGTTTCAGCTGTCGGTGAATTCGGCCCAATGTCATTTTTCTCTCACTCTCCCTCTTTCCCTGGTGACAAACAAGAAAGCTCCCTTCATCGGCCATTGTGTATTAGTTACGGGTAAACAGAGCACTTGCCCACTTTCACTTTTTATGGACTCAGCCTTTTCCCATGTTGCTGCTGTGTTGTTATTCGTTTTCTGGCTCGATAACGCTTTGGCAGAATGTGGACGGAAAATATTCCTCGCCTCAAATAAAAAAAAGCGAAGGAACCGAAACATTGAACGACGATATTTCAACTCTCTCTCTCTCTCTCTATTTCAATTTATTAATTTTTTCTTCGCTGTATCATGTCAAATCCCGCGATACGACTTCACGCCTTCGGCAAGGAATGATTTCACAAAATCGGTGTCAATATGTTGTTTGCTTTCCTCCCCCGCCCCCCTTCTCCATTTCTCCCGGACGTCGATGTTGAGTGTGTCAGTGATACGCAGGGAAGTTAGGCAGGGTTGTTCATTATCTTCCGCGCTTTTCAGCTCTCCACGTGAATAAAAGTTGGTGGGCAACTCATCAAATGGGTTAGATTTTGTGGTTTAGCCAGTCGATGATATGATTGCAATCGCCTTGAAGCGCTCGACAGAATCAGTTTGATAGGAACGGGGTGAGAATCGATGATAACGTATCGAAGGTAATGAAATTCTCGAGAAACAGGAAGGCTTAGTTAAACATTTGAATCGGCCGGCAGGAACTAGGGTGGGCAGAATCCATCTTGCAAGTTTTACACCCTAAGAAATGGTGTCGGCAGTGAAAGAAGAATTGCGTTTGGTGAAGTAAGCATGCCGAGTATATTTTAGCTTCATACCGGTGGAAGTCGATCGCACTTTCCGGCAGTCACGAAAAAAAACTTGGATTAGGGTTTAAAATTACCGAAAGTGGGAAATGGGGGCGGAGAAATTCACTCGCAGGCTGGGGAATGCATCCAAAAACCGTACGCGTACCGCTGTTCAATCGTTCTCTGAATTTTACACGTGCGGCTAGTCACTCGTCAGGGTCAATCAAAAACACCATTTAGCCTAATCGAACGCTCGCAGGCGATTGGCGCATGGCGCGTGTTGCAGGTGAGACCCCTCACCACCGAGCCACCGCGGTGCGAGCGCACTGCGACGTACAGTCACATCAGGAAAAAAATATTCTCGATGGTTTTCATACAAGCATTCTAAGATCGGGAGAACCGTGCTTTCCACTTGTGTGACGCAATAATGCGTGCTCCAGTCAAATCCTGAACCCCTCTGCCCTTCTCAGGAAAAGTTGCCTGCTGTATATGTTGATGACCAATTGTTATCTAAAAGGGGGAGGCAACACGACTTCATGTCTTGCGGATGCTTACCAAAGGGGGCCGGTGTATTAATAAGGCCGAACGTAATTTAAGGTCGGCGGCCTCCCTCAAAACTCCGCGTCTTCCCTGTCCCCCACCCCCGCGGTCACCCCCAATGAATGGGGGAGGGGTGGGATGCGGCAACGAATAGCGAGGGGGTTGCTTCTTTCTTTTCTTCCCCCCTAGTGGAATTCTTAGCCAGCTTCCGTCGGCGCCCGTTTTTCCGGAATTGGCGCCCCTGGCATTGTGGCCGGCGACGTAATTAAGACTATTGTCGCAGGAAATCGAACGCGAGAAAAAATTTGATCGATCAAATCATGGGACGCGTCGCCAATTCACTCCCTCCTCACCCCCACCCCCCCACCCCCCATTCACATCGCCCACCCCGTCAACCCCTACCGCACTTCTCATTCATTTCCGAGAGGACTATTCAGCATTTTTTAGGGGCGTGATTTTTCCCCGAAATGTCATCAAAATCCCCAACGGCCGTTCCCGAGGGTAAATGTCGTTCCTGCCTACTTCTGATTCGTGAGGACACTCGCGCAAACGCTTTTTTTTTTACCCTTCCATTTTCAACGCGGGCCGAAATTTTAATTAAAATGACGGATAACCTCGTTTTCTTGGTCGGATCTCTCTTGCCTGCGCGTTTGTGCCGTGGGCCTAATAAACGAATTTCCGGATGCACTAGACCCACCGCATCCGGCCGTGCTCGTTTTGTTTTTCATATCGACACGCGTGCTTTTTTGAGCCTCCCATATTATACCCCGTGAATATGTTTTGCAAAGCGAGGATCTCCCATGCGCAATATTTTGTCGTGGTGGAAATTTTCCTTTTATGTTTGACATATGTCCGATGGGATTAGCTTTTCCTTTGATTACGCTTCCACGGCTGAGGACCGAATTATTCTAGTTAACAAGCATCCCGCGTGGATGTCTCCCACCCCTTCGGAATAACCGATAGATTAGGTATTCAATGTGAATTTGCTTTTATTTCCTCGGGTCACAACCAAAAGGACAGCGGAGGACTAAGCAGCAAATTGAGTGATTCCTTTCAGTAGTTTGGTCATTATGCCCATGTCGCCATGGTTGGGCTTTCGCGAGTAGAAATGGGGGTCTCCATGAAAGCAGGGTTAATTTAATCGGTACTGTTGGCATTGACGTGTAATGCAATCATGGACGCTTACTCAGTGCTCCTCCTTGCGAAGACGTCTGGGAACGTAATAGTTGAGAATCCTGCCTCTTTCAAAATGTAATCAAGCCATTCAGAAGGTGAATGGCTGGGGTGCACCTTTGATGTTGTACGCTTAGCATCAAAGGAAACTTCGGGTGTTTAGTTTTTCATTTCAGGAAACAATAGCAATTTTTGTCGTCTAACGAAAGCAAGCGTAGCGTTTTCATCCAACAGAGAAATTAATCTGTTTCGTCGTGGAGCCTCGAGAAATACATAAACTTCGCTTCGCCATGCCAAACGGTACCGCGAAAATTCCCTTCTGTTTTAACAAAACAACCTGACATCCGACACTACGGTAGGTACCTCCTTAAGTCTGCATGCATCTTCCTCCCCTTCAATCCGTCCAACATCCCTATCCCATTCCTGTGCCATCCTCGCTTGCCTAAAATTCTCCCCTCTATTACAGTCTTCAACATCCCACTGCCGATCAATACTCCCGTCATCTATTTTTCCTGCCTCCATAGGATTACTCCCAACAAACCCCTCTCCTCACCCACCATACCTAGTGCTCACTCATTTGTTTTCCTTTCGGTCCATTTCACCTTCTCCATTCTTCTCCACACCCACATTTCAAAAGCCTCGTCTACGTCTATCCTCCTGCTTCAATGACCACGTTTCCGCGCCGTACATAGCTACGCTCCATATCAAAGTTTTTACGAATCTTTTCTTAATATCCTTATTCAACGTCCCTCTCATCAACTCCCTCCTCCTTGTGAAAGCCTCTTTGCCTAGCGCAATTCTTCTCCTTACGTCACTACCACTTTGACCATTTAGATCTAAAACACTTCCGAGATACGTGAACTGTCCTACCTGCTCTAGTTTTTGCCCTCCTATTTTAATGTTTAGCTTCGCCTTTTTCTTTCTGGTAAATCGCATAACCTTATTTTCATGTATATTGATTCTCATCCCATATCTATAATCTCGCCCTGAATTTCCATTGTACTCGGCAATACTTGTACGTGATCCCTTGGCTGACTGACGAAAAAAAACTTGATCACCTGCAAACCTAAGTGATGTTGTGAATTCTCCGCCGACATTAATTTCCATCTCCAGTGCTCCCATAATGCCTTTCTCTAATCATTTCATACCCATGTATATGTTGAATAGCACAGGAGATAATGGACAACTCTGCCTTACACGGATCATCTCCTCAACGCTCTTTCTAACACCGAATTCTGGACTTCTCATTCGCGTTTTTCATCATGTGTTCTATAAGCTGAAGTTAATACAACTTAAGGTAAAAGTCGTTTGGTGATAGTGAAAAGATATAATCCGAATGCAATTTCACCCGCTTAATGTTTTTCATTAGTTGGCCATTTGGTATTTTCAACGATGTTTCCTTTTTCATATCCGGATTTTTTCGCCGATGGACAATACTTGTATATTTCTTTTGTTTTAATTTCTAGTTGAAATGTTAACATTTTGCAATGCCACGGCAACTTCCAGTTCTTCTAAGGGAACTAGCAGTCGCCGTAACTACCGTTGTGGCCACGATCAGCGGAAGTAAGGAAACAATCTGAATGTTACTACTCTTGTGAGGAGTTTGTCATTCCTGGTCGCGAAGTAGGGCGAATGACAGTCGTCAAGAGAATATGAGAGGTGTCTCAGAATTCCGACAAATTCCATGTCCTACCCTATCAAAACGCCATGCATTCTGCACATTGAGTTACGAAAGTTATGAGTTACGCTCTTGTATCCACCGGGGCCGGCTCTGCGCTCTCACCGAGTGCCCGTGTCTTCCCCCGTCTTAGCGTTTCGGTGCCAACATTTTGAACAGAGATTGTTCACTTAAACCGTGCGTGAGGTTTGAAGGGACAATGATAAGTGTGTTGCACATGACTGGGCTTGATTAACTGAATGTAAATGAATACAAGTGAATTTGATTCAATGAACTTAGTTCTTATTTTTTTAAACCTATTGAGGCTGAATCGGGTTAACGCTTTAAATGATTTAGGAGTAACTTTTGACTCCGCTTTAAGAATTTCCCCCCTTATAACTCGTTTTTTAAGAAATTTTCTGAAATCAGATTATTTTTATACGGAGGAACACGATTGGTTTTTATCGTATTTACTCTTTTGAAATCTTTTATTGTTCCTTAGTTACACCTCTTATACGAGAATACACGTGTAATGTCATTATCTTGTCAACGCACAGCAATTCCCGCATCAGTGCACTTCGAAAAGTAGCAAATAAGGTTTTTAATTTTGTTAATTATAAACTTGTCTTTCGTGAATCGAAATCAAACTACAGCAATATTGAGCTAAATTAATTGGTGAATTAATTACTGTTTAACTCCTGTTGACATAGCACTAGAACACGTCTCAATACATCCGCTTCTCAAAATTCACCGGATGAATGCAACGACCTCAAACCTGCGCATGCGTGTTGAGGGGGAATGTTACTTCCACATGCCACAAAGAGTGGTTCTGAAGGTCATTTTATTTGTGGTCTACAGGCATGTTTGCATTAGTTTTCAGTCTACACTCGTAGAATGTTGAAGACTGTGGTAGAGGGGAGAATGCTGGGCGAACGAGTAAGGGGTAGGAATAGGATGGAGATGTTGGACGAATTGAAGGGAGGGAAGATACATTCGGAATTGAAGTGAGTTGTTTTTGTAGTGAAGGGTATTAGGATGTATTACATCTTTACGTGGTGGAATATGTTAATTCCCTTCGCAGCATGCGGAATGCGTGAAAGGCGTCGCCTTTAATTAAAGATGTCCGAGGGTCCTCGCGCGGGGCCCTGATTCTGACCGCGACGTATTTCATCTTTAATTACTCTCGACAATGACACATTTCCCCTTCGCAGGGGTGCAGGTATTTGTTTTTTTTTTCTTTCCCAACGCGAGAGAATGAATCTCTCATGGAGACGGGAGAGCGAAAATGCGAACGAGGGACTGCTATAGTTCTCACTTGGAGCGTGAATTTAGGGTATTACCATTTTGCTGTTATATATACACACATATAAATAATATATCTCCCCGCTTCTTTTCAATCAGGGCGCCTCTTGAACCGCGTGTAACTTCCTCGGAGTTGTTAGCCCGCGGGACTCGCCTCGGAGGGCTCATCACTGTCCCTCTGAGCCACCAGCGGACTTAATTTTCATTCCACGCTGCTGCAAACGCATCGCACGCCCAGGGAACCTGATTTCACTTGCCTTTCAAGCCTCGATAAAAAGAGAACATGCCCGAGAATCCGCCTTCTTTTTTTTTCTGCCGGTGGTGTGGGGTTGAGGAGGTGTTGGTGGGAAGTGGGGGCGGGGGAGAGACCAAAAAAGGACAATGGGTAAAAAAATGAAGCGGACTGCACGAATCCATTCCTAATTCCTTCCCGCGAGTGTTGATATCCACCATTTCCCCCCTCCTCCATCCGTCCGCCCCGGGGGGCGTCATTATAATCTAGAATAGTTTCATAAGCTTGGTTCCGGGTGCATCTTCCTCCGCCGATCCGGGAGGGATTTGATTGGCTGCTTAATTCTAGCGCAGAACGGAAAGTCATTCCCGCGGAATTGTGTTGGAGGGGTGCTTGTGGCTTATTTTTTTATGCGTTCGGTCGGATATCGGCGTTGCCCACTCTCTGCGCCCCCCCATTTCATCACCATGCTGCGGGGACTACAGCCTCCAGTGCTCATCCGCGAGTGAGTTTCCTGCCCTATCGGCCGGAATCTTTAAAGCCTTCATTTTGAAAAACCCTTCTGCCTAGACTAGAGCGGACCTGCGCAACGGGAAACTTGATTATGAACAATAGTCCGTTGGATCAGGGTAGATCTTCGATGGACCCGCTCTGCACAAATTGCTGCTGCTCTTCTAAAACACGCCACGGCGCTAAGTACCAATTAAACCGAATATCACAGTATTGCAATAAATCATGGCTATCTCGCTTCCCCAAAAATCTCATTTCTACCAATGTGTCAACGTTTCATCGCAATGCTATACGAACATCTCCCCCGATCCACCTTTCCTCTAGCTTTAGAATTTCTCCAATAGCCTTCTCTCTTTCTCCGTCTTGCCTAGCACTGGTTGGTTTTTCATTCCGTCCGTTTCACTTCTTCCATTCTTCTCTCAGCTCCCAAATTTAAATGACTTCCAGTCAATTCGTTTCCTCAGCGAACCACGTTTTCTAGCCGTACTAAACTACGCTCCATATTATACAAGTATTCACTAACGACATCCTTACTTACCGGAGGGACGTGTGAATGCATGATGGACACGGCGGCAATACACAGAGTTGTTTTATTGACCAATTTATGAGGAGGAAAGACGCGAACTGGAAGGTATCCTTGGATATTTTCATAGAGTCCAACAAATTGGGAAATATCTGCACTAGGAACCGATTGGGGAAATATTGGATTGATTTATTAGCAAAAGATAAAAGTGGGAACGGGGAGAAAGACGGAAAGGAAGGGCATGTAACTCATTTTTGTAAAAAAAAGTTAACGTAATTGTATTGGGGGTTTAAAAATAAGGTACCTCAAAAAATTTAAATAATAAATTGCCCGATTCTAATCGAACGTGCTAAATTATTTAATTATTATTATTACTATCCATACTTACTCGTATTTACACAAGGTTCTCCCATTAAACTCCCCAATTGTAAAACCTCCTGTGCCTAACGCAATTCTTTTGCCACTTTCCTGCTATTACCCGTCTTACCTTCTTTTAAAGTACTTCCTTTTGTTGGTGGATTGTTCCACTAGATGCTCTCGTGTATACCCTTGCATTAATGTTTATCTTATCTTTTTTATTTCTTAGGCCGTTAAATTCGTTTTCTCATCATTGATTCCCATCCCATCTACCGTTTTGCTTCTCAACTAATGTGCTAATCACCATGGGAAACAATCTTGAATGATATTTCGCAGCCCATTAGTCTTTGGTGTTGCGCCCTTTTGATGCCTCCTATGTACGTATTTGTCGGCGTGTCTAGTAGTTCGTGGCCTCTTCAAGCATTAACGCGCCTCTGACCGTGCTCGTGTATGAAACGGGGGAAATAGTTCGCAGGTGCGCATGCATTACGTTAAAAGCTTTGCGATCTTTTTCTCTTCCCCGAAAATAATATGCCTTAGTTTTTTTTGGGGGTTTTAACCTAATTTTTGTTTCATTGTTGACGCCTTCGTCATCGCTAATTTGCCATGTTGTCGCAATGGCTTTTTTTGCGCTCTCTCCCTCAAACCCCCCCCCCTTTCCCCTCCCCCCCCCGGTTGTAATTTTCTCTCCTCCACCGAGGACGGTCCATTAGAAGCTTTTGCAATTCCGCGGAGCCTATGGCGCCATGTCTGCTTCCCGGAAGGGTCGTAAAAGGCCCCACGGTGCCGTCGCGACTTTTATGTGGTCCAGTATTACGGCTATGCCCGACAGGACTGCTGTTGACCAGATTATCCGAGAGACAAATATTTATGCTCAAATTTTTTTTTTCATTTTCTCACACACACCCGCGCATGTGTGTACTCGCGTTGAGTCTTACGTAAACAATTTAGAATTCTCTCTGAGGGGCATGATATTCACTAGGCATAATGATTTGAAAAATAAAGTTTAGCGTTGAATTCACTGCTAAACGTCCTTATTGCTGTATACTATCGTTCTTGATATTCACTTGCAATGTACCTGAAAACCGAATAATTTACCGGGCAAACGAAAGACAACCTTTTTATTTATCTATCAATAATCCGGAAACAGTCATTTCTTGGCCTTGGCATCGGATTTTTAATTTTGGAAATAACAAAGGCAGTGCCAGCAATACACTTAACTAGGCGAAAATCGAACCCGAGACCTCTGGGTTGGCAGCCTGAGACGGTACCCCCGCCGCCATCGGGGTCGAAATAAATACAGGGCGCGGCGCTTAAATCCGGACAAATGTCAATTTAAATTTCCCGCCACATCTTCGTTCCAGAAGTCGTGATTGGCGTAATTGAAAGCTATAGGCATCTAGTTAACAGTCATTACCTCAACATGGCCGAGATGTTACGTACAAATGCGGATTACAATCGAAGACCCGCTTTTGTCGAAAGTATTTGCGATGGGCGTTATATTTCGAAATAGTTCGATTCTTCTGGTAACCCAGAACAACTGTTTACGATATTGTAGCTAACTATAATGCTTCGGAGAGGTCTGGGGAAGGTTTCGCTAACCCAGCGAGGAAACCTCATTCTAGGAAATGCATGTTTGTCCGGATTTAAGCGCTGCACCCTGTAAATGCAGAAATTGTATTTCAAAAATGGTCAATTAGGATATTGGCTAAAGGAGAAGCATTGTTCGAAGAAGATGAGCTTTAATGACACTCATCGACACAATATGGAGCCCATAGCTTGAGCACCTCGAAAAAACCATGATTTATTTAGTTTATTGGTGCATTCATTAGAAAACAAATAACAAATGAAAATCGCAAAACAAAAAAAAATGAAATCGCTCAATAAGTTTGACCTATAACTCAGATTCCACTTAAACGCATCACTGCTAATTAAAAAGAGAGAGTTATAATCTTAACATTTTACTCTTTAAATAAATAGTTGTGAATGACGCCCCCTAAGTTCTACGTTGCCTCGACTTACGCTGCAGGCAAAGGGTCCAGTACAGGTGTCAGTGCTAGGGATAGGAATTGTGTTTTTGACAATATTTAATACGTATTTTGCGATTCAGGACGCTTCTGTCACTTGGAAGGAGTGCGCACACATTACCGGTTGTACCGGTTGGTGCATTTTTTCGCAAATACCCTCCCAAGTATTGAATAAATGAAAAACTCCAATAGCCGTAAAAAGTTAATTTTCAAAACGAAGTACAAATGAGATTATTTGGCCAACGCCACAAGTCAAAGGATGGGGTTAATTCTAAAAAAGGGAAAGGGATAAGAAAAGTGAATACGAATACGCGAATTTCGGCCACGAAGTAGCCCTCTTCAGCGTACTGAAGGTATATCATCACGAGAGAACAAGTTGAAGTGAGCTTCCTTTTACCATTTACCCCATCGTTTGTCTTGTGGCGTTAGCCAACTAACCTCATTTTTACTTTACTTTGAAAGGTAAACTGTTTATGGCTATTGGAGTTTTTCATTTACTCAATACTACTAGCCGAAAGAGCTCAATTCAATCGATACCCTCCTTAGTAACGTAGAGATAATATAATTATCATAAACGTTTTGACCAATGTTCCAAGTGATGGAAGTTGAAGAATCCGGCGAAAGTCGCTCTTATGAATATCATTATTGAAATAAAACAAATTGTCGCAGTAAATATTCTAACCTATTAACCCAATTGATGGATTCATCTGTGCTAATAGTTTGCAGGCAAACTGTCCGGGTCGCAGGCGAGCAGAAGGAATAATTTGCCAGAGAAATCTTTTCGGAAGAAGTGACCGAAGCTGCCCCGTTAAATTTCGGTGTTGGTTGTAGCCGGGGTGTCTTCGGGTTTTCAAACGGGATTCGCTAAAATATCTGGAAGCCATGTCACAAATCTTTTGCGTGATCATTTCAACCGCGGATGGCTTTATCGCGACGTCCGGCGAAGCCCTGCGTGGACACTGCATTGCATGAATATTAATTATTTCGACTAAATCCCTCGCGACTCGAAGATAGAGTTCGCAGCCTAAATCCAAACCGGGAACACGATGGTGGAGAGGAATTCCATCTCAGATCGTGTTCAGACTTGAGAAGTGACGCGTCAAATATTCATACGCCTAGGAAAAAAATTAATTGAATTAGCAACTCGGTAACTCTTAAATTTATTTTTATGTTGGCTACTTAGGTTGCAAGCATTGATGAGCGAATTGGGAACACATTTCGATAGATATGGGATGAGAATCAATATAAATGAAACCAATGTAATGCGATTTTCTAGAAAGAAAAAGACTAAGCTAAACATTGAAATAGGAGGGCAAAAAGTAGAGCAGGTAGAACAGTTTACGTATCTCGGAAGTGTTTTGGACCAACACGGTCAAAGTAGTCGGGACGTAAGGAGAAGAATTGCGATGGGCCAAGAGGCTTTCACAAGGACGAGGGAGTCGATGACAGGGACGTTGAGTAAGGATATTAAGAAAAGACTCGTAAAAACATTGATATGGATAGCTATGTACGGCGCGGAAAAGTGGTTACCGAAACAGGACGATAGACGTAGACTGGAGGCTTTTGAAATGTGGGTGTGGAGAAGAATTGAGTAGGTGAAATGGATAGAGAAAAAAACAAAAGAGGAAGTACTTGGTATGGTGAGCGAAGATAGGGGTTTGTTGGGAGAAATCCTATGGAGGCAGGGAAAATGGTTGAGGGGCGTATTGATCGGCAGTGGGATGTTGAAGACTGTAATAGAGGGAAGAATTTTAGGAAAACGAGAAAAGGGCAGGAGCAGGATAGGGATGTCGGAAGGGATGAATGGGGGAAGGAAGTGCATAGAGATGAAGAGGGACCTGATGTAGAGTAGGATACTGGATTGTGTTTTGTTTGGAGTCACAAAATATTTATTTGGTAGTTGTGTCGATCCGAAACCTACTTTATATATGTATAATGTATCTATTACTCAATACTGACTAAAGCAATTTTTTATTTCCTATATGTTGCTAAAATACCACTTTGCAAAACTGCCTCTTCAGTTTGAAATTACCAGGCAGTTGAACAATTTCCTCGTACTTATAGCAGCACAGTTGCATACTGAATGTACTGACCAATAACAGAGCTGTAATATTTTGTTTCAATCTTCTGATTTCGATTTTTATAACCCTTCTCTCCATTACCTGCTTGATATTTAAAAATTTATCGTACAACTTGACATTTTACGAGTTAATTCTTTAGACTCGAGAGAATGATTTTATGTTGGCACTGATGCGAGGCGAAAAAAGACAGCAACACGTTGTCCTTTACCGTGTTGAAATGATTGTGTTTGCTCGTCTACTTCCATTTTAATGATTCTTTCTAGTTAATTGAGGTGATGTTTGTTTTTTTGCGAAACCAATTATTTTTTAAAAACTAACTTTCGGTATCAGTGAAAGTAAAGTATTTAACGTAAAGTCTTTCGCTGAGGATTGGCATGAAAGTTGAATTCAGTTCATCCTAGCTGAAATTAATTTCATCGCGCTTTTAATTAACGCATTTGAAAATATTTTATTACATTTTACTCAATGAAATTGGATTTTTTTTACAATTTTCTTCTACGTGTCTGATCTTGTCTGATGAAGTAGTGGTTTTTTTCACTTCCGTTTCTGGTCTATCGTGAAAATAGTGACCAATATATTAAAATTATTTTCCTCTTACTTTGAAGTTCCGAGGTGTGTGATGTATGGTCGAATTGCATTGAGCTATGTCCCGCTGTGTGCCGGAGGCGAATGGGCGGCGCCCTTCGCTCGGGATGGGGAGTGAGTCACGATGTCTCTCCACGCGGGAGTCTCCGTGAGTCCTCTCTCCATGCCTGCGGTTCGTTCGCAATTGATTTGCTTTCTTGTGTGTCCTGATATGGATTCGATTTGGAAGATGGAGCGTGCCCATTTATGGACCGATACTTTGACATTCCAGCAGTGCTCCCATTCTGCCATCGACGCCATTCTCGCCACCTTGTCCGCCGCAATTTTTATGCAAGTTTTTGCCAGTTGTACGGATTTTTTTGAGCTCCTGAAACGAACTCACCGTTTTTTATTTGCCTTTGACCCCTCCCTGGCCTCAGTCGCAAATCCACCGCGACTCTAGGACGGTCCGCCATTTTCCACTCTCCCAGCATCCAGGCCTCTCGAATGGAAATGGAATCGCTCGATTGGCGAACTCTCCCGAAGCAGAACGTGATTGATTGCTGCATTGTGGGACATGTTTGATGATTTTTCAAGTCGTGACGAATAGCTGTACTCGTGTGACTAGTCTTCTTTCAAAAATGTACCACTTGAGGACTTGGTGCTCTCGTCTTCCATCAGACCTTGCTTGCCATCCGCGAACTCTCCCTCCCTCCCTCCAGCCTCAAGTTGAGGTATCCATTTCGCAGAAATTGGCGATTTTTGGATACCGAAAACTGCTATCGAAAATATAGGAACGATAAAAATGGAATAGAGGAAACTATGGATTACGGTCGAAATCATTGGGATACGGTCAGATCATAGAAAGAAATGTAAGAATGTAAACACAGAGTTAGGTTGAAGGAAGTATACGTACAGAGTTAAACGCTAAACTTAGGTGGGTGCCAAATAGAGCAAAAGAAGCATGGTGGAAGACGCAGTGCGAGGATATGGAATGTTTGCATAGGAAGGTTGGAATTGGTTCGCTATACGGGGAGGTTAAAACCCTGTCTGGAAGTAAGAAGGAAAAATAGTTGCAAACAATCAAAGATAGGTCAGGAAAAATATCAGCTCAATCAGAGGAGACCTAAGAGAGGTGGAAGGAATATACAGAAGAACTATATGGTAAAGAACTTAGGACAGTAAGTTTATACACAGCCAGGATGTATTTGTCTGTCTAGTAGATTTCGAAAAGGCGTTTGATAGAGTTATTTGGGAAAACTAATGAGTGTATTGCAGAAAATAGGAATAGATTGGAGGGAAAGGAGGCTAATCCGCAACCTGTAAATGTCACAGACTGCTCAAGTGCGAGTGGGGAACTGGGACTCCGAATGGGCAGTGTTAGGAAGAGGTGTAAGGCAGGGTTGCCCATTATCACCGTTGCTGTTCAACCTGTATGTAGAGGAAATGATTAAAAGAGGCATGGGAAGAACTGGAGGTAGGAATGAAGGTGGGCGGGGAATTCATAAAATCAGGTTTGCTGATGACCAAGCTCTAGTGTATCAGACAGCCAGGGGTTGGAAATTAGTGCAATAGGTTGGAAAGAGAATCAACGTAATCGAAATAAGTGTAATGAGTTTTTATGATAGAGAGGAGAACGTCAGGCAAGTGTTGCAATTTTTTATCAGTGTTTTGATACCAGACTGTCAATTATATAGTAAGCCCAGAGCCGTGGGGATGGCACTCTTCAGCGCTGGTCGAGAGACAGCGTGTTACCTTCTTTGGCTATTGGTCGTGTGTTGACAATTCCGTGGCCATTACTTCTGGGATTAACTTCCATTGATCAATGGCTTTCTCTGCTCCCGCTATCACCCTATCCCTTCGACCTTACTGGCTTCTTCGCATGCTAGAGAATTTAGATAAATCGTGGTACGTGGTCATATTTTCATCGGGCCCTTTTTTGCATTTCGTTAGAGTTATCTAGAATGATAAATATTTAATTTCTAGTCGTCATAAAGTTCGGAAAATTCCGTGTAATATCTGGATAATATTTGGTCATTCATCGCTTGAGTTTGTACTTCCCGTCGAGATGAAACGAGGGCTTTTGAAATGGGATTAAACAATATTTGTTCGCAGTATATATAGACTGAACACTCCTGTAATTGACATCTAAGCATCGAAATATTTCCACCTTTAGTCTCTGTTCTTTTATCTTTATGGATATGAAACCTCTGTCCCTAAACAAACTCTCGTGGGGTGAGGCTGGAGTGTTCCCATCATGCCGCCTGATTGAAATAATTTTAGCCCGCGGATGGAGTGCCAATATCCCCCCGCGAACAGAGAAAGATGCTTCCATTACTTTCCGATGACCTATTTTATGCTATTTGGATTAATTTCAGCAAACCGAACTCCCAAAGTCGAAGCGGGGATGTGTTTCCTCCTAATTTATTTATTTATTTATTATCTGATGCTGGAAACAATGAGTCCCGGGTGTCGCATCCATGTTTGAAGTAGCAGAGGAAGGAATGGAGAAAAGCATCATTCACGGCAGAGGCCAAAGTGATGCGTGTCGGCGAGTTAATTGCAGATGCGAGGCTTGTTTATTTTTCAATAGCAAGGATTGTATTTTTACGCCTGAATATTCCCGGGTTTATTTAATCTATTTCCCGAAGACATACATGACTTGCGGAGGGAAAATTAACGCAATTGAACTGAAATTATCAACTGAACTAAAATTGCTTCGATGGGGGATAATTTCTCGCCTATGGTGATGTGGAATTTGCTGATTAATTAGTTCTTTGAATTGTAATCAACGAAAATAAATGCAGTTGATTAAATCATGTGATCATATTTTATTATGTGTTGAAAAGGTCAGAGAGAAATGTTATCTGTCGTTGGTTAGGCCTCATTTAGAATATGCCGCAAGTATATGGGACCGTCACGAAGTTGGATCGATTGCCGAATTGGATCGCGTGCAGCGTAGAGGAGCTCTAGATTTGTAAAACGTTGTTCTGATGTAGCTAGTAGCGTATCCGAAATAGAGCAGCTATGCTGGGAATCACTCAAGGAGCGAAGGTTAAATTACAAATTAAATCTCATGCGTAAATTAGAAGGACGTATCTTTAGCAGTGATGTTGAAATGTACATATTATTACCCCCATCGTACTACGGTAGGAGAGATCAAGCCAATAAAATTAGAGAGATAAACTGTAGAACAGATAGATTTAAGATGTCATTTTTTCCACGAACGATAGGAGATCGCAATAACATTTTCCGAACTCGGTAGGGCCATGTTGGAGTAAAAATTAGTCTGGTGTGTATTCACCCCTTGCCACACACCCTAGTGGTGGCTTGAAGGGTACCCAAATAAATAAGTTTTAACCTCAACCGTGCAGTCAGACTGGCTTCTTAATGCTTTTGCCTTACAGTGTGTCGATGTCTACTCTATTTCTCTTGTAGCTTTTAATATTCCTTTCCACAAGACTTCCAGAAGTCGTGTTGAAAGGAACTCCTCTTTGAAACTGCCAAATAATGTTCTCTTCCACGCTCAGCCACCTCTCATTGCCCTCGTGGTCGTCCCTGGCGCTTGTAGCTTCTCTCTATACGCAACAAAGTCAGCGGTACTCCTACAATCACCACTTGTCCCTCTACGTATATGCGTTTATAATTTTGCTAAATTGTATCTGAGACAAATAATCCCTTTCTCCATGCACACATTCAACATGTTTTCTCCATTTTCATTATCTCCAGGGTAACGCAGGAATCCCAGTAATTATTCAGAGGCATCCCTTTTTGACACCAATCCCATTTACGTCTCCTTTAACTCTCATTCTTCCACCAGACTCACGTTCATTAATGCCTAATTTCTCTCAGTTAAACCTATAACTCACCCTTAACTCCTTCGGCCACTCCATCCACTGGAGCGTAACTATCCATAAACCAGCTGTATTAAAAAATTTTCGAATACCAACTTCATGCGAAACCCTAAGCAACCTTTGGAACATGAATTGGGATTTTCTAAATGCATCTTAGCCCGTTGATTCAGAATGTATTTGCCATCAAATTTTAACCTGATGGCCGAACTATTCACGTCAATTTCGTTTACAGGATAGCTGGCGTTGAATTCCTTGTTCTATTTCATTTACGCCTAGGAAATTCATTATTTTCGCAATTGTGTCATTCGCCGACTCTTGGCCCTTTCCATAAATGCCTCTCGCATTTCAGGCACCCTTAGTCCCATTTTACTCCGCCGTGTCCGTCGTTTGATGCGCCTTGAAGGGATAATTCCTATATGACCTTTGCTGCGCGTTGCCGGAGTCGATAATATTCCATTTATTTTTGTATCCCGAACCACTTAGATATAGCTTTAAATTTGGTGGAAAGGTAATGCTGTCAACTACATCGTAGGCCAGGTAGCAAGTGTTTAAATGATTGTGCTTGTTGGTTCAATTTTAAACAGTTTGGCATTGATCGACTGGGGATTTATGCTTTCTCGAGATAATGATTTTCACTGCCTACTATGCCCCTCTTATCATAAGAGTACATTCTTATATTTTCCCTCTGACTCCTCAATTTAATTTAAATGCATGATCGATTTTGCCTGTTAGGGTTGGTTCACCGAACTTCACTCCAAGATCTCTCTATGCGGTGTGTCCGATGCATGCCTACTAATCTACTAGCTCTTCTTTCGCTTAGAGATTCCCATCATAAAGCGTTTAGAATTCTAGGAACTTCCTCCTCCTTTCCATATAGTTTATCACGAAAAGAGCTGACATGCCATCTAAGCCTACTTATTCCACCATTTGCGTCCGGATCTCATGCATCTATGTCATACCCTAGGACCGGCCGCAGCAACATCTTATGTGTAAACATTTCAGCTTTGTGCTTTTCTTATTTCATGCTTCTTCTTAAAAAATGCTTTAAAAAAGTTTTTGATAAGCGTTAGATACAGTTTTTTTCGAAATGAACTCACCAAGTCAATCAAGTTAAACCCGAAGTATTTGCACCGAGCAGGTTGCGTAAATCATCAGGTAGTTTTCCTCTGATATCATACATGTTTATTTGTCGGCTTAACTTGTTGTTGGTGAACGGTAAATATTATATTTCGATAAATTTCAATTCTACTCAATATTTTCTTGCCATCCACTTTAAATACACTATTTAGGTCTTCGTGAGAGAAATCGTGGTTATCTTTTTATTTTAATGTTTTTGCATATTATGCAATAGTGCACGAAAAACCCTAACTTCCGCATGGATTGTTAACGGAGAGGTCATTAATGAAGGGTCAAAAGAGTATTGTCCCAATAGCCTACCTTGAGGGACCCCCGAGTCCACCGACATTTTTTCTAGTTAGTCACCCACTCTGACCCTGTTCCTCCTGTCTTTGATAAACTCATATATCCAGCATGCAATACGTGAATCTAAATTTGCGTTTCCTACTTTTTATTTTTTTTTTTGGCGTTAGTGATGTAAGTTAAGTAAGTAAATGAGTGGTGCTAGACAGGATGTGCAAGTTGACCACCATGGGGAGAGATCTATCATATTATGACGAGACTGTTGGTTCTTACACAAAACAAAAGTCGTAGGAGTCCCTGAATTGATATCGTGCATTTCGTACCAATCTGAGGTTTAATTTACCCTTCCAATTTCCTAAGAATCTCATTACTTTGTGAAAACCGAAGTGGTTCATGAAATACTTCTCGCATTGCTTGAAATAAGCACCGTTGCCCAGTTCTTGGAATATCCAGGTGCCGATTTGATATTCAAAGTTTGCCGGCTTAGAAGCTTGGACACATCGGGGATACGGCACGTGGAATCGTCGTCGCCCCGCCGAGGTCAAAGGTCACCCCTTCGCCTTTCTCGTTCCCGTGCGTCGGTGCATGCGATGCACCCATGTCACGAACAGCAGCGCCTTCGCGGGAATCAGATGAAAGTTTCCCGCGGCGGGACGGGATGAAAGTGGACCCCCCCTGCGTCTTCGGGGTTATTTTCAGAGAGGATGGCAGGACCGGACGGGGGGGCGGGGGTGGGTGCAGACAGGGGGTTTAACTTTATTATTATTTCCCTTTTTTTTTAATTCCAACACTCGCCAATGGGTTGGGGCCCGGTGGGGTCACGGAAGGAGCGATAAGCGGTCGTCAAATCGACCTTGGCGGCATTTAGCAAAAGAGAAACGATTTCCGTGCCGTCGGCGGTAGGTGGCTCCCTCGGCCGCACGTAATCGGAGTTTAGAGGCATTAAAGAGCGGTTGGCGTCTGGATAATGGCGGCGTGGGTGCGAGGCGGTTAGCAGGTGGGCGCGGGTGCGTGATTTATTTCGGGAGAAGCATGGGGGGGGGTGGCAGGGGGTCCGTCCCTGGCGTGCTCCCCCAACCCCACTCGGTGCTCTACTCCCCGCGAGGAAGCGATCCGGGAGGTCCATCCCTCCGAAAGAGAGGGAGAGGTCAGTCTTATTTCGCCGACGCGAGGTATTTCGTTCCTCCCTCCCCCGCGAGAAATAAACCAACGCGATTGCTTCGCTCGCGGCCACTGTGGCATTTAATGCCCCTTTGTCGTCATTCTAAATTGAACTGAACTAATTTCCATATTATTTGCCGTCATCTAGTACCTGTCGAGGTGTGCCTAAATGCACTTGAGCCTAAGCACGTGTGCACATCTGTGTCCTGTGGGAACAAACCTCAAACGCCCTACTCTGCATTGAACCCTTCTTCAACACCACGTCCTTTCTTCCTTCCCTCCATTCCGAACAACGGGTCTATTCTCCATTCACTGCTCTGTCTGGCTTACCCTCTACATCATCCCTTTAAATTCTTCATCATTCCATTGTCGCTCAATATAATGTCCTGCATCCAAATTACTTGGACTTAGCTCCTCCTTCCAATATTTCCCAACTACCGTTCCTACTCCCCCTTTCCCCTTTATCCGTGCTCCTCGCTCTTGCCTCTTTAAAAGTTTACGTTTTCTCAAATTCTCTTGCCCTTCAATGACCAAGTTTCCGAGCCGTGCAAAGCTCTGGTTCTTCGAGGTCCTCTCGTGATCGATATCATTCCAATCAAATCGAACATTTTCTTCATCTCACGCTTATTTGCTCTCGTCATCAACTCTCTCCACTGAAAAATAATTGCTACTCTGTATATGTATCTTTCCTCTAATTCATTATAGGGTTTTCGCAGGTTTTTCTCGCCCCCCCCTTTCTCTTCGTGGGTGTTTTCCTAGATGAGCAATGCCACGCTATCCCTAGCTTTTCCCACAAACCTCATTTTTTGCTTAGACTTTCCCTATTTTATTGTTCTCTTTCTTCCCTGTCATTTATTTCGAGTATGTGTGAACGTGTAGGTTTATACTTAATTTCTATATGTATATGTATGTAGAGTAAATAGATGTATATACAGGTATGGATGTACATGCGGGTATATTTTTATACCTGTATATTTTTTTACGATGTGCAAATCTGTGCCTGTCTATATTTATGCACGTACTTATAAATTGTATGGCTAATATAATATGTATATGACGATGGGTTAAATGGAAGAATGGAACAATTGGTCTCAATTTCGCCCAAATAAATACATCTATCTATCTATCTATTCTCCTGAGCGGAAATAAAAGCAAGCGACAAAATTTTAGAAATGATATAGGAAGAGTGAATATTTTAAGAGTAATTTAAAAGTGTAATCGATGTAAGCTGGGAGAGGCAATGCAATGTTGAAGAGTGATAGGTGGAGAATGAGGGAGAAGCGAGTCTGAGAGAGGAAAAGAGAGTACGCTTGTTGAATGGCAGAAAGAAGAGTGGAAAGTGTGTGAGGTGAAAAATGGTCTGATGCAATAATTTGGGTCTTGGATGTTTGCTGTCGTGTTTGGCAGAGATTCTTAGTGCCGTGTGTTTAGTCCACCCTTTATAACATACAAGTATTCGATTTAAGCGTTGAGTTGTGTTTTCTCTCAAAAAGCCGCACCATCCTCCGCTAAATTGTAGAAAACGTTTTTTGCGCCGAACAGGTGCATTTTTCGATGTCAACCATTTGTAATCCTTCTCCCTCGTTTCAGTGATTTTCCTGAACGATTTTTTCGAGGTCGTCCTCTTCACGTTTCCCACGTGCCACGTATTCATACGCTTAGATGTTATACCTTAAATAAGGAATGCTGTACCTATGTGTGTCTTTGATACAACATGAGCATAAACAAGACGAAGACCAAAATCCTAGTATGTGGAAGGGAGAATACAGTAGTCATACTGAAAGGACAAAATTTAGAGCAAGTGGATTCATTCACACATCCCAGTAGTACCATCACATGGGACGGAAGAAGTGCTACAGGCATCGAGCAAAGAATAGCTTAAACCAAGAGAGCATTCGCCATGAAAAGACAGCTGTTGTATTCAAAGAAGATAGAACTACAGACGAGGAAACAATACGTGAAAACATTCGTATGGATCATGTCACTCTATGGCTCTTATGGACCGACCTAATGGAATACCATAGAGAAAAGAATAACCAGATGAATTGGCCACACTCTAAGGAACAATGGATTCGCGAAGAATATAATGGAAGGAAAAATAGAGGGAAAAGTCCCAAGAGGAAGGCCAAGGGATAAAATACATGGGACAAGTAAAGAAGAAAGTACATAGCAAAAAATACCACGAAGTAAGCCAATTAGCATCGGATAGGGTAGGATGGAGGGCTGCAGTCGACCAACCATAGGATTGGACGACCAATGATGATGGAATACGTTGCAATATTCGGTATTAATATAGAATAGCCAACCTTTTTGGACGAGGTCGCAATATTTTCCCATGCCCTCATGAATTCATGTGAAATATTAAAGCGTTTTCTATATTTTTAAACATAAACTTTCCAAATATTGAATGTAACATTGATGTACTTCATATGCCAACTCCAAAAAGATCCTTTCAGCGCTGGACCATTTTTATTTTATGTGTCGGTATTTTTAAAGCTACCATGGACGGTTGTGTATATTTAAGATTAATTGAAAGAGAGTGCCGAGTATTGAGAGGAGCATATCCTAATTGAAGTGCGCTGCTAGAGCATCTCGTATATGCGCATGCTTATATATAAAAAAGGGGATTGATTTCGTGCGCCGGCGTCGATTTCAGGCATTAATTGATACTTTTCGGGGAATGATGGAGTCATTAAAAGTCTCTCTAACGTTTTGTTAAGGACGTCCTATGGGCCCATTCATCAATTCGGCCGTTTGAGCGCGCCATCTGCGCTGTCCCCAAAGGTCCAGTCATCAGCGGCGATTATTAGCGTCCCCTCCCACCCCCGGCCAATGCGTCCGGAATCCCCGTCGGCCTGCGGAATCGACTTAATTCGCGTGAAAGAGTGAAATGTTCGCGTAAAAGTGACCTGGGGCTTAAACCGAAAGGCTCTTTGAATCGTATGGGCTTAAATAACGAGATACCACTCGGATAGTATGGGTAATTTATAGAAATTTCTGGGAGGAGTACAAAATGATGTTTCGGCTTTATTTTCCTCTAGCTCCTCTCTTTTGAATCCGAAAGCAGATTGGTTGGGCTGCTGTCACGTGTGGTTTGTGGTATCCCCTTATTGTACATGACGCAAAGCGAGGTCGAACCACGTTCGATTAAGTTATCGGCATCCCTTGCGATCGGAGTTGATTGACTGATAAGGGCACGCGTGATTCTAAAATCGTGTCTTCCCTGTACGTTTTGTCCCAACCGCCCTGAACGTCGTGAGGCAACTCCGAATGTTGATGGATGTCGTAGCATGATATATTTTCCTTCAGCTCGCATGATTCTCTCCAAAAGGCGTAAAGGTGTAATTGTTCTGTGTTTGCATCCCAGTCGGCATTCCCTTTGTAGTCCGTAGAGAGCTCAGGGACTAATTAATGATGCCTTAGTTAACCCCAATCACGTCGACGTCTTCACAATGGTGCGTCTTACTCGTCTTTTGATCGCTTTGGCATGAAATAATAATAACCAGAAAACAAACGTTTTGCATCATGTGTCAGAGTAGGAGTTCAATTTTGCTGGCTGAATACGACAGCGAAATCCAAATCTCCTTCTCAATCCAAGGCTTCAATAGATTAACGGTTAACGGAGTGAAACCGACACTTTTTCCTCTTTTCAGTAGTTTAAATCTTATATTTCAGCCCAAGAATATCGGGATAAGATGCAATGAGAAAGATGCAGGCTAACAGTATCATTTTTGCACCACAAAGCTTAAATAAACGTGAAAATAGCCCGTTTTTGTAATTCTAACCGCTAATGTCCGACAACTCTGACGAGGCACGCGTATTTGGTTTACGGCAACGCATTCCGTATTCAAAAACCTATAAGGATCACGTATCATGCTATCTGATGGAATGCAAATGTCTTTTTTCCCGATTGTAATGTTGGACTAAATAAATGCCGACATTGGCCAACCAATATTTTGCCTGCTTGATTATGTATCCGCATCTACATATGCCCAGCGTAATCACAATCCTTTGTAATGCAAATTTGGTTTATTGTGGCGTGTTATAAATGGGGATTTCAAGTCAATATTTGGCCTCTTTGATTAATGTTGTCCGGATCTGTTATGATGGTGAATTGTACGAGTAAAGACGAGAGTATCTAAATCCATTCGCGCCTGGGTCTTTGCCCTGTTGTTTTATCATCCGGTTGGGCCGATTTTGCGATGGATCTGAAATAATTCCCCCTTTGGGTGAATCCACTCCGACCCGTTCTCAGGGTCTAAGTGGGGTTAGGGCCTAACCCTGTGACGCTCTGGAGATATAAACAATCTAATCATTGCTTATGTATTTATCAAATTAAAATTGATCAATCGTCACTAAAGGCCACTATAATGTACTTGTAATTACACTGAATGACGATATTGGCAATGCAAGTGAAAGACAATGTATAAAAAACGATCAAATCGGTGGCGTAGTATTAAAACTGACGTGCCGTTGTTTAGGAAGCTTTAAATGTTTGGCTAGATATTAGCCTTAATTGCTAATTGGTAGTAATCAATGCCGAATTATATTTTATTAATATATGTTTGAATTTTGTTCTAAAGGCGTATACTTTCCCTTATAAATCATTTGAAAAAGTTCGAAATTGACCTACTATATGCCAGGAAATAATCAGCAAATCACTTATAACTTAGAAATCCACCAACAAATGCCGAACGCATAATCAAGGCTGCATTTACCCTTCACGTGGAATTCGAACACATTTGGATTTCAAAGAGTTGCATTTCATGAGTTAACCCCGGAATGCGTGTATATTTGTTCACAAAATATTGCATCGTCTGCTGAACATTGATTTTTCAAGGGAACTAGGTCATTTAATGATGTATTTTTTTTAAGGTAATCTACCGGTTAAGGTAGGTTTTTGGATGGACACAACTACCAAACAAACATTTTATTATTCCTAACAAAACACAAAATCCATCATCCTACTCTATATCAGGTCCCCCTTCTTCTCTGAGTACTTTCTTCCTCCCTTCATCCCGTCCGACATCCCTATCCTGTTCCTTCCCTTTCCTCTTATGCCCAACATTCTACCCTCTATCACAGTCTTCAACATCCCACTGCCGGTCAACACCCCCTTCATCCACTTTTCCTGCCTCCATAGGATTGCTCCCAACAAACCCCTCTCCTCGCCCACTATACCAAGTACTTCCTCATTTGTTTTCTTCTCTGTCCATTTCACCTTCTCCATTCTTCTCCACACCCACATTTCAAAAGCCTCCAGTCTACGTCTATCCTCCTGCTTCAATGACCACGTTTCCGCTCCGTACATAACTACGCTCCATATCAAAGTTTTTACGAGTCTTTTCTTAATATCCTTACTCAACGTCCCCGTCGTTAACTCCCTCCTCCTTGTGAAAGCCTCTTTGCCTAGCGCAATTCTTCGCCTTACGTCCCTACTACTTTGACCGTGTTGGTCCAAAACACTACCGAGATACGTAAACTGTTCTACCTGCTCTAGTTTTTGCCCTCCTACTTTAATGTTAAGCTTGGCCTATTTCTTTCTAGAAAATCGCATAACCTTTGTTTTATTAATATTGATTCTTATCCCGTACCTGTCGCACTGAATTTCCAATTCACTCAGCAATGCTTGCAGCCCCTTGGCTGACTGACAAACTAAAGCTTGGTCATCAGCAAACCTAACTGATTTTACGAATTCCCCGCCCACCTTCATTCCTACCTCCAGTTCTTCCCATGATGTATATAATAGTTTTTTTACTGAAGATACCAGAATCTTCCAAAAGAGCATATTTGTTTGAAGGATTCGTTGTGGATACGCTCATCTATCGAAACTTTCAAATGGATAATGTTCAAAGATGTGATTGGGTGTGAAATTTTGAGAATATGCATCCCTTATCTATAATAATCAATGATATCGGGATACTTGACCATTTCCATATGTGTGGGATCTTCTATATCTGTCACCTCATGTTCCAACTGTGGATTCAGAATTGCAAAATAAATTTTTTCATTTCATTTTCCCGCAATGATGTACGTGGCAGGTATGGTGGTCTGGTCCGTAGAGCTCTGGGCTACTGACCGGGGGATCCGGATTCGACTCCGGGTGATGTCTCTGGGCACCTTCAGCTTAACCCAAACTGAATGATTTTCAATCACCGTTTCTTCCTGGGGAACCCCAGTCTTCGCAAGGGAAGGGATTTGTGTTAATTTTACACTCCGTACGGTATTTCTAAAGGCACGTGATCTACATTTACCCATTTTGCCGGCATTCGTGCTATTTACTCTTTGGGACGTGTGTGATTTGGCATTTCGACGATTTCCATATCATTCAGTTGGGCACTAGATCGTTCTATTCATAGTAGATCTGTTAGTCATCCAGAATTTTCTAGGCACTTTAAAGTCTTGTGCGATTCCAACTTCAGAAATACTTTTTTATGCAGAGACGCATTCGATAAGGCCTCCGGGAGAGAAAAATGTAAATTAAATTGAAATGTCATATTTTTCCACAAAATAAGGTTTTAGTTCATGCCGGCCAGGAGGCTTCAGTCGTTTTGTCGTTTTAAAGGTGCAATTTAAGATATCTCTCGGAGAGATGTATTATGTGTTATTATTATGGCAGCATATTTTTCATTTCATTCTTTTGAATTATGTCAGATTGGAGATCACGCCGATGTTACTTGTTTTTTTTTTATTCTTCCGTTCGCAAAATTCGCGCTTTTTCGGAAACGTCGACGAACTCGAGCGAAACGTAATTGGTCGGTCCCACCCTCTCTCCATCTCATTTCCCTCCCAACTCCCCCCCCCACCCCCAATCCCCCTCCCCTCTCCCCGGTTGACGTGTCCCGTTGCGGTTCATAAAGTTTCCCTTATCAGCTTTCCCGTCCGATACTTTTTTCGTCGCTCAACTGTTTCGTTGCGCCTCTCCTCGTTTTTTTTATGTTCCTCTCTCCCTCCTCCGACGATAAGGGAAACTGGCGACGACTTGTTTGCCTAACTAATCTCGCCACTGAAGGCAGCAGGTGGGGCGAGGAGTGGGACGCGGGAGACGGGAATTGCCTTCTCTCACTCCCTCGCTTTCTCTCTCCCCCTCTCTCCTCTCTTCCCACTCCCTCCCTCGCAGTCCGAATCGTCGTGCCCGTGGAGGTGGAGCGGGGCAGGGAGGGGGTCCGAAAAACGTGGGGCTTCGACACACCTGTGTAACTGGGAAGTAACTATACACACACTTATATATATATATTTATATATATATATGTATATATATATAAGTGTGTGTATAGTATATATATATACATATATATGTGTGTGTGTGTATGTATTTATAAGTGTGTCTTACTTGGAGAAGGCCGAAAGCTCGAACAATTTACCGTGTGAGTGTCCTTTTGAATGTTGCTATTCTATTTGTGTTCTATTGTGCCGTCCCATAATATATATATATATATATATATATATATATATATATATATATATATATATATAATGGGATATGTATATACTCACACTTACGCAAATATTCAGTCACATGGAAATAGATACAAGGAAAAGGAATAGGAACACATATGAGAGTCGAACACGGAAACTTGGGCCGGCAAGTCCAGTCGAAGATCCGTGGTTCCGTTTCCGGTCAGGGGAACTTTTTTGCGCCGGTGATCTGCTCGGCATTCATATGTTTAGTTTTTATGTGTTTTCCTATCATTTTTCTTCGTATATATTTCCATTTGAATGAATACTTGTCCGTCATATGACGGTTTTTCGTGTTTGAAATTATTTACTCACACACAAATACGTATATAACTTCCCACATGATACACACACACACACGCGTACATTAATGCATAGTTACACAAACATATATAAAATTATAAACGATAACTGCCACCGAGGAAAAAAGTCACGTACTCTTGGGGAAAATCAGTCGGGCACGCGAATGGAAGGCGAGGCCCGCCACCTGGTTGGACGGTGCCCGTGAACTTTCACCCCATCCCAGCGAGTCGTGGGGGGGGGGAGGACGCAGATGCTGTCGCTGCGCTTATTCTGCCCTCCTCCATGCCATTCCTCCCTCTCCTCGCACCCCCCAACCCTTCGCCTCCTTCCACTTCGCTTCTAATATTTCACTTGAATAAGTCCCCTGCCCCCCCCTCCACCAACATATATCTCCCTCCCCACCGCCTCTCCCTCCCCCCCTCCCTCCCTCCATCCGCGCACACTTTTATGGTGCAACTGTTATTCGATTGTCCTCGTGGAAAAAAAAAGAATCCCATATTGCGCGATAGGAACCCTGCAGCCCGCGCGCAGGATCGCTTGGCTTTTATTGGAAACCGTTCGTTGAATCCATAATTTCGCCCCCCTCCCCCCCAGAGGCCGTCGGTTTTCGTAAATTTCACTGCGAAAACTGTCAGCAGGGAATGAGTTAATATCTAGGGCCTTGCGGCACTTCGTCAGGGGGCGGCCCGAAGGAAGATGGGGCCCGTGACCTATTTTACGTCTCCCTACCATCCTTTATCATCCCCATTCGTAATTGAATTATTCGGCCTCCTCGCGTATGACCGTATGCGTCTGCGTTCCACTTGTTTTATTGCGCGGGGCGTATTTCTTCCGAGCTCCCGCTGTCAAAATCCCTCCCGTTCCCTGCTGATAACGCCTTCGGTTCCTCGGTGGGAAAAATTCACCTCTGAAACCATTTGGTGTGAAATACTCTGGGGCAGAATCGATTTAAGCCCGTAGTTAGTTCATCGATGCGGAGTTGTTTTCGGTTGCGTCTTCTTCCATCTCTTGGGAGGGTGGCGATGGACAGAGTGTGTGGATTTTTCGCTTCCGAATTGTCAAAAAAGGAAACTTTTTCTTATCCCATTAAGCTAAGGGTACAGTGATTTGATGATTAACCCAATTATGGGTGGTGTTATTCTGTGATTGCACGGCGTATGTCTTGAGGGCATAATAGGATCCAATTGTATCCTTCTTGAGTTGAGCCTTGGTCTGCAGGAAACCACAAAAAAATAAATGTCTTTCAGATTTTTTTTTATTTTAAGAATTAATTCCGTGCATTAGTTTCCTAATTGTTTTCAGCTAGTGACTTCCCAATTTCGTGAGAACGGTGACCTTGTTTAAGGGGACGTTGAGTACGGATCAAATTTCTTGGTGGAGTTTGTGAAAATGTACAGAAAAATACGGAGTACACTTGGTTATGGAACGTAGTTGAGTACTTCTCGGAAACTTGGTCGTTGAGACCAGAAGATACGAATGGACTGGGAGCTTTTGAGATGTGGGTGTAGAAAATAACGGAAAAAGTAAAATGGAAATATAGGAAGACGAAAGAAGAAATGCCACGCAAGGGAAGAGGGATTGTTAGAATTGATTCAAAAAAGGCTTTAAAAGTAGGCACAGAGAATACTAAATAGTAGCAGTTGATTTTTAATGAGAGTAGTGGAGAGAGGGCAGAGAAAACGCGGCAGAAGGTAAATATTATGGTTTATGGGCGGAATAAAGATAGGTAAGAAGTATGTGTACTTGAAAATTGGTTTAATTTTTATGAGAATGTTGCACTGTTTTGGGTGGAGATTTGAAAATAACCGGTTCTTCTTGCTGCCAGGGTCCATGAAAAATCTGCGCTGACCAATGAAGTGATCTTGATAATAATTGAAGAAGCACTCAGAAGGAAGGGCAGTTGAGTATTTCTTCCTCGTGTGTGGTCCAAGAATTTGACGATTTGCTAATTTTCCTATCCATTACTATTCCTGAAAACTCATCCAGATAAGGTTTCAAGAAAACAAGAAAAGCAAGCTTGTAAGATGTCACTCTTTGTAATCTTCGTAGATCCGTGGAATATCGTGTATTTATGAGTATCACGTGCTTTTGAAATGGAAGTCGTATCTTCAGAATTAAACCCGTTGGTATGTTCGTGGAGATACCTGTTTAGTAGTTTTTTCCTGAATAGTGAAATTAGAATTCAATACAGGTATTTCTGATGTTTCCCCTCAAATCGTGTCAGCAGCCAGTGTTATGTTGAGAAGGCCCCTGCCACATTCTCTCTCTATAACTGCGTGTTGGTGCGTCGTCATCAATGCACCGTATCACAGCTCCGCGTGCTTCAGGAGCGGTTGTATCATTGATGCTGTGATACCTTTGGCCCACGCGGCGCCAGCATTCTAAACAAAGTGCTTATATTTTGGGTTTGGGTTGCTATGGGTTTCAAGCCGAAGTGAATTTTCTTGAGGATATATTTCAAACGAAGGCACGCATTTAAATATTAAACTGTCAGTTGAGACGAATCGTGTCTACACTTTACGGAATACGATGCGAAAACGAAGCATTTTTTAACCAAGATATTTAACGTCTTCCGATTAATTCCAAAGAAACTGCGGGAGATGCCGCAACGGTAACTTTTAACGGAGTCATCCGCTAATGTGTATTTCAATGCAACAATTTCAGAGTGTAAAAATCATTCGCCTTGACTGGTATTCGAACCCAGATCCCTTGTTCCGAAATCCGTGAGAGTTCTAATACACATATGACAAGGGTACAAGTATGAAATAGGTACGATGAGCGTCCGTATTCGTCATTGTACGAGATATACTACTTAAAAGTAATATTATTTTCGTCGACAACGATCTTTTCTATCAAAATGCCAATAAATTCAGAAAAGCAATCGGCATTTTATAAAAAATACCAAAATAGATATGATTGAGCAAAATATCACGTAGGATATCAAGCACCCGGTCACCATTCCTGGTCAAGGTTCTCGATTTCTTTTGATTTTATTCCATTCTCCCTTAATTACTTGCTGCCCACCTTCCTCGTTCTCCCCTCCACTCCCGTCCTTATCACCCTGCTCCCTTCGAAGATAGAATCCTCCCTTCGCAAGAGGTGAGCACTGCACTGCCCTCTCCCGGGCTTTCTGTGGAATTCCTTCCACTTTGACTGGAGAACAGCCGCACCTCAATCCACGAGGGTGAAGTCGGGAGAAGGGATAGTCGCTTCACCATCCTTTCACCTCTTTCCATTTGCGCCGATCAAAATTCCCGTCATACCACGCGCCTGATGCTTCCTCCCAATATCGCCATCCTAATCGAATCCTGTGGAGCTTCACAATTGTATTGTTCCAAGAGGTTTATTTTTCCTTTTAATTGTAGTCGACCATTTAAGGTGGGTTTTGAATAGAGACGGGCTGAACAGTGCTACGTTTCAATTCTTTATATTTCTTTCCTCCCTTCATTCAGTACAAAATCGTACTTTCTTGTCCTACCCTTTCCTCGCTTGCCATGCGTTATCCCCTCTAGCTTCAGTCTTCAGAATTACGTCTTCGATCCAAACGCACTGCGTTCCCCTTCCTGCCTCATTTTTACCACTTACCCCGCATCATGCCTAGATCTTCCTCGTTTGTTTTACTTCGTGTGCATTTAACCTATCGCATCTTGTCCACACCTAAGAACATCAAAGCAAATGCGAGAGTACTGTGAGGAAAATGATTGCTGAAAACAGGCGACTATCGCCACGCGCGCTCTTCACGTGTATTCGCGACCATTCACGCCCGACGGCTTTGCTGAAATCGTGACACGAGAACGCGACAGCGAAATAAATGACGCCGATGGATCGTGACGATGTGACTGAGCACGAAGTGGGCGAAATAAAGCCCCGAGTCGAGTTCGGATGAAATTCTTTCGTGCTTTGGAGATGTCCCAATGAGTAAACTAGTGAAAAAGTTAATGCGCTCGGAGTGGAAATAGACAAAATTTTTTTTACAAGTTCCGTTGAACGTTTTCCGTCCTTAATAATGTGAAACTTGAAATAGTATTCAGATAGTCCAATTGAAACATTTCCCGGACGCACCGCGCAAATTACTTCTAGCTAAGATGGCGAAATCTCATGATCACCTCGGGACAAATTGCTCTCGATAAAACCAAGTGGATTAATATCGAAAATGCGCCTTAATTTTCACGAGCGACACCCCTATCTCTCCTGTGCTTCGTCTCTTAAATGACTATCGAAAATTGTCTCGCCATAAGGGGCGACTCGAATTAATGGCTACCGCGAAAAGTTTTAGTTGGCTTGGAAATGAAGCCTTCGCCCATTCGGAGATTCCCCAGAGACAATAGGTGTGATTTATGTAATGATGCGCGCATTATTGCTAGAGAGAGTTCGCGAATATACGCATGTCATAAATGTCAAAAACTCGTTTCGCAGCCTAATTTTGTTTGTTGTGGGACCTGAGTCTTGGATATTTTAGTGATAGTTAAGGAATGATACATGGAATGCAATTTCAGTCTGAGTAATAATTTTCGGCACTGAGTTTATTAAGAACGTATATATTCTTGACACCCTCAACTTTGAGAATGAACACGTTTTCACGGGAAAAAAATTCAGTTCGCCTAAAATCTTATCGTTTTTTATCAATTTCCCTACATTAATCTGCATAAAATATGTGTTCGCATATTTAGTTTATTTTTTACCTTTGGTTGGAAAATTTTGTATCAACTCAATAAATCTCTGGTTCATAAAACGGAAGTTTTTAGGCGCTCATCAATGTAGCATTTTTTGGATCTCAGTTTCTCTGACAACTTTAGTCTATTACGTAGGGAAAGTTATGCGAGAAAATATGTTTGAATATTCGTACAGCAAAACGTCCCTTTCCATAATGCCAATATTGCTGAATAACTAACTGGAAGTTTGGCGTTTAACCGATACTGATTCTGGTCCGGTCATTTTAATGAATCCGGCCATCTTCCTGTTTCGTTGCACGTTGTAATAATGGAGATATGAATACAAGCAATACGATGGTTTCATACTCGTATGATAGCATCGCAGCACTAAAGGAAGTGCACTTTCACTTGCTAGAATCAGGATAGAATAATGCAATCATTTCCAAAAGTCTTCAGGCATTCACCGACGCGCCGAGAATTTTGGAAAGTTGTAAACTTCTCGTAATGGTGACGTTAAAATGCTGCCTTCCATTCGGAGGCCACACAGAGCGTTGTAAAACTATCGCATCAACATGCCTTCTTTCTCGTACCTACGTATTTTGAAATTAAAAGTGCGGTCGTAAATGAACTTAAGGGTCGGGGCAAAGTGAAAAAATATGATTGTCTAGTCATGTCAAAACCCTTACTCCTTTTTGCTAACATCTTCCAGACTGCCATACACCTGTACTCTCTCCGTTTCTGTCTCATTCATACATCGTTTCATGCTCTTCAATAGACTCCTGGGAATCCTAATAGTATGACCTTGCCTTTGTGATCTCTTCAAATTACCTTTACCCATGGATTTCACCCACTACCCATTCCTCTCTTTCTCTCTCTCTCTCTAAGCATTTACTCCTCCCCCATATTCTGTTTTAGGGTGATTCGAATCTCTCTCAACGTGACCAAAACAGCAGGGCATACGTCTGTCGCACTTGTCCATTACCGGTCCATCCATCGTGCTCATTCTTTGATGTCCTCGTGACTGTGATTCACGGGACTGTATTCCCGTGGACTATTACCATTGACGTTTAGCCAATGCCTCGTTAAGGAAGCACGCCGGGGAGACAGGGCAGTTTCGGCGGTAAAATATCGTCACACCCATACGCATCCAGCCGCATTTATACTCGTATATATGCTCATATCCTGCCATACCCAAGTTTCACTCCCATGCAGTCGTGGGAGCAGGAATATTTATTTTAGATAATTTAGAAAAATTGTCCTCGTACAGCAATACTACCAATTTATGGCGGCGCCTATAATAAAACATAGAATAAGGGAAATACGTACACAAACATCAACAAGAAGAATGGTATAAAAAGATATTAGCAAATTTTAAATACGAGGGAAGGCTGAAAACTAATGCACACATGATTGTAGACCCCAAACAAAATGACATTCATGAGCACTCCTGGTGGCATGTGGAAGCAACATTCCCCCTCAACTCGAATGCGCAGGTTTGAGGTATTTGCATTCATCCAGTGTATTTCGAGAAGCGGAAGTATGGAGACGTATTCTAGTGCTATGTCTACGCGAGTTAAACAGCGTGCTGTTATCGAAATTGTAACTGCTTGAAAAGTGACTCCTACTGAGATTCATCGTCGTTTAAAGGCTGTTTAGACTTCAACTAGGAACTCGGAATTTATTTCTTTCAAAGCCATTGCAATAGTACAATCGTAATTTTTAATAATTTACGCTGCACTGAGTTACGTAATTTGATGCTGAAAGGTAAATAAATTACCGCGGCAGTGGGCCAAGGACTGAGCTCATCGACTCGTGAGCCGGGTGGCTCACGAAGTGTGATCCACTGCGACAAGTGCCTCGCCTCCCCCCCCCCACTTCAGTCGACCTTCCCTCTCGGTCGAATGGGTCCGTCGATAGACGGGAATCGCCCAACGATTGGTTGCAAATGGCGGTCGGATCCGAGAGAAATCGACAAGCGACGACCAATCGCGTGCCTGCCCGTTCCGGAAAAGGAATTTCGAGGGTCCACCAAAGATTTTCCCCACGACCCTCCTCAAAGCAACCAACCCTCTCTCCCCTCCCCCCCCCCCGGAACCCATCCGCCCCCCTTTTACGGGTCCCGGAGGGCGAAAGTAATGCCTCAAAAAGAAGTTTTTCTCTCTCCCTCCTCGGCTCCGAAATTTTATCGCATCAAGTCCTATTACCCCGCCCCCCGACGGAAGTAAAGTGAAATGAAAGGAGGTGGATGGGGAATGCGCCGCTCTTAATACAATTTGACGTTTTTATATGCGTGACAAAAAGCCAGCCCGTGTGTGTGTGTGTGTGTGTGTGTGTGTTTCTGTGCGTGAGATGGTCGATTGTTCTACGCTAAATCATACGTGCTTCGATCGGCCAAATCGACTTCTGCGATTCGACCTCTCTAAATCGTAAAGCAGTGACGTAAAAATTGGAATGAGGTCAATTGCACCCTGCGATTTTCATCTTTCCTCGACGAGGTCTCTGAAAACGCTAAAAATCTTTCCAAATTCGATTCGGAAAGACAAAATATCATCTCCGGTCGAACCGCCATTGGCGTCTTACCCTGAGTTCGTTTTCGCTCGTGAGGAAAAGCTGAAGTCGAAGCAAAATATGATCGCACATATCGATCTTGAACTTCTATCCTTACTGTCCCATTTCTACTAATCCCTAATCATTCAGATAGATTACTACATATATTTTAACTGGCACAAAAAATGAAATATATAAAAATTGCTGGTGAAAAATTATCGGAGTTTAATTATGATGATTCGTGAAATGGCAATGTAATCTCAGATTTAGTTATTTCATCATTTTGGATAAATTAGAGTTTTTTTTGTAATGCTAGCTGATACGTATAATTATTATATTCCATGGATAAATTCAATACATGCGAATCCATATTGAGTTTCAATTCACTGTTTTACTGCAAACTGTTTTTGTTGTAACTCCGTTTCTATGGACGATCTATATCCAATAAAAATTCTTATTTAATACAAATGATGAGCTTATCATAAAATTCGTCGCTTTGCATACGTATTAGTTGTGATTCCTGAGCAAGCTCTAATTAAAATACATGCCAATGCTGAATGTTTCGCTTTACCTTTTATTGCAAAGTTGAAAGGTAGGTATAGATATATTCATTTATTTCAATCACAATCAAGAAATTTAAAATAATGGAAGATTTAAGCAGCCCTTGCGCTATTCCTATGTTTGGGCTACCTTCAAATTATCAAAACATGCGAGCCATCTGAAATATTATAATAAATCTGAACAAATAACATGAAAACTCGAAGAGAAAGCAAATTCTTCAAATGGAAACTGCGCCGCTCGTACTAATGTTTTTTTTCGCATTAGAAGTTTGATATGCGTGGGTCACTCTACTAAATTTCTGGCATTAAGGTCAAAGCGTGCATGCCTACATCTATTTCACGAGAGTTCAATTTCGTGAAGTTATTAAGATCGTTTCATGAATACGCTGGAATCGTGGACAAAATCTTGAAGTTGCATTCCCTTGCCTTTATCTTTGTTTGTCCATTGCTATGGGGATAGGGACAAGGTAGCCCAGTGCGTAGAGCGCTGGGGTACTGATATTGGGCCCGAGTTCGATACCCGGGAACGAATCAAACAGCTTCACCCAAACTGTTGGATTTTCAGGAATCTAGAAGTTTGTTCTTGGGGAACCTTAGGAGGTACAAGGAAGGGAATCCCTCATTACCGTAATGAAGGAATTTCACGCACCATTTAGGGCTTAAGTTTAACCAAGTGAGCTCTACTCTCACGTATCAAACTCAATTTCGAGTTGATAACTGTAGTCTCCGGTGATTACAGAGATCCTCGACATTCACTCGAGTGTCATGTACCGGCCCAGTGTCTTTATTTTTAAGGAGTCTGGGGGGTAGCCGGGGTGTGTAGTCGTGGAATGCTCGCGGATATTACAGAGAGGGATGGTTATGCATGGTCACTAATCGGAACAGTTGGAGAAAAATAAAAAAATGCGAGCGCGGCAGGCGAAGAGGGGACGTTGCTGTTTTCTATCTCATTCTCCGCAGTCACCTCTCCAAATCCTCCAATCGACGATCATCATCTTTCCTCTAAGGTCAAGAATTACCGCGCCGTTCAAAACTACGCCATCTATTAAGGTTTCTCCCACATACTTTTCACAACCTCAACCAAACTCCCCGTCCCCCTCCTAGATAGGTGAACTGCTACCCGACGTGCCCCACCCAAAAGCGTCCGTAGACACACACAGACACACACTTCCAAACGGTCCTCTCCCGTTTGCATGGAGATTTGCTTCCCTTCGTGATCCCTCAGAATGGTTTCGCTAGGTCAGACTCGCGGCTGTAATCACAGTTCGCGAGCGTCTCTCTTCGCCCCGAGAAATCCTCCCCCCTCCCACCTTTTCCACAGGACTCTCCCCGCCGGACGGCCCGGCATGACACGTATCCGGTTCGGCCGGCGGGCCGCACGTCCTCCGCCTCCCCTCCCTTCCACCGCGGGCCCCGTGATGGGTGCCGCACTTTTACTCGCCGAGCGACCATGAAGCATAGGCCATGCAGGTCGATGCATACGTCCGTACGTACTTAGGCATTCGGGTCGGAATCGTCGACCGTTCGTTCCGGCAGTTACTCCCCCACACACACCCCCGTCCGTACACGTATGGCGCGGTGTGTGTGTGGTGGGAGGGGCGGGAGAGGGGGTGTGGGCTGGGTTGCGGCAGAATTGGAAGGGAAGTTGGGCGAGCTCGCTCGTATATCCCGCCAGGCCATATCCCCTGAATATATGCGTCCCGTAGCATCGCTACTTTTAATGATCCCAAGAGACCTTTATAGTTGCACTGACGTGTATCTATGGCGACCGCCCCCTGCCCACCCCAATGGCCCTCCGCCCCAGCGGTGCCAAAGGTTTTCACTGCGACCTCCCCATGTCCCACCCCCTGTTTATCCGCCCCCAACCCCCTCGGCTCCAGGGTGAGGTGGGCGCTTGGGAACTGCCACCGTTCCACCCCCTTCCAACCCCCGAGTCCCTCCGTTTCCCCCGAATCCGATATGCTCATCCCAAAAGTGCGCCTCGTCGTCCCCCGCCCTACCCCTCCCCTATGCCCGACCCCCACCCCACCCCCGCGTTGCTCCGGACCGCCTTTTTTTGAGATACGAGTAAATCGACCCCGGGCGAAGTGAAAAAAAGGAAAAATAAAAAAAAAGAGGTGAAGCCGGCGATTACAAAAAATGCGTAAAAGTTTTGTTTGGCCGGCCGGTGACGTTTTCTTTGTCGGAAGGATAACTTTGTGATATGCCGCGGAAAAAAATTTAATAACGCCTCTACCGGTTCCAATGTCTTCATTTCATTGTCAGGAGCAAAAAATAGTATTTTTACCACGTTTTATTTCCAACGAGATATATGTTGTTATTAAAAAAACAAGTTTTCAATTGTTTTCCTCTTGAGAGTGGCGTAGATCCGCCAACCGTTTGAGGATTTTGTTCTTTTTTCCCTTGGATGCTACGATGTTATTTTCTTTTTGTCGTGTCACGATTCACGAAGTGTCTCAGGGTGGCCACACGCCTGAAAATTCTGGAAAACCTGGAAATGTCTTGGAAAACTATAAGTACGCCCAGGAATGCGTGTACGATTTCGGTGACCCCAAACTATTGATTAATATTAATTGACATTAATTTATCATCATTTATTGTATTTCCATCGCGCATCCCATCTCATGTTTCCCACTCTGTGTGCTTGAATAAACCAATCGCAAGGCAATTTCGATTTCTCTAACATTACGTCTTCTTCGTCCTACGAATATATCTAATTTTATAGAAAGAAAATTTTCTCAATTTAAAAGGAATATCTTGCTTGTTTCTGTGAATAAATTAATTGTTGCAGTAACTTAGATCTTATTCTATAAAATGCAGCGTATTCATAGTGGCAATATCTAGTCCTGGAACTTCTGTCTTCCAAGTTTTTGGGGCAATCCGGTATTGAAAACGTTTTGTTTTGCTATTCGGGGAGAAGTAAATAAAAATTAGTCTCAATGCCGAGGGGGATAAAGGAGGAGAGATGCGTCCCGATAAACTTGTATTCCTCGGCGAAATATATTTTCTTCATCTCCGTCTTCATTTAGCAAAATTAGTGAATAAACAACATGGATTCATACCGAGTGTTTTCCAAGGGAACGTTTTTCAAGGAAAGGGTTTTCCTTCGTGTGACAATCGCCTCGTTTCTGATGTTTCTAGTCCGCGGTATTATTAGAAGTCGTCTTCAGATCAAGGAAGTATTTTTCACGTATTTTGGAACTAAGTGACCTTCCAAGCTCCTCGTGGCACGGCCCTAAACCTCATGCGTTGTAATGAACCATTCTTCCACTCGCCCTTCTACATTCGACCTTCCTTCATTTCGTCCCACCTGCTTATTCATTTGCTCTCCCAACAAGCTCCAACGCAGTTTTAAACATTCAGTTGCCACGCAGCATTCAGTTGTCCCGCCCACAGTCTTTCCTCATCCCCTACCACACCTAGTACCTCTTCGTAAGCTTTCCTTTCCGTTCATTTTATTTTCTCCGTCTTCCTCCACATCTGAAAGACCTCCAATCTACGCCAATCCCCCTGCCTCAGCGGCCAGGTTTCCGAACCATGTAATTTTGCGCTCCATATTGAAGTTTACTAGGTTTTTTTTTAGCATCTTCAGTTGTAGTCTTAGTCTTCGAACTTCTCCTCTTTGTAAAAGCAAAGTATCGGTATGAATGAACAAAAGAGCCGTGGGAGGATGCGCATTCATGAGCCGTAAATGGTCGAAGCTGTGTGCTTCCTGATCACGAAATGCAGTCTCTTTTGGGATCCGACCATTCGATCGATATTTAAAGGCGCTGCTACCTCATTGGCCCGGTCAGCATATTTTATCAATGCCCTTCCCACGTTCGCTGCGTGGCAAATATTTGCAATATTTTGCGAAACATTGTTCGCATTGTGATCCGCCGGCATGAAGGTTAATCTGGAGGTTTTGATGGCGCACGGGGAGGCGAGAAGATGGCCGCATAGTTGTCGTGGGATGGGACAAAACACTCATGCTAACGCGAGTCGAGGCCGTTGATTTGCCATCGCCCCCCGAGGAATCTGCACCCTAGTCAGCCGAGGCCCGGCGGCCCACGATATATGAGACTATCAGGGAAAAATTCTTAAGTAATGATGTTCATTAGGATTGAGAAGACGAAACTGCAAATTTATTTCTCGTAGTGACGAACTTCCTCCACATCTCGCCTGAATCTGTTGAATATGGTCGTTACAAATCATGTAATCTTAAAATCGTGTGTGCCGGAATTTCCATAGTCTGCATATTTTTATCAGTAGATAATAGCTGTACGGTGCGGAAACGTGGTCATTGAAGCAGGAGGATAGACGTAGATTGGAGGCTTTTGAAATGTGGGTGTGGAGAAGAATGGAGAAGGTGAAATGGACAGAGAAGAAAACAAATGAGGAAGTACTTGGTATGGTGGGCGAAGAGAGGGGTTTGTTGGGGGCAATCCTATGGAGGTAGGAAAAGTGGATGAAGGGGGTGTTGACCGGCAGTGGGATGTTGAAGACTGTGATAGAGGGTAGAATGTTGGGCAAAAGAGGAAAGGGAAGGAACAGGATAGGGATGTTGGACGGGATGAAGGGAGGAAGAAAGTATTCAGAGATGAAGATATAGAGTAGGATGATGGATTTTGTGTTTTGTTAGGAGTAATAAAATATTTGTCTGGTATTTGTGTCCATCCAAAAACCTACCTTAATCGGTAGATTACCTTAAAAATATATATATATATATATATATATATATATATATATATATATTATGGCATTAGCTTAGGCTATTTATATATATATACGAGTATATATAAATAGCCTAAGCTAAAGGTCCACGTTGATCTTGAAGCGTTGAAGTGATCGTGAAGTCAGTTGTTGAGAATTCTCACATTGTTGCCATAGGTTAACAGCTGAAGACTCGTGCAGAGGAGCGATTACCTGGAAGTATTACTTTAGTTTTTTTTTTAATTTCCCGATAAATTAAATGGCTTTGTAGCCAATTTATGGTGTGCCGACTAACGAGCTATGAAAACTCTCCCGGTGAACCAGCTCGATGAACCCTAGCCACTCATTGATGTACTTCATTTACCCTTGTCCTTACATTCCATTTTTTCCACGAACGATAAGGGATCAGAATAACATTTTCCGGCCGCAGAAGGGGTGAAAGTATTCGGGTCAATATTAGTCTGGTGTGTATACACCCCCTGCCACTCATCCTAGCGGTGGTTTTCAGGGTAGCAAAAATACAAAAATGTATCGTGGTTAATTCTTTATTCCAAATTGAATCCTTTAAACGCTCCAGCCAAATGAACTCCATGCCTCATAATTCAAATTTCTATTTCCATCGGGATATGCTATTTTTTGAAAGTAACAACTTTTAATAAGTGTTTTAACGACTAACTTCCTGTCTAAAACAGTGAGTCAGCTGCCACGGCAATGAGCAACCTCCCATCCAGAAGAAGACATGGACAACTGTCACCATTGCCAGTATCAAACAGCGTAAATGCAACACTTCATCATCAGCATTTCAATCCTAAGATTGGTTTACTGCGGCCCTCCATTCTTCCCTACTTAATGTTAATTCCCTCACCCTGTCATAGGTTCCCTGTTTTACGTCCTTATTAATTTACCCTATGTTCTTGTCTCTTGGCCTTCCAAGCGGGATTTTTCCTTCTATTATGTTTCTAACTAATCTATTGTGGCTCAACGTGTGTCCAATCCATCTATTTCTTCTTTGTCTGTCCATTTAATCTTCAGCATTCTCCTCCAGCACCATGTTTCAAATTCTTCTATTCTTCGTTGGTCCACCACCACATGCAACACTTATTAATACAGTAATCTAACTGCACTGATGAAAGTAGTGCCAAACTACCGCAGTGCCTTCATTAGCGGGTGAAGAATCTCATCTGTGTATTCTCCAAACCATTGGGCTCGCTTCGTCTTCACTCACTGCCGTGTGTTTCCCGCCATTCGCCACCATTATCGAGAGTCAAATGGCTCTCTCGGCTGAATGGCGCCGGATTGAGGGCACTCGCTCTCAGGGCGCGAAGCTGCGCAGATCCGAACGACTACTGTGCCCACGTGTGCTATCATTTCGAATCTCCCATCAGGTCCCACTAGCATCCTCAAACGTGCTCTTTTTAGCAAAAATAAAAGCTTCCACGTGCCTCCCATTGTACACACAATTGACCGATACTCTTAAACTACGTAACCGAATTTCTGATAGGCAAAATACTACGCTCTGTACATCTTCGCTGAAGGTCCTCGTCTGAGGGTGCAATTTCCCCTCTAATTACGCTCTGGTTGTTACCACTTTCGTGGAAGCGACGCGAGGGCCTATTTATTCCCTGGTGTTACTTATTTATTGAATTTCACTCAGTTTTGTTTTCCTTTCCTCCTAACCAGAGCGTTTTTTTCTGCCGATAAGTGTTTATGCCTATGCAAATTAAGTTCATTGATTTTTAAGCCCCTCTGCCCACAAAACGCTCCCTACATTTCTCGAATGAGTATGGAAACCAAGAAAATAATTTTTGATCCATTTTATATATGAACAGCATTAATTTTGATTTCCATGTTGCTGTTTCCGAATTATACTGTAGAATTTCACCGAAAATGCAGATATAACATATCAGGCGATTAAATTGAAATGTAATATCGCTATGATTTTTATATAAATTTTAGAGATCGTGTATCGATGGAATAAATAATGCTGCATGAAAAAAAAAGCTTTACAACCAAATTTAACTTTATGAAATTGGGTCACCTGCAAATGGATATTATAATCATAAAATGTAATTAATTTCATTATTAAAACCACCTCTGTCAAACCATCGCCGCAATGGACACGGGGTTAATTTCATTAAGCCTTTATGGCCTCATCCAGTTTATATCTCTATGCCTATCGTCTCCTGTTTTTCTCTGATTTTATTGCGGATCCCATGCGATAATTAATTAACAATCCGGATACTTCATGTTTTTAACGCAGATCCAAGTTTTGCTTTCACTCGCCATTTCGCAGCCTTTCTCTCCGCTTGCCTTCCATTTTTTTTTGTTTTCGCGCGTAAAGGCTGCAGTGCTTCGCAATAAGTGGGGAGGGGGTTTATTAATCTAATTCAATGCGACTACTGTGGTGGACATTAAAGGTTTGCCACACTTTACTAGAGGTCTGCGGCGTTGGCAGTTGGCGGTGTTTGATGAAGCTCGTGTCCGCTAATGGCCGTTATAAATTCGGATACCTGAACGGTTTTATTCTGATTATTTTAATGGATTGAGTGGATATTTTCCGCTCAACTCTCTGCGAGGCGCAATGAAGAAAAAAAATCTCTCCGGAGTCATTGAAACACTGTGTTTCAGTATTAGCGAATCGACTCGAGCCCTTCCGTGACCAACAGGGGAAAACATTTTTTTTTCTTAAAAATCACTGCAAACGTGATTGGGTTCTCAATTCTTACCAATTTTGCGTCGGAGGAGGAAATGATTAGTGTTTTCGGATCCGAGAATCAAAATGCCAAAATTTCCTGCAAATAATAACGCTAGCTTAATTCCACTGATGAGATTAATATCCATACCTCATCTGCGAAAATTAAATTTTATTATTCTAAAGGGTGTATATTTGAATATATTTTCAATGAAATTAGCATTTTTTTGAGGATGCATATCCAAAGCTTATGTCGTTAATAACTTTGATCTTATGAAAATGTCCCCTTTCGAAATTGTAATCTCATCGGGGTTAATTAATCAAAAAGGAACTGGGATTAATACCGACTCAGTCATAACATTTTCGATTATACTTTGAAATCAGTGTGAACACTGTTTTTCAAGAGTTATGTAAACGCGATCTTGTTTAGGATTTCAGGGGCCCATTCTTTATGATGAAATGTTCTGAAAAAAACCCGTGAATACACCAATTCATTCGATTCGGTGGCCAATTTCCGCACATTTTTTGCAACCTTGACTTGGCAATGACTGCCTACAATGTTTTATTGTGACTTTATCCCTTATTAGTATAATATCTCGCGCCACCTAAAATTAATTGCAAGGCATTTACTTGGAAAATTGGCCTGTCTGGGAGATAGGGCTAAGTCTCAGGAATAACTTATTTTCTTCATAAATTCGGGAAGAAATGTGGAAGAGGGCCGAATTTATGAAGGGAACGTCTGGCATTATATTCCCTAATCAGAAATAAGTTATGATAATTGTTGATTCCTGGGCGGAACAATTTTCCTTTGCCACGAGAATCAATGCAAATAAAACATGTAATGCGGTTATTGAAAAGTAAGAGGCTAAGTTAATCATTGGAATTGGGTGACGTAAACTAGAGCAGGTAGAAAGGACAGTTCACCTAGTATTGGACTGTTTTGGACTTAGGTGGTCAAAGAAGAGGGGAATAAGAACAATTACCTTGGACGAAAATGTCAATAACTATGAGTTAGGATTCGTGATAACTTTGATAAAGATCTTATATTTGTACGGCTCGGAAACCTGGTCTTTGAAGCAGTAGAATAAGCGTGGCTCGGTGGCAGTAGTTACGATGTCGGCCTGGAATCATATTCCTTTTATCTCCTAAAAAAAGTCTCCTCCACCACCTTGTTCCTCGTCAGTTTTCTTACTCTCGATATTTTCCGTGCTTGAGTGCAACCACGTCCCGAAAGCGTCCAACCTACAGGGTTCGTCCGGAAAATAAGTGTACTGATTTTTTCCCGCCGCTCCAGGCGCGCCCAGCACCGCTCTGACGGGCTGCGAATGGAGGGGGGTATGTTGGCAAGCGACGCTGAAAAAGGCAGTCGGCTCTGAGCTGTGGTGTAGTGAGGAGCTCTGTTAACGCGAACCTCCACGCTCGACCCACGTCACGGAACGCGATGCCGAAGTTTTTGGAGCAGCGTTATTCCATCAAATTTGCGGTAAAGCTTGGGAAATCGTCTACCGAAACTGTCGGTATGATTAACCAGGCTTACGGGGAGTCAGCCATGTCCAGAAACATGATCTTTCGGTGGCACAAGATGTTCGTGGAGGGCAGAGAAGAGGTCGACGACGAACCACGGCCTGGACGCCCATCAACGACACTCACCGACGAAAATGTGCGAAAAGTTCGCGATGTACTGAACTCTGATCGTCGCCTTAGTGTTCGGATGATAGCAGAGCAGTGTAATGTGCCAAAAACAATAGTGCACGAGATTATTAGGGAGCAATTACAGATGCGAAAAATTTGTGCAAAGTTGGTGCCGAAAGTGCTCGGTGATGATCAAAGACACAATCGTTTGGAAATCGCGACACAACTTGCGGATCACTGCAAAAATGATCCACATTTTTTAGAGAACGTTGTTTCGGGTGACGAGACGTGGATCTTTGAGTACGACCCGGAGTCGAAGAGACAAAGTGCGGAGTGGCACACCCCATCATCACCCCGTCAAAAGAAAGCTGGCATGAGCAAATCTCGGATCAAGGCGATGCTCATTGTCTTTTTTGACAAAAGGGGAGTCGTCCACTACGAATTTGTACCCGAACGACAAACTGTAAATGCTGCATTTTACGTCCAAGTGCTCGACAGGCTTCGAAAACGAGTCGCCCGCGTCCGGCCAGCGATCAAAAACATCTGGCGGCTGCATCACGACAATACGCCGTCTCACACCGCGCTTGTCGTGTCGGACTTCTTGGCCAAGCACGGCGTGGCAACGCTGCCACACCCGCCCTACAGCCCGGACTTGGCACCACCGGACTTCTTTCTGTTCCCGAAGATAAAGAGGAGTTTGAAAGGAACGCGATACGGGACTTTGGACGCCGTCAAAGAGGCCGTGACGACGTGTCTTCGAGAGGTTCCCGATGATGCCTTCGCGGGAGCGTTCCAGGAATGGGAACGCCGCTGGAACAAGTGTATCGACTCACAAGGGTCCTATTTTGAGGAATATTAGCTTAAGATATGTAAAAGTGTAATAAATTTTTTTTCCTGAGCTCAGTACACTTATTTTCCGGACGAACCCTGTAAGCTTCCAATCACCATTTTACCGGTGCAGATTTTTAACAGAGGACTAAGTACGATATTATTATTATTATCCATATTATTCTGACGGTTAAGGTAGGTTTTGGATGGCCATAAACATTGACCACCGCTAGACCCATACGTTCCAAGTAACTCGGCAATAACATCGCACCACTCTCCCCTGCAATAAGCTATTCTTCAAATCTTCTCGACTTATCGTTCCGTCTTACTTCGGCGTGCTTCATAATGGCTGGAAAGGATAGGAGAAGGGAGCATTGATAAAATTCATTGCGAAGAGGGAGGCTAGGTCGACACAGGAGGAGGCATGGCTTAAAGGGATTGAGATTACTCGGAATGAAGAAGAAAACGTGTACCCCTGCTGACATATGGATGTGTCTCCGTCGCTTTTCTCCTTACATATAGTATGTCGATATTATTACTGACGTTGGTCTGAAGGTTGAGGTAGTTTTTAGATGGACATGAACATTAACCACAGCCAGACTTATTATTATGAATTGTACAACCCCCTTTTCCAACAGTCCTACCGTCGATTGTGATATTTATTTATTTATGTATACCCTGCAAGCCACCGCCAGGGGGTGTGGCAGGAGGTTAATACACACCAGAATAATTATACCAGAACATGACCCTACCGTGGCCAAAAATTTTATTACGCGAATGATCCCATATCGTTCGTGGAATAAATGGTATCTTACATCTATCTGTTCTACACTTAATCTCTCTAATTTTACGAAAATGATCCCTCCTACCGTAGTGCCCTTGGGGTAATAATACATGTTCAATTTCACTGCTGAAGAGACCTCCTCCCAATCTATGCAAGAGCTTCTATCTGTAATTTAACCGTCGCTCCGTGAGTGACTCCACGCCTTGCCGCTGTAATATTTTGGATACGCTATTCAGTTTATAACAACAACGTATTTAATTACATAACATATCAGGTAATAAGAGCACCAGCCAATGACGTTGGTTCGTCTCCACCGTTCGTCACTCGGTCTTCCCTCCTCCCACATTATTCCCGCCTTTTATTTCTTTCGCTCACTTCTTTCCACCCCCAACTCCTTCTTACATATTTTAACGGCCCATCTCGGCGGCTTGGCAACCGTCCCACCCACACCACCCGCCTCCCACCTCCCCTATCGCACCCTCCCCACTCGTGGAATGCACCATTCTCGCGAGCGGACTAAACAAATAGCGGACGGGAACTTCATGAATCCGTGTTATGTTAAGGGTCGTTTGCTCTTACGTTGTTTGTGCCATCGCGGCCGCGCGCGGTTGATTAATCAACTAAAATAAATACGGGGACTCTTAATCGCCAATATGCGAAATGCTTTTTCGCAAACTTTTGTCATTTGTTCGATGATTGTGGCGTAAATTCACTTTAGTGTCATGGTAGTTGGGTCAGGAAGTTTGCAATGGATGGTCGAGCTCTTGTTTTACTGCCTTGTTGTGTCGTATGGTTAGTCGAACCGTTGTGCATAATTTCATCATTTTCTATTCATGATGTAAAAATTGTAAACCGACGCAATCTGAAGAGGTGTAAATATCAAGAACCAATATTTCCTTTTGAAAATTCATGGTAAAAGGTCGTTTTGACTTCAGCATAAGGTTTTTTATGTTATTCAACGGACGGTGTAGAAGTGGAAATATTTCACTTGTAAAATAACTACATTACTAGAAAAACTCCTTCTGGTACTCTATTTAAATCTGAAAGTAATTAATATTGTTTTTAAATCGCATAAAATGACCCTGTTTTTCCTTAGATAATGTGGGAACTAGTTGTTTATTTCAATGCATTTATGTATAGATCATTTCAAGTATGTTGGGTAGATCCATCAATTTCTATTATTTATATTAAACGTGGTAGAGGGAAGAAAAGATAGGAGATAGGAACAGAGTTAAACCCTATTTGAATGCGGATTCAACGGATTTAAATGCGAAAATTTGGCTGAGAATTCTATCTGCATGCACAGACTCTAAAAGCAAAAGCGTTACGTATTAATATTTTAATGGAATGGAACTTATTAGAGGTTCTGAAAAAAAAAAGATTTGTAAGCTTCTGGCTTAGATATCAATAGTGCACGACCTAGGTATGCATAAAATAATTGTTCCCGCACTGATTTTGAATATACTACAATTAGAGGCCTATAGAAAAGAGTAGCGATCAATTAATAACCATCAATAGATCAAAATTAATGGTTACATTTTTCGAAACGGCCATTTACAAGGGACCACATACCAATTAAGTCATACTTAGTTTCACTAATTTACCCTCCATCACTTGGGTTGATTAGGCATTCAAATGGGAAATTGAAAGTATATAATGATAAAAATATGGTTTATATTATTGTAGGGCGTTACCCAGTGAGTCCAGTCACGTGCTGACTAGGTCGGATATTTAGTGTTGTTTTATATTTTATTTTTATTTAAACGAGTACTAATATATACTCTGCAAGCCACCGCTAGGGTGTGTGGCAGAGGGTGAATACACACCAGATTAATTGTACCCTAATATGACCCTGCCGCGGTTGAACAACGTTATAATGATCCCCTATCGTTCGTAAAAAATGACATCTTTAATCTATCTGCTCTACCCTTAATCTCTCTAATTTTACTAGCATGATCTCTCCTACCGTAGTACGATGGGGGAAATAATACATTTTCAGCATCACTGCTAAAGAGACGTCCTTCAAATTTATGCAAGAGCTTCAATCTATAATTTAACCATCGCTCCGTGAGTGATTCCCAGCCTAGCTGCTCTAATAATTTTGATACGCTACTAAGTTTACCATAACAACGTTTTGGAAATCTAGCTCCCCTACGCTACACTCAAACCTATTCGGCAATCATGTCAATTTTTCCGGATGGGCAAGAGAATTAGTATTGCCACGCACGTGTTCAAATTTATTCATTAAAAAGGTTAGCATGCACAAGACTAAATAAATCCCTGCTAAAATATAAAAAAACAAAAAAGGAAATAGTCCTTATTGGTTTTTTCGGTCGTCTTTTATCGACCTCCATTCATTGCCTGTATAGGATAAGGCATGTATCTGCTTTTATATGGACACACCTTCGCAATATTTATTTTAGTTACTACACACTAAAAAGATTCCATTATACCTTTAGCTAATCTTCAAGCATATTTGGAGAAAAATGACCGTCGTTTAAGGCTCAGGACCGTCGAAATAGTCTTCTATGAGAACGTATTGATATGGAGGTGGTGTAAGCTCTTGGAATGAATTAAAAAAGTTTTGCGCGAGGCCATAGATTTCTTCAATTCCCCAAGATGCCCCACTAAAATCCTCTTTACGTCTCTTTTATATCTTCTCGCTCGAAATGGTCCTGTTATATTTCATTTCTGTGGGGATGCCGTACCATCGGCTTATGTGATACCCGTGATGCCCCGGTCTGTTGCGTCAGAGGAATGAATCGTAAGCGACGAATAAACGTCGCGAGTGAAGCTCTAAATTGCAAAGCATGGTCAGCGTTGCACATGACGCCGTCGTCGGCCTACACTTCATCATTATTAAAATTGTTAAATCCTCAAGGTTTGAAAAACTTGGCATGTGATGAAGACATATTTATCACTTTTAATATTTCCCGCACTGGCGAACTAATCCCCGGGCTGATGATTTGAGATTGAACCCGTACACCACCGATGAAAGCAATTTTCTGTTCGGCTGGCCATGGGTCGTGTATTAAGATGACCGCATTTCCTGCACATATAAAGATCCATAACCACACGGACTGACACAGGTTATGGGCCACTCTTGGCAGCCTTTAAAGCTGAAATTTTTACAGGTTGTTCAGGGAACGCTGAAAAGAAGCAGAAAATTTAAAAACCCCAAGGAAGTGACCCGGATTCGATCCCAGATAAGGTTGTATCACTTATTGGAAATCGCGGGGAAAGATACATCTACATAAATACCCCGCGATTCACCCAGGCAGGGGGGCAAGTACCAGGTGGGATAGGTAAGGGAGAATAATGGGGTTGGATAAAGAGACAAAACATGTAATAAAATCCCTGAAAGCCCGTGTAGACCCGTTTACTTGCTAGCGGAAAATTTAGTCCCAGATAAATATTTCCAGGTGTTCGAAACATTCCGTTTAAACTCCCAAGATTTCAACTAACTTGTTAGCAAGCGTGAAAATGTGGCTAAAATGCATTTAATTATGCAGTTCTCACCATAATTTATCGTACATCTGTTGAAATTATTACAATGTGCTTTCAAACGCATTTTTTTTGCTATCTCGCCATTCTTTAAACTTCAAATGCGTTAAGCTTGAACAAATTAAGTAGTTACAGGCGTGACGTAGTGGAATTCGAGCATAGTAAAGAAAAGGTAGTTACAATTTTCCCATAGATGATGTAAGTTTTTATTTTATTTTTATTTTTTATATTTTCTCTGTCGATATAAACATTAAGTGCCGAAGATGTGACTTTTTTACTAACTTTTGGTATGCTGTAGTGGTGTATTTCTTAGGGATTTCAAAATTGTTGGAGGAAATGCAGACTTGGCACTTACTTGTGTAAATTTCTTTATCCAGAATTACGTGTTTAGTTATCGAGTTATTATTATTAAAACTCACATTTGCAGATAAACAATGTCAAGTGACACACAAGTCCCAAGTATTACAATCAAACTTGCCTTGGAAAATTAACATGACATCTCAAATCCAATCAGTATCACAAAAGATAAATAAAATCAGTCAGAAAAAAACAATTCTCTTAAAGAAAACATCCAGACACCAATCTCTAACACAAAAAGAAGAAAATCCCCATCTCATTTACATCAATTTTCCCAATCAATAAGAAAAAAATCAAAACTAAGCAGTTGCATACAATTTTACTCAACACATCAATCAAATTATTATATAAATTGTTTGCAACTTTTCTTACAAGTATTTACCCTGTTAGGAAAGGGCTCGAATAGTTTTGCAGGTAAACTTTTTAAATGAACATTTTTTAATTGTTCTTTATGCCCGGCATTTTACCTTGAATTTGTGATGATTCCTCCCAAAAAACATTTGGATTCCCAGTCTCTTTCCTTAGTTCTGCCCAAGCTTTCTCTTTTAATTTATCATTCTCTGGTGGAAAATTGTTACCATCTTTTCTTTATTGCGTTAAACTTGGTCATGCTATTGTAAACTCCATATTTTATTGTCCTGCATCGACCCTAAGTGATGACAACATGCAAGCTCCCTTCAACTAGTTGTAGGGAAGTGTTGCCGTAGTTAAAATGCGGAGCTTTGATCGCGAGGGCGTCGCCGCGCCGTCAGGTGAGACATCCCCCCGCTCCCCGTATTACCCACCGAGGGGTTCGGGGGGGGGGGGCAACCCATCCCCTCGGCGCACCTCAGCTGCCGCCATTGCTGCCCGTCGAAAACGTGGGCGTGTTGCTTCGACAGCGTGAATTTTTATCCGAATTTACATCTGGCGTCATCTGTAATTACTTTGAAAATCGGTTCAGTTGAAAAGATAACTAATTTATCGAAATTATTTGCTCATTTTCGTTTCTGAGTGATGACCCTGAAGTCAGCGGGGCGTAATCTGCTTGCATTGGGGAAAATTTCACTCTCCCTCACCTTTCACTAGAATTTGCAAAGTCAGCTGCGCTGGGTGGTGACGTGCGCTGTCCGCCCTTCACCCGTTTGTGCGTAATTATTTACGGCAAAACACACGGTTTGCAATAATGATACATCCATTTTTATTCGCGCGATATTGAGAATTAATTTGGAAACTAAAGTGTATATGCATTTTCTCGAGGTTCAAACCGAGGGCATAAGGTGGGAAGTTTTCGTTTCAGTGCTTTCATCCCTAATGTGGAAACAGTTTGCTGCAGATCTATTAAAACTATCTTTTATGAAAGTCGTTTTTGTTCATTTAATTATGTACCCTGAAAGCCACCGCTAGGGTGTGTGTGGCAGGGGGTGGATACACACAAGATTAATTATAACCCGAACATAACCCTACCGCGGTCGGACAATGAAATTATGGTCCCTTATCGTTTGTTGAAAAAAAGGCATCTTAAGTCTAACTTAATCTCAATAATTTTATTGACATGATCTCTCCTACGATGGTACGATGGGGGTAATGATACATTTTCAACATCAGTGCTAAAGAGACCTCCTTCCAAGAGATTTTGCAAGAGCTTCAATCTTCAATTTAAACTTCGCTCCGTGAGTGATTCCCAGCCTAGCTGCTATAATATTTTTAATACGCTGCTTAGTGTATCGAAACAACGTTTTACAAATCTAGCTCCTCGACTCAGCGTGCGATCCAATTCGGCATTTAATCCAGCTTCGTGAGGATCCCATGTACTAGCGGCATGTTCTAAATGAGGCCTAACCAGCGATTAAATGAACTTGAGCCTCGACAAAGTTGAGCCAGACACTATCGAATACATAAAATTGCCCTGCCTATTCCTCATTCCCGGAAAGCACCAGCAGACGTTGTGGAAACCGTAGAACGGGGGCGCTGAAGCTGTCTGGCCTCGCAGGGGGCGACGGGTCATCTGAAGTCTTTCTCCTCCCGCTTCGCAGTGTGTGCTGTGTGGGAGACTTCTCCAGCTGGTTAAGTAATGCGCCATTCCATGATATGTCGTGATCGTCATGGAAATGAGCTCCATTTCCGTTTTTTTCACTCCTCGAAAACTACACTTTTCACTGTCGAATTTATATGCTTACTGACGAGTGGTTCTCTTGGCTCAAATAGCCCCGCACCGTGTTCCGCCATCCCACTTTAAAGTGCTTTCAAAGTGAGTGTGTTCTCTACTGGACATAGTTCACTTTATGCCCATTACCAGATGCTGATAAGTATGCAGACAAAAATAAATTTATTCAATAAAACGCTACAATTACTCTGTAATTTTACATGTGATTTCCGTATGAATAAAAATGAAATTTCACAAGCGTTAGGCTTCTACTAATCATCTTATTACACTTTTTATTTCGCAAATGCGGTTTCAAGGTAGCGTTTTCATTTTCAGGTGCAACCGTGAATATTACTTTGCGTCCATCATTGCTCATGGTGTAGGTTGAGACGAGGGGGTGGGGGTTTAGAGAAATGTAGAGAGTGGAGGAGAGGGGGTGCAAAACTACAGAAAAGGAGGGATGAATAAATGAGGGGAAGGAAGTCCGTTAATTATTGTTCTAGTGTGTTTTTGGCTATTTTTTAATGGGACGATAACCAGCGAACTATACTAACGGACGTGACTCTCTTACCTTTGGGTTTTATTTACAGAGAATGCCATCCATTCTGCAGCTTTTGTGTTAAGGCATGGGTCATCGGGGGAACGGCAGGAGTGGAGAGAACCCGAGGATAAATCTTCGCCACCTAGCGAGTGGGAACGGAATCCTCTCGTGCACGTGGCAAATGACCTCCTCCCCGCTTCCGATGCCTCCACCTTCATTAACAATACACAAAATCCCTCCTCCGATCCACTACACCGACGTCTTTTTTACCCACGCGTTCTACCCTTCTCCATCGTTCTACAACACCCCTTTTACCGTTCCTTTGGCGATAATTGGGCCTAAGTTCGGCATTTTGACGGGGAAGCAGGCCGTGGGCCCTGAAGGAGCTCCAGGCATTGCTGTGTGTACTTCAATCTCCGATTCTACGGCCCCCCGTAGTGGTCAAGCACCCTGTGAGACTGTTCGTCCACGATTGGATTAACTCGGTTTCTTCGAATTCATATGGATCGCGAGGGTGCTTAAGTGCCATGTCATACCGTGCTCTTTTTTATTCACAGTGGATGCACTTACGCATTGCCAATGCAAACCAACACATCCTGCAAAATCACTGCAAAATGTGATCGAGAATATATCGTTGAGCTTTCAAGAGTTCGGTCAGTTTTTATAAAATCGTCGTCACTCACCAGGTGAACGAATCAGGATTTTGAGGTTTTGCAATCCAGATTTTGCGAACATATTTTTGTTTACAACCAGCGAGAAAAAATGGAGATTAAATTTCCTGATACAATTAGAAACAGTTACTATGTAATAGGAATTTCCTGCGATTTAGTAAATTTCCTTTGGTGCACATTTGACATTGCATTGCGATGTTTATCCGCCCCACAATAAATGCCCGTGGGCTGCTGGGCATCCGTTTGTCCAATGTTGACTCTTGTTCGAGATTGAATTAAAGGTAATTACGCTCACCATTGCTATAAAAATATCCTATTTGCATAATTGCCTCTATGGAAACGAGAGAGCAGTGTGCTAGTTGGCGTATCTTTAAAATATCGATATATATATATATATATATATATATATATATATATATATATATATATATATATATATATTGATATGTGTAACATCGCACACTTACTTACTTATCGAAATTTTGTTCTAGCGACCTAGATCTAAATTTCTGAAGCTTTCATCGAGGAACAAGAGTCGCCTTTATGTCATACTCTGCTTCAGATAGCAGGAATCGTCTTCAAAACGGTAAATTTCATCTTAAGACTCGTGCTTCCGAGTATTGCATTGCAGTGCACGCTTGAACTCTCAGGTGTTCTGCGAAATAATTTTGCGTCTCCAACTTCTTATTTCATCGGCAATGAGGATTTCCCGCGAGAGTCTTCCTTTTGGTGTGATTTCGTGAAACATTAGGCTATCGAAGCCAAGGGAAAAAATTAACTGCTAGAGAATATGTTTAAGTCAAACATCCCTTAACACCGCACGGATATTCTTCCGGTCGTTGTTTATTCAAGAAAATATATATCCATGTTGGGGCGACCTGCCAAGTTATTCTGATTCCTCCTGCTCACAATTTAAAATAAAATGCGATAAGATAGTCATGTTCTCCCTTCCAAAATAACAAATTCGATAGGGCCGAGAACATTTCATCACCACTGCTCAACACGGCAGAATACTTCATTGGTTTGATTTTTTATTTTAATTTTTACTACTCTGCAACTCACCGCTTGGGTGTGTGGCAGGGGGTGAATACAATAGGTTTTATTAGGGTATGAAGGAGTGTAAAGTATTGACATCTGCCGTAAATATATATAAATTATTGCTGTATTTTTACTTGCTTACATTTCATAAAACAATGAGGTCGCTTAGAAAATATTATTGGGTAAGCAATAAAGTGGGTGAAGGAGATATGGCGAAGTAGTGGGAAGTGTGAGGCCGTGATAGAAGGGCAAATGTTATGTGGGTGGGTGTGGGAAGGGATAAAATGGGCTTCTTAGATAGCTTAAATGGAGGTTGTAAGGTACCAAGAACTGAATAATGAAACTATACACAACAGACAGTTTTAGGGTCACGCAATATGTATATAATGGCAGCCCCTTCCAATAACTCATTTCGTCTAATCTCATCCATTCTTTTCTTACAACACCCCCAAATCTTCTTGTCTCATTCCAAAACTGTCCCTCCCTAATGCATTTCTCCTCTTAATCTCTTCACCACCACACCAAAGAATGCTTCTCAAAAGCGTACCCTGCTCCATTTCATTCCCCTCCCCAACTTAAGGTTTAATATAGCTTTCCTATTTACTGAGTGTAACTCTTGTTTTCTAACGGTCTACCTTCATCCCAACTTCTCGTACTGCTATATATATATATATATATATATATATATATATATATATATATATATATATATATATATATATATATATATATATATATATATATATATACACATTCAAACACGAAATCCCGCCAAACGGCGAATAAATACTCATATATACAGAAACATATATAAGGAAAAGGGATAGGAACACGTATAAAGGACGAACACATTAGAGGTGGGGAAGGCGGAATCGAACGGATCACAAGAGTAAAAATATTTCCTCAACCGGGACTCATATAACGACACATAGGCGACATATAAGACCCACGGATCTCAGGGTAAATTACATATCCTCGATAGCTCAAGTGGTTAAGAGCATCCGCCCGGCAAGTGGAAAGATCCGGTGTTCGAGTCCCGGTTGAGGAAATATTTTTACTCTTGTGATCCGTTCGATTCCGCCTTCCCCACCTCTAATGTGTTCGTCCTTTATACGTGTTCCTATCCCTTTTCCTTATATATGTTTCTGTATATATGAGTATATATATATATATATGCATATATATGTATATATATATATGTATATATATATATATATATATATATATATATATATATATATATATATATATATGTATATGTATATGTATATATATAATACAAATATATATATATATATACATATATATTGTGTTCGTCCTTTATGTGTGTTCCTATCCCTTTTCCTTATATCTGTTTCAATATAAATGAGTATTTATTCGCCGTTTGGCGGGATTTCGTGTTGGAATGCATATATATTTATATATATATATATATATATATATATACATACATATATATATACATATATATATATATGTATATATATGTATGTATGTATATATAAATGCTTAATAGATGCTCCTTCAATTTTTACTTCAAAAAGGTCACCAAATACCTTTGTGCAGATTATTTTTTTATTAAAGTACCAGCCGCGGAATGACACATGAGACGTGCCTTCGGGTAAAAGCGCTCAAGTTGCTCGACGTGTAGGACAGGTGTCCGGTCGAAGGGGGTTCGACTGTGGAGGCCCTTTTGTGACGTCCAGAAAACCCTTCCGATGCAAGACCACGTGCAACATAATTATCCCTCTCGAACTGTAACCGTGCAAGTTCCCTTTGAATCCAGAGCAAAAAACCTCGGCGAAAAAGGGAAAACGAAGGGCGGCAACCCTCTTCCTTCCCTCCACGCAGACAATCTCCGGTTCCCTCCTCCCAGGCACACACAGACAAAAGGTCAGCGGCGAACAACGGACGTATATCAAGCGGCTCCGCTACACGGCCTCTGGGGACTGACTCCCTTGCCCTATTTCTCTCCCTCCCTCCGTCTCTCTGCCCAACTCTCTTTGAGGGTCGTCTCGCGTTAATCCTTACGTCGAACCCTTAAACTGCGCCCGGGAAAATATTGCCAACCTCTTCGCCCTTCCAGTAATCTCTCCATCCATCCCCGCGGTCGAATCCAACGCTACCCCGGACCACGACATGACTCCCCCCCCCCCCTCTCTCTCTCCCTGCCTGACCCTTGCACCCTCCCCCCCTCTCCCTCCTCCCCCCCAACCACCTTTCCCCGTCACCCACCTTCTCCCCCGGCTCCTCCCCCCTCCCTCTCTCTCTTGGGCCGTGTTTCAAACGAGTTTACGCTTTTCCCTTCCGCAAGGAAAAGGGGTATTAAGCCCCCCCGCTGAAACTCCTTCTCCTCCCCACAAAACTGCCCCCATGTTCACCCCACCCCGTCCTAACCTTTATTCCTTCCTCTTTTTCCCCCGAGAGGCCACCACCCACCCCTGCCTTTTTCCCCCCCCCCCCCCAAAGATTTTTATCACCCCTCCTTTCCTTCCGCAACCCCCCTCCCCCGACTCTCGCGCAATGAAGGACATTTTGGATCGGGCATTTGGCGGAATAGTTTTATCGGCGGGCGTTCTATTCCCCCCCCCGTCTCCCTCTCCCCCTCCCTCTTCCTATCGTTCATCCCTCTCGCCTTCCTCTGTGTTGCGTCACTCGGGTCGCTCGCCCGGGAAGAGAGAGAGAAGAATCGTTGTTGGAAGATTTCCACTTGATTTTGGTGACTCGAAAGAGGAGTCTTTTCATTTCTTCCCGACGACGTTATGTCGAATTTACTGAGGTAAACAGGTATAAATTTTCATCGCGGAGAAATTCGCCGGGGCGGAAGAATTGCGAGAAATCGGAGCGAGGAGTGCCTTTGATCAGTGCGAGGGAAGGCTGGCGGGCCGTGAAGTGAAAGAAGTGTGACTCTTCCTACGCTCGATTCGGTGAGAACTTTTAGAAGTACCTTGTTTGTTGAGGTGCAGTGATGGGCAAAGTCTAATAATAACCTTGTGCCTTAACAAAACTGGTTGAGGGAACATTATGATAATATAATGTAAATAGGCTCTCAATATTAACTGACCATGGTATCAACACGGAGTACGTAAACACTCCTTGTTGAAGCAATGATTGGCAATAGTAGTATTTAGGGGAGGCGACAGTCAGCTGAGGTCATTTGCGCCATAGGGGATGGACAGGAAAGGATGAAGGGTGGAGAGAAACCCGGCGTCGGCATAAGCCTACTCTCAGCGAAATGCGCCAAGAGGTCCGCAGCTTAACGTCCCATCCGACGGACGGCGTACTCACTCAAAGTGCCCTCCACAAAGCACTTCAAGTAGGGATCGAGATACTTCTGAAAAATATTTGCCGCCGCCGGAATTCCAACCCGAGCCCTCTGGGTGGGAAGCCAGTACGTTAGCCCCCGCACCATCTCGATCCTGCAATAATTGGTTTTAATTGAACTAGACAACGTGGCTTATTGGAATTGGGTGGCATTTGAGGGTAACTGATTTTTGGCTTTTTTTACTGAAATTACGAGTACGTCTTATAAAGGAAAAAAAATGTCTTATGTGTATTTGTAGATCCCTTGAATATTAAGTGTTTACATAATCTAAAAATGCGTGTAGTGCAGATGAATCGGCGTCATCGCAAAGACACAATGTTACGTTTGCTATCGCAGTCACTAAACTTTCGATAATCGATAGTGTCCAGAGTCGATCGTAGCAATTTGAATAAGCGTGGACGCCGCGTTTCACCTCCTAATCCCCCGAGGTAGTGTTATTGTCGCCGCATTGACTAAGATTTAAGTTCCTATTAATGCAATGTAAAAGGACAAATTTTCTTCAAAGGGTAGATTGTATGGAACAAAGTATGTATTTGTAAATGCTGAACAAGTTTGGAATATTGTTTTTTTTAAACCTACAATGGAATTTTCCTCAAAATCTTATGAAAGGCGCTTTTTATTTCAAATCGTTGGTTCCCAAATAAACATTGGCTGGTATGAAACGAGGATAGGCATCCCTCTTAGCCTTTGGAGGTCGCTTCCGAGCGCAGCCTTACTTATCGGGAAAACTGAATTGTTTAAATATTTCAAGGATACACACTTAAAAAGGAGTCATGTTGAAATTATGTACAGTTTGATGATTAAATACGGAAATTCGCCTCGGTTTTTATTTCTTGTAATGGAAATCAAACGTATTCAAAAATTGACGCCTGAGATACTTTCCTATTTGATGAAACATTCCGCTTTGTAGGCTGACCTAGTCGAACTAGATTTTCTCCACGTACCGCAAATTATTAAAACCGTGTTGACGGGTGATTTTGAATGTTTAACTGATGTCACTAAAGCTGAAATAATTGAAGTTCAAGTGAAAATTTTCGGGGTATTTATTTCTGTAAGTGGGTCGCGGTAGTCCAGTGGGGAGAGCGTTGGACTGCTGATCGGAGGGTCCCGGGTTCGATTCCCGGGCAAGTCACTCTGGGCACCTGCAGCTCCACCCAAGCTATGTGATATTTCGGGTACCAAGTCTTCCTGGGAAACCATAACCGGCACAGGGAAAGGAACTGTCCCCCCGACCCTGATGTGTGAATTTCACACGCTGTCGGAGTCCTGGGTGGACTCTACCATCACCTACCAAACCGACCTTCGGGTTGATTACCGTGTTTATGTTTTTTTTATTTCTGTAATTTCATTGAAAATCATTTTAGTCTCATTTTCCCGTGAAATTGAAAAGTTTCTTGAAGCTTTTTATCAGGTTAAATATTGAAAATAATATAGAGATGTGGATCAGCCTGGGAATCAAACAAGCTAGTCGTCTTTATTTTGGGGTGAAATAACAAGCGTCAATATCAATTTCATCATCATCTTCTTAAAATAAAGGGTTTATTGCCAACCCAGGCCTTAAATGCCTCAATCTAATGGAGACGGAAGGATATTTTTCTGTTTATAGTTGTAACTTGAATGGGAAATTGTGGTATTTTTAATTGAAGCATTTGCCATCGAAAATATGTTTTTTTATTATTTAATGTCTGGATGATTTTCCTGGATTTAAATTCTTTGGAATTGCAAATAATTCAAGCAAGGGCGCTTTCAGTTTTCATTATTTTATTCGCAGTCTAGAGAGAATTTAGGTCGTTTGTCTCCCTATTCTACATCTTTTCTGTTGGATCAGCTTTTAATATTAAGGCTTTTATGCTTGTCTAAATGTATTTTTACTTGTTTTAGACCGTTCGACCATCTAATACCTGCTACATACTAAATAGTCGTAGGGTCACGCCAGGGTTACCGGCATGCAGATACCTATAAATACCTAGGATAGTATCCTTAGGTGTGGTAACTAGAATGGGTACACTATGTACTGGTACCGAGGCACGATACCACCCTTATCTTAGACTTCTACTCCTTTCAATCAACCGCTCATACTGTTAACGAGATACCGATACCTAAATTTCAAACCCTAGTTCTTCTTTGCATTAGAGCTCTCCGTATGGTCCTTACCTCTTCTGCTCTTCTTTATACTTTATTGTTCCTCACATTCTCTGATCATTTACTCTTCAGCATTCTCCTCCAGCACCATGTTTCAAATGCTTCTATTCTTCGTTGGTCCACTTTTCCAATATTCCATGTCTCCGATCCGTAGAGTGCCATACTCCACACGAACGTTTTGACGAACTGCTTCCTTGTTTGTAATCTTATGTTCTTTGAACATGGTAGTTGCCTCCTCTCAGTGACTCAATCTTCTCTCAACTTAGCATACTCGCCATTAATTCTCGTCTTCTTGCCAATTTCTCTTTCACCTCCGCCAATCTTCTCCTAATACCCCCGTTACAACGCCCATTTTCTTCCAAACACGTAAACAGTTCCACCTCCTCTGTGGAGTATTCCCTTGTGATGCAATGTTTAATTTAGCATTCCTGCTTCTTGAGAATTCCATTACTTTAGTATCCTTGTGGTTCATCCCCATCCCATGCTTCTTGCAGTATACATTCATACGTTAAGATCGCTTGTTATGCTCGTCGTAGAGGAACGAACGAATCTTGACAAGTTAATGTCTCCAATAGTTTTCTGGGTCAATGGGACGGACGTTTCAGTGATGTGATTGGCGGTGACATAAACATGAGCTTTAGTAGTTCAGCACCTGTGTGCGGAGGCGTTTAGTGTAATGGAATTTATACACCATAGAACGTCAAGCGTCAATTTCAAAGTTTCGCCAGCCCCAACTTTCGCATTTCATGTAAATAGTTGACGCCAATGCTTGCCTGTGCGCCACGCACATTTCCCCATTACCGCGTTTCTCTTGTCAGTCTTCCTCGTCGTCATCTGAGTGGATAAGAGCTCTGTCATGGACCGATAATGTCTCCCAACACTCGTTGCTCAAGAAGTCGTCCGCACTTAGGTAATTGATTTCGTTGCCAGCGGTTGGCGACAACTTAGTTCAGTCAACAAGTCAAATTGGTTTATTTAGAAAAGCGTCTTCGGCTGCATTTATTTGATTTTCCGAGGATTGTAATTTTTATGGCTCTTATTATTGCTTTGTGATCAAATTTGAGCGTCAAACCATATGAAAGCCGATTTATCCAGCGAGCAAAGGCATGACTTCTATATAATAATACGTGTGACCAAGTCGATAATAAGGTCGACTGTTCGCTACAATTCAGGATCGTGCGTCAAAATGCAGGCCTGATCATTGCAGTATAAGGTCCAATAGAAGAAGTAAGGACTTACAGCGACAACCAGAACTGTGAGACAGAATTCAGAACTGCTGGAGTTTCATCTAGTTGATCTAATCATGACGGCATTTCCGAATTTCCTCTGCAGACCATAGGGTGCGTTCCAGAAGTAATGCTATTATTTTTTAATTAGTTTTTTGAACTGATTTGCACAAACACTTAAAATTCTTCAAAGTACCGTCCTTGTGTAGTTCCTAAGGGATTCCGACCAGATTGACAGGGAAGAAGTTTGGTGTGATGCATACGAAACTGTAGTCCGCCGCGACAGATTTACGCGGAAGAAATCCCATGAAGGACCTATCTTCAAAATAAAAGACTGGTTCTTAGAATTCGGAGTGGCTGCCGAACATCAGGGTCGTTTGCTAAAATTCAGGGAAAATTGTCAAAACTCAATGCCGGTCCTCAAAAATTAGGGCATTCAGTAAAAATTAAGGAAAGTTAGGCAAAAATTAGGCTGAAAGCTTCGAGCCGTTAAGAATCTGAAGCAGTCACAGTGAAGTCGGTCGGTTTCAAACTATCACGTTTGGTGGCGGCAAAAGGAACCTCGTCAACATCCAGAGTCGGCTTTCCGACATCAAAACGGCACTGCGCCATAACAGGAATCCATGTTACTCGTTAGTTCGTATGTCGCATTTGTGCCCTGCCGCATGTTTTACAGGATATGTACAAAGTGTTGATTATCCAAATCCCTCTACACCGAGTTTCCATATTAACCGGCGTGTAGATCTATCTATTCACGTATGTTCTCACGTGTTCGTGGATTATTTTGTCGTGGCAGCAACAAATAAGGTAAACTCAAAAGGAAAGCGAATGTCGGAGGTAAGAACTGCAACTGAACAAAAGACAAAAATGTTACAATTGCTATTATTGGTCATCATAATCACCATTTCGATGGTCAGCCTAAATTATGCTCGCTAAACAATGCTTAAGGATTATTCGAGTTTTCGGTTATTCGAGATAGCATTCGTCCGCAACTGGACCGGCTAATGAAGACTCCACTTTACTACTCAGTATCGTTAATCGTAATTATTTTGGTTTATTATTTTTTCAACGGACGAACTTGAATTTTTGGACTGTCTCGCAATTTCCGTTGCGTCCGTTGGCCCGAACGAGATCCATCAGGGGTGTAATAGGGAGCGAGGTCAGGTCGCAGGCAGGTCCCGTTTCGTTTCTGGGAGGGGAGGCGGCGCCCTCAGAAGGGAGTCAGGTGCGCTCCTGGGAGGGTCATGAGGGGCCTTTCGGGGCCGTCGGAGACTGACGCGCGGGGGGGGGGGGACCGCAGGTGGTAATGTCGCTCTGGAGTGGTTAGCTTATCATGAATTCCACCCCCGCCCACTTTATTCTCGCCATAAAAGATTAGCGGCATCGGGAATAAAGCCCTAATGGATTGCAAAAATTATTAAAACCTATGGATTCTCGAGAGAGTCGCATGGTCTTTCCCGTCCGTGCTGGACCAGTGTGTTTCGCGAATGCAGAGCACTGCTTAACGATGGTAGCGCACTTCTTTGGCAGGTTTAGGTGTAAATAAAAGGTATCGATACCCAGGGACCGAGAAATTGCTAGGATATTAGTCGTGGGTACTCGCACCGATGAACTGGTGTCTCAGATTGGCACTATTTTGCATCCCCCAGCACACCCTCATCTCAGGAGCCTACCAATTTACGGTCATCTTCTTCCAATGTCTCTCAAGCCGCACGGAACGGCGATCTTCATTCCATCCCTTGCTCAGCCAATCCATTCAATTCACTTGAGGTTTCGTGTTCTCCGTAATCGCTCTTCCGGGCATCGAGATGTATTATCCAGTTATTTTCTCTGGCGTCGAACACCAGACCGAAACGCTGAGGAATATTCGTGATTGCACTCGTTACCAACCTTCTGTGATTGTGTTGAATTCATCCCAAATGCACACGAAGCCCACAAGCGATCCAACTCCAAAAGTCGAATCAAGATTTTGTTTCTATACTCACTCATTGAGAGCAGTAACCACTCTATACATAAGGAACCATCGAGCTTAAAATTACTATCGCACGCAATTATGTTACTTTTTGTCTATTGAAATTGTTGTAAAACCGCCTCCAGCGATATAGAACTTCGTAGTGAGGGAAAACCTGGCGATAATACTGGAATGGAGGCATTTAAAGTCGACGTTTGCCAAACCATTGCGAGATAATTCGCCGGAGGGAACAATTGACGAACGATTTGTTTCTTATGGAGATGTGCAAACGTAAACAGAAATGGTGGGCCAAAAGAGTCGTCGTGCGTGCCATCCCAACGGTTGAGTACCTCCACGCCTCTGGTCCAAACGTGAGCTCTTATTGGCTAATTCCATTCAGTAGCATTTTCATGTCTAATTGTCATAAATATTCGAGCGGGGGGGTTCCGGACTATGCAGAGGACCGACGGGAAATAAGCCACAGTCCCAAGTGGATCCAAGTTGGAAATGGCCGCAGTCATGACGCCAGTAATATTCAGGTTTCTATTGGGAGAAGATTTCTCGGGCGAAGGGAGGACATGGGCGTGTGTGGAGAAGGGGGGGGAGCGGCAATGCGAGCTCTCTCTCCATCTCCATCGTCGGCCAGCCGCACCTATTCCCGTAATTAAAAGTTATGGGTGGACTTCGCGTCGACGACAGCAGTATTGCTGGGGCCGTTCGCCCTGGCTCGTAACTCAAGCCTCTCTTCCCAGCCCCACGGCCCCTCTCTCTCTCACACTCCCTCCCTTCCTACCCTCAACCACTGCCTGCGTAGCTGTATGCCTTGGAAAAGAGGGAAGCGCCGTGGGAAAACGCGTCCTTACCGTCGTAACTTGTCCGAACGTCGCCAACTCCCACGCCGTAAGCACTGCTACCTCGGCATAAACCGGAAGGAGGAAGTGCGAAGTGAAACATGAAATTATCGACGGAGGCAGACGAAATGTTCAAGAATCTGACGAAGAGAAGTGAATATTTTTATTAGGCCATTATAAAACCCCTACTACAGCACTAATACAGCATCTATTTCAGTTCTTTTAGTGCATTTTGTCTTTTGGTACCCTTTAAAACACCGCTAGGGTGTGTGGCAGAGGGTAAATACACACGGAGAAATTATGACCCGAATATTTGTACCCCTACCGAGCTCGGACAACGTTATTCTGATCACCTATCGTTCGTGGGAAAAATGACATCTTAAACCTATCTGTTCTACACTTAATCTCTCCAATTTTACTGGCATGCTCTCTCCTGCCGTAGTACGATGGGGCTAATAATGCATTTTCAACATCATTGCTAAAGAGACATCCTTCCCATTTATGCAAGAGATTTAATTTGTACTTTAGCCTTCGCTTAATTGAGTGAATTCCAGCCTAGCTCCTCTGATATTTTGGATGCGCTACTAAATTTGTTATAACAAAGTTTTACAAATCTAGCTCCTCTATGCTGCACGCGATCCGATTCGGCAATTAATCAAATTTTGTGAGGATCCCATTAATACTAGAAGCATATTCTAAATGAGGCCTAACCAGCGACAGATATAATTTCTCGTTGAACTTTTCATCACATTCCCCCAACACTATTTTAATAAATACTAATTGTTGTTAGCTTGTCCACATATTCCCCGTATGTGTTTCACGTATGTATGTGGTTATTTCACTTATGAGGTTAACGCCGAGGTATTTAATCGAGTCTACACAGTGGACGTTCGGGAGGGAATTGCTCTTTTTCCAAAAATGCATCACTACGCACTTTTTAAGTTTGATTCTAATTGCCAAGTTTCGCACCAGCTTTGTATAGCATTTAGGTCATCTAACAAAGCTGCTGTATCCTCATGATTACGGATGTACCTGCCGAAAAAGAGTTAGAGAGATAGGTCCCGCCGTTTTTCTTTCGAAGATTTATTTTCATATCAAATAGCAGTGTGTTACCGTAGGGTAACGAAATAAACACTCCTAATCGTATGAAATATGGCAATCCAAGACAACAATGCAATCCTCTGGAATATGTACAATTTCCGTAGTTAACCTCCATAGATGGGATCGGGATGTTGCGGTGGTTAATGTACAGGATTCCCACCCAGAGGTCCCGGGTTTGAATTCTGGAGGCGGCAGATCTTTTCAGTGGTGTCACGATCCTTTCTTTAGGTTCTTTGTGGAGAGAACTTTTAAGTGAGGTTTACTTCAAATTAAGACTACGCGAGTAGTAGTAGTTTTGAGGGGAGGCGACCGACAGCTGAGGTCATTTGAGCCATAGGGGATGGACAGGAAAGGATGAAGGGTGGAGAGAAACCTGGCGTCGGCAATAGCTTACTCTTTACGAAAGGCGCCAAGGGATCCACAGCTTAACGTCCCATCCGACGGACGGTGTACTCACTCAAAGTGCACTCCACAAAGGGATCGAGATACCTTTGAAAAATATTCAACACCGCCGGGATTTGAACCCGGGCCCTCTCAGTGGGAAGCCAGTACGGTAGCCACCGCACCGAGTATCGCACTTGCGCTTCCCTGTCGGGTTCATTTCTGAATAGGTGGATGTGTAAAAGACATTAATTTCATAATTCTCTTTCTCTCGTTCCGTTTCTTCATTTTTTCTTCACTTTTAATTTTGGATACAATTTTGTTTTTTCTCAATTCTTCCGGTGAAAATGTTCATGCTCAAACATCGCATTTAATTTACGCCGCGGGAGTAATCTAATGTGAATGCATCATAAAGCACACAGAAATCCGTAAAGGAAAGCTAATTCCTCGAAGTTCGCCAGGAGTATTATTAATCTGCGAGTTATCATTTTTCGTAATGGAAAAATCCATCAAGACTACCATTCGTTAATGCAAAGTTATATAGTTTTTAATAAGTCATTTCCAACATTGATTTATTAAATTTCTGTGAATTTAATATGTAATTTTGACGCTTAATTGAAGTTAACTTATTTCATTACTAGACGACATTGTTAACAAGAGACTTGTACGCGTATACTGAATTTTAATCATGCATTTATGGTTGTTTTTTATTTTAGGAGCTCTTCAGATTGGGAACAGTGAGGAGGAAGATCAAGGGAAATATGAATGTGTCGCTGAAAATGTTGTTGGGACAGAATACTCGCACTCCACTATGTTATATGTTAAAGGTAAGTTTTCCAACTATTCGGAAAATTTTTTTAACTTCAGAACATTGGAATGCCCACGTTCATGTGGGCAAGGTTTCAAGTCACATTAGAGTCATGTTGTAAATGAAGATCCAATACCATTACTGGCTTCAAAGAATCTGTTGGTGAAAACTATTTATTGCTGCAATTAAATTTGTTTTTTTCTCATCCTCACACCTTCAGTAAATTAGGGTTCTTGTAGCATGGTACATTCAATATTAGTATGAAATTTCAAAGTTAACTCATGTTTTTACTATGCTCTAGGCTATATAGTTTGTATTTTATTTGTACCCACCTCTATGGTCAATTTTAAATTACTTCACACCATTTGCAATTGAAACATTTAATATATTCCGTGAAGAATTGCATGATCTATGAGTCATGTGGACAGTTATTTAGTCGTAACAGATCTTCACAGGCTATTGTCTGCTAGGGTATATTGTTTTCATGTTTATTTTCTGAGTTTAGTTATTTTTGTCCTAAATTTGTTAGTCTTTGACTCAAATAAATGGTGGAATTAATTTCTTTCATCCAAGTCTATTGCTTGCCAAAGTTTTGCTTGTTTGATTCTGTATTTCCATGGCGCTTCTATTTACTTTCAGTTCGACGAGTTCCTCCCCAATTCTCGATACCCCCCCGCCCTGTGGAAGAGGTGACAGTCGGAGGTGATGTTAATTTGACGTGTGTGGCCGTTGGGTCACCAATGCCCTTTGTTAAGTGGCGTGAAGGGGAGTCTACCGAGCTGACACCTGAAGACCAGTTGCCCATTGGACGAAATGTCCTTCGTCTCATGGGAGTCACCCGTTCGGCCAATTACACCTGCGTTGCGGCTTCATCGCTGGGCGTCATCCAAGCATCCACACTTGTAAAAGTTCAAGGTTAGTCATTGTTCTTGTATTTTATTTGCCAATTTTACATTAATGTAAAATGATTACATCCAATGACTTCTCCATAGTGCAAGTTATTTTTTTCCATCTTCCCCTAATGTCCAAATGGAATCCTTTCTTGGATCTTTTCTTTTGTTTCTATGAGCTTGAGTTTCTCAAATTTGAGGAATTCATAACAATGGCACCTTTCCTGTGGTGTGTCGTTACTTGATGATGGGTGGTGACTAAAGTAATGCGTATTTCTCAGAATATTTGGCATCGGTTACCACATCAACTTACTTAATTTTCCCTGGCAGAACTAATGAGAGAGAAAATCTTGTCCATTTGCAGTATCATTGTTTTAAATAATCCCTTTCCTTCCAACTAACTTATGCATTCATTTTTATATTTATGCAGCTCTCCCTGGTCCACCAACGAATGTTAGAATATCTGAGATTACAGCGACATCTGTGAGGCTTACGTGGTCATATGGAGGTGGAGGTGATACAGGGGATATGGGTAGGTTGAACTCGAAAGCTTTTTATTTTGCCAGTTTGTAAATTAATATTTTTGCAGTTATTATTAATGTTGACTTTAGTTGTAATATAAATAATTTAAACTTCAATGTATGTCAATTATACAACAAAATTCATTCGTAATTTGGCTGAATGCACAATACCTGGAGAATTTTTGCATCTAGATTATGACGAGCACTAAAATTATTATTAAACTTGCTTATTTTAAGCATTACTTTGTGGAAGTGATGTGTGTTCAATGAATTGACTGATATTATTATTTAACTTGAAAGAAAAATTTCCAGGAGATGCCTTTAAAATGTATTAATGCCTGATTGTGTTTAGGAACTTAAGAGTGTTTCATATGAAATTCAAAACAGAAGTTTGGCTGACTAAAAATTATCAGTGATTCCCGTGATCTTGTAGCCATGTTTATAAGTGTGTTGTGGTTTTTAACAAGCAGCCCTGGTGTGTTGCATTCATCATTCTTTTCTCTTGTCCCTCTCTTACGAGCTTCATTCTTGTACGTTAGCACTGTGTATCAGTATTTTTTTCTCAAAATTTTGTGTGCCTCTGCGTTGGCAAGTACACACTTACTGGCAGATAAGTCTCCCCCCTTCCCCCTTGAGCATTGTATTGGCCATTTTTCATTCTTCCTGAAAGTTACATTATTTCTGAAGATTTGCCACCTTTAATGATATTCACAGGATATTTCTCACGAGTCCCAGAAACATGTAATACGTGGGATCTTGAATTTTTCCCAATGCTTATCTTCATTGATATTATTTCCTGTCCATCTTTTTATCCCGTGGAATAGGCTCAAGTGTAATCGGAGCCGCAGAAGACCTTCAATACTATGTCATACAATACAAGCCTAAGTATGCAAATCAAGCATATTCGGAGATCAGCGGGGTGATCACGATGTATTATACAGTGCGAGGCCTTAGCCCCTACACGGAGTACGAGTTCTTTGTCATAGCTGTGAATGGTGTTGGCAGAGGGCCTGCGAGCACACCAGCGACCGTAACAACTGGAGAGACAGGTACGTTGGTTGTTTTAATGCAATTCATAACATTGGCATGACTTCTAATACAACCTATTGATTTCTTTAGGTCACGAGGAGTGAAATCGAAAAGGTCTATAAAGTTACATTCAGATACTGCCACTGCACCATTTTATTTTCCAACATTTTCCACTCTTAGACCATAAGTGATAAAGACCTCTAGGATAGTAATATAGTAGCTGGCAAGCTGGCGAAACCCTTTTTCTTTTCATGGCCAGCATAGTTCAACAAAGGCCTGATTAGAAAACGCAGCATCATGTGTTACATACCTGAATGTGGTTCTCGTCCTTTTCTGAAAGTATCAGTGCTTAACTTTTCTTAATTTATCTAATTATACCTAAGAAAATTAGCATTCCCCTTTGCTGCTTTAAACTTTGGTGTTCATTAGGTTAGAAAATGAAATGTTCACCCAAAGATTGTGGACTTTGAATATAGTATTGCTACAAGTGCTGTCCATGGTAGCTCCCGGGGAATTTTGTGGTTGGAAACTTCCCCTTGTACGTTCAGGCCAGAAGATGTATGCAAGAGTCACGAAATTATGCCTTATGTCATCACACTAAGTGTGTCATACTTGAGTTGTTAACTATTTCAGCAAATTTATTGGGAAAAACTCAGTATTAAAACTTAAAATTGAAAAACTAAAAGCCCTATTGTTTATAAGTGAAAATGTTTAATGGGGTCTTTGATTATTTTTATTCTAATGAACTGCATTCAGGTGGTGTTGCACGTAAATGATGATATGTATCTGGAATTGACATTATCTCATTTTCAACTTTTGACTTTCATAATTACATAGTCTTACTGATTTCAGAGTTGACGGGAGGTTGCAGTAAGAAAGGTTTACAATAGATGAAGAAAGACACTGCAGAGTTTATTTCAGTACATGAGTTATTATCACCTGAAATTGATTAGTTTGATATTATAGGTCAAAGATGTATAAAATTGATTTAATTTGTCAAATACTCATTTTGTCATCACACGTTTTTCATGCTCACAATTTCCCCTCATTTTATTCCTTGCTATGAATTTTGAAATTGATCAATGTGTTTTTGCTTATTTTTTGCTTCATTCGAGAGTTTTCTTTGGAGAACAGTAACCAGCAAGTATGTTACAAATTTCGGCAATACTTTGGAAGCAACAAATAGTACTTTTTGCCAAGTATCTCCTTACGGGATACTCTCCTTCCCTTCCCACTTTTTGTCACCAATTTTTGAGTGATGGAGCATTTTTTTGGAAAAAAATTCTGTGTGAACTTCCAATGAAACATTTTTTTAAAATAAACAGTTTTTTTCCAGTATTTTGTTAGAAGAAAGTAGTGTAGATTAGATGAGCATAATTGAATAACATTCAATTTAAAAGTATGATAAAAGCTATATCACCATGGCACATAAGCCACTCACTTTTTTGATGTTTTGAATTTTGAATATTTCAATAGCAACTTGATTTTTGCATGGCCGTTCAGTGGTCATGGTTGAAATGTATTTTTTCGTCAATCAATTTTTTTGTGTGGCATTTTTTTATTCATCAGCCATGGATGATCTGTAGAGTTAACTTCATGACAAATTTTTTTTCAAATTGAACTCTTGTGTCAACTCTTATGAAATGTCTATTTTTTCAATGCTTCCAATACTAATGCCTGTTTACTTGGGACTGAGCAACTTGTGTAAGTCATTTTAATTTTTTTACTGTCAGAGATTCAATATGCATATATATGAATCTCTTGGTACCTCCTCTGGTGTGAGTTTCTCAACACACATTAGAAAACCCCAAACTTAGTTGCTTTTTAACCTTTTTAGGAATTAGAACAAATATCTTCCTGTTATATTTTATTTATGTTACCGTGCTTTGACTCTTGAAACTGAAAGCATTTTTATTTCACATGTATAGATTCAGTGCATCAAATAGCTTACACATTATTTTAAAACAACCAAGTTTGGCACTTTTCATGCCCATGGAGGCCTTTGCTGGAATGTGGTTTTGATTTTATATCACCATCTTGTTATTACTATCAAATTCAGGGTTACAGTTATCGCTTCTTCAAAGATCAATGTCACGTTGAAGAATTATGGAATTGATCAGTTGGTGTGTAAAGGGTCAATGAATGAGTAATGTCTTGAAGCAAGAATTAAGAGAGTACACTGGTAGAATTTGAGGCTAAATTGGATATAGAATGCACATGTATCACAATTGTTATTCAATTGAGCCAGTTTCATTTAAAGTGAGTAACCCTGGATGGTTAGAACCAAAGTTGAATAATGAGTCTTTACATTTAAGCTGCTCTTGACTTTTATAATCTCAAATTTCTGCCTAAGACTGCTAAATACTTAGTAAAGGTATGCAGATTTGCTTTTCACAGCTGTTTTTCCTCAAAAGAATTTCTTTTTAAAATTGCACTCATTCTTTTAACACAACTGGAAAAAGCTTTTCAGTACTGCTTAAATTCCAATGCACTTTAACCAATGATGAATTATTATGTATGTCAAGTCCATAATGGACTTTAGTTGATGCTTTGAGTAATCCAGCCTACACTTCTAATAATATTTTCTTCTTAGCATGCCACTTCTAGTGTTTCATCTTGTCACTGCTCTCTGACTGTACTATCACTCTGAAGTTGTTAAGTGCACAATTAAGGTAGTCTTTTCCTTAAAAGTTGTTTTTTGAGCACCTGGCGGTGAACTTGTGTATCAGATGTTTCCAATATATCGGAAAGTAAAAATTCATTTGATTGGAAATGTTATTGCTTTGACTGCCTGGTTTACTCTTGTGGGCTGCACAACTGTCTTATAAGCCCAGGGGTCTTGCGTTCAAGTTCCCTCCATGGACATGTGTGTGTTGTGTCAAATCTGGTGGCTTGGTAATTGGGAACCACAGCCAAAGCTCATTGGGAGCTGAGAGGTAGATGCGGTGGAAGAATCATCCGCAGAGCAGGAATGTATGTTCTACTCCATCAAAGGCCTTTCCTTTTTGATAAGTGCATTTAATATTTTAAATATAATAATAATTTCTGAGAACCAATGTCCATGGAGATTAAACATAAAAAGGGAGTAATTATTTCATTTGAATCCATTGCAGATGTATGTATTATTCATGGATCGTTTGTTTTAAATTATTTGTTTTGGTGCTCAGCAATTGAAAATCATTGATTCAAAACCCCTCAGTGGATAATGCTGACATGCAATGAGTTTTCTAAAGTTTGAGCTTACACTTTGGTGAATCGTAAAATAGAGCACCTTGGAAATGCTTGTTCATATGGTTCTAAAAACTAGTGAAATAGTTATCTCAAATTGATTCTCCTAACTTGTGAATATGTCAACCATTCATACATGTGAGTAAACTCAATAATCGCATAATTAGTTCTATTCCATGGTCGAAGTCCAACTTAGCAATTTTTCCTTTGCTTGAGTTAGCTCGAGTGCCACTCAGTCCAACATGGCTGCTGTACTACGATTTGATGGGCCACTTTTAAGACAAATTCATACCAATGAATTTTGATTTCCTTCTTTCAATAGCATCCTAGTTTTTTTTATCAAAATTTAAGATATAATTATAGAAAATGCAAATGCATGCCCTTGTTGAAAGAAGGGAGTCAATAAATTAAATGTAAATTAACCCTCTGTGGTCTGGTAAGTTGGCCAATTATTATTGCACCTGCTATGTACAAATTCTTGCTGCGAGAAGTAACATGAATTGTGATGAAACGATATCAGAAGAATGCCACAAGGAAATACATGTGTATTAGTGTGAGAAATACTTACGAAAAAGTGGTTTCTTTCCAGACAAGTTAATTTTTTTAAATAGTAACCTGGTTCAAACAAAAGGCTTTAACTCTGATTACAAACGAGAAATTGGAATATTTCAAGGAAGTGAGCTACATCATGTATGTATCTACTTATGTAACAGAAGTTATTAAATGAAACTGTGTGGTGAACTTGAGAACTTAAAAATTTAAGTATCCTGTCACTAGCCCCACATTGCGGTGTGACCAAAAGGGTTAATAGACGTTATGTCTGTGCTTTGGGCGGGCATATTAAAGCCAAAACCCTAGGTTGGTAGTGGTAAAACCAAGGTTGTTTGAAGGAGTTTATGGATATAACTTTCTGTTTGCATTAGATATCCTTTTTAAGTGAAGTGCTTCATACTTTTTAGAGTTTTTATGCAGATGTGCAATGCCATTACTTCGTTGAATAAGTTCAAGGTTATTTCTTTTGAAGAGATAATGTTGTATTAATGTGTAGTGATCAAGTAAGTGGTAGCACAGAATGCATTAATGGAAATATTGTGTCGTACATGTGTCTGAGTTGTCGCATTACATCAACTTTCACTCACCGAAACTGTTGAAGTACAGTAATGTAATTTTCCATAGAAGTAAAATCATTTACTACACTGTTGATTAGCGCAGTGGTTTTGAATGTGATGGTCGGTTCTACACTCTTATCCCTTCCTCTGACACAGAATATCTTTTGAGCTGGGACAGAGGCAAGGCTTAGGATTAAATTTTTTGGAAGTCGGACGTAATTAAAACCTTCCAATAATATTAAAAAGTTTAAATATTGAGGTTTTGCTTTTTGCGTCGTTCTTTCTTCATCTTATGTAATGATATTTTGTGTGTACTTTCTTTGTTTAAAAAGGCTTTAAAATGAAGACTGTTGCTTCATGGGTACATAATACAGTCATGTTTTGAGCTGTTAGTTCAATTTTATCCAGTGTAGCCATATTTTGGTGGAAGTGATTTTATTAGTAGAATTTTTATGGGAGGCGACTGACAGCCAAGGTCACTTGTGCCATTAGGGATGGGTGGGAAAGGAGGAAGGGTGGAAAGGAATACAGTGTCGGCATTAGTCTAATCTAAACAAAAGGTGCCAAGGGGTCCACAGTTTAATGTTCCATCTGACAGATGATGTGCTCACTCAAAGTACATTAGCCACTGCACCCCCTCGATCCCCAACTGGTTTTAGTGTTCTCAGAAAGTTACAAAGGTGCATGTGTGAACACTGACTACCAAGAAACATTTATGAGTCCACACTATCCAATCTCTCTGATGGGCAGCACAACAGTCAGCGTTGCTAAATGCTTAGCTGTACACAACATTCAAATTTATCTATATAGGTCCATGTGTGGAGAGATTTAAAAAAATAGGAAATGAGGAATAGAAATATTCAATACTCTCCAAAATCAATTTTAAAACAAATGCAACGCATGAAATTAAGCATGGAATCCCCAGTGTTTAAATTGTTGAAAAAACAAAACAATGCAGGAAATAAAATGAATAGGGAACTTAGTTACCCGCACACTATGGCTCTTACAATTGAGACTCTGAAGTTGAATATCCATTGATAAATGGTATTGAGTGTGTGAGCAGGGCAGAGCAGCACTTTGCATCAAATGGACCGGCCGCACATTTAGTTTTCAGGGCGGATTGAGCAATGGATCACTGTTACAATGGACCTTTAAATCAGTGTTTGACCTTGCTTAGTGGGTAAAACAGTTCTGTGAATCCCATGTCCATGACGATTGAATTCATTGCTAAATTCTGTTGTTCATTTTCCTAAATAAAGCTGATAAATCTAATTTGTATGCTTCACAGACACAATCACACAGGTGAATAGGTAGATGCATTCCTAAGATAATATAGAACATAAGTAAATAAATAAGGGACGGGTATCAGAACAATTCTCTCTTTTTAAATTTGAAGTCCTTTGGCCTTTGAATACTTGAAGTCAAATACATTGAATCTCTTAATATGCTGCCATGAGAGTACCTGCATTACTTAATAAGTTTTAATGAATTTAATAAATAAAAAAAAATGATTTATGGAAACTGTTGATGCATGTAAACTAGCGGATGCCATGTGTGCAATTGAATACAGATTCTGTGATTTAAGAAAAATTATTCAGAAACTCTAATCCTCAACGTCCTGAAATGAAGCGGAATTGTTCTCAGTGTACAAGAAGTATATTCTGTTCTTGATGTAAAGCAAAATATGCTCCAGTTTGCATAAATCTCATTGCAGCATTCCATAAGGGTGTGTAATCACCACACTGCATTGCACCTTGTAGTTATTTGCCCAGTGTTTGCCAATGTATTACAAAAAAATAAAGGAGCCCGCAACAATTTGATTTTACTGTAGTCTTCACTTGTATATTGCAAGTACTGCCAGATTAGGTAGAAATAAGATGTACTTGGATATCTAATGTGCTGATTTCTATCACTAGTAATATTAAAATCAGCAGATATGTGAATGGCTTATTCAGCGAACAGCACAATGAAATTAATGTAGTATTAAGTTGTAAGAACTGCAGAAAATCATGAATAAGCATTTCATTCAATGTATGTGTAAACAATATGTGTAGCCTCACCACCTAAAATTGCACTCTCCTTTGTCTTAATGATATGTGCACTCAATATTTTATGCCAACAAACAAATATATGTAAAATTCAACAAAATACATTTTCTTTCTAGCTGATCCTTCTTTTGGAGGTGCCAGTAAGTTAATAATATATGAATAATTAAGAGTGGATTTTCAATTTATTAAGCATGTCTTTTTTGTTTTATCGTTGACATTTGTTTGTTTCATTAGTGTAAGCACTGAGTTAGTAACAGCTCTTAAAATAAGCACAAAAATTTCAATACATTGTCAATATGTGGCAGTGTCTCAGCACACCTATCAGTTGAGTTTACCTTCATTCTCTTTTTTATATTTTGTGCATGTATTAATATCATATGTTCCATCTTGCAAAATATTTAATATATTTCTTTTATTTCATATGTTTCACATTTTGTGGAATTAGTGTTGAACACTCAGATACAGTAGCTAGATATCTTATGATTTTTCCTGTCTGTCATTACTAATTCAAAGAACTGTGGGAGATGCGAGGACAGTCACTATGACGGCATAATCCGCTGATGTGCATCAAAATGCAGAAATTGCACAGTGTGAAAAATGTTTGTCTGGGCCAGGATCCAGGTCAAGGCAAATTATTTTTTCACCATGGAATTCCTCCTTTTCTCAAATCTTTCAATCATTTTTTGTAACAATTTAACACTGACTTAATATGGATGAATAAATTCTAATCAGTTTGAATTCTTATGAAAGCTCAAATCCTTTTTGCAGTAATTATTTTGGTACCATTATTATGGAAAAGAATTTTACAAGGGGCATTTTGAACCAGCATTTTTATTTTCATTATTATTTTGTTGCCCTAATTGATGCCTATATGATCCAAAGATATGTCATCCATATAACAGTAATTTAAAATCATTAAAAATTTAGCATCGATTCTATTCCCATGTAATAACTTTCATTTTTTTATTTTACCAGATGTTTGGTTTTGGCTAATACTTCTTTTAGTGCTTATTCCTCTTTTTTCTCTGAATGCTTTTTGTTCACCACTTTCATGCATAAGTTGTTCATTGTTTTGTTTGTTGATTCTTTCTCAAAAAGAAACTTTTGCACTTACTTTTTTCTGTGGTATAATTAATCTATGTGTGTTATATGTTCTCTTTGATTCAATAATCCATAATGAAAATGGCCCTCAACAGTATTTTTGCCATTTTAGCTATTGTCTTTGTATGAATTTCCTCAGAAAAATGTTGTATTGATGTCAATAACAATAACATTACTCCTTGGAAAACTGAAGATAGATATTGGATCATTAATTCCAATCCAATTTACTAATTTATCTATTGCCTCACTGTGTATTACTTTTAAAAGGAAATAATTATCAATTGAATCATTCACTCTTCTTCATATCAATGTATTCAACGTTTACTTCCCCCTTCTCAAGTTTTTTTCTATTCTTAGTTCTTTGTATTGAATTAACAGAGTTTTTCCCAACCCTCTTTTATCAGAACCTGGAACTGCTCCCCGGAATGTGCAAGTGCGGCCGCTATCTTCCAGTACTATGGTGATTCAGTGGGATGAACCAGAAATGCCAAATGGCCAAGTCACTGTAAGCAACATTTCAACTTTAATCATCTTGTAAAATTTCATTTGATGATCAAATGACAAATTGAGGCCCCGAGAAAGAGAAAGCTACATAAATACAATATAATAATCTAAACTATTTTAAACCCAGCATCCGTTATTCACTTTGCCCAAAAAAGTAGTTGAAAATAATCAGATTGTTAAACTAGGCTTCATCCTTGATTCTGCATCAAGCTGGGGTGATCATGTTCCCTGGGTAAGTCTCAAACCTATCATTACAGCGGCGTGGTGATGATAAAAGTCTTTTGGGACCATTTAGCCATCTTGCATAAAAATGTGATGCAGTAATTTGAGGGTATTCATTTGTTGGAAATTCCTGACTAGGTGATGAATCCATTTGTAGATATGGAGGAGTATTAGAGGAAGAATTAATTGGACCACAAAATGATGTTGAATTGAAACCAAAGCTTAAGAAAAATTATCAAGAGTTTTGGTGGCAGAAGGAGTTTTCCGATAGTTATCCTGCATTATAGATTGTGGTTAAAGAACTCCTCCTTGCATTTTCATCTTCATATTTGGTGGAACGTGGTTTTAGTGGAATCATTCAGCTTATTTCCAAGCAGAGAAACTGTCTTAAGGTTTGTGAACCCAGTGATTTTAGACACATGCTAAGTGACATTAAACTGGGTGTTGGAAAATTGGTATTAGGTCATCAAGCCCATCCATCCCATGAAAATTTTATTTGATGGAAATATGTTATTAAATTAGGCAATAGAATACCCTTAAATTACTTCTAGACCATTAAGAACTATAATTGTCGCTTAATTGTTTAACTAATTTTAGCAAAACATGATTGGTTATTCTGTTTTCATAAATTGAAAATATTCATGTTATATAATTGCTAAATGTAAATTAAAAATGATGTTTAAACTTCTAGGCAGTTCAAGGCACTGTTTCGGTGAAATTGGCTGTGATTTAATTTTTTTGGATACTTGTGTGTGTGTTGTTTCAACTAAAGTTTATTCCATAGCAAGGCCACCTTTTCATTTGATGATAAATTATTAAGAGGAATTGTGTGAAGAAGTATGTTTATTACTTAATTTACTCATGAAGGCAAAATATTTTCAAAGTTTTCTTTTTATTCAAAGAATAATTTTGAATATTACCCATTGTTTGAAAGAAGCTATGCTTCAAAGAAATGCACAATTGCAGCAAAACCATCACTTAGATCAGTGAACTGGGAATTTATTTAATTGATATCTAGCCAGGAAAGTTCATTCGTGTATATATGAAGCATGAGGGAAAAGTCCTCTTTTTGAACTTTATATTACCATTTCATAAAAGCATAAACAATATACTGGCCATTTATTTTTGTAATATGCTTCACCATTATAAAATAATACTAAAAATTTGTTGATATTACTATAACAAGAATGATACTGTGGGATAAATGAAAAATAACTTACCAATGCAGCCTTTATAATATCCTTAGAACCAAATTGTTAGGAAATCTTAGTCCAGGTAAATATTTCATGTGAAAACACCAAATCTAATTATCAGATAAGCTGATTCCTCTCCTCATTCACACCTGTTTTATTCACACTAAACCTCTCTGTCGAAGTACTCAGTGTCGTGAAGTTGTGTCAACGATAGACCAAATGAGATTAAACCCCTATAAAATGTAAATAAGCGCATGGTTTAAATTACTTCCAGATGCGGGAAACAATGTAAACCCTCAAAAAAAAAGTAGCTTAAAAATGGAGAAAAAAGGAAGGTCTCCGAGCCTTTGCAAATGTCACATTGTCAGGACCCTCCGGTACCCCTCTGCCGCCTCCATGCCTCTTTTTGCCCCCATAGACTAGAGCACCGCCCCACGGGGGCGGTAGTGCCCACCACTGCCCTAAACACTGTGAAAATCATGAGCATCATATTATTAAATAAACTATCACCTCCTGCATGCAGCACCAACGTTTCAAAATTCATGAGCAAACTGTATTATCGGTTATCAAACCAAGCATTTTTACTCCGTCGAGGAATTTCTTGAAGCTGACATTAATGGCTTGGTGTTCAAGTAAAATTTATGTAAACATGTATAAAATGTCGTCTCTTTGTGTTTTTGTTGTTATTTTTGATTACATCTATTGTGGAATATTTTCATCTAAATATAAATACAGTTAATGATTACAGAATGCTTATTGCTTTGCGCATTTAGAATAACCTTAACTTATAAGTGCTGATGGAACATTGTTTGATCTCACAATTGTCATAGGGATACAAAGTGTATTACACGGTGACACCCAGTCTTCCGATGGCGTCATGGGAGTCTCAGATGGTGGACAACAACCAGCTCACGACAATATCCGATCTCATTCCACACACCATCTACACCATAAGGGTTCAGGCATTCACCAGCGTGGGACCAGGACCTCTCTCTGCTCCGGTTCAAGTGAAAACACAGCAAGGAGGTAAGTGGTGAAGTTAGGGTGGAAAGGTTTATTTTGCAGTGACCATCTGAAGCATGTTGAGCAGCCGTTTGGTCTACACGGTGCGTTTACCTTGTTGTCTTCTTGGGCAGTATTTTATTGATACAATATTTCATATTTTTGCTCTTAATGTCATTTTGTGTGCCCTCAAATTTCATTTAAAAATTTGAATGGAATGAATTTGGCATCATTAATATTTTTATATTGATTTAGAGTTTTCAAACTGGGCATATATTTCTTCATTTTAAAAGATGAAGACATTGATTGTTTGGAATTACTTTTTAAGCTTCATTGAATAATTTTAAAGGACATTAAAATAATTCCATTCATGCATGAGCAGTACCCAGCCAGCCAAGCAATTTGCACGCAACTGATATTGGAGAAACTTCGGTCAGTTTGAAGTGGAGTAAACCTGCTCATTCGGGGGAAAATATTGTCAGCTATGACCTCTACTGGAATGACACTTATGCTAAGGTAAGTATTTTCCAAAGTGTATGAATTGTAATATTTTATAAGCCTATCACTGATATCCATTTCTCAGTATGAATTTTGTCTTTATGATTTCATTGTAGATGTTGATTCATTGGGTTTTGTAAATTTAGTCTGTAATCTTGCTTTTTTCATTTAAAATTATTTGTGCAATTTTGTTGAAAATGGGCCTCAATTTTCACTTCATGAGTTGTCTTCAGGATTGGCATGGTACTCACTTGCATTAGGTCCATGCTTCATGTATGCCTTTTGGCTATTCAGTACATTCAGGGACTTTTTCCAAACAAAAACATTTTTGTCTCTCATTTTTACGTTTTCTGATCGAGAATGCTCATGCTCGCCTTAACTAATTAATATCATTAAGCAAAATAATAACTAATCATAATGACAAATGATGCAGCCAAAATTACCATTGAATAATATAATTTCGTGCATCAATAGGTTGTTTAACTGTAAATTATTATTTGTTTCAATGAGCACAGTTGCCAAAGTGCAAAACATTGATAAATCGAGAGACTAAGGTGTTGCTATTAGGAATATGTGGTTTTTTTTTGTTAGTATCAATTTTTATTAGTATCCATCTCTATTTTCGCTAATCAAACTCTTACTAAAAAGTTTTGTGAATACTCTCACACATTCCAAATTTCTGTACATTCTAGAAAACCTCAAGTATTAGTTGATGAGGAACGATTATCTAGTGCAGTGAAGTGCTGACTATTCAACATCCAGTTATCCCTAGGGTTAGGATTGTTCCCGGCAAGAGGCACTCCCTCCCACCTCATCGGCCTCCATCCTACCTCAATGTTAGCATAGTCATTTAATGCATTGGGACAAGTCACACTGCTGCTCTCTGGTTACTTATTTGGGCAAATTGTAAGCATACAATAGCACAATGATGGGCCTTCAAGAGCATGGCTCTGTATTGGCTTGACGTAAGTGAGCAACTGCCAAAGCTTCTTTAACCGATATGTTTGCAAATTTATATTTATCTGCTCAAGAAATATTATTTTAAAGAGAGGAGTCAGTGTGTAATTTAGCAGTTGAAATTATTTAGGAAAAGCTAACCAACTGCCCATTACATAATCGTTATTTAGTGCGTGAAGATGCAGCAAGGACCCATTCGAACCAAATTTTTGTGAGCAATAGAGGTTGGTGATCGTTATTTGCTGTTTCTGAAGAGGGGAGAGGGCCAGTTGCCGTAATTACCATGGTCCTTTATATAGTGGACCTATTATTTCTGTCCATAGAAGCCAGAGGACCATATTCTCTCAAACTACCATACTCACCGTCAATTATTATTTACTTTTGAGAGAGGGGTAGTGCATGGAGGTCAATGGCATCAGTAAGGATATTGCATACCAGAAAATAAATTTACTTAACGTGGGTTTATGTCCAAATCAGTGGAACTTCTTCTGATTGATATCCATAAATTTTGTACCGGCAGTGCCATAAACTATGATAAAGAATTACTGTCTGACTTATGAGAAATCCTGGGAAATGGCATTCATTTTGCCAGTTATGGTATTGAGTACACACAATCATGAAAAAGAGTATTGGGATTTTATGTTTATGATTTTTTAACTATGTGCTACAACACATCTCCCGCAGTTTCTTTGGAATTTGAGAGTTATTATACTTATTTTTAGGTACAAGAAGAAGTATTTTGTTGATTTGTTCATTGGGCTGTCTACTTACCCAAAGAAAAATGTTAGTTTTACCCCTTTCCTGAGCATGCAAAAGAGGTGGCAAAAGTTTACTTATAATAATTATTTACATGGTATGGGAATGGACATGCTAAGAACAGAAAAATCTCCCAATGTCCGAGCATGCTATGAAATAGGAACAGAGGCCAAATTAAATCCAAATTATTTCTCTTCTTACTGTAATATACTTACATGGGGCGAAATTTTTATTTAGTCTGCATTGATACTAAATGATAGAAACCCAAAGGGCACATTGCCAGACCAAACATTGAATGTTGCATTAGCAGACGCTGAATTGGTTTTGCCATAAAGACATTCGGTTTCTTCCTCAAGATTATTTCTGGGACGATCTTTTAAGATGATAACCTTTATTTTCAGTGGACCTTGCAGTTTCACTGGAAGCATGGAGTTGATTGTGTTGCCTCAGAAGTAAAAACCATTAAAAAGTGTTTAAAATGATATATGCAAACAATGAACCTAATTAATCATGCGAGGATTCACCAGTTATCCTTCACAAGAGTATTAACGGAACACAAGCATTGCATTAACAAAACACATTTTGGCTCATTATTAACCCTCTTAGTGTGGCGGGGATTCCAGGGGTACTAGTGAGAAGTGCAAAGGGTAATTTAAGAAAATGTATCACCTTAGAAAAAAAAACATTATGAAGTTATTTGTTTAGATATCCATATGCAGTTTTTTTATTTTAAAATATAATATTGTAGTTAATAATGATGTAATACATTTACATCATCTGAAAAATAAATGTAATTACTACAGTATCATAAATTTGAAGAATATTTTTTTAGCAATTATATTTCGATTTTTAGACACAAAACTAATATTTTTTCAAAAACATTTTTCAATTAAACTACGATATTTAAATATAATAAAGAATCAAAAAGACATGCAGAAAATATTATAAATAAATAAAGAAAAACCAGTGAATTGCAAATTTTTTTGTCAGCCTCTGCATAGTTCGATTTTGTTGAAAAGGCTGATCTCACCGAGTCAAATTGGGACTTTTCCCCTTTCCTTGAGACTGCGGCAATGTGCTTACAATCTAAAGGCAGAAAAAAACCAAGTTCTAACTCACAGAGAACTGCTGACAATGTAATCCATTACACAGGGCGCAATTGATTAGATAGGATGGACGGCAAGAGAAACCAAAATGATTACAAAGCAGTGGTCTCATTTCCATCGTCTCAACAAAGTCTGAATAAGCAGCTATATATCAACACCACGACACTACAACACATTTAAGAGATTACAGATGAAAACAGATTAGTAGCCTTTCAGTGGCCTTTCATAGTGGAAAGACCACTCAGGAAAAAAAACGAGCAAACAATTAGGCTGAGCTTCCCGACATGTACAAAACTGAACGAAAAAATTATAGTAAGAATTATACTTTTTGAAAAGCATTTAAAATTGCTGATAAAATATTAAAAAATTAGTTACATAATTCTATGGAATTCAACCTATCGATAGCACAAAAACCATAAATTATTAAAGAAAAAATCATAAGTTACAGCGATTTAAACAATAGCCTACGCAAGAGCCGATATATCGGCCCGCCGCACTAAGAGGGTTAAATATACTTGAAGATGTGTTAAGATGAGGTGATGTAATGGGTGATATAATTCTGGAGGTCAAGTAATGTTTAATGAGAAATGAACTGATATTAGGAGGAAAATATGCAATAAATTGTATCACATTTTGAATTTGCTGGCCGATGTAATGAATAAAATTGAGTTTTACTCTCCCCCCAGGTATGACTCCATTTGTTTGGTCAAATTCTGTTTGTTTTGCTGGTTTGGATCCAAATGGATGTGTTTCATGTTCCATTGATGTTTGCGTGATTTTTAGCCCGTAATTGGCGATGAATCTGACTCAGCTTTGCTTTGCTGTATTTAGGAGAAGCACCACCGGCGAATTGGGATAACAGAAAGTTACACGTTGACGAGCCTGTACCCCAACACTCTTTATTTCATTTGGCTGGCTGCCCGGTCACAGAGAGGGGAAGGGGCCACCACACCACCCATTCCAGTCCGCACTAAACAGTATGGTAAGGTCATAGGAAGAATGAAATATACACCAGAGTGTTTTTCCCGGAGAATTGAAGAAGTTTGTCTGAAGCAGATAGCTCGGCGTTCAGTTTTGTAATTCATTTTCCTCTTTTCCAATTAAGTCGAGGACCATTTGGCTCTCATTACGATTGAGTTTTAGATTATTTAATTTGCTCTTTTAAGTTTAAAGAAAAAATAAATCCTGCCAAATAACTCTCTGCTAGCATTGATTCTTGTTGTCCCTGTATTGGAAGCAGTGACCATTTTTCAGCACTCATGTTGAATCATTTTTTAGCATTCTAAGTGATTTTTCCATTATGGTGTAAACTCAAAGGCAAAATGCAGAGCTATTTAATTCAATTCAGACTTCTCTGTGTATAGAATTTTGTTTCAGTAGTGTCTCCAGGAATTTTGCTGCCTCTACATATTGTAGCAATGATGCATATATTGGTGGAGGATGATTAATGCAGGTAATTGAACACAAGGCTCATTAAAAAAGTATAACATTCAACGATAGTTTTTACAACTACTGTGGGTGTTTTGGCAGGGAATCATGGGGGTTGGGAATTGCGGGAGGGATTTCATGAGTTCCCATGGGCTGATGAGGTAGGTAAAAGGCCTTTAGTGCCCATCAACATTTTCACCTTAAATTTTCAATCTCTTTGTGGTATTTTTTCTTACCTAATGTTCTGGTTAATAAAAATAATTTCCTCCTTAGGAGGTTTTGGTTTCTTTTTGGAAGTTTATTTTGCACCAATTTGGATCCATCTTGGATAACTTCCCTCTGCACAGCACTAAACATAAGATAAACCTTCACTAGAGCACAAATCTGTTTGACAGTTGAAACATTCATCTCTGTTTTGATGCACTTTCCACCCCTTTAACATCCCCAACACTTTGCATCCAGATTTTTACCGAACCCATATCTTTTTCCTCTATTATGTGACTAGATTTCTTTTCTCTATAAATTATTTAATATTCCAAGGCCAGTCTTGTGATGGGACCCACAATTGAGTCAACTTGTACACTGTTTTCCGGTAAGGCTCTTAGTCAGTATGTTGTTGATAAAGTTGATGTGCTGCACCTGAGGAAGTGCTAATTACTTCACCATCAGTGCCTTTAACTATTAAATAAGCACCTAATTAACTTCACTCCTGTTATAATGTGCACAATGATTGCTATGTAATAATGATCACCATTGCCATTGATTTAAGCCAGAATATTATATTTATATTCATGTATGTTGATACATTTGATACCATTTGTAATATCTTACCTCACGTAGTATTAATTGAGCACAGTTTTGTACATACATCCTTTTGCCTTGTTGTGTGGATGTCTGTATGATTGTCTATATACAATAATGAGCTTACAAGTAACTTTAATAGTGGTATGCTAAGCAATAAAAATCCATTAATCTCTTGATGAAGAATTCTGTATGTTCAATTAAAATATTTAATGACAATGCATGAGTTATCATACAGGTTATAAATCACTCCTTCACTGCTATGTGAATGATTCACTCTTGTTGCAGCACCAGAGCACTCAAGCATTGGCACATTTCCTGCTGTGTGATATTTGTTGTTTACTAATGATTACGTGATGACTTGTTGCTGTTCCCCCACAAACTAATACCTGGCACAATCAACCTAAAAGCACCTTTCATTTTGGCACCGCTTCACTTTAAAACCTGAGCACCTTAATTTTCATGAAACCTCTGCCTATGTGATTTGCACCGGATGCCCTCTGCCATACACTGCATAATTATCTGTAGACTTTGTAAGCTGATCACCAAATTTGCACAGTTTAGGCAAACTATTAATTTTTATACGTGGTTAAGGAATTTTTGTATTTCATTGCAAGCACTTTTTGGCATTTATCAGTTTTTATAAATAAGTTGTTTTGTTCTTTACAACTGCAGTAAAGTTAGAATAAATTTAAGAATGTATCTTGTGGGAAAATTTAATTTTAAAAGTTCAACTTCTGTTCAGATTGTTGATTTTTATGTCAGAACCACCGATTCTTATTGTAGCTTTTCTTTCAAGTGAAGTCATCGATGCTTATGGAAATACCAGTAACTTTTTGAAATCATATTTTAGGGTTTTTCTATTTTTTGTTATGTCTAGCTAATTATTCGGCAAAACTGGTCACTTGAATGTAGATAGAGTCTAACTTTGCACAAAACCGCACTGTAGTGCTTATTACCTGAACATGTTTAGAGAGCTAAAATTGTATTGTCTGTATTTGACTCATTGTTCTTCTGGGTAAATTTGCAATATCTTTCTTAAGTGAATGCTTGATTAGACGTGTTCCTCACCTCCATTATCACATGGATCTTTGAAGGTCCCAAAATGTGTGATCCTGTTCATCCAAAGGCATCCAATCCTTGTAAATTCCTCATTAGTTTTGGAGGAGTCAAAATAAAAAAGAAATGGTCATTTACTTGAATCATGAAATAGCTATCATCTCATCAGTTTTATGACAATACAGTCAAATTTCAAACGACTTGGCTAGTAATTTGTCCATTTCCATGAGCTGAGAATAGCGAAATAAGCTCACCATTTAAGCAGAAGCTAATACAAAATAGATGAATATCTTATTCAGTTCATTATTCATTTATAACTAGACATCATCAATTGGTTTTACTCATGTTTTAATGCTAATTTCAAAACATGATCAATTTAAATGGCCAGTGCCAGCTCTGAAACAAGGCAGCAGGATGAATCATGAATTTCATTTCAATGTGTGATACTTGTGTGAATGGCGAAGTGAATGTGTCGGACGGGATGTGTGTGTGCGATGTCGTTTGATTGCCCTTTGAGGACCCTTATGCGTGTGTTTTGCACATAGTGAGTGAGGTGTCATGTATGTGTGTGTTCAGGAAGGTGGACTGATAAATGCTTCAAATAAAATCATTCATTTAGAAGAGGTCACAGCAGAATGTGCTGTCAATACAAAGTCTGCAGTAATTAACATGGCAACAACAGTTCTTTCCTTGAAAAATGGCTAACCCATGCTTCCTCCTCAAATTATCAGTACATTGTTTATTTGTATAATTTTTGTGTACGTTTTCATTTTATAGCCTATCATATTTTGTCGTTGGATTTTCCCTCTGTTCTGTTGAAATACATTTTAAACTAATTTATTGTTTCACAGTTTCATGATTTGTAATTGTAGTTTTTTTTTGTTATTTTTCCATCCCCAAACTATCTTACTCTCTTAACTCCAAACATCTATTTACCACTAATAATATTATAAATCTAAAAACTTTTAACCTTTATTCTCACCCTCTTTGACTCTCTTCAATGTTTCCATCCTCTTTTATGTAACATTCCCCATCAAATCCAAAATCAATCTCTAATGCCGTCTCCTTTACCCCACGACACTTGAACTCCCAACTTTGTTTCCCTCCTGTTCGCATCACCCCCTCCACTCTGCTCTCCACCCTCCTCCCCTCCCCTCCCCTCCCCCTCTTCGCACCATTCTAAAATGTCTCATCTCGGTACTTCTTGGGTCTGGCCTCCACACCTCACTAACCCCCTCTGCCCCTAAACACCCAAACCCCGTCCATGGCTGGTGCTCGCTCGGGCTCTTGGCTGGTTTGCGCAGTGCCTGGAGCACCCCCGCAGAATGTGACCGTTGAAGCCGCCGGGCCTACATCGCTACGGATACGTTGGGCCCCGCCACCCGAGGCACAGCGCAATGGTCGTATCCTGTACTATCGCATCCAAATTGCTGAGGCTGGGCGCCAGTCAGACTCTGAAGCAGCGGTCATCACAGTTGACCAGGAGCGCAGGGAATTCATTGCTGACGAACTGCGTCGGTGGACCGATTACCGCGTGTGGGTCCTCGCGGGAACGTCGGTTGGGGACGGGCCACCCTCGTTCCCCGTCACGGCTCGCACCGACGAGGACGGTACGTGGGTGGCGTCCCCCCTCCTGCTGTCTTTTGTCTCCATCTCCGATGTGTCTCCCTTGAGCATCATACCCCCACATAACCCTTGGCCCCTTGCACACTGAACCCTTTCGAGGACATGCTCGGTTCTCTTGACAACAGGGTGATAAAAACTATGACATATACTTTGAAAATTTCACTCAATTGTGGTTATTTGAACAAAATCTTGAACTTTGGGGTGATTTATTTAATTTCAATAGTTGAATTGGACCAAAGGAAGTGTAGAACAGGGTGGCGACAGAACTGGGAAATAACAGAAATATCAGGGAATCTGAGCACTCTGGAAAGGTTAGCCTAAATTCAGGGTATTCCATAGAAGAGACCCATTCACTCATCACGTTCCAGAATTTCCAATGAGAAAACTATTTTGTAGCTTAAATGCTAAAATGACTGCCCTCTTCAGTTTAGTCAGTCTTTTCTTGGTAGATGCCCTTGAAAGTTATCATTAATGTAACAGTAGATGCCCTTGAAAGGTCATATTAATGTTATATCAGAGGATATGCTGACAATGTTGAGCATAAACTTCTGATTGGCATAGTTTTCCTCCCGAGGTCCTGCGCATATTTTCAGTGGATAGTGTAGCCACCTATTTCTATAAAATAAGACCGTTGGATTTATTTGATTGTTTGAATTCCCTCAGTAAAGTGATTTAATATCTTTTTTAGAATTTTTAGGATTTAGGCTTCTGATTCCATCCAATGTCACTCACTGTGCTTATCGCTCTATAAAGTTCTGGTGACATTGAAAATTGATATTTATGTTGATCGCATTATAGTTTGTATGATAACTTTGTACTAATGTTTGGTAGCAGAACAGCCTGAATGTATTGTAAGATCTGAAAATATCTGGATTCAAAGGAGAAGAGAACAGGAAATTGGGGAAATCTTGAGGAATTTAACTTTTCAGTTTCTGTCGCCACCATGGATGTCATCAGTAGAAACTTCAATTTGGGTTAATCAGCTAACTGCTCGCTGTCACTCTTGTGGTGAAATTTTCTAATGGTATAAACAAGCACCGAATTTAAAATGGGACTAAAGTGTCCATTTTGGAGTCACTACTTGCAGAATTTAAAAGGTTGAACTTGGATGATGAAATCATCAAAGTGTATTGTTATTATGCAATGTGTAGTCAAGTCTATGACCTACCTACGTTTACGCATGACTCGTATACATCATAAATGGCTGAATGATTGGGTGAGTGTCTGTTTTCATTTAAAAAAAAAATGGCAGCAGATACGCACTTTCCATTCTCATGTCCATTGTTTCACTCTTATGATTTGACTATACAAAAGACGTACTCTTGAGACAGTTAATGTCTGGAATAAAAGATGAGACAGATGTGTACGTTGAGCACACTAGTTTCGGTGAAGTTCCTCACATATGACATATTTCGTAATGTAAAACATATCTCATCATGTTGTCACTAACCCTTGTATCATGTGACTTAAATACTAAAACATTGACCATGCTTATAGTGTTCAATTTGACATATTGTAAAACAATTAACTATGTACATTTTTCAGAAAAATTAGTGCCTATTCTTGCACATAATTAATGGACACCTAATTTTTAATTAAGGATTCGTTCATCTTAGAGTGGATTGTGATTTTTTTCAGTCTTGCATAATCGAAATCACTCTAGCTTGAGTAGATTTGTGCTTGGATGTGATTCTTGATTTGCATCATGGTGTTGGTACTAACACTAACTGCATTTTGTAAGTTTATGAGCAGTGCACTGAGGTACACTAAAAGATACTGTATAATAATCGAGGGGAATGGTTTGGAATGTGTATGGTTTCTCTGCCAGAAGGTATTATAAGATCTTCTGAATATATGTACATGTAGGGTTTTAAAAATAGTTACAGGTAGTGCTATCAGTGAAACAATACTCATTAATGAAAGATTCTTAAACTTGGCGCGCAACTCTTTAAAAACACACATTATCATTGTACATGATCCTGGGATGAATCCAATCTCCTGTAGCATAGAAAACTTGATAAAGAAGAACTGACTTGCTTCGCCCCATGCTGTTAATGAGTGATTCAAACATATTTTGAAATAAAAATACTGATTTGTTGAAAGAGTTTATTAAATGTGTGTGTGCCAATGAATGACTGAGAGAGAGAGAGAGTGAGGGAGAGAGAGTTTCTGGGAAGTTTGCTTGAGAAGAATGTTACATTGAATGTGTCAGTAAGTGAGGTGAGACTGAATGTAATATTTGTGTTATTTGTTGAATGTTGCTGCCAAAAATTTGATATTATGTTCATATAAGAGTTGCTGAAAGTTAATCACATAAGAATATACATGTAAAAAAAAACCTTGGAAGTGATTTTATCAATTCTTAATGCTTGCAAATATATATTTAACTTTATTATTACATTCTGTAATGTATTTTAACATTTGAAATTGTTAATATATGTATATAATCATGATGGTTTTACTGCATAATTTGACCATAAAGATAAATTTCAACTTTAAAGATTTATGAAAGTATAACTCTTCTAAGAATAATTAATGGTGAAGAGGCTTGTTCATTCATATGGTTTCATTGCACATGATCATCCGTTATGTATTGATCTCCATAAAATTGGTAATATTTCTGTTAATAACTCTTTACTTACTTGCCTCTTCAAGATGGTGTTGAGGGAAAGGAAATGGATCTTGAAGTGGTATGGATATGCATTGAAAGAGAATGTAGCTGTTAGCAAATCTAGAATGGAACAGGTGCATGCTCAAATGTCTCCAAGGACTAATATCAGTCCTTGAAGCCTTTGACCAACCCTGTTCTTCTGGCCACCTGCTTTCAACTGCATTTTTGCACTTGCTAATCCATATGCCTATCTGCAAATTGCCTGGAAGTATTGATGCCTCACATATCTTGTCTATCGCACAATATCACAAAAAGTTGCACTTGCTTGTTAGTGATGGTCACTACTTCTCACTTTCATGTTGCACAGCGTTCGGGCACTCTCTTAGACCAGTTGCACTTCAGCTCTTTCCATTAAAATGTAAACACACCTCTGCTGCTTCACCCGTTCTCTTTAATTTGCCAAAACACTTGCAAGAACAATCGTGAATGCTTTTCCTAAATTCACCTGCTGGTGGACTCTTCGACCGTCTTCGGCATTTGCTGATTTTAATGGTTAAGCTGCACTTCAAAAATGTTGTGTTTTGGCACTCCTCTTCGGTGCATGTTTCATTCACAAAAGGCACTCATTTTTTTTCTCACATGCAATGATGTATGTATCACAAAATACTTTCATGTGTGATCAACGGCACTCCCTTCATTGGCCCCATTTCTTTCATTGTGTTCATCAGTGAAACCTTTGCTATGTGTTCACAAATTGCACACACAAATTGCACTCTAATTGTATGTGTTATTCCAGTAAATGTTAGCTTATAATTTTTAATGTTATTTCATTAGATTCTATGGGAATGAAAGTTGCACTAAATTTATACGTTTTGATTAAACTTTCGCACATAAAATCATTCGGTGTGGCACTGCAAACTCTTGCGGTACTGATGCTGAAAGTTTTTGCAATCAACTGTGGGTCAGTTGGATTGAAATTGGTGTGTGTCAGAGATTTGCAGCTTTTATTATTATTTGAATGTTAATGGTTTAATGATGAGGGATAACGACAGATGGATAGGCGCTGTGTTGACACCAATTGGACATGTTATTCAGTAATGCTGATTGCTCTGAGGAGTTGGTCCTTTCAGCATCACCAACAAGGAGGAAGCACCCATTTGAATACCAATACACTTCATGAACACTTTCCTTTTTTAATCAAAGGCATGGTTTTTTACAATTTCTCCTGAAGCCTTAATTGATTGATACAAAATACATTTCAAGAGACTGGATAAACAAAATTTGACCAAATGTGCTGCTATTCACTGTTTAGCTTTCTGTTTTATTCTATTTTCCCTTGTTGCTGTCATTCTATTTTTCTTCTTCTGTGCATGTTTTACTCCAAATAGCCAGGAGATACTTTTTGGTACTTTATTACCACTTATTATATTGGTTAAAGATTTTTGTTGTCACATCTTTAAAGTGTGTATGTGTTTGTGTGCATATGCTCATGGGTGGGAATATATTTTTGGTGGGGGTTCAATGACCCCCCACAGTGCACCTCTTCCCCCGAATCCTGTCACCCAAAGCCCCGGTAAGCCCTTCCATGTTTCCATGCCATGAGCCGAGGGAGCTGTATGACTGAGTCTACCAGGAAACTTTTTTGAAACAATTTTTGAAGCGACACTGCCAACACAAATTTTTTGACATTTTTTCCCACCCAAACTCTTTGAGCTTCCCCCATCGCCCCCAGGAGCCCAGTCTCTATGATTCTGAAGCATCCTCCATGCAACGTTTCTCTTCAACACGAGTGCCAACTCTTAGTACTCTTGATGTCCTGATATACTCTTTGAGACACAAAGTTCATCCCAATAATGCAAGGCAACTGCACAGTGACAATTTTTTTGCACCAAGAGAAAGAAAGGCATATTGGCTTGCTTTTTTTAGAGGCTCAATGAAACCCATTTTTTTGGAAGCCTCGGTGAGAGCAACAGTGTCGATATTTTTTGGTGGGAGAGGAGGGTCAACATTTTTGGGGTGGGTTAAAAGTGTTTGAGGGTTTTTTTGCCCTCGCATTAAACCCCCTAGGCAATAAGGTTTTTTTGCGAAAGAATTAAAAAAAAATTTTATTGACTTTGCTAGCAAAGAAATGTTTTGTAGTTCAGAGAGCATTAGATTTTTTTCCTTGTAGAAGAAGAAGGGGATTTTAACTCTGATCCCACTCACATGGCAATTTTTTTCCACTTTTTCTCCCCGACTCTCCCCCCCGCGTGGGTTCAGCGGGTCGCAGTAAGTATATGTCCGTCCAGGACGTGACAAAAAAAGCTATTGAGAACTGTGTGGCATTTGTTTACAGTAGTGAGTCAAGTAGTGAATTCTGTCTTTTTGTAATTATGACCTTTCCCCTTTTATCAATCCCTGTTGGCACTAAATGAGAGAAAAAATAATCTATATATTGCACTTTTTTGTGTTTTTTGCAAATGAGTAGTCGTGTGGTGTGTGTCTGTCCCAAATGTAGGGTCTCACTGACCATTTTGAGGTACAGTTATTGATAGAGTTTGTCCATGGGTGCATGCCAGTCAAAAGATCTGAGAGAGATGATGACTTGCCTTCGGTGACAGCCCACCTAGAGGTGATGATGGTTGCGAATTAGTGGAATTCATTAGCTAGATATTGTCAGCTCGAGATTAATAGCTGCTTTGTAAATAGTTACATGACTTGCTGTAAATAGAGAGAGTTTAGTAGCCAGAGTGTAACGGTCATGAATTCACCTTTGGATGGTTGTGGCATCTTTGTATGGATGCAGTAGAATTTCAAATTTTTGGACTTTATTTTTTTAAATTATGATTCCAAAAGCTTCCCTTTGAATTGTTTCCCTTGTGAAATTCACACCGCCAGACAACTCTATCATTGAAATGTTGTACCTTAAAATTTCAGTGTCACCGCCTTTGGTAGATAGAGATTTGGAAAGTTCCATCACTGTCTTGTCTTCTTAAGTTATGTTTTTAGTTTCTTTGTTTGTTTATTGATTTGTTGATCCTTTTTGAGATCTTGGAAGCTACCTTTTTTGTTTGATTATTTGTATCACCATCTTGCTTGGTGGTGAGTGTGGGTGGTAATGGTGGTATGGAGGTGAAGGGGTGATTGGCGTTGGTGTTGAAGGACTCATGAGGTGTCTCTGACCCTCATTTTTTAAGCTGAGTATGCGTAGATTGTTTTGGTGTTTTGAAAACTGGGGTGGTGTGTTGGTATTCAAATGTTCAAGAGGGTGGAATTCAAATACATATTTGAGGTACTTTTTGCTGATCAGTAAATTTGGCATTCAAGAAAATCATTGTTGTTGGAGATGTTAATAAATTTATGCTTGCAGTGATGAAGAAAGATCTCATGTATGTGTTTGAGGTCAATTGCATTGTTATTTTATATTAGGTTGATAGTTTATACACTATAGTAGACTTTTTCATTCACATTTTATCAGCTATTTTCTTTCAAGAAAAATCTGTCATTTAAAGCTGATATTGATAAAATTAATTAATTTTAAAGTAAAAAAAAAACTGAAAAATGATTGCAAAGTAATTTCAAGTATAAAATAGGTGGAGTATGCAAATTAGTGAACTTTTTGAACTAAAAACATAAAAAATATAGTGTTTAGTTTTCTTTGGTCATGGTTCATGGTTTACCCATTCTAATTCTATTTTCCATCATCCGTGACCTCTTTCTGTGCCTTGACCCTGCCACCTTCTCCCCAATCGTTCCACTTAAAATTATGTTGAAACAATCATCCATTCCCGCTTAAAATGACCACCCAATGGCCCCAAACCCAAAACCCCATCCGCCAATAGTGCCAGGAGAGCCACAAGATGTCTCTGCGGTAGCTCTCAACTCGACTACCATCAGAGTGAAGTGGCGCCCACCCCAGGAAAAGGATAGAAACGGAATCATCCGAGGCTACCACGTGCATGTGCAGGAAATGAAAGAAGAGGTGAGAAATTTGATTTCTTTTGGGAATAATTCAATGACTGATGGTTTTCCATTCAACTATTCCAATGCTAAACTTCACCATGCTCTATTATTGATAGAAATGAGCTCTTACGGCTAGTAATATATAATAAATGTGAAACTCCAATAGCCGTAAACAGTTTACCTTTCTAAACAAAGTAAAAATGAAATTAGTTGGCTAGCGCCACAAGTCAAGAAGGGGTAAAAGGTAAAAAAGGATAATGAGGTAGGTAAAAGGGGTAAAAGGTAAAAAAGGAGAGGATAAGAAAGGTGAATACGAATTTCATTTTTACTTTGTTTAGAAAGGTAAACTGTTTACAGCTATTGGAGTTTCACATTTATTATTCACCATGCTCTTTTCTATGAAATTTTGGATAGTTGACATTTGCCCAAGATGTTATTTCTCTGTGCACGCAATGATTAGCCCGCCTTTCAATTAAGATTTTCATTGCCCAATCAAAATAATAGCCACTGAGCCTCTGTAAATTTGAGACCCATGATTTGATGTAAAATATACCATCACCAAATGAAGACATTTTCACAAATTAATGGATATATTTTTTAATTAGGGCACTGAATTATTAATGAGTTCAAGTGTCAACTTGGTGAAATATTTTCTTTAAAAATTTCAATTTAATATTTGACACATCTGCATAATTTACCAAATCAATCCTAGTTAAAGTGATGATTGATTTCAGATGCAATAGAGATTCATAAGATCAACTATGCTTCAGTAATCATTCAAGAAACATAATGAAAATAGGAATCATAAAATTTTTTTATTTTTGCAAAGGTGAATTCGATATTTGCATGCAGTATCTTGCACATTTTTTTTTCAAAGTTAACCTTGAGATTTAACCAAATCGGAATAAATATTGAGTGAAGGTATGCTAGAGCCGTGCATATTATCCTGAGAGATGAAGTTGGAAATTGTGTTCTTACATCGTCATGCCATAGAACCTCTTAATTATATTTCAAAGTTGACTAGTGAATATGTAAAATGGAGATTTTCTGTAAAATTAAGTTCAGAGGAGAAATAGTTTCCAAAATGTATTTAGAATTCAATCTAATCTCATTGAACCATGATGAATAAAATTGTGTAATCACCAATTTGTTTATGTAAAAAGGTTTAATACGTGTAAATAAGAAAAATTATTTTCACTAAAAAAATTTAAATCACTGCTTCTCACTTAAAAATAAAGAGTTGTATATAAGATGTAGATGGAATGGTAATAACATTAGTTTATCATTTAGGGGATGGTATTCTGAAAACCCTTCTAGCTTTATTTGTCTTTGCAATCTGTATCCTCGTCCCCTTGTAAAGGTTAGCCCTTGTGGATTTATGACCGCCTTACTCTGTGAAGAAGAAAGTTTGCTGTGGCAATGGCATAATCACATGATAAAATGTAGTGGAAATGACTGCCATTGATGAAGAAATGAATTGCTGGGATGGATTCTTATCTCAGTGTGATAACGATGCAAGTTAATTGAATATTCTTTAATGATGAAGAGGAATTTCTTGGAAAAACTTCATTTTTGTAAACTTACATTACAAAGTTTTACTACTGGTGATTTAAATGCTGGAGTAATTAAAAGTGCTGAAATGAGAAAATTACCTGTGCTGCCAATTATGAAAGCAGTACCTCAAAGACAAGGTGCTGTGCAGTAAACTGGGGATGACTTTGCTTTATAATCCAAATTTGGTGTAATATATTCAGTTGTGCTATTTCTAAGGAATGTAATTATAAGTCTGAATTTTATACTAATTGCATAAGATGAATGTAAGGAAAATTGAAAGTCAACCACTAAGCAAGGATAAATTTTTATTTCATTTTGTTTGCACCTGTGACAAAAATATTATTGTCATATTACATTCCCCTATAAATTTATTCGCTTGATAAAAACAAGACATTTTCTTTTATTGTTTCCTTGGTTAGGCTTTGAAAATATTTTCAAGCAACTGTGAAAATATAGCTTTTGTGACTTTTGATTAGCTTTTATTTTTAGTGATTTGTCACTGAAACAATGGAGGAGGATTTGACGATGTATACCAAGTCTTTAAGGAAGAGGGCCCGGGTGCCATTGGGAGTGACCTCATTGTTGAGGAACATTATTGAGTACCGACCTAGTTGTTCCTCGGAACCAACATGCTCCTTGTCTGTTAGTTTCAAAACCACCATAGGCCCCAATCAAAGAATGAAGAGGTCTTATTTTTTCATTGCCATATTTGCTGTTACACATCTCAAAATATTAGAAACTTTAACTTCTCTCTACATCTTCAGAGAGTAGCAGTGTAAGGTGACAAATCAGCACACTGCTCGGAGACTGCTTTTCACTATTGTGCCTGGATTCAAAATTTGGATATTTCTTCAACTTTGTCGCAATTTTCTAACAATAACATTTACCTCTTCTTCACTTCTTCTTACCACAGCTTCTGCTTGATTTTTAATGCATCTTTATAATCTTTTGACCTTCTTAAAGCAAAATAAATCAATAATGGATTGAAAAAATATTTTCAGAACAAGTCACTCTACTCTGTTGCGTTATTCGATTGTCGGAAGAACAAATGCAAAACTTTGCTTTCCAATGAAGAAAGAAGACACTTTGCTTTTCCATGTAGAATTGTTATTATTACGACCTAGGTTTTGCTACAGCATGACATCTTCAGGTGTTACGCTGAATAAAACCTAGGTCGTAATAAAAATAAAAATCTCCATAGAAAAGCAAACTGCCTTCTTTCATCGTGAAGGATTTCCATCATGCTATGCCTGAAACTGTGTCATTTGCTGTCCAATTTCAAATCACCACACAGACATCACTTCTTCAGTGGTCATAAGAGGTTTGTCCGAAATCTATCCGGCCTGCGTTCATATCTCCACATTGGTGCTAATCTTCATCATCCAGGCCGTGGTATCCTTTGAAGTAGTCCCCATTGCATTGAACCACATGCTCCCAGCGGTGCTTCCACATCTTAAAGCAGTCCTTGAATGCAGGTTTTTGAATGGCGTCCAGCTCACCGCTCGCATTACACTGAATCGTCTTGATGTCGTCATTTATGCATCATTTAAAATTTTGGGAACATCCAAAAGTCATAGGGAGCTCTGTTGGGACTCTACAGAGGCTGGAAAAGCTGTACGTGCACTGGCGTGTTATCATGGTGAAAAAGCCAGTCGCCACTTGACCAGAGATGCGGTTGTTCTCTTCTCATGGCATCACGAAATCTTTTGAGAACTTCAATGTAATATTCTTTGTTGATTGTCTGACCTCTTGGAGCAAATTCGTAGTGTACAACACCCTCACAATTAAAAAAAAAATAAAAAAAAGGTCAGATACTTTTCGGACACATTTATAAGAATTTGATATGTGTAGACTTTATTGACTGATATATTATTAAAATCTGATTTAAATTAAGCAATATAACTAAATTAATAAAAAACCTAAATTACAAATAAGATCATTAATTTTTCTACTTGTTCTTATTGTTTTTAAATTTATAATTTCATATTATATCCTTCCTCGCTAGAGAGCTTGTGTAGTTGGTCTAATATTAGTAATCAACTTTGCTAATTTTTAATCAAATTGCGACTCAGAAAATTGGCGTAGGGCTGACTTTCAATTAACTGGGTTTGGATTAACTGGGATACCACAAAATAAATATCTTGCAAAGCTTTGTTACAAGAGAAGACAGCGAATGGGAAACTATTCACAAAAGTTAATTGCATCTACATAGTTTTATTTACTATGTGTAATGCAGATACTTAAATTTTAATTAATTACATTATATTTGCTTCATTCATAAAATCTCATAGACTCTGCTTAAATAATTTGCTATCAGATAGGGTATCCGCTGAAAAGCAATACTGACATTTTCTGATAAAAATTGCTTTTAAGCCATTTGTACTTGCATCATTTCACCTAACCATTGCTGAAAGAGGTAAATATGAATATATATATATATATATATATATATATATATATATATATATATATATATATATATATATATATATATATATATATATATATATATATGTCATTGTATGTGGTTCATTTGTACAATATCTTATAGATCATGTAAGTAAATTGGTGTCGAAGGATGAGGTTATTGAAAGTCTTCAGCGCAAAAGTCGGTCATACTATCATCTATTCCAAATCCTGGTCCTTCAATCAATTTTAGTAATTTCAGCATTTGTAAATTCTGCTGTCGCCCTACATACGTGCTTAATAGGGATCAAGATTTGGTTTCCAAGTTGAAAAATTCTTTCAAAACTTGTTAATCCCTGATGCCCGAAAAAACCAACAAGTAATCTTGTTAACCTACAGTAACCCTAGTAATTTTTTTTACGGTCCCGAACAGTTTAAATCCCTGATGACTTAAGGAAACTAATTTTCGTAAGCTTAAGAAAATGCTTCCTGCAGTATTGGGAATATCTAGTCATGCCTTTTCCTAATTTAATGCATGCATGATTAACGTTTTTATCTCAAAATCTTTTGCCAGGAAGAATGTTTGCTAGCCAGGTAACCTCTGCACTGTATTGGTGCAAATAGCAACTTGCCTGGAACTATCATGGAAAAATTACATTCCACTGGACACACAACCTACCCTCATTCAATTCATAATGCGTATATTTAGTGAGTGGAAGTAGGATTAAGAGTGGTGGTAGAAACCTCTGGGAATGGACACCCGACCCCTCCTTGCAATCGGCATTATTTGGTTCATTCATTCAAAATCATGTTGTTGGGACAAAAGATGGTAGGAAAACTTGGGCCAGTCATCACGTCAACAATCAGGGATACCTATGAGTAACTTCCCTAATAATGGATTTATTGCCTCAGGGAATAGTCTTCTTCTGCATTCAGTTTTCCTCCAATTAAAATGCAAGGGTAAGTCAATAAATAACGTACAAATCTGGATAGACACTGTGACAATAATAATCAAAGAACCTCATGAAATTTATTTCACTTTTGAATGGGATTTACACTGTACATTCAGACACTTATTCCAGCTCTTCAAAAGCTCTTGATAGCAGCAAAGAAGTCTTTTGTTTGCTGTCACAGCCTACAAGTAATCTTGTTAACCTACGGTAACCCAAGTAATTTTTTTTAGGGTCCCGAACAGTTTAAAATCACTGGCGGATAAGTCAAGACTACAGTGAATGTTCCAAGTGTTCCCAATGAAATATTTCTCGCAGATGTTCTTCTCGTGTACGGTCATGCAACATATCCGCTATCTGGTACTGGCTGCCACTGACTGACCATGAGATATCACATAGCCTCTATGACAAGCATACATATGCTGCCATTTGCTAGCCAAGTATCATGCATAATTTAAGCATAGTAAAAGGTTATCTGATGTTTGTGACTTATTTATTGACTTACCCTAATTTCTATTTCAGGGCAAGAGTCTCCTGAATGAACCAATGCGATTTGATGTCCTTGATGGTGCTTCGGGTGGATCGGAAGGTGAAGACGGAAGTGGTACAGGGCCTGGAGGCACGTTGGACGTTGGTGGTTTACAACCGGACACGCAATATGCCGTGCAGGTGGCTGCTCTGACAAGGAAAGGCGATGGCGATCGTAGTGCACCAGTTTCAGTGAGGACACCCGGTGGCGTGCCCAACCGTCCCACCCTCAACGTCAAGTGAGTACATGATTCAACTGCTGAGGAAGTTAGTTTACTGTTTTTGTGAGTCAACTCACAGAGAGAGACAGATTCATATAAATCATTAATTTACATTCGGAATGAGTTGCAACACAGAGGCTTATGGTGCAGAGCACGTGAGATTGAAATCATGTTAGTAATCGCTAACCCTTACATACTGAGAGCATAAATATAAGTGGCTCTCAAACCTATCTAGGGAGACACCACGAATATCTGCATGCCTTAATTTGATGTAATGCATTGGAGGCTTCATTGATGTTAACATTAACATAAACATGGAGTTAGCTTTAGTTAATAGTATCGGAGATGGGCATCGTTACATTTTCCAATGCTTCCTCTGTGCCTTTGCCTTTTCCCTCTGCAACCCATGCTATTTGTAATTGAATTTCATTTGTCTGGAGGAGACAATATTCACGATTTAACAAGTTTTTCAAGCGTATTATTGGAAAACGGAAACAAATGAAATTGGGTGAGAGGTCTGTACATTACCTTGGTGTTTTTTTTCATGAATGGGAATGTAGATGGCTCTTTTCAGTATGCTTGATGATTTTCCATTTGTAATGCACCGGCACAGTGAAGTGTATCCACTATAACAGAAATAATTAATTTAAAAAAATGAATCTATGACATCAAGTTCTGCAGAGTTTTGAGAGGGCTGGGGGATCGTTTATTTTCAGTGTTTTAGGTAAACCAGCTGTTAAAAAAAATAACTAAAATGATTTTGATCTTTTGTTATGCAATTTGAGAAGCAATTCAGAGATCCAATAAAATTGGTTTGCTTCCCTTCAAGGGTATTGATACTGATGGTATTGTTAAACTTCACTGAAAGTGCTGGATCAGCAATGAACTGATTGTCAACTTTAAGTTTATATTTTCAAAATGTATGTGGAAAATTGTGCTCAAGATACCTAATTATAGACTTATATGGATCTTCACAAATAATATGATATATTAGTAGCACTCCCAAATTTAACCAAATTTGACTTCAATAATATTAAACAAATGCATTCAGCACTTGCTGTTCTTAGCACTTGGTGCTTTAGTTTTAAGTAGTATTAAGCTCTTGGCCTCAATAGCAATTCTCTCATTCCCCTGCCTCATGTGAGAATTCTTAATCACAGGATACTTGAGCGAGAGCCCTCTGTGAGCGTGGAGTTGGAATGGTCACGGCCGACGCAAACGTATGGTGAGCTGTTGGGTTATCGGCTGCGTTATGGAGTGCGCGATCAACCACTGCGCTATATTGTCGCTGAAGGGGAAGGAGGGAGCGAGGGCTCTGGCCTTCTCCCTGTAACTCCTGGTGCCCAGACTCAACGCTACCGCATCCCCAATCTTGGTGAGGCTTTATTTTCATCTCCTAAGTTTCGTCTGTATCAGTTGCAGGAATTGTGACAGAATTCTTTGTATCTTTCCAACAAATGTAAAAAGATTTCCTTGCTTTATTAGTTATTTTTAAATGCTATCTGAATTGTGTGTAGATTCCCCACCTTAAATATATATATATTTATTTATTTATTTATTTATTAAAGTTAAAACTGGAATGATGGATGAGTGTTCATATTTTGGGCAGTCTGAGTGAATTTCCCAAGCATATTTTGATGGGTAAAAATTAACCTGATGGAGGAAAATGCTGATAAAATTGATTTTTAAAAGTTTAATTTGAATTCCTTATACTTGGGAGATTTTATGGAAAATAAATGCTTATAGGCTCACATTTATAAATGATAGTAGTTTACAAAATATTTTATGGGATATTTTTATTCATCATCATCTTCTAAAGGCAGAGCCTTGTCGTGCAGCCATTGGTCTCTCTTTCTCCATTGCAGTTCTTTTCAATTTATTGTATGCTTTTACTCTCATGGTACTTTATATATCATCCATCAGTTTCTTTTTTGGCATTTCTCTTCCTTTTTTTATTTTCCCTTCCATTATGCTCTCCAGGAAGTAGTTAAGTATGACAATATGTCCAACAAATCAAATTTTATCTTCTTTATCCCTTTTATTATATTCCCATCCTCGTTAATTTCTGTCAATTCTTCTCTTTGTCGCTTTTCTTGTCCGTCCATCTTGTTCTATTATCCTTCTCAAAATCCACTTTTTTCCATTGCTTCCAATGTAGCCTTTGTCCTCTTTCCAAGTGTCTTCCAGCTTCTTGTCCATATAATAAAGTACTCCAATTAAACTTTTTGCAAATTATTTCCTACTTTCCAATTCCATGTGTTTGTATATAATAAATAATTTATTTATAATGAATCGGTTCCATAAAGTTACGCCAGAAACCATTAATTCCATGTGTTTGATTCCTAAAAAACTCTTTTTATTTTCAAATGCCTTCTTCATCAAGGCTATCCTTCTTTTCACTGCTGAGGTGAATTGTTGTCTCTTGTAATTGAACTGCCAAGGTAGTAGAACTGTTTTAAGTGGCTTATCCCTGATTCCCTTATTTACAGGGGGGTTCCATCCTGTTTCTAGAAACTCTCATAGCTTTGGTTTTGTTCACATTTATTTTCAGTTTCCACTTTTTTAAAGCTGTGGACAGGGTTTTGAGCATTCTATTCATATCTTCGGCTGGTTCTGCCACGGTCACAATATCATCTGCAAATCTAATGCAGCATATTTTTCTTTTATTTATCTTTATACCATTAGTATTCTCCTACATTTTCTCTATAGTCTCTTCAAATTATAAGTCAAATAGATACAGTGAAAGTGGACATTCTTATCTTACTTTTTTGCTAATCTTTGCTTCTGTCTCACATCCCTTTTTTTCTATAAAAGTGTTTTGGTTTGGGCTGACCTGAAAACCTGAGCTTCCTGTCTTTTTAGTCTATTCCTCTTCTTCTCATAATTTCAAACGTATGTTTCCTATTTGTATTGAAGGCTTTTTCCTAACCAATGAAGGTAAGGAAAACTTCCCTGTCAATTTCTAGCCTTCTCTCTACGATCAAGCGCACTGCCAGTATAGCGTCTCTCATTCCTTTGCCTTCCCAGAAGCCATATTGATCTTCTCCAGCATTTTCCTCCACTTTCTTTTTGATTCTGTTTTCCTATTGCAGGTGAAAGAACCTTGGAAGAATATGACAGAATAGCAATTGCTGGGTAATTCATGCATTCAATTGCCTCCCCTGCTTTTGGTATCGTAATAGTTTTTATTTAAACAAAGTCTTCAGGTATCTTCCCATTTACTTAACATTCATGCATTATTTCAAAGAGTCGATGCACTATGAGGAAAATAAAGTTTGCACTTTTCCTTCGCGATTTATTTGTAACCATTGTTCATTTGTAACTATGCTCATCGGACCATCTTCGGGTACAAAGACAAGAGTCTTGTATCTGAAGGTGGTTTGATGAAGGGAAAGGTATAGTACATTAAAAATAAATGTGGGAAAATGCAAATTTTGTTTTTTATCATTATGACAAACTTCTACTACATCTTGCCTGAACCTGTTGAGCGTAGTTGATGCACTATTTTTATTAGTAACTTATTATTTTCTTTCTCTCACACTTCATTTAAATGGTATTATAATAATTTTTGTAAATACTGTAATTTTTCCATCCAGTTGTCATCAAACTCTGCTGCATAGTGCGTACACCCTTGTTTAGTCAATCATTTACTTTGACAACTTTTCATATTGGTTCTAAGGGATTTAGTTTCTTGTTTGTGTAGTCAGTGTTATGTTAGAGGCGGTCCTGAAAGTGTAGTATCACTCAGTCTATATCTCCATCAATAGCCTTTCTAGGAGAGTGGCCTACTCTCATCGATATATTTATGATGGTGTTAATATTTTTTATTTAACCAAAATTCTAAGAATGTGCATCTCTGGGCGGAGGATATGTGGTCACTTAATCGGGAAACTCTCTGAGGCCATACCCAATTGCATTTTGCTCTTCTTACCCCCCGCAGAGAGAGGTGTGGACTATGAGTTTCGAGTGTCGGGCGAGAATGCAGTGGGGCGGGGGCAGGAGGCAGTAACAGTGGCCTCGACACCAGAGGGTGCCCCCTCCATGCCACCCTCCAACATCACAGCTCGCTTCCAAACACCAGACGTGGCCTCCATTCGCTGGGATCCGCCTCCCCGACACGCTTGCAATGGGAAGCTCACCTACTATGGTGTCCAGTTTCATCGACATGCTGACCATCCAGGCCCTGACAGGAATGTCACCAAGGTTACTAAGGTACGTCTAATTCAGGCATTTAGTTTGATAATTAATGTGAGATTATAATTTAAAAATAGTGGTTTGAATCTTTTTTCATGCATCTCTTCTTTCATGCCTACTAATAATTAGAATCCATTGATATCTTTTTAATGTTTTCAATAAGAGCAATTTAATTTTTTACAGGCTGTTTTTACTGACTTGGAGGAAAACACAGAATACGTATTTCGCATTCGGGCCTTTACCAACTCCGGGCCTGGCCCTTATAGCGAGAGAATATCACTCAGAACAGAAAGAGAGGTGGTAAGTTATCGTTTATTGCTAGCTAATTTTGAAACAAGTATTCCAATTTTTACCATCTTTAACAAATGTAAGCATAAGAAGTGTTATTTTTAATGAACTGGAAGCTAACATAATATTGTAAATTCTTCGATGTGTGTTTTACACTGGATAATACCTGTACACTGACTTCTTGCCCTTAATCCATTATAAATAGCCAATTTTGTTGGGTAACAAGAGATTTATCAGTGTATTTTGCGGACAGGTTAAGTAAAAGTGAAGTGGAAAAAGTTATCAAAAATTAATACAATATTAAAAGTTTATGCTTTGTATCATATTCAACTTTGATCAGTGATCTTAAACATGTTCCTAGGTGCATAAAAATATGAACTCGGGACTGCCATTTCACTTCTACTGCAAAAATAGCCAGTTACTTCTCCAACAAATGTTTTGTGTGTCATCAGTCATTTTGTACTTTAATTATTTCTGCAGAAAATACTGAATTGGTGTTTAATAGTTGAAGTGGACATTTTTAGAAATATGAGCAAATGAATGAAATTACTATGTCATCACAAAGCAGGCAACAAGTCATTTAAGATGAAAAAATATGTTCATTTCTCTTTTAAATCCTTCTCCTTGTTTCTCCTTTAAAGTCCATCCTTGTTTATTTTCATCAAATTGAATTGATAAATCTCCAAAACATGAAAGGATTCAAAGAGTAAACTCATTTCATCAAATGTATTAATTCTAAAATAATATTTCCTTGAGAATGCATAAGAATTTGACAGGGATTATTCATTAAACTGGGTGAAATTAAATTTAAAAAAATTGGGTTGTACAAAATCTAGGTTATACTTCATTCAGAACGTGCATGAAAATTTTACATGATGGCATGCATGTGATTATTTTTTACCAGCAGTTCTAAGTGTGTTAGAAGCTAGGGAGGAGGGTATGAGGAGTTTGATTGATAATTGACCAAAACACATTTTTCATTTTTCGATGGTATTCATGGGATCGTAGAGAATGATAACATTTTGCAGAAATTGATGGTATTCTGTTTTGGAGATGGCTGTGTAGGCAAGAAACTCCAATGACAGGTACTTGTGGAGCTACACCAGATCCCTTATAACTTATGAACCTTACCATTCAAGCTATTTCTTGATCATCTCTGATTATATGTATTAAATGCATTCCAACTTGCTGTGGGAGATTAGGCTTTTAATTTCTCCTCAGTACTAGTCCAGTGTCCCACAAAGTTATATTTCTGAGTGTTCTCTGGTCCCCACTAAAGTCAGCACTTCTGTCTCTGTGGTGCAGGTGCGTGCTCCAATGGGCGTTCGGGCTGTGGCTACGTCGGACTCCAGCGTCGAAGTGTGGTGGGAGACTGTTCCAAGTCGTGGAAAGGTTTTGGGCTATCAAGTAAGTGAATTTTCTTTGGAATCCCAAATAGTTGATTAATTGTCCATGTGCAATTCATAAGCTTAATTTCATTCTTGAAGAAAGCAAAGGCCTCTGCACGAAGTAAGATTCTCACTAGGTTGTTAACCTATTTATGTATTGGAGTGCAGTGATTTCCTCATTTATGCTGGAGGTGCTGGACAAAAAAAATATGTTGTTAATCAAAAGTGGATTTTTGTGAACACTTGATCTATAATTATGTTAATATGCTAAATATAATTTATTTATTACATTGTTTTTTCAGTGATATAGTACATAATCACAAAGATATACAGAAAACATAAAGAACAATAAATAAAACTGTTTCTGGCATGACTTAGTGGAAAATCTTCACATTGAAATTGAAAAATAACTAACTTGGCTTTTACACATAGAAAATTTATTTACGGCCTAGGTTTCATTACAGTATAACATCTTCAGGTAAAAATTGACTGGTCAAACATAGTGTGTGTATATATATGTATATATACATATATATGGGCGGAGATAGAGGGGAGGGGGGGAGGAGGGAGGAAGGAAAGGAATGGTTGAGGTAAGAAGAGGGGGGGGGAATTTTTATGGTTGGAGATGGAGGAGGATTGGTAATGGTGATAAAGGAGGAGGCTGGGAGTAGGGATTGATGCATTGTTGAAAAAGTTTTGCTTGGCGTTAGGTCTGTTGACAGAGGAGTGAGAAATGGGTATTGCCTGAGATGGTGGGGGAGGGGGAGAATGGCACTGGGTAATGAGTCAGGTGATTAAAGTAGTGGGCTGGGAGGAGGGGTTACTACCCATCTGGTTTTAAGGTACTTGTTCCTTCTATTTGCTGAATAATCTAGAATAATCAAATTAAGTATCATATGAGAGCAAACAATTAATTAGCACACAGTGTTTTACATATGCAAGCACATTTTGAAGTCATCGCAAAATTGTAAGAGGACAGTATAGCTCCTGGTTGCTACTGGTCATGATAAAGGTTCAAGTTGTGCTATGAGAAGGTCAAAGTTAAATAGAAAAGGGTCGCATTTGCTATCCAAGTCTATTGAAAACGTCATCTCAATCTGTAAAAAATGGGGAAACTAGTGAAAGAGACTGGAAGTGGAAAAATTTTCTCCTCTAAAAATGAATGTGAACAAAAAAGAGTTAAGTGGGTAATTCATATTAATATACAGGGTATAAACTCAAAATTTGATCCTTTAGAAATATTTCTAGACGAGAATGCCCAAATGGATATCTCTATTTTGTGTATAAATGAGCACTGGCTAAAACCCCACCATTTACAACTACTAAATAAAATCCAGGGTTATATATTGGCTGATGGTTAAGCGAGGGATAGCATAAAACATGGTGGTTCTTGCATATTAGTAAAAAAAAGTGAAAATATTAAATTCAAAGTAAAGACTGATCTCAAAGAGTACAATGAGGAGGGTATTTTTGAACTCTCAGCTATTGAACTAAATGAAATGAATACCATAGTAATTTCAATATAGAGGACACCATATCACCATACAGTTGAACCATTTCTTCTAAAATTGCAATATATTTTGAAAAGGTTGAAAAAAGAAAGTACAAAGAAAAATATTCTCATAGCTACAGACTGCAATATAGATATGTTAAATGCTACAAATAATGAAACCTTACATAGTCAGTCATCAATAGTAAAAAAAAGTTCATCAAATCCTACGGTAAACAAATTTGTTAACATATTAGAATCATATGGTTACGTAGTAAATTTTGATGCCCCCACTAGAGTAACTGCTCAAACAAGCACTTGTATTGACAATATCATAACAAATATGAGGTATACAGAAAACTATACAAAGATATTGGATACCGACTTATCGAATCATAAAATTTTATTTATATCATTGCCCTACAGTTCAGTATCAAGGAAAAATGAAAAGATCTGCACACATACCTATAGAGTGTTCAACGATGAAAACATGAAAACTTTTACTTATCTTGTCGGACAAACAGATTGGTCACAATTTCTGACATACAGTAATGTCAATGACAACTATAAAAGCTTTTTAAATCACATGAGTACTTTGTTTGATTTAGTTTTTCCAATGAGAACTAAATCAGGTCATAAAAAAGAAAAACCTACAGCTTCAAAATGGTTACTCAGGGAATTAGGATATCCAGCAAAGAAAAGAGGTATTTACATGCTAAAGCAAAAACCTCTAACGATCCAGTTGATTTACACAATTATAGGACATATAGGAAAATACTTGATAGAGTGATAAAAGAGGCAAAAAAATGGCAAATGATTCCCACATATACAATTCAAAGAATAAGAGCAGGGCAACCTGGGAAGTAATAAAAAAAGAATTGGGCATCCCACAAAAAACAAACAACCAAATGGATACAATACAAAAACATGGAATTAGAATCACTGAGCCTAAACATATTGCTAATTCAATTAACAGCTATTTTGTTAATGTTACTTAGGCACTTAGTGACTTAGGCACTTAGTGACTTAGGCACTAGGGTTGATGTTCAAGTAGCTTTTAACAAAATGGTATCAATAGAAAACGGCTATATTGATCACAATATATTCACTTTTCAGCCAGTAACAGAGGAGGCAATTAAAAAGGTTATCTCAAAGCTAAAAAATAAAAGATCTTCTGGATGGGATAATATACCAGCTTTTATACTGAAAAATGTTAAATTTCAAGTAAGCAGTCCATTGTCCTTATTAATCAACCAATCAATGGAGACCGGCATCTTTCCTGATTTTTTGAAGTATGCAGTTGTAAAACCACTCTATAAAGGAGGAAATCAAGAATTAATCACTAATTACCGTCCAATCTCACTGTTATCTAGCTTCTCTAAAGTATTTGAAACGGCTGTATATCAGCAACTAATCAACTACCTAGAAAAGAATGAGATTCTCTATAACCAACAACATGGTTTCAGAAAAGGTCATTCAACTACATCAGCCCTTACAGACTTCATGAATAAAGTCACTCAATCAATTGATAAATCATATACCTCAGCTGCCCTAATTTGTGATCAGTCAAAAGCTTTTGATTGTGTTAACCACAATCTGCTATTAGAAAAACTAGCTTACTATGGAATAAAAGGAAAAGAATTACAATGGTTCTCATCGTATTTATTTGGACGTAAACAGAGAACTGAAATAATTAGGGATGAAAATAAGTACATGTCGAAATGGGAGAACATGACTTCAGGAGTACCTCAAGGGTCGGTGCTAGGACCATTGCTTTTTAATATATATATTAATGACTTACCGAACAACATCAGAGGTGATTTAATACTATATGCTGATGATGCCACATGTCTCCTTAGAGGAAAATGCATTGAGAGCTTAAAGAATACAATAATAGAAGTTATAAAACAGTTAGAGGAATGGTTTGCAGCAAATGGCCTAAAATTAAATACATCAAAATCTAGCCTAATCAATTTCAAAACTATTCAAAACAAAAACAACCCCATTGCAGTATTTCATGATTCTGGCCTGGAAAATATTAGTAATAGTGTTAAACTTCTAGGGGTAACTCTAGATGAAAGTTTAAAGTGGAAAGAACATCTGAAAAATGTTTCAATACAGCTTAATAAAGCTTGTTTTGGCATTTCAAGCATTAATAAAGTAATTGGAATGAATACAAAACTTACTGTATACTATGGTTATTTCTACCCCATTATGAAATATGGAATAACATTGTGGGGAAATGCAACTGGCTGGGAAAATATCTTTAAAATACAGAAAAAATACATCCGCCTGATAACAAATAGCAACTACAGAGAAACTTGTCGACCTCTATTTAAAAAACTGAGAATATTAACCTTACCATCCCTATACATATACGAATTATTGCGGTATGTCAATAGTAATCTGGATATGTTCTAAGGCAACCAAACCCATCATCACCACAACACGAGGAAAAAACACCTGCTAGACATCCCCACTCATAGACTAAAAATTTTAGAAAACTCACCATATTATATGGGCATTAAGATTAATAATGAGTTCAGGGTAAGATTAAAACACTTTGATGGTATAATTACAAACAGTATTATGGAAAAAATAAAGAACACTTAAATTGAAAAGTGTTACGACTCAATACAGGAATTTTTTGAAGATAATTGATGTTAAAATATTGTATAATATGTATTTGTATGTATGTTTTTGTAATTTGTTGTTCTATTTTTAAACATGTTGGACAAGGCACCTATTTGCGGGTAGCTGCCAGCTACCGAAACTTTGTAAATGTAATGTGCTAATAAATGATTTGATTTTGATTTGAAGTTCGTTGTACCATTAGAGTCTGTGGTAATGCATGTGTAATTAAACTAGTAATAGTCATGCCCATGGTAGGAGAGGATTTGGATGGAACCAAGCAGTGCACACACTACTGTACTTCTCAGTCCTACATAAAATGTCCTCTCATGCCATCCAAAAAATTGTCAAATATTTATATCCATGAAGTCCAATTGTTGGAAGAAGTGGCATTTCCGACAAAAAATGGCATCTTTAAAGAGAGCATGATTTGTAGTTGTTCCAGAGTTCTTGTATGTCCTCATGGTGGTTCGGTTTGTGTTTATCTGAAACCCACATTGAAGCAGTGAATGGACCACCATCCCATTGTTTTTTCCCAGGTCTTCTACACGATGACTGCGGTGGAGGACCTTGACGAGTGGCAGCACAAAGTGGTGGGGCTCACCGAGTCAGCTGATCTAGTCAATTTAGAGAAATTTGCTCAATATGCGATTGCAGTCGCGGCTAGAACAAAGACGGTAAGTTTAACATCGGCAACTATTCTCTTAACTCTGCCTATCATCATCATTACACCAGAGGCAGGAATGACTTCCATTATGGGAATATAAGAACTAAAGCATTGAAATTAGGACCCAACGAAATGGGCATCAGATTATTTAACAAACTACCCAAAAGTATCAAGGATACACAGGGAACTGCCGCATTCAGGCATAAACTAAAAAGATATCTACAGCGCAATATGTTTTACTCGGTTGAAGAATATCTCAACAATATTCCCGACCAGTAAGTTCATACTTTTAGTTTCTAGCAATGGTCATGATCTGATTCATGTTTGTGATCAATGATTTTTCTGAATTTGATATTGTATGTGCATGTTACAGCCGATGTTCATGGGTTTGTACCAAACACTTATGTAACTATGAGCATCTATTCTTTTACGTATCTTAACTGAGCCTGTGTCTTTGCTCCTCATTGACGTGCCTTATATCATGTACATACTTCACCCACCTGGTATTTTTGTATTGTGATCTCTGGGCAAATAAAAAGTAATAATAATAATAATAATATAGTTTATACTTTCAGTGATGCAGAAATTGACACAGATGTACATGGGAGTAAAAGTAATTGTCAAAGCATCCATTTGTGGAATATTGCTGCCCAATGTTTAGTACCTCGAATATTTGTGGCTTGGTTTATTATTTTTTGGTGCTTTGTGGGATTAGTGTTTGAAATGTATAATTTTAAAATACATTTGAAATGCTCTTCGAACAAATACAGTTTCAAAATGCTGCCTGAAATTATAATTCTTCATGTTTGATATGTTCTCAAAAAAAAGTTATTCTCATTTAAATAACATTTTGTGCCATGGAAAAAGTTAGGTTCAAAACTATTTACATGTTTTATTATGACAATTGTCCCTTAATTTTGATGTCAAATCTTTGCAATGATATGAATTTGCAACCATAGTTGAATTAGCCATCTTCAGAACATTTGTTTGCATATTCATAATAATAACAATACTTGATTAATTCTGTCATTTTACGTAAAAAGAATATGTGTAGGAAACACCAATTTTCCCCCTTATTTTATGTTTGTATAATTTTGTTACTTAAGAGTTACTTATCATGGCAATATATGGCAGAGCTGTGTGATGATCCTTCCACTCCCACCAAACCAAAGTGCTCGGAGTTTGAATGGTGGTACACTTGTTTGTAGTCACCAGTTTTATTGTATTGAGTGATATTAACTTTCAAGCATGCAGTTCTTTATAATTGATGTTGAAATTGTCTTCCAGGGCCTGGGTCGCCTTTCTGAGAAAGTAACGGTGAAAGTGAAGCCGGAAGATGTGCCTTTGAACCTTCGAGCCCATGACGTCAGCACGCACAGCATGACCCTCTCCTGGTCTCCTCCTATCCGGCTCAATCCTATTAATTTTAAGGTTTGTGGCTTTTATTAAGTGTTCAGAACGTGCCCTTGCAAACTACTGCAAACAGTGTACAGAAAGTGTACATTTTCCCCGTCTATCATCTTAGCCAATCCCTATCTATTTTTATTTTTTCCCTAAAAAGAGCATTGTTAATTCTGTAGATTGTGATTGTCAGTGGCAATGATTTGATCAAAAGAAATTCTGGCTTTTCAGGAATATTTTTCAATTTAAAAATTAAACATTGAGCAAAAGGGATTAATTAAAGATTTGTCAGAATGTTGGCGGAGGCACAAGAGATACCGTTGATCAATGGCGCTTCAGCTTTGGATCATTTTAAGTAATCTCGGGTGATCTTTCTTTTATTTGCAGATATCTTATGAAGCTGTGAAGGAGTTTGTTGATTCCCAAGGAATGACCCAAACTGCAGTGGTGTCAAGGCGTGTTGTGACGTTACCTCCTACGACCCACAGTCACACCATCTCCGAGCTCTCCCCATTTACAACTTATTCTGTCAATGTTAGTGCTGTTCCTGCTGATCGTCATTACAGGCCTCCCGCTAAAATTACTGTTACGACGCAAATGGCAGGTAAGCTCAATGGATGATCACTCCACGTGGAAGTTAGAACATGTTGCAGCTTCTTAAAGGAAGATCCCATTTGGCAGTAGTGTCTTTTAGATGTTCTAAACTCATTGAAGACTGATCTTTTGGACCTTATGTAGAAATAGAGAGTTTGACGTGTTGGCCGCTAAATAAAAATCTAATTTGTAGATTTTTATTTGATACAATGTTTTATTTCTTGTCTATTTAATATATTAAAAGAGTGCTTCAAAAACGTCTTAATAATGAAACTCATCCTGTTGTATAATAACCCCTTTGCTGTATAGAAATATGAATGATATTTATTTTAGGAATTTGAAACAAAAATAGATTCACTATGCATAAATTAAAAATGTGAAAAATTCAATGAAGTTTAAATGAATACAAATGACTGATTTATACCAAATTGTTATTAATAAAAATGAGTTTAACTGCAGAAATTAGCTATTGCACATGTAAATTTATCATTGATTTTGCTATGTACATTTCTTTTTGCTTTGAACTACATCTCAAAATATAAATTCACATCAATTAAATTACTTTTTGAAATGCAGGTCTTTGATTTTTCGATTTGACACAAAGCATCAGCATATGATTTGGTGTTCAATTATTTTGCTACAGACTGCAGTGCCATCAACTCCTTCTCACTGAGTCAATAAATTTTCTAATTCTGAAGATGTATTCTGTATCTCTGGCATCCTCTCCATTTGAGGAAAACTTGCTTTGAGTAAACAAATAGACACTTTGTAATATGCAATATTATTGATTGCTCTTTCAATCCAAAAAACCAAACCATATCAATAGCAATGAACGCATGAGCTACGTCATCTTGTGAATGTTTATGGTCGATCTTGGATGTCATGCTTTTTGAAAGGAATCGAATTTTAACATGACACACTGCCATAGTAATTTCAGTTATAGTCATACGTCATGCCCTGCAACCCTTATGCTCTTTTCAGTTGCAATGAGATGGGTTAATTATTTTTGCAATCAGGGAGGTATTCTCACTCCCAGAACATGTTAAATAATCCTTGCAGCACCTGCAATTCACAACACCTTCTGCAAAAGATTGCATTATAGCCCTTAAACAGCAGCACCGATGCCCAGTATAAATTAAAAATATATTGTAAAAATTTAAAATTTGTATAAATTACAGAATAAGTATAAATTTTAAAAATCGTTGTTATTTTCTGGCAAAACAAATCAAATGCCAATGATTTTCCACTTGTCATCTTTGGATGCTATATAAATACAGAAAAAATTTTGAAAGGGACCGATAGTCCATCTAGCAAATAAAATACTAATGTTTTATCATATTTATTGCATTATTACTCATGCCTGTACTAAAATGAAATTTGTAGTGATGCAAAAAATACAAATGTTAACGTGACGAGAGATACTAGTTGTGTACTTAACAGTATATTCACTCATGATGAGACATTATCATCAGATGCAGCAAAAGACCTAAGTGTAATTGCTATACATTTATGTGGACCCTATAAATCCAGATTTTGCTTTTACCATTAACTTGTCTTATATCATGGTATTCATTTGGCATAATCACTAGGAACGTAAAGCAATTGTAGTTCTTATGAGTGAAAAATTTACTACTCTAAGAGAGTAACTGAAATTTACACTGTTAATATTTAATAGGTATAGTGCATTGATGTGATAATTTTTCTACAGCTCCTCAACCAATGGTGAAACCTGATTTCTATGGTGTGGTCAATGGAGAGGAGATCCAAGTCATCCTGCCTCAAGCTTCGGAAGAATATGGTCCAATATCTCATTATTTTTTGGTTGTTGTCCCAGAGGATGAGAGTACAATAGACAAGCACCCTGACCAATTCCTCACATCAGAAGTAAGTTCGATAATTTATTCTGGTTGGCATCAAAGATTTCCTCCTTACCGCAAAGAGTCCCAATGTAATAAGCATGTATCAGTTTCCATCTTAAACAATGTGAATTCCAGGGAGGCTGCTTGCTGTACCTATATCATTGCATGATGTTCAATCAAGTGACTTGTATGCGGTAAATATTAGAAATATTTTTGCAAGCTTTAATTCATATTGCAGATAACTCATGTTCTAAACAGTTTCCGTTCATGCTTGCAGAATTATGGATTCAATCAATAATAATAATAATTTATTCTCCCCTGGCCATCAGGATACAATAAAAAAGAGGCCAATGCAAATTGCTTTTCCTTGTCCATAGCGACATTTTATGTTCATCATTATTATTTTGTGAGCCAGCGTTTGTCATTAGAGTTAAATTTTAATGAAATAGTTGCCTGTGTGTGATACACTATCAATAAATCAATGCATCAGTGATCTTATTCTCCACTATAGCATATATTTATGCCATTGCTGAAGATGCAATTATCTGAAGCATTATTATATCTCCCATTTTGACTTTCACAAGCAATGTGCACTGTCCGTTGACTAAATGTAGTTTTTCCTGCCATTTTAATCTCATCAGGTTTAACACTTTCCAACCTCAGTTTCAGTATTCTTCAGTTGTTAATCTCTGAATATTTAGTGCATTGGCCTGATAAAAGGAGTGTAGTAAACTCTGCAGAAATGGATTTTTATCTTTAGTCATGAAAATTTGAATCCACCAAGGGTAATTTTTTTTAAACAAAGCAAAATTTTATTTGATTCTTATGTTAATGAAGAATGCCATGAATATAAACCCATATTAACTTAATTTAATCTGTTAAAAGGTAATGTTTAAAAAAATATTATTTTTCTTTCAGCTTGTTGCAAACAGCAAAGCGAGAACAGAACGGCAAGGAAACGTTGACCAGCTGCTTGAAATGGCTCCATACATAGCGGCTAAATTTCCTCAGCGCAACATCCCTTACACCTTTCACTTGGGGAATGCTGAAACTTACGAGGGATTTACAAATTGGCGATTGGAGGCTGGCCATCGTTACAGGATCTTTGTCAGAGCTGTGGTGGATACTCCACAAAAGGTAAACACTGCTCGAGAAATTCTCCCCCTGATATTCGTGAAGGGTGGGACAATGTGTTCTTTATTTGTGAGCAAATAACTTTCCTGCCAAAGTGGTGGAATTGGACTCCTTTCTCCAGGCTCTCACGCCTGGAGGAATCAATTGGTGGCATAGGGGATTTTGCACTGGCGGAATTTCAGTGATCTCCCAGCAGTTGATTTGAGATTTAGAAATTGATTTTCATTGCACTAAAGAAACATATGACAAGTTTTCAAGATCTATGCCTCGCACATTAGTCCATCCTAACCAGTAAGCACATATGCTAACTAGTCTAAATTGTGATTATTTCTGGAGAACAGAATTATTCCCTGAATATTTCCAAGGACCTATGCCATAGATGTGCTCTTTCTGGGTCAAAGCACCTCCTCAGCTTCTCCTTCGCCATTGCAAAAGGGAGAATGGGTCGTGTGTTCCACAGCAAATACACATGTACAATTTCTCTCCCTCTATCATTCCTCCCAGCACCTGTACACCTCAAGCCCATTCTCGGAGCTGCTGGCGCTGGACATGAGGGAGGTCCCGCCAGGCGATCCCCCTCGACGCCCAGATCCCAACCTGCCCCCACCTGATGGCTCATCGGGTTCAGGATCCCCAGCAGGGGGAGGGTCCATCTCTACTGGGCCGTCTGGAGGCTATCCTGGAGGGGGCAGTGGTGGGTCGGGGAGCGGAGGCTCCAGTCCCGGAGCCACTGGAGGGAGCCGGGGGCCTGACGTGTCCATTGACCGCAACACGGAAGCCACCGAGGCGGGAATGGTGTGGGTGGTGGGCCCCGTCATTGCGGCCCTCCTCCTTGCCATCTGCCTCCTCCTCCTCTTCGTTGTCCGCAGGTAAGTGCTCCCAGGGTGTGGCTGGCTGTCATGCAACTCAGTTGCCTGCATGCAAAGCAAATCGCTGTCGAACTGCAAGGGAACCGATGTTACTTTACAGCAGATACAGAGTAATTATACAGCTTCGGAGGGCATAGGATTTACATTTACGCACCATCAGACTCCTATGCAGCAAGCAAGGTTATAATGAGATCTATTGGAAGCAAACAGAGAATTATTGCTCAGTAATTACACTCTTTGTGAGCCAAATGTCTTGGTAAAATGATTGCGGAAGTGGAGAGAGAGTCTTTTGGGAATATTATGTAGAAATCTTTGTACCAAATGAATAAGCTTTGGCTGAACATTATATTAATGACTGAAGTCCATTGTTATTATGTTGGCCCCGTACAACTTGTCCCCCTTTTTTCTGTCTCCTTCCTTTCATGTCTCTGTTTCATTTGCTATGGTTTTGGAATAAAAATCATAACTAATGTTAATCTTTGTTTTTTTTGTTCACCATTACATGGTATATATATATATATATTAATGCAAGTGAGAGGAAAGCAGTTAGTGGCTGTAGATGTAACAGCATGTTATGTGTTGCAGATATAACAAGTAATGGCTATCATAAGCAGTAGTCCTCAGTCCCTTGTACCATTAGTCTCATTATAACCAAGTTTGATTATAATTAAGAAATAAATGAAAATAAGTATTCTCATAATTATTCCTAGTTTTCACTTTGAATTACCTGTGATATTATGTATTGTAATTTCCAGAAGACGCCAGCCTTGTAAGGCTCCCGACCAGTCAGCTGTGACGAAGCCTCTTATGTCATCAGCTGTTGCCACTGATATCTCCTCTTCTGGACACCAAGGGTAAGATGCCCCTTATTTAATTTTCCATCAGCTGGTTTCTGCATAATAAATTTCCAATAAAAACTCTAGAATGATGAATGCATGCCAAAAGTATGATATGTATGGTGTTTTGATGAGTGAAAACACTCTTTGGCTAAATGTTAAATTTTACTCTAGAATTATGAAGTCAATCCTTGATGAGAGGCAACCTCTATGGTTAGCAATAACAAGAAAAGGTTGCTATATGCCATAGTTAATTAAAAATCGTTAAATTTGAATGAAGGCTTTCTCTCTTGCCCCTTATGCTTCATAAACATCAATTCACCAGAGGAAATGTAACTTGTCATAATTTTGTCCCTTTGATTTGTACCTGTCACATCACTTATTCCTTTAAATATCATGTTCTTTGGTATTCTCTACATAATTTTTTTGTCTACTTAACTTCAGCATTATTTTTTTTATTTTTCAACATATCAACCATCAGTAATTCTTTGCCATTAATGGTGATGTAGAGAGACAGAAATTAGAATAAAATCTAGACTGATTCCCCCATATCTTCTTATGTGTTCCACAGCCATGCATTCATTCACTTTCCATTTGTGTACTACTTTCCACAGTTGTTGCCTTGATGTATTAGTTGCCCCATCACTTACGTGTCTCATTGTCTGTGGATTTAACTTTATCCTAGGGATGTTAATAAAAAATGACTTGGGTACACTATGGCATGTTTCATCCATCAATATGTATGGACTGCTATACGTGTTGCTGGAGTCAGCCACCTTTCTAAGATTTGGTGGCCTCATTAATATCTAGTTAATATAGTAAATATAATATCTGAGCAGTTTTACTGTGAATTAATAATTTTAAAAATATATGCTGATGAAGTAATTCTGTTTTAGAAAGGAATAGATATATTTTAATGCTCTTTCTTTGGTGGAACTGTCATTTTGACAGGCTTCAACTGAACTCCCTCCACTTTTTTCTCTCCCGAATCTCTTTCTCATCCGAGCATAGTTCATCCCTCTCCTAATATATGGTTATTTCCTAACCCTCCTCATACCAATGCTTCAAATTTCCCTTTAATTATCCTCACTCGAATGCTATCTCTGCCCAGTATTTGTCCCAACTAAGATTGCTTCCTCTTCCTTATCATCATCAACGGCTTCCTGAAGAATCAAAAACTTGTCACTTGGCTAACTTCACATAATTTATCAAAGTGCTGTGCTAAACACTTAGACATCACATACTCGAGAATTAAGCTGATTTTCTGAAACTGGTAGTACATTTAAATATTTATTGAAATTCACAAAGTGACATTTTAATTCTTAAAAATGAAATTTCATAAAGTTGAGTGAGAAACCATGGATTTCAACTGTTTTCTCTCCTCTTGTATTCTTGTCAGCGTCTCCTAATTTCTCCTTTTATCAATCGGCATTACTTTTTCTCTTCTTTTTCACAGTCAAACTTTCCAAATACTCGTCATCTTTCATCCTTATCATCCATGTCTCACGTCCATACAAAACCATCGAAGGTGATTTGTGAAAAATGCATGTGTTCCCTGACTTTGAGCCCCCTGAATCACAAGTCCCTGCACATCCTTGTCACTCCACTCTCTGAAGTGGAGTAACTTAATGGGCTTCGGAGATCTTGAATTATTAAAAAAAAGGTGGAAACAATCAGTCATTATTGAAATGAGTGCTGACCGATGCCGGCTCCATCCGCCATCCAACGGTAACATGGCTCTCATTGTTCCTCAATGCAGTCACATATCGTCATCGCCTCGCATGAACCAGCATGGTCTACACCCTGGGGGCGGGGGTGTCGGTGGCCATGGGCAAGGGTCACAGCTGCAGACCATGCTCTCCTCGGGCGGATCCGGGATGAGTGGAGGCGGACGAATGAGTGAAGGTGGCCCTCTGGCCAGCGACCCCGTGGAGATGCGCCGCCTGCACTTCCAGACTCCCGCAATGGTGTCCCACCCTCCAGTACCAATCGCTCAGCTAGCGGCTCACGTTGAACGTTTGAAAGCAAATGACAATCTAAAATTCTCTCAAGAATACGAGGTATGTGATTTTGCATAAGTGCTACCTTTGATCTTAAATCAGGCATTTGTATTTTTTGGGATTCAGTGTTAGTGAGTGCGTGTGTTATCGGTCAAAGTGCTTAAGCTTAAGATTAAGGAGGAGACTTACCAATAAACTTTCAATATTTTGGGGTAAAATGGTATGCTGCAGTAAATGTACACATTTCACTTTGACCATTAAACTGCTGAAATATTCAATTAAATCCTTGGAGAAGGAAAATCCATGAGTTCTTCAGAAAATTAATTCTTTCTTTTAAAATTCTTGAACCATAAAACTTAAATTAAAATTCACCGTTCCATGAGCGCTAAAGAATTCAAAGTGTTTAATTCATCATCATCATTTCTCCTGCAGTCTATTGAACCTGGCCAACAATTCACATGGGACCATTCCAGTATGGAAGTGAACAAATCCAAGAATCGTTATGCCAATGTAATTGCGTATGATCATTCACGTGTGGTGCTGCAGGCCCTCGAAGCAGGCCCAGGCTCCGGGCCTGGCGTGGGGCCAAACGGTTTCCTCTTAGGCAGTGATTATATCAATGCTAACTACTGTGACGGATATCGAAAACACAATGCTTATATTGCAACTCAGGTAAGTGCAACTCTTCACAGCCAAGCATTTTCTGCTTGCATTACACTCTGATATTTTCATTAAGTGTTTCAGTCAAATCGTCATCATTTCAACCTAAATCGTCATCCAAAATTGTGAGAAAACTTGTTCATTAAACTTTTTAAAACTCGTCTCTTTCTATGAAAACGTTTGGTGGAGTCAACTGTCATTCAGAGTATTGATTTTTATTTTATTTTAATGCTGTCTACATGTTCATTTATTGCACTCTACTTATCATTATCATTGGTATTCAACTTTTGTAGAGAATATTGGAGAAAATGACATACTAATCTAAGTTTCTATTCTGACATTCTAACTAAGAAATCGATGTTTATTCTAATGATGTTGAACTCTAATTGGGTTGATTTTCCTGATAAACTTCCCAGGGTCCTTTGCAAGAAACTTGTGGTGACTTTTGGAGGATGTGTTGGGAAGTGAGTACCTGTACGATAGTCATGATGACCAAATTGGAGGAAAGGACAAGGATCAAATGTGACCAGTACTGGCCTACGTCTAGAGGTCATCCCGAGAACTATGGCCCCGTCACTCTCACACTAACAGACACCCAACAACTTGCTACTTATTGCATTAGAACACTGCTCCTTCAGAGGGTAAGATTTTAAAATATGATTCGACCTTCTTAATTCTGCATGTTTATGTTATATTTTAATCATAAAGTATTCTTTTCATCAAGCATATTTTGTTATTATGTTCTAAGATGTTATCTTTTATTGAGGTACCCTTGGTATTTTTTGCTGGTGTAACTGAACTATATGAACACAGGTGTGGAACTAACAGTGTTACTGACGGTGCAGACTGCTTTCAAATACTTTCAACAAACTGCTTGGGAAGTTCAGAAATTGGTAATCAATTAAATAAGCCTTAGAAAATAAAATGAACTTTTGTGTTAAAAAGAGTGAGAAGCAAAACATTGCCTTCAGAATAGATTGGGTTTAATTAAGTTGCTCAGGATGATGAAAATAACTTGGAATCTGTCGGGCCCATAGCCAATTATGGAGGTTATTATTTACAAGCGGACTAAGCTTAAATAAACGTGTTTTTTTAGAATGGTAATTAGGAAATGTAATGAAAAGGGAAAGCAAAGGTGTCATTGTAAATTATTCAGGATGCATTTAGAGAATGTGGCAAGTATTTGGAACTCATCTGAGAGATATTAATTAAGGTATGACGTGAAAATGTAATGGGATGGAAGTAAGTGTGGCATATGTATCAATACATAATGATAATGATGATGTTTATTGGTTCCTGAAAGACATGTATGGAACGTTTCACATTGATTGCAAATATTGTAGACAAACACAGCATATTGTAATCAATGTTTGAATACAAATGATACACTCGTGATTTAAAAAAACAGTCAACAGGAACAGTTACAGTGTAGGTAAGGATAAAATTATTTATCTATAGAGGAAGACATGAATTCATCCACTGAATAGCATTGATGTTGGCACAGACACTGATAAACTTCAGACTTGAATTGCAAAAAAAAAAACAAGGGTTCTCAGTGAACGTAGATGAGTTATGGGCAATTACCCTTAAGTTATCACAACTCTTGCTGTGCCTATGTGCGTCAGCATTGGTTATCCTATTGGACATGGCTTAAATGGAATCTCTTTAAATTGATGTTTGTCTGAAGTCATGTGAATGGGGTTGTGCCATGATTCTTGAAGAAATAAAAAGCAGTGCAGTGCCATAATTGTTTGACTCTGCATGGCATTTCCTGGACCAGTATCAGTTCTGCTACCGTGCTGCTTTGGAACACTTAAAGGGAGGACCCATTTAGCGTCAAAAGCGTGGAGGTTTTAATTTTTCTTTGGTAGGAATGAAATAGTATTAATGTTGTTTTCCCATCGCTCATGAACCCCAAATTATCTGCCCACCATTTTTTCATGCAGAAAATATAAAAATGAATTTGGTTTTTGCAATCTCACCATTCTAATGTTGCTCATTCAGAGAGGAAGCCTCTTTATGAATAATCAGAGGACTCAAATGTACTTAGAATATCGATGCAATAACACAAAATGAACATACCAGACTACTACCCAGATAAATTAAGAGAAATATTCCACTGTATCGGAAGACCTTAGCACTCCTTATTTTCTTGTACAACTTTTGAGACCTGAAAACAAAGGTTAAACGACCTACATTTATTACAGAAAGACTTTTTCTCTTTACTAGACGTTATCAGAACAAATCCAATTATTCCCTTTTATTGCATAGTAAAGGCTCCTATCTTGAAACTTGTTCCACACACTATTATAGTAGTTCATAGGGTATAAAAAATAAAAATAATAGTTAGATACATGTGCAACTATTGGGATAAAAATAACTGGTTGGTTAGGTACCAACATGGGTTTAGGGAAGGTTATTCCTGCGAAACACAATTATTAGGTCTATGCCAAGATATAGCTGAGGTAATAGATGATGGAGGAGAAATAGACGTAGTTGTAATTGACTTTAAAAAAGCATTTGACATGGTCCCATCATCCCAGATCATGATCTGTTACTAAATAAAGTACGACAGATGAACATTGACACAAGAGTTAAGTCCTGGTTAAAAGAGTTTCTCAAGGAGAGAACCCAAAGGGTCAGGGTAGGAGAAGAATATTCTCAAGAATCAACAATGATGATGGGCGTCCCCCAAGGTAGTGTACTGGGCCCGATACTGTTCCTATCCTATATCAATGACATAGCAGAATGTAACATTCGCCTCTTTGCAGATGACTGTATAATATATAGAAAAATAAAAGACAACAGGGATAGTGATATCTTACAGGATGATCTAAACAGAGTATCGGAATGTATGTACTTCCTTGTATGTTTTAATATGTAATGAATGGATTAAGTGGTTTATGACTTGTAATCAAGAACATTATCACCAGGCTATCGCCTACTTGTAATGCTGGTTGTTAAATAAATAAATATAATTTAGATAAGATAACTATCAAATTATAAAGTTTTAATTATATTTTCTATTCCATTGTTAGTCCTTTTCCATTTAGAAAATATTGGCATCATGCCAAATTTAAAATATAGAAGTACATTTTCAGTGGTGCCAAAGAAGTTTAGAAATGTCTACATGTTGTATAGCAATTTTTTCTTGCTTCTGCTGGAGGCATTCCAGGTGTCCTGTCTCTTGCCAATCTTTCTCGTTTGCTTATGACCAAGTGGTTGCTCTGTAAACATGAATATTTTCTGGTCTCGGTCGAGTGCTTACATTTTCTCTGTTACAATTGTTTGCTAATTTCATTTTTCCAAACTAATTTCATGTGCAGTCGGGTCACTCGGAGCGGAGAGAGATACGACAATTTCAGTTCACTGCCTGGCCCGATCATGGAGTTCCTGACCACCCTGCCCCCTTCTTGCTTTTCCTCAGACGCGTGCATGCCATGAATCCCCCCGATGCCGGCCCAATGGTTGTTCACTGCAGGTAATTTTTGTGACTTGAGGCAAGCAGTTCAAGGAAAAACATTTTAAAATCAGTGCAAGTCACGATGAATGCCAATATCACAGCTGTGCCCTTTTCGCATTTTAAAGTAAACAAAGAAAAATGATGTGCATACGTCAATTTTAGTTGAATCACCACCAAAATCAATAGAAGCTGGATTTCTTTTAAAATTACTTCATTCATGGTTTTATTAAGGTCGAAATAATAATAATAATAATAATTTTTATTTGTCCAGAGACTGCATCATACAAAAAATTGTACACATAGTATAGGACACGTCAATGTATACAATAATACACAATGTAATACATATACCTATTCTAAGTTTCATGTTCCATGAAATTCCTAATAGAATAGAACAAATTCCTTTGAAGAAAAGCTCTCAATTTTCCTTTTAAATAGATAAATGTTTGTGCTGGATTTCAGGTCCTCATTTAGCTTATTAAACATAAGGAGACCCATAGATTTAGGGCCTAGTGCGGTGGTTCTAGTTCTTACGTAAGTTCGGTGCAGATCATTTTTAGACCTGGTCCCATAGTGGTGAATACCACAATTTGTGTCATACATTGAAAGGTTTACAAAGGTGTACACCAGTAATACATAGATATAAATACATGGCAAAGGTAGAATGTTCAATTTATGGAATAATGGACGACAAGGAGCATTATGCTCTGCTTTGACCATTAGCCGTACGGCTCGCTTTTGAATTTTAAATATTGTGTCTGCAAGCGGAGAAGAACCCCAGAAAAGGATACTATATACTAAGCAGGAGTAGATATTTACATAATATATTGACATGATCTTCAAACTGTAGCTTTTGTTATATGTTGATTGTTTCATTAATTATGTTTCATGTTTGGTAATTGCAGCTGTGATATACACACCGTGGTATATGAATACTTTCTTCAGAATTTAAAATTAAATAAAGAGTAAATTTTAAAGAGGATGATTATTGTTTGGCATCTTATAATGCTAGTGATTTAAAATTCTTTTGAATTCTCTTTCGCAGTGCTGGAGTTGGCCGTACCGGTTGCTTCATTGTTATTGATTCAATGTTAGAGAGAATGAAGAATGAGGACACTGTCGATATTTATGGACATGTGACTTGCCTTAGAGCTCAAAGGAACTACATGGTTCAGGTAAAATTCTCATTTCCTTGAATGTTGTGTCATATGGGATTTGTATTGAAAATTCAAATGCCTAAAGATCAATTGCGTAAAAATAACAATTTACCTATTAAATGGTGAATTTTAATTATGATTAATAATGACTTCTGCTTGAATTATTTCTGGAAACAATACATTCTAATTGAAATAGCAGTGATTTAAGAATGTTTTACAGTTTTTCTTTTTTGTTGGAAAAATTTTAACCTGTTTAGAGTACTCAATGTATGTTCTGCTTTGGGATTTAAAATTTTCAAAAAACTGAAATTTCAGAAATATAAGGGAGGAAATGCTGTATATGTGCAAACCTTGTTTAATATCACGTTGAGGATATGATATCGTCCATCCACAAAAACGAAAATACTAGTTTCTGCACGGTTACTTATTTTTATTGTTTCGACAGCTATCCAAGGTTCTTAATAGATATCTTTCCATAGTGTGGGTTGGATTTCAAGGGTACAGTAAACTATCGATGTTTCCCGTGTGCTAATGAATGCATGACGATGATGCATGGGCAATTGTAAAACACACCAATAACCAAAACATGCGATAAATTTGATTGTGATATAATTGGGATGTATGCTGAGACTCTTCACTATCATTTCTTGCGATTATAAATCACTTTTCTTTTTGCAATGCATTTCTTTTTTTCATTTCTCAGCCATTTTCAAAATGGTGGAATTAGAATTTTACAAGAATACAGTAGCTATTTGATCAAGTGAATAGCAGAATGTCTTTTCTTCGAAAAGCTAAACCAATCATGTAGCCTGGTAAATACGAGGGTGATCTGAAAAGTTTCCGACCTAAAAAAGATACAAGACAATTTTTCTGAAATTTTCTGAGGTTGGAAACTTTTCAGACCACCCTCATATTTAATGAATTTTTTGCTGTATAGTAATGTAATGCATTTGCTCAACTTTTGCCTTTGCTCACCCAAAAAGAATATTTAATTCCCCGGGCTAATGAATGCGAGGGTGAGAAGGTACGGATAATGCAAAAATGTTGAAATTAAAACATTAAATACTATTTACAACTTTTTATTTTGTAACATTTTATGGAAGCCCATGCATTTTACCTTTGTATTTTTAAAAAAGTACATATACTACCTTGATCAAAAATTTCCCGGAATTTATTCAGAAAATTAAAAATACAAGTTTATTCATCTGAATCTATATTGTCCCCTTCAAAGTAATCCCCATCGACTGCAACACACTTATGCCAGCGCTTGATCCAATCCTCGAAACATTTTTTATATTCGGTTTTCGGTATGTCCATCAGTGCTTCCTGCGATTTTTCCATTACTTCCTCTCGGCTGCTAAAACGCGTTCCCCGTAATGGTTTTTTAACTCGATTGAACAGAAAGAAGTCACAGGGAGCCAAATCAGGTGAATTCGGTGGCTGTTGGATGGTATTTGTTGCATTTTTCTTCAAAAAATTACGAATAATGATAGCACTGTGCGACGGTGCGTTATCATGGTGCAAAATCCACGAGTTTTCTGCCCACATTTCTGGTCTCTTTCGGCGAATTGCTTCACGCAAACGTCTCATAACGCCCAAATAATACTCTTTGTTTACTGTCTGGCCTTCTGGCAAAAATTCATGATGCACACCATCGTTGTAATCCATGAAAACCGTCAGCATTGCCTTCTTTTTTGACTGAAAACGACGTGGTTTTTTTGGTCTCGGCTCATTTGGTGAACGCCATTCACTTGCCTGATGTCTGGATTGCGTGTCGTACTCATAAACCCACGTCTCGTCTCCAGTAATGATCCTTTTGATGAATGTGGGATCGGATTCAGCCTCGCAAATCATGTCTTTTGCGACGTCAACACGGTCTCTTTTTTGCATGAAATTGAGGTCTTTTGGCATGCTACACGACGGAAACCCAAATCATTAACCACAATGTCTTGGGCGGATCCATAGGCAATGTTCAAGTCCTCCGCTATTTCTCTGATGGTTAATTTGTGGTTATTGACCAACATTTCTTTTACTTTATCAATTTTTTCACCGACTTTCGATGTCGATGGTCTGCCACTGCGTTCATCATCTTCGATTGACTCACGACCACTTCTGAACCGCTCGTGCCACTGGTAAACGACCGTTTTTTTTTAGAGAATCGTTGCCGAAACACTTTTCCAACATTTCCAACGTCCGTGCGCCACTAAATCCGTTTTTTACGCAAAATTTAATACAAGTTCGTTGTTGCAAATTTAAATCCATTTCTGCAATTGTAAAAAATCGCCAACACACACAGAGATAGATGTACTCTTGGCTATGTAACTTTTGCAAATGTCAAGTTATGACACTAAGATTTAAAGGGAATATCAACAACAGATGTACCAATTTAACAAAAAAAACAGAACTCAAATCGGAACGATGGGAGCGCCACACGGTGGTTATTCCGGGAACTTTTTGATCAAGGTAGTATAAAGGTTTCAACACAATTGATTATCTTTACGATTGTACTTATATTAAAATTTCAAGTTGCTGGGAAGAGAACGACATGGAAAAAATCTGCAAAATGAATAATCAGGAGTTAGTGTGTGGCAGAGGTGGAAATCTCCCTTGAGGTGATCTTTGGACCCTGAGCCCTCAATCCCCCCAAGAGTGATTCCGCTCATTGAATTAGCCACGTGCTGGAATGCAGAATCATATCGACTTGTAATCTATATTTGCAGACTGAGGATCAGTACATCTTTATTCATGATGCACTGCTTGAGGCTGTTGAATGCGGGAATACTGAAGTTGCTGCCAGACATCTGCACTCCCACATACAGCGCCTGATGCAGCCTGCCCATGAGGAGGCTGGCGAGAGCATTACAGGAATGGAATTGGAATTCAAGGTTAGTTTTATCTTTTCACTCTCACCGTCGTAAGATTTGTTTCTATGGTGCAATTTGCACCAGGAGAAAGATTTCCACCAAAAATTTACATTGTTGATTCATCGTATGATTACTTCTATGCATTAGTTTACTGTTTAAAGTAGATTTTGGATGTATACTGACCGAATACCACTAAATTCTTAAGCTTTGTCTGAAAATACCCCCCAGCATCCTGCTTCACAACAAAGTCCCTCTTCATCTTCATATACTACTACCTTCCTCCCTAAATGCAATCCAGCATCCATATTCTCGCCCTTCCTTGTTTGCATAAAATTCTCCCCTTCATCACAGTCTTCAGCATCCCATCACCAATCACAATGCCCGGCATCCATTTTTCCTGTCCCCTTCTGCTTTCTCCCAACAATCCCCTCTACTCCCTCACCACCTCTTCCTTGTTTGTTTTCCTTTCTGTCCACTTCACCATCTCCATCCATCTCCACATCCACATTTAAAAAGCGTCCAATCTAACATACTGGATTTCCACCGAGAGGGCCCAGGTTCAATTCCTGGAGACAACAAATATTTTTCAGCGGTAATCTGATCCCTACTTGAGGTGCTCTGTGGAGAGCACTTTGAGTGAGTACGGCGTCCGTCGGATGGGACGTTAAACTGTGGACCCCTTGGCGCCTTTTGTAAAGAGCAGGCTAATGCCGACGCCGGGTTTCTCTCCACCCTTCATCCTTTCCTGTCCATCCCCTATGGCGCAAATTACCTTGGCTCTCAGTTGCCTCCCCTAAAAACGACTAAAATTGCACAGTTGATTTATTTATTATTGATATGTAATGTTTCAAATGTTTTCTTTTGATTCATAAACGGGAATGGTTCTGTTTTCAAGGAGTTTAGATATGTTGCCTTGGGTTTGTTAGATGAGAGGAATGGAATGTATTAAGTATTTATAGAAGTTGAAAGTTGTTAGTTAGTTGTGGTGCTGGGATAAATTTGATTGAACTCTAAGACAGTAATTGCATGAGTTGCATGAGTTTAATTAAGTTGCACATTGGACAAAGTTAAGAGCAATTGATTTGGATTTTGACAGAGGCTGTCAAACCTGCGAATGGACTCTCCTCGCTGCTACCTGACGGCCAACATGCAGTGCAACAAGAGCAAGAATCGGCTGGTGCACGTGCTGCCCTACGAGGCGACCCGGGTGTGCCTGGCCCCCCTGCCCCCGCACCACACGCCCCCTCACTCCCACCACCACTCCCACCCCCACCACCAGCCGCCCCTCCACCTCTCGCCCCCCTCCTCGGACGGTGGCGACTCCTCCATCGGGAGCAGCATTGGCGGAAGCGGGGAGGGCTCGGACTACATCAACGCCTCCTTCATCGATGGCTACAGGCAGAGGTCTGCGTACATTGCTGCGCAGGGTCCCTTGCCCAGCACCGTTGGAGACTTCTGGAGGATGCTGTGGGAGCACAATGCAACTATTGTTGTGATGCTGACAAAGCTGCGGGAATTGGGAAGGGTTAGTGGCATTCTATGCACATTCATTGTCTCCTTAGAGAGACAGATAACTTTGGAATAAGTGGAGAATTTTTCAGTTAAAGAATAACCCACGTGTGGATTTGAATCGCCTAAATTGTCTGTGCAAGAGCTTTGAAGTCAGTTAAGGAGGTTCTTTCATTATCACCAGTGTATATCAGTTTCCCCAAACTTGGTATGTAGGTAATTGAAACTATTGTCCATTGTTTGAAATTTTGAAAAACTATCTTCACTTTTGCATTTTTTAGTTACACATAATGGAAAGTTCCCAGTTTTCTGTTGGCTCCCGTGAATGAATAAAATATTTTATTTTATTCATTCACGGAAGCCAACAGACTATTAGATTTTATCACTGAAAATAGCTATAAATAGCCAGAGGTTGTAATTTTAATTTATGAATTATAACACAAATATTGTCAGAATTTTTAAATGTTGGGTTAGGTCAGGATTTGTTGTGATGTAATCACTTGGTGAACCCCTTTACTATAATGTTCGTTGATGGTTACTTTATTGGGATAAAATATAGATATTGATAAAAGATTTTCTACATGTCAGTGAATATGCAAGAGAATAAGAAAAATGAAAGTGAACGGCAACTAAGGATTTGAAAACCTTCAAGGGTTGATGCAATAGACTAGATCAATTTATTAAATTGTCATTATTAATTAAATTATTGCTTACTAATAATTTAATATATATAGGGTGAATAAAACAGTCCTAAAATTGACAGAAATATGCTGGTGTGTTTTTCCTGAATCTCTGAAATAAGCATGGCTCATTAAAAATAAGCAGCAATGTGGGAAAGGTGCCAAAGATCTTAGTAGCATTGCACAACACTTTTAAGTTGACTATCTTTCATTGAGATAGTGCATTCGTGCCTTGAACTTCATATAAAATCTTATGAAATTGAATTTTCAGTTCTAATTCCTCAACTTGTTTTTATTGCAGGAAAAATGCTATCAGTATTGGCCCGGTGAGCGGTCTGTGCGATACGGGTGCTTTGTTGTGGATCCTATAGCTGAATATAACATGCCAACGTACATTCTTCGAGAGTTTAAGGTAATTCAAAAACTCAAATGTTCATCATAGAGCTGTAGATCATTATAGGCATCTGTGAATACCTGTCATAATCGGTGAATGACATCATATTACAAAAGAATTCACCGTCTCTTGCAAATATCACGAGTTAAATGAACCCTAAACTTTGGCTTTAAGTTAATTGCAAAATATAATGATCACTTGCAAAGTTTATTAGTGTAACGTAGAAGTATTGGAAAGAGTAAGCCATGTATGAATGTAATTTTGTTCAGCATAAATTTACTAGAACATGGTTTTCAAATAAAATTATAAAAATATATGCATAGTAAAATATCTGCTATAATGAGATGCAATGGACCTTTGACTATTGTTTTCAAATCATTGTTACTTGTTTTCTCTGTTACAGTTTGTCACGAGTACTCTTATTCACCACTTTCCTCATTCACCTAAAATGTTCATAAATATATGCTTATGCAGATGTGATAAAAAGGGTAAAGACTAAAATATCAGTTATGAATACCATGTTGAAATCAAGTTATCCTTCAAATGGTTGGTCATTGCTGCGGCAAGAATTTCAGAAAGAAGGAAATGGCATGAAATAAGTCAGGGGGGCCCCTCTCTCCATTGTGAAATAATAGGGCAATATAATACATAATAAGTCTCAATCCTTTGTGTGACAATTCAGTCCCTGCTCATAAATTTGCCCAAGAGATTTGTTTGTTATACCCCTATGAGGGGCGTATACAAGCAACAACATATCCCTGTATACTACAGTAATCAGACAAACCATGGCATCATGTTCATTAGAATGCATAGTTTTTAACCAAACTTGAGTTTTTAACCTCTGCTTGCTCACAATAGTCCCATGATAACCATGCTCAAGATAAATGATTGAACGCATACAATAAGATGTATAAAAGCATTTCTACTCTTGAGGAAGTAAGCCTGACAATCTTCCCTATACCTTTATAGGAATAACATGTGCCTAATTCGTAATGGTTTGTCTTGCTGTAAGATTTTTACTTAATGTAGAACAGGGTCAGTACAAGTATCAGCATTTTTGGAAAAGTGTTCTAATGGCACAAATATCCTGTTTGGCCCTGTCCATTTATGGTTCTTGCCTCCACTCAATTGTATTAGCCTTGTGTCCAAACCGTGCCAGTTTGATGATGCCGGAAAGTCCTTACACCATTTGATTGTTCCTGTGGTTGTTATTCTAGGCCAACTTTGGTCTATTGTGCATATTTCATGCAAAACGTGCAAATTTCATTGAATGAGCAGATTGCTGGGAATCACATTGTTCTGTATTAAAACAAAAAAATCATTGAAAATGAATCAAGCAGTCTTGCATTGAAATGTAATGATAGAGGAACCAGGATATCAAACTGCATGTAATGTTTGCAAATGGGAATTTGTTTGGAGCTGATTGGTGGTTCTCACCTGTGGCCAAATGTATCTAGCAATGAATTGATGGAGAAATGAAGAGGTGGGAATTACTAATGCTCAACAAGAAGGCAGTGCCCCTCATACAACATCCTCCCTGCCTCCTCCCCAAACAATATTGAATTTGATTTCAGCCAGTGTTAGCGATTTATATTTTGTTTGTGGGTTTTCATTTTGACATTGTGCATAATTGTTTGATGAAATTTGTGGATGAAGTTTCGATCTCGCATTTTTCTCATCGTGTTCTAAACATATTGCAGGTTACCGATGCCAGGGATGGACAATCAAGAACTGTTCGACAATTTCAGTTTATTGATTGGCCCGAGCAAGGTGTTCCAAAATCTGGGGAAGGCTTCATTGATTTCATTGGTCAAGTCCATAAAACTAAAGAACAGTTTGGACAAGAAGGTCCAATTACAGTGCACTGCAGGTCAGTATCAATTAGAAAAGTTGATTTATTTCTTTTAAAAATGGCTAAGAAAAATATATTTATGTATCCTGCAAGTTGCTGGAAGTATGCAGTAAATAGATGAACAATATGAGAAAATAGGCATTCCCATGGTCTTTTCTGAGTGGTTGGTAACAATTTGGTTGCTTATTTTTAATTTTATCCATCGATTAATCTAGCTGATATCCTGTTTATTCCAAAAATGGAGGTCCACGTGTGAATGCATTCACTATCTATCATGCCATCCGTGTCTTAAATGATGCTTGCGAATCTCATCTGTGTCTTCTCTCTTTCAGTGCTGGTGTTGGCCGGACTGGGGTGTTCATCACTTTAAGTATTGTCTTGGAGAGAATGCAGTATGAAGGTGTTGTTGATCTCTTCCAAACTGTTCGCATACTAAGGACTCAACGACCAGCTATGGTACAAACCGAGGTCTGTACTCTATATAAATATGTCAGTTAAATTGGAATGTGGGAGACCTTTGCTGTTTTTGAATTTACATCAATTTACATTCAATAAATTCCACGGTTGATTTGAATCAATCCAGAAACACCAAGATTTTCCCATACTATGGCATATTATCTCATTGATCTGAAAAATTGCATAGAAAGGAGTCACCTAATGATACCACACAGTGGTGATGCCACCATGGCCATCAATATTAGTTGAATGCCATGGCCATTAATAGTGGAATTGCTGTGTTTCTGTTATCTATACTATAAAACTACTAAAAAACTCTACTAAGAAACGTCCTTATACCATAAGGACGGAGCCTTTGTTAGCCTTAAAAATATGAATGAGAATAAATCCTTACTTGAAGTAGTAATTATATATTTATGCAGAACTTGACCTCCTTCTAAAAAAAATATATTTTCAAATATAGTAAATCTGCTCTTATTATTTTGGAGTGTTTCATATTGGAGCCAAAAACTTTTTCTACAGATGCAAAAACAAGCCTTCATGGTTGTTTTGTATGAACTATTTAGAGAGCAGGTTTCATTGTTGTGAAGTTAAAATAATACCCATCAGCAGCATTTTATATGTACAAAAAATTTTTAAGAGAAGTCTGACATTTGCATAGGGTGAAGGGGTAGCAGTCAATAGTGATGAGCCATATCAAATAGGAGCTATATATATATATATATATATATATATATATATATATATATATATATATATATATATACATACATACATATATATATATATATATATATATATATATATATATATAATCAAGGCTTCTCTTAGTATTTAGTGAGACTTTGTTGCATTAAATTTTATAAAAGTTTTGTTACACTGTTTTCAGTCTTATTATTTGATACTGAATTATACGTCAACATCTAAGTATATAGTATATGATACCCCACAAGCTACCCCTAAGGCATGTGTTGGGGCAACAGCCATTTATTTATAAATTAAGACAAGTAGATGTTAATGTTAAGGGCAATCTCTCATCATGAAGTTGTGAAATCTATTTACATTGAAGGACTGTATAAATTTATGTGAATGGGGTTCTTCAATAAGTAAATAGCAGTGGAGCGTCATAATCTCATGACCCTGCATGGCATTTCCAGGACCAGTATCAGTTCTGCTACCGTGCTGCTTTGGAATACCTTGGCTCCTTTGACCATTATGCCAACTGAGACGAGATGGGGGCCTGGGAAGGGGCGAGCAACAGAAGGCCATCGCTGCCCGTTTAAAAGGACTCGGAGGAGGGCATGGCAGACTATGAGGATGGGTTTTTTGACAATGGTTGCATCAGAATGGAAGCTAGAGAGTATGGCATGAGTTGTGCACCGGGAGTGAGGTGGCGCACGTGGAGAAGAGGAGCCTTGGTGCTGGGAAACAAGTGCTGAGGAAACAGCTCAGACTGATGCTGTCTGACCAATTCATCACTGAATTTTTTTGTAATTTATATAAGTATATGCACATATATTCACACATATAAATATATATCTATTGGTCATCGAAAAATTTGCCTTTTTAGATACGTTACAGGATGAGAATGATACATTTTATAGTTGCATTTTTTTATGATTAGTAAGTGACTCATTCACGATCGCCTTTAACTTTTTCGAGCTAAAGGCAAAAGTTACTTGGAAGAAGTTTTACTTTTCTGTAGTGGTGGTGCTCATGACGTGATGTGATGAAAATTTCTTCGTAATGCAATATAGGAAGTTGGCGCTTTGCCGTGTAGAAATGCCTCACCAGCAGCCGTGCTCCGTGGCCTCAACAAATGAGCGTTGAATGATCATTGCCAATGTATTGCTAAGGGACAATGGGAAGGCTTTATCATGAGTTGTGCTGTTGTGATGTGATTGAAAGCAAGAAAGCATTTAAAAGAGCTTGACAGTGCCAAGTGAAAGTATTCTGCATATCCCCTCAGCTCGCATTTTGCTTCCCGGACTCCCAGGATAACTAAAAAAATTGAAGGCTAATTGTGGTTGTTTGTTCTCTGAATAATAAAAAAAAAAGGACTAGCAAAGAGAAGTAAGTACTCTATTTTAATGTTAGGAATGAATAATAGGCTAAAGGATGGAACACTTAGAATAAAAAAGTCCAGTTAAAACAATAAGGCATGTGTGTGGTGTTGTGCGATGTGACTTGAGTGAATAAAATAGAAAAAATGTGCTGTGTTGATGGGGTGGCTTACACACACACACATATATATATATATATATATATATATATATATATATATATATATATATATATATACACACACATACATATACACACACATATATATATGTAGATGTTATGTCTACGAAACATATATATATATATATAAATGTTATGTCTACGAAAGCATATATATATATATATATATATATATATATATATATATATATATATATATATATATATATATATATATATATATATATATATATATATATATATATATATATATATATATGTGTGTGTGTGTGTGTATGTACATACATGCATACACACACATGTATATATACATATATGTGTATGTACGTGTGTTTATGTATGTATGTATGTGCATTATTACACCCACACATATATCTATGTATATATGTTTGCAGAAAATCCTCCTCCGATCACATTCAGATGTGTGCACTGAAATTGGTTGCGTGACCTCATGCAAGTTTTCACTCGTGTAACTTGCAATTGTAGTGTGGTGGATAGGAATGGTGAATGTTGAAGGGCAATCTTTTAAAAGACGTTGTCTCCTTTCTGAATGCATGTTTCAGGATATGCGTGTGGACTTGCGCGTGGTTGTCTTGTGCGCACAGTTTAAGTGTTACCATGTACTGTATTATTGTCTTCTTACCCGAAACGGTCCCCATTATCATCTTCCCCCCCCCCCTCCCTCCCCCCAAATCCCGAGTGTTGACCCAAATCATATAAAATTGCTTCTCCTTTTCCAAAAAAAAAAGTTAAGGCTTTGACCACAATCAAAAAGTTAAAAGAAAAGAGCGTCCAGTTGGATCATCATGCATTCCGTAAAGCTTGGAGTGTAATCTCCGTCCTCATTAATGTGAGAGTTCCCTGTATTCCTTGAGGAGATTGTATCTCTGACCACATATCTGAATACCATGTCATGTTTATTTGAACCATTCCATTCCACCCCCTGGGCCCGGCTCATCCGTTTGTTTTTGAATTGTTTTGTGACAAAGAGCCACACAGTGAGTAGGATATGTACATTTTTCGACATCCTTTTGCTTAAATTTCAGCTTTGATCCCCAATTTGTGCATGGTGTGTTGTGACAGCCTCTTTTAACTGACGCGGAGCATTCTACACAGTTTTGGAAAACATCCTAGTTTCCACTATATAGCCAGGTTTCTAAAACATTTGAGTAAGTAGACAATATTTAGCAGATCTGATGTTTTTAGTGCTGAAAGTAAGCTGTTCAATGGTGATGCAATTCAATGGTGAGGAGATTCTCATCAATCAAAAAAAAAAACTAAACTGAGGCTGTCAGTGTAACTTATGTGAACTATGTTGAAGGATTTGTTTACATGTATTGTTCATGTGGTGCAATTATTTCTTGTGTGCTTAAGATAATTTGCTTTGAACCTCAGTGAATGTCATCAGGCAAAAAGTACTGAGATGAATGTTTTAAAGGTGCGCAAATGTGCGTGATAATTATTCTGGGGAAATAGTCATGGAATGTGGAGTTGATTTGGATGATTATTCTTTTAGATTTTTTTAATGTGATCATATGTCATTTTTTAAAGAAAGGGTGTAATGCGTGGTCATTTTTATTTTGTATTTTTTCTCGACCAGACGGAAATGTGTGCTGTTATTATTTGCATATTGTATTTGGCTAGAAGGGTATGACGGTTAATCATGAACAATATTTATGGTGGGCATGCCTCATCATATAGCATTATGATTGAAAGTAAACGGTCACCAAGAAGTTTTTACAGAGCAAGAATGAAGTGATCCCGTGGTTTGTGCTTTTCAATAAATGTCATTATGGGCCACGTGCCATGTTGACTGAATTATGTGCTGCTGAAGACCGTACAAGTTCGAAACTTATCTCAAATCTGTACATCATTGGTTAAGTTTTTGATGCTGTACAAGTTTGAGGCTGTATCAAAACAGGGGGAAAGGTTTTTATTTATTCCAAAGGAATAGGGATGAAATCATAAAATTTATTAGTTATTGCTCAAATTATTTTGCATTTTGGGGAGATTTTTTTACTTTTTGTATCGTCATTGTTTCATGTTATTTTCCATTCTCATACCAATTGATGTACACTGGATTTCAAAGCACATCTCTAACATAGTGTATCATGAAATGTGTATAGAATAAATAATAAGTTGTATTATGTCTTTCATTTCTCTGTCAAATCTAAAGCAGAGGAATTTTACCTGGTGAATTTTTTTAAATAGTATTTAATTGAGAGTATTATTCCTTCTTTGTATCCCTACCTTTTGTATCCTCTCCCAAAGCTTAACTATTCCATCCCCTTCCGAGCCCTCGAATCTTTGATTGAGTTTCTGACAGCTAAATTTTGATCAGAATCTGCACTCTTCCCTTAGCAGATAAGATAACTGATCTCCCTGTTTATTAGTGTGTGTGGATGACATAATATGTATTATAATTATTAAAAGTCCTCCATTTAAGTACCTTTTGAATGGGCTCAATGAATAACGAGAAATGTCTTTGCCTCTTCAGACGAAACACCAACTGGCAATGACCCCAACAATAGATCCTTGTTCGATTCTCCACGCTTCCTTCCTCCCTTCAATCCTACCGTCCAAAATGCCTAACCCTTCCTCACTTGCCTTACAATTCCCCTTCGTCACAGTCTTCAACATTCAATTTTCAATGAAAACACCCTGTTTCACCTTTCCTGTCTCATTTGTATTTATGCCCACAGTCCCCTCTCCACACTCACATTTCAAAAGCCTTCAATCTTTGTCTGTCATCTTACCTCAGTGACCGTGTTTCCCACGCTATGCAAAACCACACTCCATGCCAGATTTTTAATGAGTCTTTTATTGACATCGTTTCACTATATCCTTTTCACCAACTCCCTCATTTTGATAGCTTCTTTCCCTGGCATGATTCTTCTTCTCATACCCCTACTGCTATGACCATCTTGGTCCAAAAAATGCCTAGATAGGTTCAGATCCACCAATAGAGAGATTAAAACTGACTGTTCCACCTGCTCTGCTCTAGTTTTAGCCCTTTGATGGATGAAGGGTGTATTGGTCAGCAGTGAGATGTTGAAGACTGTAATAGAGGGGGAATTTTAGGTAAACGAGGAAAGGACAGGAAAAGGAGAGGGATGTTAGACGGGATGAAGGGAGGAAGAAAGTACTTAGAGATCAAGAGGGACTTGATGTGGAGTAGTTTGCTGGAATGTGTTTTGTTAGGAGTCACAAACTATTTGTTTGGCAGTTGTGTCCATCCAAAAACCTACCTTAACCGGTAGATTACCTTATAATAACCCCATCAAGATTTTTTAGTCCAATCGGGAAGGATATTGCAAATAAGGAAATACATCATTGTGTGTTCAAGCACTTTCCATTTGAGCCTCCACCTTATCAATTTTTGTGTTGGGTTTCGTAAAGTATTGAAACCTTTTTTTCCAAAAATCACCCGATCTCTCAAGATCATCATTCTTTATCAATTTGGTGTAACTTCACTCCCAACTCTCCCTTTTCTAGTCTAATATTTTCCAATCTCCCATCACTCTTATGAGTTCTAAGTATTCTCCTCATTATCATTTAACCCTGTGCGCCACACTGCCAGAATGGCATTGTCAAATCCTTCATATTGAATGAGCTCACGGACTACATCACCACCGCATTTTAAACTCTCACCTTAAACCTCACCCTTACCTAACTCTCCTATAAATCCTCAAATTCTGCACTTTTTCCCTCCTCCATTCCGTCCCGCATGCCTATTCTCTTCCTCCTAGAGCTTGGATCTGACCTCTATCCCAGTCGCCATCAACACTCAAAACACACTGTAACCCCTTCTGTTGCCTCCCTCCTAATATTCCATGCCCGTGACTTCATTGTTTGTTTTCCTTTCCGTTCATTTTTGTTTTCATTATTCCCCAAACCCTTTTCTCAAATGCCTCCAATATATGATTATCCTGTTTCCTCAATGTGATTATAAATGCATATAAGGGGATCGAGATGGTGCTGTGGTTAATGTACTGGCTTCCCACCCTTAAGGCACTGGTTCGAATCCCGTAAGCAGGAGATATTTTTTCGGTGGCATCCCAATCCCTACTTGAGGTGCTTTGTGGAGAGTACGTTTAGTGAGTACGCCATCCGTCAGATGGGATCTCAAGCTGCAGACCCCTTGGCACCTTTCTTTAAGAGTTGGCTAATGCTGATGTCGGGTTTCTCCCCACCCGTCATCCTTTCCCATCCGTCCCCTATGGTGCAAATGACCGCTACTGTCAGTCCCCTCCCCTAAATATTACTACTGCATGCATATAAGATTTATAATTAGCTTTTGTTCTTGCAATCTTCAACATTTGATCACTAATCAAAATGCCCTACATCCACTTTTTACTAAGCTAATGCAATGGGGAAGGACTAACTTTAACATTCAACTTATCTCCCTTTTTCTAAAAATATTGCTCTAGTCATTACCAATGTTTGTATCACTTCGCACAGACTGAACATTTATATATATTTCCTCTCCTAATTATAATGCAACGTGTTTTATAACTTCCTCTCAATGCTCCATCTTCACCCAAGTTGTGTGATTTTAAGATACCAACCATACCATTCTGAGGAGCCACAAATTTACAGGAAAGGAACTGGCCTACCATCTTAACTAGGTGAATTTCATACATCATATTTGTATCTTTGCCTATCATACTAACCTGCAGGTTGATTATTGTGGCACTAGTTGAAGTTAAGAAATCAAGGATAGAATGTATTGTATTGGGAAAGTATTTTAAAAATTAGTACTGGGGAGGACCATTTCAAAATATTAATAATGTGGTCATTAGTATCAAAATCATTAATTTCTCTTCATAGCTATTGTAGTTTATTTTTATGAATAACATAGTTTTGAACGTTTTTGAGGTAAGATGATAGTGTTTAGCTCTGTTAAACTCATTGGAAGTCTATTAATGAAATTTAAGTAAGTTCATAATAGTAATTAAGATAGCAATGCCATTACAGTCTAAATTACTAGATCCAAATGTGAGCAGATTGTTTCACCGGTTTTGATTGATGTCCTGTTTTCATATTTAATTAATGTTTCTTCAATGGATTCATCTGTTCTCTTGCTCATCAAAAAATTGCAAATAATGGGATAAATTAATAGCTAAGCCCTTTTCATCTTCAAACCTCACAGCATCCAGTTCTTATGTATATTTTATATGGAGTGCATGTGCCTTGGATAAGAAAATGAATGATGGCTTTAATGTATATAATATTCTCATATCATTTATCAATTTTATCAGCAGTGCTTCAGCTAATAAATAAGTCATTCAGTTGATGAGTGAATTAAAATACAGTTGATTTTCATCTTGAAATATCTTGACTTTGAGCTCATCTTAGAATAAGTTCTTGAATGCAACATAAAAAATTTATTGTTATAGTTTCCATCATTGCCAGTAGTATATTCTTCAGCATAAAATTTGAACATCTTGTTCATATTAGAATGTTGTATACTTGGGTTAGAGACTAGAACTTTGTATGTACAGTACAAAAATTGTTGGCTGCCCCGTTGGAAAGTATTTCTTGTTTTCAGCTGTTCTTTTGAAGTGAACCTTTCAAATTAAAAAGGTTATTGCCCTCCAAAGAAATAGCTTTCGGTAGCTGTACGAATAACATCTGTGTTTGGTTTCCAATTGGAATGTGTCAATTTCACGGTCTCAAGTGCTTCTGTCACCACTCATATGAGCTACTTGTATTTACATAAATTTTAGGAAAACATGAGAGGAATAGTTGAAGATTTCGTCAGATCAGTGTTAGTTCCTATCCCAATAAGGGCAAAGGTAGCCTTTATTAGAAGCACTACAGAAAAATAAGATTAATTTGGCATTTAGCTGAATTGGTTTTCAGGATTATCAATAAGAGGATGGAGTGCAGGGGAAATGAATACTTAGGGGATGATCAATTTGGTGGAGGGAGAAGCACAGATGATACCATAGCAGCTATGGCATCGCTAATAGAAAGGAGCGCAGAGTTCAATCCGGATGTGACTCTTAGGTAGATTCCGAAAAGGAGTTTGATAGGATTTGGTTGATTTGATGGTAAAGGTAGATTGGTGGGATGAGAGACTTATCTGCAACCTGTACATGTCTTAGGTTGCTCAGGTGCGAGTGGGGAATGGAACATCTGGATGGGTAGTGTTAGGAAGAGGTGTAAGGCAGGGTTGTCCATTATCACCAGTGCTGTACAGCATATATGTGGAGAAAATGGTTAAAGAGGCATGGGATGAACTGGAGGTAGGAAAGAAAGGTGGCAGGGAATTGGTTAGGTTTGCTGATGACTAAGCTGTAGCTGGTCAGACAGCCAAGGGGTCGCAATGACTTCCGAATGCATTGTATATTCAATGTGACAGAAATGGGATGAGAATAAACTCTAATAAGGCAAAGACTGTAAAGCTTTCAAGAGAGAGGACAGCTAAGTTAAATATGAAAATAGAGTTGATAAACTAGAGCAGGTGGCACAGTTTATGTATCTTGGAAATTTTCTGGACCAAAATGGTCAAAGTAGTAGGGACATTGATAGTTAAATAGATAGCCTTCTTTATTTTGGGACGAGATTGAGATTATAGAGTCTCTTCTACCACCTAACCCCTTAAATGAGAGAGAAAAGGAGAAGGATTGAGTCAGGCAATGAAGCTTTCACCAGTGAATTAATGACAGGGATGTCACATAAGGAATTTCAAAAATGGCATTTTGAAACTTTAATTAACTATGGAGCATAGTTATATATGGAGTGGAAACATTTTTGTTGAAGCAGGGTGATAGGCATATTTTGGGGGCTCTTAAATGTAACTGTGGAGAAAGATGGAGAAGGTGAAGTGGACCAAAAGGAAAACAAATGAGGAGGTTGGTGGGCGAGGAAAGGTGATAGCTGGGAGAATTTTAATGAGAGGAAAAATGGAGGTAAGGCATATTGATCAGCAGTTGGATGTTGAAGACTGTAATGGAGGGAAGAATGTTAGGTAAACCAGGAAAGGGTAGAAAGAGGATAGGGATGTTGGACCAGAGGAAGGAAGTATTCAGAATTGAAAAGGGAGTAATTGCATTTTTGGATATCAGGTTGTCCTTACATGGGAAGGCCTAGAAGTACCCGGCCAGACCTAGAGATGGTGGTAGTTGTTTAAAAAATATTAGGATCTATGCAATCTATATGGCATATGTTTCAAGTTTGGGGACACTATGGTGTTTAGTAGTTGCTTGGCAGCCATCAATAGTAAACGTTTTCAGTGAATTTGTGAAAATGAAGAAAATTGGTTTATAGATTAAAAAGACATTAGCCCAACCAATTTAAAAGCTGAACTGGGTTCTACTCTGGGTGAGTCCACTCCTTTGTTTACAACCATAAAATATTGAGTGGCAGAATTAAAACGGGGCCGTATGAGCTGTCAAGATGAGCATCGCATTGGTTGCCCAAATGAGGTGACGACTCCAGAAATGGTGAAGAAAATCCACAAAGTGATACTGGATGATCATCGACTGAAAGTGCGCAAGGTAGAAGACATAGTGGGCCTTTCAAAAAGTGTGGTACATGTACCACACTTGGTGGTGTGGTACATGTACCACACCACCAAGTGTGGTTCATGTACCACACCAAAGTGTGGTTCAGTACATATGTACTGAAAATTTGGACATGAGAATGCTGTGTGCCAGATGGATGCTGCCTTTGCTCACACTCGAGCAAAACCAGTGTCGTGAAGATGTTTCAATTGAGTGTTTAGCAAAGTTTCACAGCAAAAAAGCAGAATTTTTGTGCCATTTCATAACCATGGATGAAACATGGGTCCATCACTTCACTCTAGACAAAAGAACATACAAAACAATGGATTCAAAAGGGAGAACCACCTCCAAAGAAGGCAAAGACCATTTCATCTGTAGGCAAGGTCATGGCGTCGGTTTTTTGCGGTGGGCGTGGGATAATTTTAATTGTCTATCTTGAAAAAGGAAAAACTATAAACAGCGAGTATTATGTGAACTTATTGCAACATTTGAGCAAATAAATCAAGTAAAAGTGGCCACATTTGGGTAAGACGAAAGTGTTGTTTCATCAAGACAATGCACCAACTCACAAATCCTTTATTGCAATGGCCAAAATTCATGAATTAGAATTTAAATTACTACTTCATGCAACTAATTTGCCAAATTTAGCCCCCTCGGATTATTTTCTATTCACAAATTTGAAAAAATGGCTCCCTGGTCAAAGATTTTCCAACCATGATGAAGTGATGTTGGCAGTTGATGGCTATTTTGAGGAGCAAGGCAGTTCTTATTATAAAAAGGGTATCGAACTTATTGAGCATCACTGGGAAAAGTGTATAGAGCTGAAAGGAGATTACGTTGAAATATAAATACATTTTTTTCCAAAATTTTTGTGTTTTCTTTGTTGGGTTGGGTACTTTTGGGATTACCCTCGCTCTTGGGGGTATCACTATTATAAAATTTTGCATCTCAGAAATATTTTAAGTCCAGCAGGCAACTGGAGGGGAGAGTGTTAGGCAAACAAGGAAGGTGTAGGAGTAAAATGGAAATATTGGATGGAATAAAATGAGGAAGGAAGTATGCAGTATTGAAGAGAGGCTTATTGTAATGTTGAATGTCAGGTTGTCCTTTGTTAGGAGAGATAAGGGAAATGACGTTTTACCATTGTGTAGAGTTTGTCCATCCAAAACCTACCTTAACTGGTAAATTACCAATAGTCATCAGAATATATATATATATATATATATATATATATATATATATATATATATATATATATATATATATATTTACCTACATCTCAAGAGCCACCCACCATCTGCACTTATCCTCTTGCCTGGATGACCAAGTTTCTGCAGCACACAAATCCATTCCCCTAATCAAGTTTATGCTATTCTATTCTTTACATCATCCCTTCCCATTCCCATCCCATCCCTTGGCTAACACCCTCCCCTCTATTATCAGGAAGTAAGACAGGGAGATCAACGACAGCAGTTAGAGATAAAGCGGGTAAGGCAATAGTTGACGCAGGAAAGATCCAAGAGAGATGGAAGGAATATATAGAAGAACTGTATAGTTAAAGAGCTTAGACCAACAAAGTTAGACATTGAAAAGGAACATGACGTAGAGGAAGCTTAGGTCCAGGCATACTAGACAATGAGATAGAAAGGGCATTAAGGGAGATGAAAGTAAATAAGGCCATGGGGGTGGATAACATTCCCGCAGAACTTTTAAAATGCTTGGGAAAATGTGGGAGGAAGAGGCTATATGGGCTGATCCGTAGTATTTATGAGGAGGGAATCTGGCCGGAAGACTTTGTGAGATCAGTTTTAGTTCATATTCCGAAAAAGGTAAAGGCTACATCATGTGACGACTACTGGATAATAAGTTTGATATCCCACACAGCTAAAGTTGTTCTCAGGATCATAAACAAAAGGATAGAGAGTAGGGCAAATGATTACTTAGGGGATGATCAGTTTGGGTTTAGGAAGGGGAGAGGTACCATTGCAGTAATGAGATTATTAATCGAGAGGAATATAGAACACAACCAGGAGGTATTTGCCTGTTTCGTAGATTTTGAAAAAGCATTTTATAGAGTGAATTGGGAAAAACTGACGAGTATTCTGCAGAAAATAGGAATAGATTGGAGGGAAAGGAGGCTAATCCGCAACCTGTACATGTCTCAGACTGCTCAGGTGCGAGTGGGGAACGGGGAGTCAGGATGGGCAGTGTTAGGAAGTAAGGCAGGGTTGCCCATTATCACCGTTGCTGTTCAACCTGTATGCAGAGGAAATGATCAAAGAGGCATGGGAAGAACTAGGGGTAGGTATGAAAGTAGGCGGGGAATTCTTAAAATCATATAGGTTTGCTGATGACCAAGCTTTAGTTTGTCAGTCAGCCAAGGGGCTGCAAGCATTGCTGAGTGAATTGGAAATTCAGTGCGACAAGTATGGGATGAGAATCAATATTAATAAAACAAAGGTTATGCAATTTTCTAGAAAGAAAAAGGCTAAGCTGAACATTAAAATAGGAGGGTAAAAACTAGAGCAGGTAGAACAGTTTACGCATCTCGGTAGTGTTTTGGACCAACACGGTCAAAGTAGTAGGGACGTAAGGAGAAGAATTGCGCTAGGCAAAGAGGCTTTCACAAGGAGGAGGGAGTTGATGACGGGGACCTTGAGTAAGGATGTTAAGAAAAGACTTGTAAAAACTTTGATATGGAGCGTAGCTATGTATGGCGCGGAAACGTGGTCATTGAAGCAGGAGGATAGACGTAGACTGGAGGCTTTTGAAATGTGGGTGTGGAGAAGAATGGGGAAGGTGAAATGGACAGAGAAGAAAACAAATGAAGAAGTACTTGGTATGGTGGGCGAAGAGAGGGGTTTGTTGGGAGAAATCCTATGGAGGCAGGAAAAGTGGATGAAGGAGGTGTTGACCGGCAGTGGGATGTTGAAGACTGTGATAGAGGGGAGAATGTTAGGCAAACGAGGAAAGGGAAGGAACAGGATAGGGATGCTGGACGGGATGAAGGGAGGAAGCAAGTACTCAGAGATGAATAGGGACCTGATATAGAGTAGGATGATGGATTTTGTGTTTTGTTAGGAGTAATAAAATATTTGTTTGGTAGGTGTGTCCATCCAAAAACCTACCTTAACCAGTAGATTACCTTAAAAAAAAATACTTTCTACATTATTTTATTATGTCCCGACATACTTCGCCACTTCTTAGGTCCTGCATCAACCTTTCCTAACTCCTCTTTATTTCCTCCAACATTCCTTCTCCCACAGTGAATAGCAGGTCTTTGTTTTTTTTAACTGTCAATTTTACTTATTCTTCTTACTATCCCTCCACGCCCACGTTTCAATAGTTAATGCTCTATACTCCTCAATTTGTCTCAGCGACAGAGTTTCAGGCACCATGATATTTTTACGCCCGTTGAGACTAGAAGAAATTGTGCATCTGAAATATAGCATTCTCCAACCTCTCCCTTTACCTCTATCTTCGATTTGCCCTCATATTTCTGCGTTTGTTGCATTTCCAGTGGTTCTGCCACAGCATTCCGTTCAAAAAGTATCAGGTATGTTTGAATCACGCCCCAACAGGCAGTCAATGTACGTTGCGGTTTGTAAAAACCTTGAGCCCAAAAATGCTCAACTTTACAAAACCTCAATAATCTTCATTGCTGCAAACCCATGACTGTTTCTTGAAATGCACATGAATAGATTCTTTTGGTTTCATAGCTATTAATTTAACACCAAACATTTTCCAAACTGTTATCTGGAATTGCCTCAGTCCTGCCAACACAACTGCTGCATCTACCCAATCCTAGTTGCGGTATCATTTACTTAAATGGAAAAAGATTTTGGAAAAATTTCACCGTCGGCTATATCAGTGGATAACCAGCTTTCTGTCCCAATAATTATGTCTATGCCTGTGCCTTGAATGAGATGATGATATTCAGCGACTTTGCTTTTATTTTAACTCAGAAAGTTAACTACTAATGCATGTAATAATTACTTGGCATAAAACTTGCTGGTATTATTAACGAGGATATTTTTCTCATTATTATGGAATCCTTTATATACTTTTTTATTTAGCATTAATTCGAAAACTTCAATTTGGCTGTTACATTGGTCTTTTAACAATGATATGCTTAACAAAGGAAACAATTATAAACACCTAAGGCCCTAGATGAAGGAAAAGGCACCCAGGTGGGAATCGAACCCGCGGCCTCTAGGTTGCAGGAGAGCACGTTACCCCACCGCCATTGGGGGTGGCAATTCTGTCCGATGCTATCAGATTCATGTTAATTCACCTTTTATGTATCTCTCCTGCAACACATTCTCCTCATTTAAAGCTATATTATTTGGCAAAGAGTACTTTATACAGGGTGGGTTCCAAATGTAATGTGATTGAATTTCCCGCGCCGCTCCTATTGGTCGGAGTGGGATAGAAACACTTGGAGTTGGCGAAGGGGACGCTTAGCTTTGCCGCAAAACCAGTCTCAGTGTTTTCCAAGCTGTGAAAGCGGCAGGATGTCAGTACTTGTAAACCTCTGCGCGCCGACCGTGTCAATAAAAACCAACCGAGTGGAAATTCCAAGTGAACTTTTGCAACGTATATAAAATGAGCCTGATTATTTGGACACTGGTGATGAAACCTGGGTTTCTGAATAAGACCCAGAAACAAAACGGCAAAGCTCTGAGTGGCACACCGACCAGTCCCCCAAGCCCAAAAAAGCAAGAGTGAGCAAATGAAAAGTGAAAACAATGCTAATAATCTTTTTCGACAGTAAAGGAGTCGTCCATAAGGAGTTTGTTCCTCAAGAACACACAGTTAACGCTGCCTTCTACGTGGATGTGCTGGAAAACTCCGAAAAAGGGTCATCAGGACGAGAAAAGATATCTCCGATACCTGGCAACTCCATCACGACAACACACTACGAGTCCGCGATTTCCTGGCCAAACACGAGGTGCCAACGCTGCTGAACCCCCCCCCCCCCCCCAATAGCCCTGACGTCGCCCTAGCGAACTTCTTTTTGTTTCCTCGGATTAAGGCAGCCCTAAAAGAGAAGAGAAGAAATCCAATCAGCCGTGACGAAGACCTTGAGAGAGGTCCCCAAAGACCCCTTCCAGGGCGCAGTGAGAGGTTCAAGGACAGTACTTTGAAGAATTTTAAGTATTTGTGCAAATCTGTTCGATAAAGTACTTAAAAAACAAAAGAATTAATGTTGGAACGCACCCTGTTTACCAATTATCTGACCTACACGCTGTCTAACTCTTTAACTAGAAAATCCCTGAAGTGCTGAAATATCCTAACTGCTATACACCTGGCCGCCTCAGACGTGTAGTGAACACCAGACAGGTTCAAGGGGCTCCTACATGATTGGATCGCCTGCTGAAGGTCGACGAAGGGCGCCCTGATATCCCAGCAGAGACAGCGCAACCTCTGATTGATGCCTTCCACTCGGCTCCAAACCAGAGGTCCACGATCAATCCTCGGGACAACGCTGTAGATCGAGAGCGTCACATCAACACCCTTAGACACCACCCACCCGCTTCACTTCCGAGTTCTATTCCCTGAAGGAATCCAGAATCTCTTTAGATCCACGGTCGACGGCATTGTATGACGCCAACATGAGGCACGACCCACAGCCTGGAACACTTTGTGCCCGCAGCCGCTGCTCGGACCGCCTTCGTGACCTGGGGAATGCCGCCAACAGGAAAGCACCATGTCGTCAGGCACTGGTTCACACCCTCATGGCCTGCCCTCTCCCGCAATCGGACCATCACACGCCTGACGTTACTGCTGCCTGCCTATCACTAGAATCCCCCTGCCCACTCTCAGAGAAGAGATTTATTTCGGATATTGCTACAATGCCTCCAAACTCATCGATTTACATCGCTTGAGCGTTGACACACTTTCGCCAGAGGGGCTTTTCCACGACTCGAAGGCTCCCTGGTAGACGGATTACGGAAGGTCCTTTAAGGGTACGCGTACAAGCTTCTTTGATGGCACTTAAGGGTGCCACAGTGGTGTCCTTTGAGGGAGAATTCCACATTTGGTAATAGGAAATAGTGTGCTGGTGCCAAGTCGGGACTGTGAGGGGGTTGGGGAATCGTCGCAGTTTGTCGTTGTAATAGGTCTTCGTAAGCAGGCCTTCGACTCTGATCTTGGTTGTCCGTAAATACCTTCGGTAAGAGTTCAACGCAGATCTTTCGTATCGCCAAATTTTCAGTGATAATGGTGTGCACCGTAATTTTATCAATGTTAATATGCGCACACTCCTAACCGACTCCTATCAATGTGCGCACTCCTAACCGACGGTCTGTATTCAGCACTTCACGCACTCGCCAGGGAAAAATTCGGCAGCCGATACTTTTATATAAACCTTGTCAATGTGTGGCGGAGCTAAACAGTATTTTAGAAGAGGCGTTTTCGAATTAATTTAGACAGTGGAAACGACGGAAGGAAAGGTGCATGGCTTTCATGACAAAGTCCTGATATTGTTTGATCACGCCTCATATCTGTTAGAAGTAGTTCCCTTTCCACGCTGATTTCCTCAATTCTACTGAAAAATATGTTTAACTTGTCCTCTTGTGAACGCTGTCGGTATCTTCGGTAAATAAAAATTATTTCGCGTATTATTTACTTAGTTGTGATTGATTTATTATTTTAGCCCAATAGTGTTTAGCAAAAGAGTGTTTATTGTCCCTAGAGCTTCACGCTGTCAAACCTGGTCTAGTTTTAAACCATTTAATGAGTAGTATGTGGGTTGTGGCGCCTTCTTGGTGTTCCCGCTCCTTGCAACAGATTCCGCCCACATCGGCGTCATTGCAGCCATTCCCTTCCGTTCTCCCTGCGATCTGCCTTGGAGACCACGTCGCGAGCATCCTGCCCACTCCACCCTCCCGGCGGCGCGTCTCGGAATGCAGCAGCCCCCTCCATCCCCCCCTCTGCGCCTCCCCCCACACGAGAGCGGCGGCGCTCGGATCCCGAGAGGTTTTCGCCCGCGGTGGTGGCGCCGCCACGCCCACCGTTGCCCATTATCCCCTCCCCCGTGCACCACCTGCCCCCTTCTCGCTCCTAGGACTAATTCTGCCCCTCGCCCTCCTTTCCTCGCCTCGCCTACGTACGCGACGTCGCCCCCCCCCCTTGAGAATCTCGAGCCCGAATTACTCGCCCGCGAAGTAAAAGTGGACCATTCAGGCGTTCATGTCTTGGGAAGGGGGTTGGGGGGGCTCAACGCACCCGTTTAGCACCAATGGTGGAGGGGGGGATATCACCACACCCCATGACACCAGGGCGGACCCTTGGTTTCTGGAACGGGGGCATGTTCGCTTTGTATGTGTGGTTTCGCGTGCCCCTTCGTATACTCATCTGTGAAATGGTTTAGTAATGGCTGTCTAGTTCCAAGTGGCGTGCTTATGTAGCGGCTACTGTCACTGATGTAGTGCTCTGTATATTTAAGGAAGGAAATGTTTTTGAAAATAATTATCTTGTAGTCGTTGACTGCTGCTATTTTTCGTAATCTTCCCCTATGGCAACGAATATCACTTCCATCCATTCACCAGGAAAACATTCCATATCATCCCCTCCCCACTTTCCTCGACATACGCAAACCTAACTGCTAAAATTGTGACTTTTTTTAGCCTTGACGGCATGCACAACGCTGCCATCGATGGAACTGTCACTTATCACCTTCGTCTACATCTACACAATACCCCGCAAGCCGTCGTAAGGGCGTGTGGCAGGGGGTGGTAGGTCACCAGCCATTCTAAACATATTCGCTATATTTCTTCATGCACCTGGCACCCCATGATTCACCAAAGACGCGTGGAAAGGGGGCGACCGGATACCAATCATGCAACATGCCCACATATGTTCCGAGTAAAACATGGAAAACGGCTATTCCTATGCCTACCCAAAGAGGACTAGAAAATATGCTAAAAGAGGGGACAGGCACCGATGCAATTCTGACACTTGTTACCGGTTAGTATTCTACGCATTCCGGACGGACAATTCACATGTGCAATAGGTTTTATATACATCCATCTAAACCCGACCGGGCACAGAGCGGGAGGCGTTAGGTTTAAGTTGCTTAGTTTTAAGATGCCATTTTTCCCACGAACGGTAATTCAATAGAGCAAATGTATCTGATCGCGCAAAGTTTTAAGATGCCATTTTTCCCACATTATGTAACAGAGCAAATGTATCTGATCGCGCAAGGGGGAAAAATTATTTCCCTGTTTTCACTCTAAGTAGCCTCTAAGTATTTTCTCATTATCTCGTCTCGTTACCTTATGTCCAACGTCAACAGTTGCCTTGCCTCAAATGGCACGCAACAAATTAGTGTGTGAAGACTATGGTAGCCGCTCGGTCTCTAATTTGAGACCCCTTGCCCCTTATTTTGAGCCAGGCTCCTGAAGAGACATTGCTTTCATTAAAATCCCCTTAGGAGTCCCCAAAATGACTATGTTCATAATAAGTCGAGAAACATTATCTCCTGCTTCACTGCTATTGCTCCAAAACTTCCTGTTATCTATTCTCTCCACTTTCCTCAGCGCCGGTAGCGAAGTAATTTACAACGGATGTTATTATTAGCTATTATTAAGGGAGAATGCTGGACAAGCGAGGTAGGGGAAGGGAAAGAATATACATTTTTGATGTAATTAAGGGAGTTAGAAGGTGTGCATGGACAAAGAATAAGTTCCTGTAACATGTAGTGGGTTATAAGAATATTTTATGTCGGGTAATATAGATCTTGGGAGCATAGGTATAGGAAAAGGTGTATAAGGCTCACTCCTATTTCAGAAGGGCTTATTCATAAAAAATATATTCAACGTCTGGCACCTGACTTTACTGTTTATGTATAGCTTCGCGGGTACCGGTGATAATAATTAGTGCAGTAAAAACAATTGGCTTCCCGTAATAACAATTACCCAGTATCGTTTGCGTAAATAATATTGTGGAGTTGGGTGGAGTAAGGGCACCTGCTGACCACCTGAGATCAAACTAGCCCACAGTAACGAGCTTGTGAATAGATGGGGGCGTATATTTGATGGGGTAGACGTGTGCTGGCTTCCCACGCTGTGTGTCAGATTCATACCACGCCGGTGCTATCATTTTTCAAGTGTGTTCCGATCCCTACTTCATGGAGAGTACGTCGTTCATCAGATGGGACGTTAAATTGTTTATGACCCTATTGACACCTTGTGTTAATAGAGTGGACTCATACCGGCACCCCACCGCCATTCCTTGAACATTCTACTCCTACCAAATTACCCACCGATTCCTAATGGGGCGAATTACCTCCTCAGCTGACAGTCGCCTCCCCATTATTTAATACTACTATAACTGCAACTACAGTACTGAGCTTCGGGGATAGCATTACCTGCACATGTACGACTCGGGCATGATTTTTTGAACGTTATTTTGGAAATAAGTGCGTCTTATATGTTGTCAAAAGCGGTGTTGACTGCAGTTCATAATTACAGCATAACACGATCAAATGCAATAATTAAATATATTAAGTGTCACAATGTTGTGAAACGTGTCGTGCCGTCTCAAATAAGCTTGCGGCATACTATCAAGTATTTTATTCCGACATGAACGTTTTTTTATGCTTCTCTTTTGTATCCCTCGCGTCAATTAAATTCTAACTAACATAGCTAAAAGGCTTTCACAAGGAGGAGGGAGTTGATGACAGGGACCTTGAGTAAGGATGTTAAGAAAAGACTCGTAAAAACTTTGATATGGAGCGTAGCTATGTACGGTGCGGAAACGTGGTCATTGAAGCAGGAGGATAGACGTAGATTGGAGGCTTTTGAAATGTGGGTGTGGAGAAGAATGGAGAAAGTGAAATGGACAGAGAAGAAAACAAATGAGGAAGTACTTGGTATGGTGGGCGAAGAGAGGGGTTTGTTGGGAGAAATCCTATGGAGGCAGGAAAAGTGGATGAAGGGGGTGTTGACCGGCAGTGGGATGTTGAAGACTGTGATAGAGGGTAGAATGTTGGGCAAAAGAGGAAAGGGAAGGAACAGGATAGGGATGTTGGACGGGATGAAGGGAGGAAGAAAGTACTCTAAGATGAAGAGGGACTTGATATAGAGTAGGATGATGGATTTTGTGTTTTGTTAGGAGTAATAAAATATTTGTTTGGTAGTTGTGTTCATCCAAAAACCTACCTTAACCGGTCAATTACCTTAAAAAAAATATATCTAAAAACTCGACGACGAATCACCCGCTATGCAAGTGTTCATGAAAGAGTTTTGAAGACATCATAATTAAATTTGATGGCAAAACATAATTTTCAATGCTATCGGTGTGGAATTATTCAAGTACACATCGCACATTCTCAGGATAGAATCGTTTTTTTCTTTCAACACAATTCGAAGTCCCAGCAGTAAGGAGCATAATTTACGAAAAATCGACCAATAATTAATTTAATTGCTGGAGAAATAACAACTCCTGCCACACGCCCTCGTTGTGGATCGCAGAAAAAAATATTTGTCCAGCGCGGAAGGGTGGAAGCGAGAGGACGGGAAAGACTCCAACATCCACGCGCGAAAAATGGCGGGATACCACGCGGCCGTGACCCGACGAACGCCTGGAAAAAAAAATCAAAAGAAATGAAGTGATTTAAATACCGGAGTTAATTAACTAATTGCACTGTCCGGCAAGAGATCGAGTGGGAGTGCGTGCTCGAGTAAAGAGGTCAGTTTGCTTTGTTTTTTGCAAGTGTGTTTGGAGGATCTCCGTCGCATAAGTGGGCATTTGAGTCTTCAACATCTTTCCCGCCTTCTCATTTCCTCGTTCTCCTAAAGAGTACGGCCTTGGAGGTCATTTCATTCCTATGTAAAGTGTTCCTCGCAGCCTTAATAAGCCCATCCCGCCTTCCCTCTCCTGGTCACAGTGGGCATGATGATGCCCTTCTTGTCAATCTGCGAGTGTGAGCGAGAATGATGACCATTAGCGTGGCCATTCACGTGAATAAAGGTTATAATACTGAGTTTTCCTAAATAAAAATCTTATGGTGATGGTTCCACGTGGTAGAAATTCCTCAAATTTCTGCCAAACATTGCTTCATTTGCAAATTACGAGGGCTGTTCAATATAGAGTAAACGTGCAACATTTTCAGTGTGTAGAAAATCATTCGCCTTGATCGGGATTCGAACCTGGATCCCCCAATGTCCGGACATCGAGGGATCCATTCAAGGCGAATGATTTTTAAACTCTGGAACCGTTGTATTGAAATGCATATTAGCGGATGACTCCGTTAAAAGTTACTGTTGGGGCATCTCCCGCAGTTTCTTGGAATTAGAATAAACATAATTATATGGTGCAAACTTTGATATGGAGCGCGGTTATGCACGGCGCGGAAACATGATCATTTAAGCAGAATGATCGGCGTAGATCGGAGGTTTTTAAATGCGAGTAAGGAGAAGGTTAAATGGACCGAATGGAAAACAAACGAGGAAGTGAGAAAGCATGGTGGGTGAGCAGAGAGGATTGTTAAGGAGAAATCTAAATGAGGCAGGAAAGATTGATTCAAAAAGGTTTCGATCGGGAATCGGATCTTGAAGGCAGTGGTAGAGGGGGAATGTTAGGCAAGCGAGGAAGGGATCAAAATAGAAAAGGGATTTTGGACGGAATAAAGGGAGGAAGGAAGATTACGTAGATGAAGAGTGGCCTAATGTAAGGGTGGATGTTAGGTTGCCATTTTTGTGGGGAGAGACAATTAAATGTATTTCTGTACAACAGTGTCAATCCAAAGCCTACCCTAAATGGTAGAATACCAATAGTAATAAAACAAGCTTTCTACCCCTCGACTACAACGACCCCAAATGGTTAGATACAGCCGCAAATGAAATTATTGTAAAATATTGAGGAAGTTATTGATCACATTGTACATTAGAACGTGAAACCAAAGACTATATGAGCTCATTTGTAACATTTATAATTTCCATAAAGATGTAAACTCTATCACGAAAAAGGTAAAGCAAGCTTACATGCATGCGAGGACTGCAAGTTTTATTTCTCAGGGGTGTTAACCAGCTAGGGTAGTAGTTAGGATTAGCAACGAAGGAATTGAGAGGTGGGAAAAATGACTGATAAGGGGATAATTGTGGATTTCGGTAGGTTTTACGAAAAAAGGGAGTTAATGTCTGGATATAAGGGGCAGATGCAAAGAAAAGAGAAGTAAAAACTGATGTGAATGGTCGTTTGGTACAGATCCGATGGTCGAGGCGGAGAGCTAAGTGTTGATTGGATACTTTTAAGGGAGAATGGCCAAAAAGTGACTCAAGCGAAGTTCATAGGCACGGCCGGGGGAAAAGAAAAGATTGTTGGGAGAAATTAGAAGCAGGCAGGAAAAGAGGATGCAGCTCATTTTGAGTGACAATGGCATGCTGTATACCTTGATGTAGAGGAGAGGATTGTTGGTAAAAGCGGAAGGAAGCACCTGCGTGGAGATAAAAAATGGTTCACTATCGTATAATGTGTTTTTCTAGTGTATTTGCTGTGGTGTTAGGTGAAGTCTTGCGAGTTGAACTACCGGAGCTTCCTTAGTCCATGAAAACCCATCTTGATCGGTGTTGATGGGCGTAATAATCGCTCTGACTGTAATAACCATCGACATTCGAGATATCAGTTCCTTAACATTGTCGGAATCACTGCGGAAGAGATGATTAACGGACGTTTTGATGCCACAAGTCGCAGGGCCCGGCACCTCGGTGGAGGTGAAGGCGGGAAACGAACCGCTCTCCATTGCTCGCCGCCGCGAGTAAGTTGGGGCAACAATCGAGCGATGTCGCCCCGGATGCGATGATGAACGATGGCCCTGATTACTTATCCGATTCCCCACCGGGGGACCGTCGGCGCCGGACGGTTGAGCAACGGATAGTTCTCGAGTGAGACGCACTGCGATCGCGAGGAGTCGTGTTGCTACACCCAATGTATGTCGTGGATTTACGTGACCCATTGGGGGAAGCGATGTATTTTTCCTCCTTTTTTCTGCCTGATCACCGAGCGTTCGACGGATATCTGTGTCATACTTGCCATTCTGAGAAAAAAGTGCCGGGGGACGCACAGTTTGTGATGACAAAATGCCTAATGACACTAATGCATCAATGGTATTATGAGGGTGACTTTTCTACCGTGCTCTCAATGTTGAAGGCTGCTTTTCTCCTGCACTTCTTGTGCTAAAAATCATTTAATTGCAAATATGGAGTGTGCGTTATCTCTAGAAGATTATATACGGAGAGCAATCATATAGTTGGTATAATAACTCATATTAGTGGGAACATTACGACAGCTACACATTTTGTAATTAAATGGGTCGCCATATTTCTCTTAAGGAGATGATTACGTTCTGTTATTCAGGTATAGAATAGTTTGATTAAGTATTTAATGGTTTCTTTCATCCAACACAACAAAAATTGTAAAAAAAGTCTCTCCTAAGGAATAGTAAAAAGAAACTTCAAATCCAGACTTCGCAATTTATTATCACTCACTACCATGTTTCCCTGTCGTGTACCATCATCAGGTGTCGTCACCCGATAGGAGCGAAACAAGGCTCGCGAGTGATTGCGAAGTGTGGAATGGGTGGAGTTTCTTTTTGGCATTCCTTAGAATATGGAGAAATTGCACATGGGTGAACCTGAGACAGTAACATATAAAAATAGTCGTAGCGATGTGAAGGAGAATAGTATGTTCCAAAAAAAAGGGGGGTGTATGCTATATAAACAATAGTGACTGGCAGAGGGCACAAAATATAAAATAAACTCATTCGAATGACAATTTAAATGCAAAAAGTGTACCAGGTTTAATGTGTATGTAGCGCTTATTAATTAGTATGTTTTAAACTCATATTTGAAGTAAGATAGGGCGAACACCAAGGCCTTTGGCGCATGAAACTCACACATGAAGAGGATATGGCGATTCGAGGGTGGCCAATTCGTTAACCTGTGTCACTGTGCCCGTGTATGGATGTCCAGGAAGAACTGGTTCACGTGAAGTATCACACGGCTTGGGGAAAATTATGGGTGTCAACCGGCATCGCCAGAATAAGACCCGGAGACCCTAAGGATATGAAGTCGAACTCCCTAGCCCGCCGAGGAACTATAATAAGTAGAATGAAAGTCAGCAAGTATTTCATTTATCTGCGCAAGATTAAAACTTTTGAATGTCTCCACATTTGGGATATCATCATCGCATAAGGAACCGTGGGTTTGAACATTGTACAATTAAAATATTTGGACGTACGGATTTCATTGAAATGGAATATACATGAAAGAGACTCATGGCATGCTCAAGGTAACTTATGGTGATAACGCCATGGATAGATCGGGCGTTTTTGAGTGACACAATTTGTTTCGGGAGGGTAGAGAAGATGCTGAGGACTCCGAAACTTCAGGACGCCCTTCGACCTCAAAAATGACGAAAATCTTGCAAGAGCGAAGGCTTTGTTTGACAGGGATCGCTTATTAAGTGCTCGTATGGTTTTCGATGAACTTAGCATCCCTAAAAGTGATTTGCAACGACTTGTGGACGAAAACATGGGCATGAGGAGGGCGTGTGCGTAGTTGGTGTCGCGAGTGCTCTTAGACGAACAAAAGGAAACTCGCACGCGGATCTGCCAAGAGCTTCTCGAACATGTAAGTGAGGATCAAAATTTTTTAGACCACGCCCCACCAGGCTTCTTCTCTTGCTCATATCCGTGCTGAAAGGACGTCACCACTGCTAGGTTCAAGCGTCACCACATGCTGTGACGAGGGAGCTTAGCAGCATTCCGGACGCCGCCTTCCAGAAGGCGTACGAGGCGTGGAAAACCCTCTGGCATCGGTGTGTGGACGCAAAAGGGTGATACACCGAAGACTTTTGATTGAGTGTATCAATTCTGGCAATGATTTTTTTTTTCGACTCAGTCCAACTACTTTCGGGACAGACCTTTGTAGTATCCCTCCAGACATGAGTATACAGGGGAATGAATACCAGAGCGCATTGTATCCCAGACACGGTATTACTATTATTGATAGTTTACCCCTGAAGGTAGCTTTTGGGCGAACGCAGACTTACAGGGTTCGTCCGGAAAATAAGTGTACTGAGCTCAGGAAAAAAAAATTTAATACACTTTTACATATCTTAAGCTAATATTCCTCAAAACTTGTGAGTCGATACACTTGTTCCAGCGGCGTTCCCATTCCTGGAACGCTCCCGCGAAGGCATCATCGGGAACCTCTCGAAGACTCGTCGTCGACCTCTTCTCTGCCCTCCACGAACATCTTGTGCCACCGAAAGATCATGTTTCTGGACATGGCTGACTCCCCGTAAGCCTGGTTAATCATACCGACAGTTTCGGTAGACGATTTCCCAAGCTTTACCGCAAATTTGATGGAATAACGCTGCTTCGGCATCGTGTTCCGTGACGTGGGTCGAGCGTGGAGGTTCGCGTTAACAGAGCTCCTCACTACACCACAGCTCAGAGCCGACTGCCTTTTTCAGCGTCGCTTGCCAACATACCCCCCTCCAATCGCAGCCCGTCAGGGCGGTGCTGAGCGCGCCTAGAGCGGCGGGAAAAAATCAGTACACTTATTTTCCGGACGAACCCTGTATTTTGGATACATCTCTTAGCTCCGTCCAAAAATACACAACCTGAGACCCCTGACACATTATAATAAACTGGTCTTTAATTCCCGTGCAGTCCACTTCCCTTCATCCCGTCCACAAGGCCTATCCTTATCCTTTCCCTCGCCTGCCTTATGTTCTCCCCTCGATCACCGACGTCAACATTCTATCCTGATGCTCAACTTTCACCTTTCATTTGAATTCCTCCCAATAATATCCATATCCTCCCCACCATGTTTAAAAATTCGTTTGTTTTCTTTTCCATTTAATATTTTCCGTCATTCTCCACAATATTTATTCTGAAACCTCTATTCAACGTCTATCATCCTGCTTCGACGGTAATGTTTCTGCGCTGTACAAAACCACTCTCCATATCTAAGTTTTTACGAGCTTTTTGGCCTCCTTACTCAACGGCAATGTCATTGGCTCCCTCCTCGTGTAAGCCTCTTTGCCGAACGACATTCTTCTATGCTCCTAGTACTACGACCACCTTGGTCCAAACACTCCCTAGATAGGGAAACTGTTCCACCTGCTATGGGTTTTCTTTCCCTTTTGGCATTTGAGAGTGCAACAGAACCTTCCTCTTTCTCGAAGACGTCATAAAATTTGTGTTTCTTACATCGATGTTAATATTTTTCATACTACCATGTCCAATAAATACGCGAACTGAGGCCATCAAAAACTTTTTTTTGCAAACTTTAGTCTACATCGATTTTGTCCCCTTCAAAGTACTCTCCATTCATAGGCTTATTCCATATTCTTTTCCACTGTTAATTAAAGCACCCTTGGAAGTCCTCTTGGCAATTAGGCTTTTTAGTTTTCTCGTCGTTTCTTGCTTTATTGTGTCCACATCTTCCCAGTGATGTCCCTTCATCACGTTTTTGCATTTTGAGAATAGTAAAAAAGTCGCAGGGAGCGAGATCTGGCGAATAAGGAGGATGATCAAGGATGGCGATTGAATTTTTTGCCAGAAACTGGCGAACATTCAATGCTGAATGTGCAGGTGCATTGTCATGGTGAATAATCCATCAATTATGTCCGGTTAAAATAGTGTGCACTGTTGATTTTCCTAAATTCAGTTCATCAGCTATCATTCGAAGAGTTTTATCACGCTGATTTTAAATTTGCTCGGCATTGATTATAATCTCTTGACTGAATGGTTAACTTAAGCTTGATCATCCGCAAACCTAACTGGATGTAAGAATTCAACTTCTGACTTTCATTCCTATCTCCAGGTCTCCCCATGCCTCTTTAACTGCTTCCTCCACGCATAAGTTCGTAGGCTTGGGAGATAATGGACGTCCCTGATTTGATGCTGCTCTTCTTAACACTGCCCATCCCGGTTCTCCATTTTCCACACGGACCTGAGCAGTCTGTTGCGCACGCGGATTGCGGATAAGTCGCCTATCTCTCTAATTTACTCATATCTTTCTGTGATGCACCCCGAGTTGTTTATTTTATGCCAGTTTGACGAAATTATCTAAATTTGTAGCCTTAAGTACACTCTATTGACTGTCGATGATAAAAAAGGGTCTTTCATACGGATTTAGTTTTCATAGAAATTAGCAAAAAAAATTCAAGATTTTATACATAGTTTGATGGCAGTGAAACACTACCACCAGGGGAATCACGGATGATTGGTGCAGAATTACAAGTCGTTTTCATGAAAAACTTATGCTAAATACGCAGTCATAAAAGTTGTTACAGATAGAAAAGTAGTAAATATGGAGGCGAAGGTGGACGTAATTTCGAACATTTTTCCCTATAAACAAATGCATGGAAAATCTTAGTTACAGAGCTTTGACAGTGAAAACATGTTATCGAACACAATTTGTGATTTCCGTTAAGGTAACAAAGACCAAGGACAGCGTTATAAATTCATACAGTTCCCAGGAAGCGAATCTTGATTAGGGTCATGATTTGCTAGTAACGAAGTCTAACGTCTGGTCCTGGAACTCGGGAAATCGGAAGAAATGTTAGAATTTGTCGAGGCAGTAAATCGAAAACTTTATCTATCTTGGAGCTCGATCGACTGTTCTACTCTGCGTAAAGGGATCATTTTTATGTTCATTGCATTTTGGAGCGTGATACCTGACCGATGAGTACACATTTTATACTGCTAGGCTCGAAATTCGCAGCGTGCACCGGGTGAACCTAATGAAAGATTGCTTGGCAGACTTCTACTTCTTCTTACCGGTCAGCGTAAAAGGCGATTGTGGTGATGAATAGACAAAAGTGAAGTTTTAAATATTTCGAGGGAAAAGAGGAAATTTCTGAGTGAACTTTGAAGAAAAAAGAAAAAGTGGGTGGGTAAAATATTGAGTAGCGCCTTAATAGGATATGGTAAATCATCGTGAAAAATGGAAGAATACTATGGGTAAAGAATGGAAGAAAGGAGAGAATAGGAATGGGTTTCTGACGACGAGTACACTGGTAGACGGTACGAAGAACGAAAATAAGATAGAGCAAGCAAGAGGAAGTTCCCGAGGATCGCGGAGTGGAAAGATGTCAGGAACCGTCCGCAAACCTTCCAAAAGACAGACTAATACGATGTATTCGAAGATTTTGAATGATCTGTAGTAAAAAGGCGGAGTGTAATGGGAGAGGAGATTTCAACTGTGAATAGCGGCGCCGTGGGAGACGAATCAGGGGAATGCCGGCCTGCCTCGGGGTGAGTCACTCAGATCGAGTTGCTGGCGAGATCACCAATAAATCAAGAGTGGGCGAAGAAGGAAGCCTTCGGAAATGATTGAAAAGCCTATTGCATAAACGCACCCCGCGTACTGGGATGGCTTTCTGAGATCGCCGTGGGAGTCAGTGCGAATGCCAAGAACTGCAGCGGAAGACGCAATGGGAGACGAGGAAGCGAATTAGTATGAATGCGTGGAAAGGGGAGAAGAGACGAGTGGAGAATTGCGTCAATCAGATTCTCGGATTGAACACTAATCAAAATAATGACGACGGGCCACTCCTTATGCGCTCGAATCAAGATTTGTGCTGCTTTTACTAAACTCTGTAATTTTATTGGTGAGTTATGAAGCATGAGCCATCGAGCAGCCTGGTTGATGAAAAGTACTCGGAAATAAACCCGGGATCGGCTTCACCATCTACATCTACTTAATACACCGCCAGCCGCCGCAAGGGCGTGTGGCGGGGGTTGTTAGGGCACCACCCGAAAGTAAGAAAAGAAACCGCATTAAAAAAGCCACAAGTGTATATTATTCACAAACCAAACATGTTATGCATTAATGCAAAATCCCTTACACCCCACACACTTGTAAACACACAAACTACCAACTAACATACCCATGCACCTACAAATATACCTGATGTCTTTGCAATGCTTAATTTTGCTCCGACTTGTAAATTAAATGTTTTTAATAGTTCTAAAGTGACTTCGGTATCTTAGTATTATGATTCCTGATTGCCCAGGGAAAGAATGAGTACTTGTAACTATCTGTACTGGCATCTATCTCCCTTATTTTATCTTTGTAACCTGATCTACCTACCTAAGTAGTAGGGGACCATTACAATATCTTTTAATGTCAACGTTATACTCGTTTATTCTGAACCTTTCTAAAAGTCTCGCTTGTTCTCTTCGTATCTCAAATGGCTCCCAGCCCCAATCCCTTAAGAGACCTGTCACACTTGTGTTCTTATTATAACAATTTTTAACGAATCTAGCAGTTTTTTTTCTAGACTTTATCTAATTATTTCTGCCAAAATTTCTCCCAAGGATCCTAAATACTTGCGGCATATTCCAAATTAGGTCTTCAATCTTTGGAATTGGAGAGAAAGTGAAGCCGCCCCTGGGGACGACAAGGTGAAACCTCGCTTCCTCTTTGCCATAACGAGGCCTTCTGGACGTGATATACCCAAAGCTTCTGGGTGTGATACACCGAAAATCACTTGCCTTTCGAACCAGCGGCACGCTTCCACGAACTCCGGGTCGCTATGTACGGAGTCGCTATCCACACGTTACGTAAGATTTTTGTAGGCTGGGGCGTGTACCACTTAATTGTCTCTCCTCTCTGTTTGAGGGTTGAGGGGAAATAATACGAAAAGTTCATTGGTGCCTTTGTTTGGGAAGAAATAATGTTAATTTTTCTTGAACTTCGAAGAATACATTAAGTACACACCTTAACCAACGGATAAGCATGTTTTTCGCCCTCTCTTGTTCTCACCCCATCCTGTCTCTCTTTAGTTCCTTCACACCACACGCCTCTGTCGGGCTAAGGCCTCGCCAAGTTCCCGGTGGCTCATTGCGCTCGTCCTGGCTAGTGAGGCAGACCTATTTATTTCTTAGGGAACACAGTAGGGAAGGAAACTACCCCCGCTACTCTCCTGTAAAGTTTGAATTTCACGCGCTGTATTGGACGTGGAATAAAGTGAATTCTGCACACCTATCAAACCAACTTCCGAGTTGTGGTTGAAGGTTTTCGCTTCTTATTTATTTCGGAATATCCTGTTGCTTATGGAGTAATTTTTAAACCCTCAAAGTTGCATTTTGTCCTCTGAAAACCTACCCAAACAAGTAAAACAGGAACCAGAGCGCTTGATATTTATTTATTTTTAAATTCAAGCCATCCGTTATTTCTTCTAGTTGATGTGACTCCGCTTAGAGCTTAGAGGATTATAATGTTATAAATGCGGTCAACAGTGGGAAATGGGTGTCTTACTCAAGACGAACTTTCGAGTCAGCTCTTGACAATGTTCTCCGTAGTTTCCATGCCTCAAAAGTCTTCAAATAGTGCATCCCTTGAGCGTCAACACACTTTTTCCAGCGGCTTTCCCACGACTTCAAGGCTCCCTAGTAGATGGATTCCGGAAGGCCCGTAAGGGTACGCGTGCAAGCTTCTTTGATGGCCCTTAGGGTCCCATGGTGGTGACCTTTGAGGGAGGATTTCACTTTTGGGAATAGGAAATAGTCCGCTGGTACCAAGTCGGTACTGTAAGGGGATTGGGGAATCGTCGCGATGTCGTTACAGAAGGCCTTCGCAAGCAGACACTAGACTCTGCTCTTGGTGGTCCGTCAAGACCTTCGGGAGGACGAGTTTAGATCAAATCTGTCGCATCGCCAAATTTTCAGTGGTAATGGGGTGAACTGTCGCTCTCTTATCAATGCCAATTCACGATCTGCGCTCATGGGCACACTTAGACGATGGTCTGAATTCATCACTTCACGCCCGCGTCGGGGAAAAATTGGTACCGATACTTTTAATGCAAACCTTGTTTGCTTGTTGTGTTCGAAGCGGTGATTTATAACTCGGTGACCATATTAACTAATGTCTTCGAATGGTTCCGAAAAGAAGACGAGCATTATTTTAGGTAAGAGTTAAATCCACGAGAAGATAAAAAAAGCGGAATTATTTATTTTCTGAAGGAAGTAAGAATAAGCGAGGTAGAATTCGGAAAAGGATACCATTTAGGGCGGAATGGAGGGAGGGAGGATGCGGGGTAAGGAGTAAAATATCAGGCAAAGTATGCGGAGCTAAAATATGATTTATTTTAGTGGAGGGTTCAAGAGCACCAGGTGTCGTGTTAAGTGGAGCTTAGAAGTTCCGCAGAGATAAATGAGTTGGCTTCACCCTCCGTAATGCCAGGATACATCGGAAACCTGCCATTAACAGTATATTGTGTAAATCATTTGTTATGATCATTTTCCATAGTTCTTAATGGGAAAGGGCTCGGGTTAAATATGTATATTTCGAAGTTAGGGTCAAGATAACACTTCGGTTCTCACTCTACCTTAGAAATGTATTCTTTCCTCTTCTCTTATCGTATAATAAGTATAAATGTCAAACATAAATATTGAATTACGAATTTCATGTTATATTCAGTCAGAATACATGTGTAATCAGTATGATAATTGTACCGATATGATAATTCTAAATAAAGCGGGAAATGTTAGTTTAGGGGAGTCTAATGTTGTTGCGTTATCTCTTTGTTTTCAATGGTCTAATATTTGGCTCAACGAATTAGTTTTTTTCTAGTATCCACTCAATTTTAGTGGGCCTAATTTAAGTACGGTGAAATATATTTAATATGGTAAGTCTAATGGCATTTACTTTAGAAGATTGTCAACTAAAGGTGACTTAAAAACAATTGAAACGACTCACTTATGATGACACAGTTAGGATGACACTTGGATGTTATAATCACCTTGAAATCTTCTATTGCAAGGAAAAATAATTATAAAATATTAAAGGTTATAAGTTTCACAATAGCTCCCTACGTGGGCGACTGGCAGTGACCACAGGACTGTAATTGGCACCATTTTAAGTATATTTTACCGGCTAGGTGGATTAGTTTTAGCAGCAGCATTGCAGGCCAGTGTCATTAAAATAGTTCTCGCTATTGCGAGAGCGGTTGTCGAGGCAGTAAAAAAATGAGAGCAGAGGATATTACATAGTTTTGAGACTATTCCAGAGAAAATTCTATTTTGAAGTGAAATATGAGCTTTGATGAAGTTTTCGTTATGACATTTTTTTAGAGCAATGGGTTAAACGAGGTGGCTCCACCCTCCGTAAGCAGAGTCACGATCGTTCTGATAAACGCTAACATAAATGACCTTTGGCAATTGGTTTTGTTTGAGCAAACTTATGTATGTATACTTTTTTTATATTATTTGCAAAGAGTGAAAGGATCGAAGTTGGGCGAATTTAAACGTTCTGGGAAATAATGATTGCAGGGTGTCACATTTGCTCTTTTTCCCGCTTTGCCAACGTCACCTAAAACGGCAAATTGCATTTGGTGGAACAAATACCGAATCGTTTCCCCACTTCCCTCGATGTCACACAACTCATATCACAGCGTCCAATGCAATTACTTGAGAAACGACCACGAGAATGAAATTGCTGGCGAGCTCTCGGGGAAGGAAATGCCACTTTTTTGTGCGTTTCTGAAGTTGCGGAGTCCCAACTAGGCCAGAAATTGCTGAAATCAGGGACGAGGGCGGTGGGAAATTGACGGAGCGATGGTTCCTCAGGCGCCGCTACTTTGGTTGAGTGCAAGTTTTCTAATCCTTCCAAGTTTTTCTAATAAATAAATAGTCCTTGGTCTATCTCCCTCAAAAATTTACATCGACATCACGCAATTGGCTGAGTAAACTCCAGTTCAAAGATTTTTAGCCCCTTGAAACTAAACCTAATTCAAATTTATAATTGAAATTCTTAAGCAGATTACCTTAGCATAATATCAGAAGAGATTCGAGATTCCGGGCGAGATTTTAAATAGAGCATACGATTGTTGACAAATGAATCTATGCGTGTAACATTGGATACTCGAGAAATTATCGTCAAATCTTATTCGTTTTTGGAATTGCATTGTTCTCAGGTTATTTAATAAAGACTCGGATGTGTATATATATATATATTTATATATATATATATATATAAATATATATATATATATATAAATATATATATCCCGCGATAACTTCAACTGACCGGAGGGTCCCGGGTTCGATTCTCGGGCAAACCTCTGGGTACCTGCAGCTCCACCCAAGCTATGTGATTTTCCACAGGGAAAGGAACTGGCCCCCCTACCCTGATGTGTGAATTTCACACGCCGTCGGGCTTAGTACTGGGTGAACTCTATCATCAAGTTGACCTACCCTCGGGTTGATTACTGTATTTATGGCTATACTTATATATATACAAACTCGTATATATACTTGTATGCATGCATACATATATGTGTGTATATATATATATACATATGGGTGTGTATATATATATACACACATATATATACGAGGGTCATCCGGAAAGTAGTACCCGTTCGTGCCGCATGAAGTGCTGACGACGCGAGTAGCCGCTGGACGAGGTCAGATAGCTTCAGTGGCTTGTCTGCCTTCTCTGAGCCAAGTTGCGTGACGCTAGCATTGCCTGTGTTGTTTCTGTGATTGTTTACAATGTTTAAAAAAATTGAGAACGCCGCCAGTTGTGAAGTGAGGGCAGTGATTAAATTCCTCAATGCAAGAAACGTTCGCCCATGTGATATTCATCGCCAATTAAAGGAGGTGTATGGAGACAATGTAATGGACGAGTCGTCTGTTCGGCGGTGGTGTCGCAACTTCAACATGGGGAGGGGGAACACACACGACGATGAGCGTTCGGAGAGACCGTCTGTCATTACAGACCAACTGGTGAGCTCAGTTGACGAATTCGTGAGGAACGATCGGCGCGTCACAATTGATGACATCTGTGAGCATTTTCCCAATGTTTCTCGAACAATTGTTCATGAAATTGTTAAACACCATCTGCATTATGCAAAAATTTGTGCAAGATGGGTCCCTCGCGTATCTCAATGAGCTGGCGGCGAAGGACTATGCAGCAGGAATACAGAAACTTGTCACACGTTATGACAAATGCCTTAATTTGCTTGGAGATTATGTTGAGAAGTAGTTTAAAGTATCCTCTTTCAAATAAAATTTTTTATGTTTGTTAATATTTACTTTTGTGTCTTTATTTCACGAACGGGTACTACTTTCCGGATGACCCTCGTATATATACACACCCACACACATTATTATGTATATTGTATGTGTATTATGTATTGTGTGTATTATGTATAAATACACCCACACACATTAATTTTGAAATGGAATAGAAATTCCAGTCACGTTGCTCCCGCATTGATGAGGTAATGCAGTTCTCGGTGGAGAGGCACGTCCGTAATTAACTTCCCGCCGCGGTAGTGGGGATGAAAAGGAGTCGGCCACGCAGAGCTATGGTCCATTCCCTCCTCGAGCATGGAGATTGGCTTTTCGTTGAGTATGGTTCGATGGTTACATGCAGCTCAAAGTGGTCGCAGTAGCTCCTATGACAAATATACTGATATTGAAAAGTGTTTGGATGACTGAAATCAGAGCAGAAAAATAAAAAATTATAAAAAAAATCAAAAGTGACTGGAGTAAAATGTAATTAATTGTTAAATTATAAACGTATTCCTTACAGTACGGGTGTAAGAATCCCTGACCTATACATCTATCTTATTTAAGGTTTCAACTTTTACAAAGTTTCTAATATATCAAAATAGATTCCATCAAATTACTCGCGATTAACTCAGTCCTACTGTTTACTTAGCTTTCCAAAACACCAAGAAATAATAGATCTTTCGGTATTTTTGGTGCTGCTTGTGATTCATTACTATTGATAATTTCGTTTCAAATCAACCAAATAATTGAAGCCTTACCTAAACTGAAATCAACTTACACAATCAGTAATCCCAGAGAGTATTACCTTATGGTGATAATACTATGCCTCCATTGAATGTGTGGACACTGCTCATGAAGTATTTCTATGGTATTTTTCATTGAAAAATATATTGTTTCTTGGCAAGTAGATGTTCAGATTACTCCTAAAATTTTTTTAAACTGACCTCAAGCCTAAGACTGAAGTGAGTGCGTTCACGTGCGTAGTTAGTGGCGATCTGAATGGGAGATTGCCACACCAAAACGATCGCAACCACGGCCACCCCGAAAATAATACAATTTATCTACTGAATACTCGTATAATGAAGCGATAGCCGGTGCTTTTGTTTTGCAGTGATAATATTCCCACAGTACTTAATCGTTGAAATGGAATTATTATCAATATATTTTTTCGATATAAAGACTTTGTTTTGCTTACACGTAGAAATGAGCAAGTCCCTCTCTGCCTCGATGAAATTATATTTTGGACCATTCTGATAACTTGCGCTTGGCACACTTCTACACCTGTAGGGCGGAGCAAAATGTATGAAATGGCTCGAGCGGTGTAAAACTCCCGCTCGGGTTTCGGGAGTCGTGAGCTCTTCCTGTTCATGGGACTTCCCGTGAAACTCGTGCCCAGACTTGGGTAGTGACGCGTTAAACGTTAATACGTTAAATTCCAAAGAAACTGCGGGAGATACCGCAACAGTAACTTTGTAACGGAGTCATCCGCTAATGTGCATTTCAATGCAACAATTTCAGAGTGTAAAAATCATTCGCCTTGACTGGGATTCGAACCCAGATCCCTCAATATCCGGTCGAGTGCTTTAGCCACTTAAGCTACCGAGGCGTCCTCTTAAGGCGTCCTCTCGTCCATTCTAGTTTCTCTAATAAAATAAGTTTTTGTTGATATCAGTAAAAGAGGACAGAGTGAGAAGATTATAACTCCAACGAGTCTTTTCTTCGCCTTTTCCTTCGTTTTCTATTGTTTTTCAATCCTTGATAGGTGACAATTTCAAGTCCGCCTCTTGTCGCTATTCTTGCTTCCAATATTCTTAGATCCTTTCGAAGTGCGTCTCTTTCCTCTTTCTTCCGGACCAATTTTGGCCTCTTAATATTTCTCACGCATATCCTGAAATCCATCCAATCCCAAATCTTCAAATTTTCTCTCTATCGCCTCTTCTTCTTGTATGTTGTTCCTTTCTAAGTATTTCTGAACTTCTTGAATCCAATCTTAATGTAATTCTTGTTTCCTTTTCCCAAAGAACATCTGCTCTGTTAACCAATCGTCATCCATTCCCTTTTAACGCCCTAATATGTAAATAATTTGTTATTGTTTCAGTTAAATTTTCTAAAGTTGATGCATGTATCATCGTTATTTCTAATTACAAGAAACTATGGGAGATACCGCAACTGTAACTTTTAACGGTGTCACCCGCTGATATGCAATTCAATGCAATAAATTCAGAGTGTACAATTCCCGGGCAAGGCGAATGAAAACTTCTAGCTTTCCATACTTCTGTGATCGTTAGTGGGCCCAGTTTTGTTTCTTATGGTCCGTATTGCTCTTTTACATCACTTGCCTGAATTATGGTTAGTCCTACGCATTTTCTCGAGCATAGGCATTCTAGTTTCTCTAATGTCTTACTTCGCGTTCTTAGATGAGCGTTTTTCGTTGTAAATATCCTTAGTTATACGATACACTATTTGGATTTGATAAACACTTTTATCTGTAGCAAATTTTGTAAATCATTTTATTGTACGAGTATTATGTCCCTTAAAAATTTGACTTTTCAACTCTCTCTTTGTTTCCAATGCCCGTTATGAAAGACGTTGAAGCATTTTTTTATGATCGTAATAAATTCAGTTTTTTCTGCTGAAATTCTTAAATGCAACCGACTGGATATTTTCTCCAAGAGATTGGAATGAATTGCTGTATTTCTCAAATTTTTATAAAAGGCGGCAAAATCGTTCGCGAATGCTAGACAGTTTATTTCATTATATTTTTTCTTTCTTTTCAAGATTATTGGAGATATTTTGCGTTCCTTTAATATTTTTAAAATCTGGACTCTCACAATTTTTTCCTAGGAAAAATTGAAAAAAATTGGCGATTAATAAAAACCTTGGCTTACATCTCTGTATATTTGGAATAGTTTGGATATTTTGCCCAAAATATTTACCTTGCATGTCGGTGTGCCACGGATTAGATTTGCCAATTTAGATTTGGCTTCTATTTTGACAGATTTTATCTTTCATAAATGGGAAATGTTTTCAATGGAGTGAAAATATTTTATTGTTAATAAAATTTACTGGTTTAAAATTAAGTTAGAGTCAATCATGGATTGATTTTAATGGAATACATAATATTGGAGGGTTGCTTTTAACTTTGAATACGTTTATGTACATATTTATATATATTATTAAATTTAACTTCAGTAAGTTAAATTTTACGGTAAACTTCTCCAGGTCTCTTCTTGTCCTTTCCTCGTTGAGTCATTACAGGAACTTTAAGTGCAGCTGTCGAGGATTTCTGACGGAGACGAAGACGAGAGCAAGCGGTGATCTATAGGTACCGGAGCTGGCGGTGACAGGCGGCTGTTAACTCACCGTCTCCGGCGCACACATCCTTAGAATTTTCTTTTGCGGATTTCGCGAAGTTAATTGAGGAATACTCTCGTTTTGACTCATTTCCTCCCTGCACGAGTGGCGTTCGAGAATTCCCCGGATAGGAGAGCGATGGGATGCGGAGGAAAGCGGACATGTGAAGGGAATCGCGCAGGCCACGTGATCCCGATGCCCCCTTAGGGGACAGCCGTTTCATCCGGTCGACGAGCGCAGCGGCATTCCATCCCCTCTGCTGACGAGGGGTGGCGCGCTGGGGGGGGGGGGGGTGAGTACATAAAGTGCGCAGGACGTTATTGTTTCATTTTCGCAATTCGAGCAATGCGAAGAGATCCCGGAAATGCCTCCGTCCGTGTACCAATAAAAATACTGCGCGGTTTTTCTTTTTTCGTGATGTCCAGGTATTTTAAACGGCGCTATTCTGGAACCCCGCCGTTCATCTCTGTCGGGAGACCGCTTTAGTGGGCTAATGGGGCGCCAGCTGCGCCAGGTCCTAATGACCAACTCGGGAAAACAGATTTCATTAGGGGGGAATGATAATGGGGATCATATTGTTCGCGCATAGCTACGTGCGTTTATTTCGAAATAGTTCGCGGAAAGTTACGACTCCCCGAGCAAATATTTCGGAATACATTGCCGATAAACCCCGATTCACAGAACGCGAAAACAGTATATCTTTGCTTGGCAGTGGCGACATCTCCAGCGTAGAATTCTTATTGTGGCGATAGTCAGCTGTGCGATCGTTTACGTCATTGTTTCCCTCCAATCGTGAAATTGCGAATTATAATTCAAGGCGAATATAAATAATTTTAAATAAATTAGAAGTTAGATACGTCAGTTCTTTAAATTCCACCCGATGTGCTAGTGGATTCTGCTTTTAAAGCTGTTCATGCCTCATTATACTGTGACTGAATAGAATGGTTTCAGGCGTCACTTTGTGGAAGCGATTCATTTCAGAAAATAAATACTTGATTATTCCACATAAATTTTTAATTAAACACGACCCGGGTTAAGACTTACAAAGTCATCATCACCAGATGATGACTTTGTAAGTCGAATCATTAAATCATTAAATTATCATTAAAAAGAAAATATTTCGATTTGGCAACATTCAAAATTAAAAATCTCTTAATATAGTATTTTATTTGTAAAGACACGGTGACCGATTCCAGGTTGGTATCGATAAGGGAGGGTAAAGGTCGATTGATACAAAGCCCCATGGTGTTTAAATATAACATATTATGAGAATATCATTTTGGAAGGGGGCTTCTTTCTCTATGCCAGCTTTATCAGATAGCCTTAGTGCTATACAACACTGGCGAGGATATTAGAATTAAACTTAAATAAGTGCGTAGTAATGAATTTTTGGAAAAAAGCAATCCCGTTTTGAACGCGTACGGTGAACACCGAAAGGGGATGTGTAGACTCGATTAATACCTATTTACCTAAAGACAGATTTCTTTCACCATAATCCGCCAGAATTCGCTAGAATAAAATCTGTCTATCAATCACTTCTTTATTCGGGCGAAATTGAGACCATAAGGTCCCTTCTTCCATTTAACCCTTCGTCAAGTGTGTAACCATAATAATAATAAAAGAAATACAAAGCATTAGAGAAAAAGAAAATAATGGTAAATTCATATATACAATAAAAGAACACAATATGCAATTTAGTGGGAAAAACCTCGGGAGTCAGACATGAAGACCCAAGTAAAAACCGCCGCAGGAAAACACCCACAAAAAAGGGGGTATGAAAAACTGCGGAAACCCACGGAGAATTTGTGGACTAAGAAAAAGTTAGCATTTATTAGAAGAGAACAGGGTAAATAAGATGAAAATGTCAAAGAGAAATGTTGTCCGTCGCTGGTTATGCCTCATAGACGCATATTCAAAACATCAAACCACCTAGGCTGGGAATCACTCAAAGAGCGAAGGTTAAATTACAGATTAAAACTAAACTCTCCTTGTCCAGGTTTAAAAAAAATAATTGGAAGGAAGTCTCTTTAGCAGTGATGCTGAAAATATATTGTACTAATTGCACTGCGGTAGGAGAGATCATATTGATAAAATTATAGAAATTAAGTGGAGAACAGATAGATTTAAGATGTCATTTTTTCCGCAATCGATAGGGGATCAGAATAGTAATGTTCCGCGGCGGTAGGGGTAATATTGAATTCGAAATTAGTCTGGTGTGTATACCCTCCCTGCCCCACACCCTAGCGGTGGCTTGCAGGATACTAAAATATCTATACTTTGGAAAAATACTGTTTTGTTGAAACGGGATGTAATCGGAAAGGCCACCCGAATTTGAACCCAGGGTTCAAGGATAGCCGAGCTCTCCATCAACCAGGCCATCACGACTCAATTTAGAGGAAAACTTAAAGCTATAGAAGTGGAGCTTGAATTTTAAAATCTTGGACCATTTTTTAGACCATGAGAAGTCGTAATGTTTTCGTGTTGGTCAGAAATTAAACTCACCGTATCTTCGTCAACGCTTCACTTATGTTTGTTGGCATCTTTTTCACTTATATAGTAAGTACAACAAAAACAGCATCTTTGACACTCTGTGCGTATTATATTTATGGTTTTAATGGGAGTGTTTTTGGTGTAATTGTCAGCGCTGAAGATGCTAATAAACATGAGCGAAACGTTGGCGAGTTGAGTTTCTGACCGACATTCCGAAGCATTGCAGAATACAATAATTTAAGAAGCGACTCCTACCTTTATTTTTCTCGATAACGGTGTATCCTCCCCGAGCAAATGTGTTCCCGGGGGAAAGAGGTACAAGGGGACTCGTGTAGCACGCCAAAGCTGCGCGGACGCTCGTTTCTTACCGCGCACAGTGGACGTCGATCGTGTATTTTATATGCTGCATTCAAAGGCCGGATCCCGTGGGGAAACCAGTATTCAGGCGAGAGGGTGGGGTGAGGGGGCGTCCGGCGAGTGTGTCTGGCTCCCAGCTGACCGAATGCGAGGGAAGGGACTCGCGCGGAAAGGGGCAACCCATCGGCTGCCTGCTTTCCTTGTCCAGGGTCCAGTAACCGAGGACGTAGCTTAAGTTTGTAAAATAGATTTTGGGGAAAAGGAGTCGATTTTGGAAGAAGAGTTCTCGGGTTTCCCACCGCCCCTCACTATTCGACGGCGAAGTCGGCTTTCGTCTTCGGTTAAGGGTGAGTTCGCCTTTTAGCCGCACAATTCCTAATCCCATGAAACCGCTCTCGTAATTTTGGCAAAATGTTGAGGACACGCATTGACTTTTGCCCCTCAAGTCATACGACTCATCACTTACATTTACACCACCCTCCTTACGTTTTGGCCCTAAAAGTTTCAGTTAATAACAAAGTGCCTTCTCCAAAGGTTTTAAATAAATCGGCCCAATGTTATGAGGCAAGAGTCTTAGCGGATAGGAAAATAGAACGCGTCGTGCCCATTTTCAGAAGGAGCCGTGAAGATATTTCTTTCGCGAAGTTTTCTTGTAATATCATTGAACGAATCATTCTAAGTTTATGGACGGGATATCTCGATAGCCTATATTTCATAAGTAATGACCATCTCGGTTGTGTGGGACAAGTACTTGGACTTTGTGTACGTGATCGCCTCTATTCGAGCCATGGCAATAAATACGTCGATGCAGTTTGGTTGGATTCATAAAAAGGCTAAGACAGGGCCCCGCTAAGTGCACTTCAATAAAAATTAATGGTTTGATGGAATTATATATGTGTGTGTATATATATATATATATATATATATATATATATATATATATATATATATATATATATATATATATATATATATATATACTAGCTGAATACCCGGCTTTGCACGGGTTAGGGAGAAACAATAATATAAATATACTACATAAATAAAAACAACAAATTATAAAGTACAATAATACACTACTTCATACAAATTTAAGAATCTTTTTTATTTAACACCTGTATATAAACTACATTTTTTGTTTCATATCCAGGAGAAAGAATATATAAATTTTTAGGCGAACCTACTCTGGAGCAAGCAACATAAAGTTGCCCGTGGCTAAAACATGGCGATCTTAGATCAACACCACAAAACTTTAAAGACTGTCCCTGTGATTTATTAATGGTAATTGAAAAAGCTAGCCGGACCGGAAACTGTAATCTTTTAAAGTTGAAGGGAAGATCAGTTGGGATTAGAGGTATCCGTGGAATAAAAATTATTTTACCTTTTCCTTTTCCAGTTAAAATGACTGCCTGGATTATATTTTTCATTAATTTTGTCACACACAATCGTGTCCCATTGCAGAGTTTTGGTGGATCTAAATTTCGCAATAAAATGATTGGAGATCCTACTTTAAGTATAAGGCGATGTTGTGGCAATCCAGCTGGATCAAGTGAATTTAGGAATTCCGTTGGATAATTGACGGCTTCGTCAGCATCCACTACGGTATCAACCGATTTATATTCAATCACGTCTCCTGGCAGCATGGCTAGTATCTCCTTGTTAATTTCATTAACATTATCGTTCTTAGGAGCAAGAATGGCTCTTTCTCGCAACCATTCTAAATTTTTATAATTTTGATTTACGTTAGGATAGACTGCTTGTATCATATCGCGGACAGTTTTCAACGATACACATAAATCTGATGACAATTCTATCATGCCAGATGCTTCAATAACTAATCTATCTTCTCCAATCTCCAAAAGTTTAGTTGCAAAATTTTGAGCATTCCCATCTCTTAAGAGGATTCGCATGTTTTGTTTAAGGCTAATTTCTTGGATATGATTCCATAGAACAGAATGTTTTAAACAGGCATAAATTTCATCAGCTGGAGTCGATTTTGGAATGACAGGCAGAGTTTGACGGAAAACTCCACACAGGAGTACCAGAGCTCCTCCCATTAAACTGCAGTTTCCTCTAAGATCTTGAAGTGTTGCGTTGAGGGCCTCAAGAGATTTTTTATGAGCCATCGTACACTCATCCCATACTATCAATTTACATTCTATAGGAACTTGTGCCTGGCCGCTTGTTTTATTTATATGACATGTGGGATTTTCTTGTCGGGAAATATTAAGTGGCAACTTAAGGGCAGAGTGGGCTGTTCTTCCTCCTTCCATTAATGTCGCTGCAATACCTGAAGATGCAACGGCTAGAGCAATTTCTCCATGAACCCTGATTTCAGCGAGAACTAAATTAATTAAAAATGTTTTTCCCGTGCCACCAGCAGCATCAAGAAAAATGATACCTCCTTCTTGTTTATCTACTTGATCCATTATTGTTTCGTACGCGAATTTCTGATCTTCATTAAGAAGTGGCTTTTTATCCGCGATGTATGCTTCTAAGTCTAGTACATTGTAGCTAGTTTCACGTATATAATCTGGATAAAATACACCCTGTTGATCTTGTACAGGTGCAAAAAGACCGAGTTCCACTAAAGTCTTGTTAACCATGGTGATACACTTTTCCTCCAAAATAATCAAAGTTTTATTAAAAATGTCGGAGTTAAACGTAATATTCAATGTAGGATTTTCACTTCGAACTTTAGCCAGTATATCCTCACTCATTGATTCTTTATATTTTCCCATGTTGTTTTTGGGTTAGATGGATTACAGGAGGTTATTATGATGGCAAACAAAATTCGGATTTGTCCTGGAAGAGAAATCAAACTGGCCTCTCGCAATGAGTCATCCCAGTGTTGATCTCCTTCTAGCAACCCTAAAATCTGGCAAGCTTCTCTGAATGTCTCACATATTTCTCCGTTTACCGTTCTTAATTCTGCAAATGAGCGAGGTCCTCTAATGGTATGCAGAAGCATTCTTAAAAAATAACATTCGGCGTTGTTAGGATGGACTGTGTAGACTCGGCCCAATGCGTCACATGAATAAATATTATTCTCAGGATCAAAGTTGCCCATTTTTCTTCTACAAAAGACTTTCCTTGATGTATTCCACGTATAATATCTCGGCAATTCTGAATACAATAGTGTTCTTGCAAAAGTATCCTGCTGGCATAGTTGGGAAAATGCTGTTTCTATGACAGCAAAAAAGTAAACAAATTACATACATACAAACAAACACTCTCCTTTATATATATAGATATATATATATATATATATATATATATATATATATATATATATATAAATATTATGTACAATGTACAATATATATGCATATACGTATGCAATATTTAAAAAAACCATAAACACAGTAATCAACCCGAAGGTCGGTTTAGTAGGTGATGGTAGAGATCACCCCGTACTAAGCCCTATACGGCGTGTGAAAATTCACACATCAGGGTAATAAGGGGGGCCAGTTCCTTTCCCTGTGCCGGTTATGGTTTCCCAGGAAGACCTGGTACCCGAAAAATCACTTTAGCTTGGGTGGAGCTGCAGGTGCCCAGAGTGCCTTGCCCGGGAATCGATCCCGGGACCCTCCGATCAGCAGTCCAACGCTCTATCTACTGGACTATATGTATATATATTATATATTTTCTATAAAATATATACTGCTACATATATATATATATATATATATATATATATATATATATATATATATATATATATATATAATCAAATTGAGTCGCAGGTTTTCATTCTAGAAGAATATAGTATTTCCCGACGTCATTGCAGTTATTATGGTTTCAGAGGTTCCTCACGGGTGTGAATTGAGATAATTGAGAAAATAAAACAGTGGGAACTTAGTGAGAAATAATCGATTTTTCAGAGTGGTATGAAAATTAATGAAAACGTATCTGCTTCACCTTTCAAGGTTCTGGATGACACTTATCTGAAATCGGTTTTATAATATCTATTGTAATCGACATATAATAAATTATTTGCGTGTGGCGCATTTCTTTAATGAAATTATCTCCGATTGGAAATTTTTGTATGCAATTAAAAGACATTATTCGGTAACTTGTACTGATGTGGCTTTTATTAATAACTAATCCTGGGTTTCTCACCAATAAAACTGTAAGGGAATCTAATTGCAAAATTTGATATCGATAAATGGCATTAGTGATGAAGCAAGACAATGGTATCACTGTTCTTCTGCCATTGCCACTGAGAGTACGCAACTGGAAGATAATTATTCTGAGATTCGATCGGGAGAAATTCCTACGGTGGCTTAGAATGAGGCTTGAGGTGATGCGGACGTCATTAGGCGAGACCTTAGAGGAGGATGTGTATGCTCTTATCATAATCATTGCCGCATATTAAGTTTGCCAAATGCTACTCGGTTGTGCTCGTAGCGTTACCGATTGCTGACAGTACCTGTACTTCTGAAGGATTATGTTTAAAATACGGTAAATTTGATGGTTTATTGTGCAACTGATGTGGAAGCTTCGTGTTTGGTGAGAAAGCGATATTCTTTACTGGTACAAATCTTTGCCGAACAGTATCACTGAAGTAAAAATACCAATGTATATCTTTTCTATAAATTTTTATTCGGTACAAATAGTTTCGACGCATCGGCGTCATCCTTCTTAGGTCTCCTGAGGACGACGCTAATGCGTCGAAACTAGCTGTACCCAATAAAATTGAGTGTAGGGATGCATTGGTATTTTTACTAAATTGTCGATGGATTTCCACAAAGCTAAGCCTAAAAACATCGAATAAACCAAATAACATTATTTTCATCTTGGAAGTACAGGGTTCGTCCGGAAAATAAGTGTACTGATTTTTCCCCGCCGCTCCAGGCGCGCCCAGCACCGCTCTGACGGGCTGCGATTGGAGGGGGGTATGTTGGCAAGCGACGCTGAAAAAGGCAGTCGGCTCTGAGCTGTGGTGTAGTGGGGAGCTCTGTTAACGCAAACCTCCACGCTCGACCCACGTCACGGAACGCGATGCCGAAGTTTTTGGAGCAGCGTTATTCCATCAAATTTGCGGTAAAGCTTGGAAAATCGTCTACCGAAACTGTCGGTATGATTAACCAGGCTTACGGGGAGTCAGCCATGTCCAGAAACATGATCTTTCGGTGGCACAAGATGTTCGTGGAGGGCAGAGAAGAGGTCGACGACGAACCACGGCCTGGACGCCCATCAACGACACTCGCCGACGAAAATGTGCGAAAAGTTCGCGATGCACTGAACTCTGATCGTCGTCTTAGTGTTTGGATGATAGCAGAGCAGTGTAATGTGCCAAAAACAATAGTGCACGAGATTATTAGGGAGCAATTACAGATGCGAAAAATTTGTGCAAAGTTGGTGCCGAAAGTGCTCAGTGATGATCAAAGACTCAATCGTTTGGAAATCGCGACACAACTTGCGGATCACTGCAAAAATTATCCACATTTTTTAGAGAGCGTTTAGAGACTTCTTTCTGTTCCCGAAGATAAAGAGGAGTTTGAAAGGAACGCGATACGGGACTTTGGACGCCGTCAAAGAGGCCGTGACGACGTGTCTTCGAGAGGTTCCCGATGATGCCTTCGCGGGAGCGTTCCAGGAATGGGAACGCCGCTGGAACAAGTGTATCGACTCACAAGGGTCCTATTTTGAGGAATATTAGCTTAAGATATGTAAAAGTGTAATACATTTTTTTTCCTGAGCTTAGTACACTTATTTTCCGGACGAACCCTGTATATCACCGAATCAGGTAGGTTTTGGACGGTCTCTAATGACTATCGTCATCTTATCTCGAAAAATCCTACTTCTTTTCTCAAAACCCTCTTTTTTCTTCTGCTTGCCTTCATGTTGTCTAATGACCTCATTCGCTACCTTCCTCTCAACCCCGCTTTCCCAGCATTCTACCTTCCACCTCGACCTCCTTTCAGTATTTCCCTCCCCCCGCTTTGTTTCCATTTTTCGGATTTTACCAGGAAACTTCTTCTGTCTTCCTATCCGTTTGTCTTCGTCAATGCCCGATTTATTTTCTCCATCCTCCGCCCATCTACGCTCTAATTTCTAAGACCAGATGTCGCATCCATAAAGCGCTAAGGACCATTTTAAGCTTTTTACTAAACTTTTCTTCACAACTTCACAACTTAGTACACCAGTCATCAATTCTTTACTTATAAATGCTTCTTTCACCAACACAGCTCTTCTTTTTATTACCCCACGAATACGGATTACCCCTTTGTCCTCAAAAATACACGAGATGCCCCCTCTGATTTAGTTTATTCCTCATGCCCAATAGATGCAATAAATCTTCGTTCGTCTCTAGAATCTCATTAATTTTGTAATCTTATGGTTAATACTCATCATATACCTCTCCCATTGTTCACGTATTGCAATCAATAGTAACTGACTTGACACTCTTGACTATCTGACCTACTATTTTAGATCGGCCGCGATCATAAGTGGCTGAAATCATTTCGCCTCCAGCTTTTGTTCCCAACAAGCTCAAGGCCTTCAAATAATATATTTTAAATGTCAGTCTCCTAAGGTTTAATTCATGCCTTTTGTATTTATAAAAATTTCGCAATGGTCCTTTCATAGATAATATGAACATATTGCCTTAACTTTAAAATGGCAAACGCATCATCAATTGGAAAACTCATACTAGTCAAATCGCCATTTTCCCCTCAACGACTTGAGAATTCGAAAATATTTGTAATACACACACTACTCTATCTCTCGAGGCAACGGTGGGAAGCCACACGGGCGTATTTTACGGTGCATTTTGATTAAAAACTTTGATTAAACACTTTGAAAGTAAGGGACAAAAACTATAATCCTGTTCATATTTGCTAGCTGTACCCATAGATGAAGCTACTTTGAGAAGCTTTGGCGAAATTTTCATAAAATGTACTTTCACTTGAAAGTAGATCCACCTTAGGACAAGGCAGCGCGGTTTCTTAAAAAATTTCCATGCCTGGTATCCTAGGAATTGTAGGAAAGAACAGTGGCTCGAAATTCCTGATATTGACTGATCGGGTTCTCGAATTAGATATACACGGACAATTATGAAAGTAACGCACAAGACTTTATTGTGATGCGGCCATCCATGGCAGCGTGGAAAAATTGGTTGGCAAATGTGGTGGGGGGCCTGCCCTTCCAACAAAGCCAGTTACCAGTTTGCTCCGAGCAGTCTGATCGCAAAGACGTACCTTCCTGTGAAGTTTGTTTTTCTACTTTGTAACGCGGCGCGATAGAACTTTCGCTTGAACAGCGATACGTCATCAAGTTTTGCGTACAGCTTGAAAGGAATACGTACGAAGCATTCCAGATGCTTCAAGAGGCCTTCAAGGACGACTGCATTTCAAGGTCACAGTCTAGGTGGCACAAGGTATCCTAGGAGGGCCGGGAGGAGGTCGCTGACGAACCCCGTTCTGGACGCCCAACAACGGCCAGAACCGACGAAAACGTAAATCGTGTGCGCGTACCCTAGACATGTCCTCATTTGCGGAACATGGGATAATGACCTAGGATCTGGATATGGGCAAGGTCTGCACGAAGCTTATACCGAAAGTCCAGAAATACCAGAAAGAGCTTCGAATTTCGTGCTATCAAGAGTTAAGAGATCCCATTCAAAATGAATTGGTTTTTCTTAGCTCTGTTGTAACCGTAGATTGTTCGAGTTCGATAACCCCGAATGTTCGAGTACGATCCAGAATCGAAAAGGCGGAGCAGCGAGTGGCCCACAAAATAATCATCCCCGCCCCAAGGAAGCGCGAATCAGCAAGTCTCGCATCAAAACCATATTCATTGTCTGCTTTAACGTCCTATGAATCGTCCATTTAGAGTTTTTACCGCAGTGAGAAACTGCCAACTCAGCCTTTTACCTGGAAGTGCTCAAGAGAGTGAAACGTCGGGTCGCGCGAGTGAGGACTGACATCAAAGATACGGCCACACGTCCTTCATCGTTACCAACTTCCTGGCCCGGAGCACCACCCTCGGTGGTTTTGCGGCGCCTTTACAGTCCCGAATTGGCCCTGTGCGACTTTTCTTTGTTTCCCCGACTTAAGAGATAGCTGAAAGGAAAGCATTGGGTGGAAAGCTGTGGAAAACATCTAAAAGCTGTTCCCGAGAGACGTTCCCGTCGAGGAGTTTCAGGGTGGCTTCCAAGCGTGACAGACACGTCTCCGCGGTTGTGTATTGAGGGTGGGGGAGAGTATTTTGAAGAATTTTAAACATTTGTACAAGTACGATAGTTAAACTATTTTTCTCAGAGAATGGGCATTATTTTTATATTAGACCTTCCAGTCGTCGATTGATTTTTACCCTGTGAGGAACTGCTTGAACAAAGTGGAAAATTACGTACGGGCGGATATAAAACATTTTATTTCGCAGAAAGAATTGTCGGAAAATGAAATTAATTTCAAAGTTTAACGTTCCACAATGAGGTGCGATATAGTCTTTACAGCAGAGATTACACTTGAAGCGTGGATATGAGCGCAGTTTGTAGTTTCATTTTTCAAATGCACCCCTTCAGCTAATGATGTATTCAGTCTAAGGGTGATATTAATGTCATGCCATGTGGTAATTTCCTTATTCTTGGGAAATTTTGCGCTTGCACCCCGGTATTGACATTCGAGAGATTCACAAAGCAAGCACCTCAAGTTAGGGCTCGGGATACCACTGAAATATATTTGTTGTCTCCAGGATTTGAACCCGAGCCCTCTATATGGGAAGCCTGTACGTTTGGCACCGCACAACCCCGATCCCCGTGAGATAAGGTTATTAATATTAAATCAATTCTTATCAGCATAGTGCATGGAAATTTATGAGGGATAAGAGATCTTTTACGTTGTGAATGAGATAAATATATAACATATGGGCAACTATTTAAGAAAATCTTAAGTTGTGGCAAATAATCATTTTACTTAAGTTAATAATTGTTTTTTCTAACCACGAGGTGAGTCTTTTAATTCACCGTGATCCAGTACAGAGAGAAATATTTCTTTTCATAATTCTGTCGCGCTGGGACTGTTTTGTACGCATTACGGTTGTGCTGCCAACAAAATCCTTGTATTTTCATCCTTCATCGTCCATGGCTAAACCCTAAGGACTTTTGAAACATCTTAGATAAAAGTTTATTTGCGGGAGATGCAATGGGAAGGTGCTGTATCTCGGAAAGTGAAATGTATGTATTTTTTAGAAATTACGAATAAATGGAAATGTCAGGTAATTTAGGGAAAACTCCTCAACTTGTTCCAGTCCTGAGTGGTGGAGCAGTTTACCCGTAAAACTCCCTCGGCTCTCCTTTCATTGTCTTTTCCTTCTTATTTATTGTTTTTAATGTTAAATATCTGAATCCAATACTCCGGCAACTTAAACGGCTCGGGTACTATTAATAACGAAGTGCTCGTTCAAACGAAGTAGTTCGATCTAATGGCGCTTGGTGGAATTGCTTCATTACGGATGGAGTGACTCAGTGTTTCTACATCCATAGACGTCCATAGACGAATTCACATATCCGTTGCAGGTGAAAAAATGCAATCAATATTTCCTTGCAAAAAAATGATCCCATTTGGTTCATACAATAATAATCCCTAGAAACCGAAATACTGTTGCTATATTTTCTGCAAGTGACAATTTTAGATCAGAAAATGCATGAATCTGACCATTTGCGACCATCAACAGAGCCAAAGGACACCAGTGTTACTGAATTATCGGTCATGATGCATAAATCGCAGTTCCGGAATCGGAATAACATCATGACAATAAATTGAATGGAAATAAGAATGCATTATTTCATTCAATCGAAACAAAATATCTCTGCCTTTTATGAATGTCTTTTTTTTGTTGGTATGAAACCTTTCATTTGTGTCATATATACGAGGCCTGCTCAAAAATTATCGCGAATTTTTAATTTTCGCGGTTTGTGTTTATTTGATTTTTGATTTTTTTGTGGAGTTATGTTGGTACTTATGTCTCTCCCTTACGCCGAAAAGTTCGGCCATTTTGAATGATCAATTAATTGTTGACAGCTGTTTTGCCTGGACGTGTTTTGGCCTGTCTTCGATTTTTGCCAGTTCCAAAAAATGGATCAAAGAAACTGTCAATCAACTTTTGCGTGAAAAACGAAATTAAGTGCGCGGACGCATTCCAAATGTTGACTGTGGCATATAGAGAAGCTATCTTGGACCGTAGTAACGTTTATCGGTGGTACATAATGTTCTCAGAGGGCCGAGAAGATGTGAACGACCAATAGCCGGACGCCAGAGCACGTCAACAACAGCCGAAAACATTGATGAAGTGAAGAAAATAGTATTGACCAATCGTCGAATCACCATTAGAGGAGTTGCTGAGGACCTAAACATATCGATTGGCTCGTGCTACTCGGTTTTTACCAATGATTTGGGCATGACACGGGTCTCCGTGAAATTTTTGGGAGAACAAACATTGGCTTTTGCACCATGACAACGCCCCTGCTCACACATCGTTACTTGGGCGCGAATTTTTGGCCAAAACAACACAATAATGATGTCGCAGCCACCATATTCCCCAGATCTAGCCCCCTGTTACTTTTTCTATTTCCCGAAACTAAAGAGGCCTATGAAAGGACGACGCTACGCTACGATTGACAAGATGAAGACTGCATCGAAGGAGGAGCTGAACAAGATCACAAAAAATAATTTTGTGAAATGCTTCGAGGATTAGAAAAAACGTTGGCACAAGTGTATAATATACAATGGGGATTACTTTGAAGGGGACAATATAGATATTCATGAAAATATTTATAATTTTTGAAAAAACACAAAAGTCGTGATACTTTTTGAACAGACCTCGTATATGGGGTCCAGTTAGTACCTGTTCCCGGTCCACCAAGTTGCCGTGAATCTGTCCATCAGACGAAATGCACGCTCGAATATAAAGAATGATTCTCTCTCCCTCCTTGCTGAAACGCATGCACTCTTTAAAATTCGGGGCACACAGCCTTCCAGCAAAGTATCGGCGCGTGGGAATTTATTTATTTATTTACACAATTACGTTGCAATTAGGCAAATTTCCTGGTGGCAACGGTCAGGTTAGGTCAAAGATAACTACTAACAACGAAAATTACATACGAACACATAAAAACAGATAAGAGACAAAATATTTTTACATACAATGGCACTTCCACATCACATACAAACAAACTTCCACATCACACACAAAATGCCGTCCACATCACATACAAACAATATTTTCATGACTACAGTGAAGTTTATTACCCAGTGGCTGCTTTACATTTCAACTTAAAACTTCTAAAATTGGATGGAAAGGGCTCAAACAAACCTCCAGGCAGCTGGTTCCAATCAATTATAGTTCTATTTAAAAAAGAATATTTTTTCTTATTGGTTTTTTGAGTCCTTATTTTTATTTTGAGGCTATGGTCGTTTTTTCCCTTAAAGTTAGGCTTTTCTATCCCTTGCCATAAATCTTCCCACGCTTCGTCCTTTTTAACAATTCTATACATCGCGCCTAACCTACTCCTTTTTCTTCTATTTTTCAAACTCTCCCATTTCAGTATATCTAACATTTCTGCGACACTATCTGTTATTTTGTACCTTCCGAGTACATATCTTGCTGCCTTTCTTTGAACTTTTTCTATCTTTTTAATATGTCCCACCTCATATGGATCCCATACTATGGAGGAGTATTCTAGGATGAACCCCATGTTACCCCATGAACACATGGCACCGATACAACAATTAAAGCAAACAAAAACATGTCAATTCACACCCACGCGGATGTATATATTCATGCAAAACCCATTTTTACTTACAAAAATGAAAATGCGCGGCTAGCATACACAGGCACGTGCATCTGCGAGTTGACCAGATGTCCACGCAGCGTTTAATCTTGTCCTCGCTTGTAACTCGAATGTCTCCAGTATTTCCATCGTGACTTTTATTTCTTACTATTACGATTTCTGATTGTCCGAGGAAAGAGCGGATATTTGTATCTATCTGTACTGGAGTCCATCTCCCTTATATTACCTTTGAGGTTTGACCTATCCAAAAAATGCGGGGCTAATAATTCCCTTCGGGTCACCGTTTAACTACAAAATACTACCACAAAAGAGCCACATTGTTATCATAACTAACTTTTTACTCAGGTTATAAATACTAAAGAGGATGAAAATTCAATGAAATCCTTACGAAAACAAAACTCGCGACAAGCGTAGCTGAAAAATTTTAAAACTCTTAAACGAAGGAGTTACATATTTCTTATTTCCCTCTTAATACATGTGGTGGCGGACGAAAAAGTAGCAAAATTTGGGCGTGCATTAAAAAAATTGCAAAGTTGAAGTGCGCCTGCATTACGATGATATTTTTACTAAAAAAGCGAAGAGAACACCGGCCGTTAGTTGTGTTTTAGTGTAAGTATCAAATCAATTACTTGAAGGTACATTTGCAAACGCTTCCGTCAGTGGAAACTTAAGTCGAATGGGATCGGGGAAAGTAGTAAATTGAATAGAGTTGCGCGACCCCATCAAACAGCCCTTCGTGCGCCATTTCGGCGTGGTGCCGTTACACCGCCCGTGAAGCGAACTTCATCAGTTCCTCGTGGCTAAAATGCCATGGTGTCCGGCGGAGGGGGAAATCCTCTATCGACTCGTGTAATTTGTAGTAGGATGTCTGGGACGTTTGGTGTTGGTGCGAGGAGATTGCATCTCGAATCGCACAGAAGAACGGCCTGGATGAGTGAAACACGATGCTGCTTCGCGAGGAACATGAGCTATTTCGCCCGGCTGTCATTTCCACCCTCTGCGGAGGACCCGGAATCTCGGATCACTTGTAGCTGCTTGCCACCAAGCAACCGATCGGAAAAGTTTCCGTTGAGAATTCCCACATTGTGTGCTAGAAGTGTTTTCCCGGGGGGAGAGAAAACAGGCGAAGGAAGGAAGGCGCGCGTGGAGGACGACGTGATTTACGATGCTCTATTGTTTAACATGGAACTTTCGTGCTGTGTAGATAGAGCTGTAGATTGGCTCGAAAGCAGTTACGGGGAGGTAAAATGGCTAAAAGTGCTCTTAATGGTGGAACTCCAAGGAAAAAAACGATTTGTCATGTTTTTAGAAGGAGATGTATAAAGAGGCAGCCTAATTGAATGAAACGAATGATTTAATCCTAGAAATTAATCGCAAAACATAGTCGGAAAATGTTTTACGCATATAATTATGAAATAACTAGAAAAATCGATACAACATCTAACCACTCCGTTGGTAAAAAAATGTCAGTAGCTTTTTCATATGAATCAGTTAATTAAGCAACCATTTTGAAACATATATACACGAGTCGAGAAACCTTTAAGCATCCAATAGCTCCGCGCTTTCTGTATTTAGGTAGGTGGCATTTAAGTAGGTGGCATTTAAGTAGGTGGCATGATTGGCTATTATTTGTGTGTTTGTGCGAGGTTAGGCTGGAAACTAATACGCACATGCTTGTAGACCACACACTAACCGACCTTCAGAAGCACTTTTGGTGGCATGTGGAAGTAACATTCCCCCTCAACACGCATGCGCAGGTTTCAGGCCGTTAAATTCATCCAGTGTATTTTGAGAAACGGAATTATGGAGACGTATTCTAGTGTTATGCCAACACGAGTTAAACAGCGTGCTGTTATCGAATTTTGTCTTCGCCTCATCGTCCGAGATGTAATGATTACCCTTGAGGTGTCTCTTGAGTTGAGGAAAAAATAAAAATTGCAAGGCGCGAGATCGGGGGAATAAGGAGACATTCCAATCGACGCTGTTTGTTCTCGTCCGTGAGACGGCGTAGTATCCATCGTGCACAGATTTTACGGTATCCCAATTCCAAAGAAACTGTGGGAGATGGGGATCGAGATGGTGCGGGGGCTAACGTACTGGCTTCCCACCCTGAGGGCGCGGGTTCAAATCCCGGCGGTGTTGAATATTTTTCAGAGGTATCTCGATCCCTACTTGAGGTGCTTTGTGGAGGGCACTTTGAGTGAGTACGCCGTCCGTCGGATGGGACGTTAAACTGCGGACCCCTTGGCGCCTTTCGTAAAGAGCAGGCTGATGCCGACGCCGGGTTTCTCTCCACCCTTCATCCTTTCCTGTCCATCTCCTATGGCGCAAATGACCTTAGCTGTCGGTCGCCTCCCCTTAAAACTACTACTACTGCGGGAGATGCCGCAACAGTAACTTTTAACGGAGTCATCCGCTAATGTGCATTTCAATGCAACAATTTCAGAGTGTAAAAATCATTCGCCTTGACTGGGATTCGAACCCAGATCCCTCAATATCCGATCGAGTGCTTTAGCCACTTAAGCTATGGTTCAATTTAGTTTTATTCGGTCTAGAATGTTACACCAGGGCCATAGATGGGCCACATACCATATCCTTGGGAAGAAAATCTGGTTGAGGAGGCGGACGCTGGTCACGATCGGGAGGGAAGGGAGTGAAAGCTTTCCAACACTCCATTTTACATGATGGGCAATAATTCCCCAGTTTCGCTCAATCGTGGGAGCCAACTCCTCCTCCCACCAGAACCCCAAGATTCTGAGCGAGGGCGCTTCTGACCAGCCGATGGAGGTCGAGGGCCGGTCGCCCTTCAGCAGCAAAAACCTGGATTTCCTGTTGTTGAGGAAGATACCACCCTGCTCATATGACGTTAATATGTCGTGGGCTAGATCCATGTGGGACGGGTCGTCTACGAAGAGGGTTATGTCGTCAGCGTATGCGACGCCCAGGCCGACGGCGCCGTGACGGCGTACCCCGAACAGCAGCATTGACAGTGGGCAGCCCTGCCGAACGGAGTTCCTGACGGGGATGGGCGGCGAGGTGGCATTGTTTATCCTAATTATAGAGTATGCTCCGTTATACATCGTTGATACGGCACGAATGAAGTACTCGGGGAAGGCCATCGTCTTGAGCACGGTGAGAATCCATTCGATCCGGACCAGGTCAAATGCTTTCTCAAGATCGATAGCCAGCAGTGATAAAAAACGATCGCCATACAAGGGCGCGGAAAAAATAATGTCGCGAATTAAAAATGCTGCACCGAAAATGTTTCGCGTTTTCGACACGGCGTACTGGGATGGAGAGAGGACGATGTCGGCAGCAGCCGTCATTCTACATCGTAGGACATGCGCCAATATTTTATAGTCTGCGTTTAAAAGGGCGATTGGCCTGAAGTCGTTGAACGACTTTGGCCTCGTCTTCTTTGGTATAAGCGTTATCACGGCGGTCCTCTGACTTGCAGTCAGAGAGCCGCTAGCTAAAATGCAGTTAAAAAGGTGGGTTAAAATAGGTTTTAAAACATTCCAGCGCTCTGCCCTCGCGCGCTCACCGGAGGGAGCGTAAAGGTTTGTGATATGGATACCATTCACGATAGCGGACGTTATTCGGCCCTAGGGGTGGCGGCGAACATGAGAGAACGGAATGCCATTTCGGACTAGGGTGGTGGTGCCAGAATGACTTTCGGCGAAATTGCCGATAGCCTGAAAGATGTTTGCATCCCAGACTATGTCCTCCTTTACCTCTTGAAGGAGGATTACATCAGCCCTAAGGTCGCGGAGAAAACGTTGGAGGACTGCAATTTTTAAAGCGCTGTAAACGCCAGCAATATTAAGCGAAATAATATTCATTGATGGAATGAGAGGGCAGCTATGGGCACCGGACACCACTTACCAGAGTCCTGGTCGTGGCTTACGTCGCTTCGGTCGCGGCTCGAACTCGGGCGACGAGTGCTTCGCCGCTTCCCGGGACGCTTCGTCCGACGGGTCGACGATCGAGGTCTCGAGTTGTCACCGCATACCTCCCCTCCAACCTCGTCCGAAGAGGAAGACCCAGCCGTGGTCTCCACGAAGAGCGGGTTACTCGGCGGCATTCCACGGGGGACCCTCTTCGAGCGAGCAAAGCTGTGGGCCGTCCCAGCCCAGGAGGTGGCCTCAGGGGGGGGGCGGAGTGGCGGACTGGTGGTCATCTTACGAAGGGGTCCCGTTGGGAAAATCATAGGAGATCGGTCGAATTGGTCCGCCTCTAGAGGAGCCCTGGGAAGACCGTCGACACCTTGGCTGTCCTCAAAGGAGAAGGACGATGGATGTCTGGGATTGTTGACGTCGACAAGGTTTTACTCGTACATGTGTCAACTTCCGCGGCCGGTGATACTTTCTTGAGTTTCCGTGATACCGCAATCGAGGGGCCCGCCGTTGAGGAAGGGGGACAGTCGCAATCGGATACATCCTCCCCCGCTGTCACCCGTGGTTCTCGGGGAGTTGGAAGCCCGTGAAGCAAGGATTGCGGGGAGAACGCGTCGTTGGCGTGGCCAGAGAAAGGAAGGACGCAGGATGATCCGTCCTCTTTTGACGGGGTCACGGAGATAGGGGCCGGTGGTCGTGAGTGTGTATCCGAGCTGGTAGGGGCCGCAGCTTGATCGATGTTCGAAATCAGCAGTGCAGTGTCGTCCGTCCTCTTCTTCTTCGGATCCCTTTCTTCCGTAGACGACTTTCGCTCGACCCTCTGAAATTTCCCTCCAAGTGGAGGGGGATGCGGGGGTTCGGCGGGAACAGCTGGGGGCGCACCCTCGATAAGTATCAGCGACCGTGCCCTCTCCTCCACAGCCATCTCGGGCTGATCAATCTCCTCGGCGGTGTTCGGATTGGAGGCCAAAAACATTGCATCCGCATAGCTCTTCCCTCCCTGGTTCCGAGGGCAGATCTTGCGCTCGTGGTCTTCTTGGTTGCAACGGGCGCAGGTGCGGCGCTGACCCTCGTAGATGATGATGGCCCGGTTGCCGCCGATGTGGAGATACGAGGGGATATTTCTTTCGACCGTCATCCGCACCACTCTCGCACCACTCTCGCACCACCTGTCAGCACGCGCGCCATTTTGTCGCCCTCCCACCTGTTCTCCCCCGAGCGATGGATTTTTCCAAAACGTTGAAGCTCGCCTGTTATATCTTCCGATGGGGTCTCCACGGGGAGACAGAGAACCCTGACATTACAAGGGCTGCCGGAGGTCTCGTCAATGGTAATCGTCGTCCTCGGATCATTTTGGGATGGAAACGGTAGTTTTCGTGGGATATTATCTAGAATCCTCTTCATAGTAGCTTCAGTTGCCAACTTCAGGAATACCAATGGGCGGTTATATCCAAATTGGATCGCCACAATCTCTTCGGGTGTGAGGCCCAGCGACTCTAGTGTAAAGAGGTGGACCTCCAACGGAGTAGGGGGCTTTGCCTTCTCATGAACTTGCAAGGCGAGCGTGTTTACGTGACGTACGACCATTTTGAAACAAATCAAATGGAGCACGCCAGCTCGAAAAAAAAGAAGAGCGCACTGAAGGCACTCCAAGAAAGAGAAAAAAAACACCCGTGTTCACTCCCTCCCCGCTACACGCACCCGGCGGTAGCAAATAAAAAGGAGCCTAAGCTATACACCAGGAGTCAAGGTCAGTCTTGATCCAGTAAACAAAACAAAGGCACGGCCTTCCCGGCGGAAGAAGTTGAGAGTCAAACTGCACGCTTCTTGATGGACAAGGCGGTCAACCGCCGCTCGAAACAAAACACGATCGGAACCTCGATTTCCGAGAGAGTCCGGCAGTGCAGCTCTCCAAACCCCGGCGGCCGAAGCCTCGGACGCCGGCGAATTTTAGACACTCGGTGAACACAGGCACGTCCTGCTATCGAGGCGTCCTCTTAAACTCTGAAATTTTTTGGGGCTTTTAAAGGAACAAGATGTTGTGACGAAATACCGTACATACAATGTCACCGGCATTCGTATTCGTGCGCGACGCGCCACAGTCCACGAGGTTAATGCCAACTTTTAAACACTTATGGTTTTTATACCTTGACAAATTCCAAAGAAACTGCGGGATATGCCTTGTTCCTTTAAAAGCCCAAAAAAATTCAGGTTTTAAGAGGACGCCTCGATAGCTTAAGTGGCTAAAGCACTCGACCGGATGTTGAGGGATCTGGGTTCGAATCCCAGTGGAGGCGAATGATTTTTACACTCTGAAATTGTTGCATTGGAATGGTATCCCAACTGTTCAATAATGAAGCCGACACGGTCCTTGGATATTCCAATATGGTTTGCGATACGCTTTTGAGTGATTCACCGGTCATTTTGAATCAAATCCAGTGATTGGAGACCCGCTGCTTGTTTCATCAACAATAATTATGACTTTTCCAGGCTCGCAACCACGAAATTTTACTACCCTTCGATTTAAAGTAGACCTATCAACAACATTGTCACCATAAACAGCCTTTAAACGGCGATGAATTTCAGCAGGAGTCACTTTTCCAGCAGGTGAAAATTCGAAAATCGTACGCTGTTTAACTCGCGTTGATATGGCACTAGAACACGTCTCCATACTTCCGATTCTCGAAATACATTGGATGAGTGTAACGAGCTCAAACTTGCACATGCGCGTTGAGGGGGGATGTTACTTCCACATACCACCAGGAGTGTTTCTGAAGGTCATTTTGTTTGTGGTCCACAAAGCATGTGTGCATTAGTTTTCAGCCTACCCTCGTAGTTTTACGTCTCAGAACTGACAAACGTGAGATGTGCTGTGATTTTCAAAACGCTGTTTGCCATGAGTTTTGTTAAGAGGGCGAAAGATCGGAAGCATATTCGGTCGGCAGAGAACTCTCCAGTAAGATGTAAGAGTGTTATTATTTTATGCATTCCAGCTTTGAATCTTGTTAAATAGTCAATTTCCCCATCAATCACGTTAAATTTTATTGCGGGAGTGTCAATCCAGCGATCAATCTCGCCTTCCGGTCCTTGGAGTTCTTCCTCATTTTTCGGGGTCAGTAGGTGAGTGGAAAACTTTTCGAGGCCTCCATTTATTCATAATCGTGACGACATCGACCCCATCAAAAAGTTTGCATCTTCGAAATCCGAATTATTAGGGAATTCATTAGGGACTTAAATTGAATCTGTGACCTCTGTAGGGTCTTAATACTACTTCACGGTTTAAGGGAATCATGCGATTATGATAACAGTCAACTTGTTTTCGGATTTAACTCCTTGGGTTTATTCCTTTTAAAATTTATGAGCGCGACATTAGACGACATTTCCAAAACATCGCACAGCCTTTCGCTAGCACATCTGAAATTCGCATTGGCTTAATGTCCCTGAACATTCCTGATTAGGAGATTTTACCGCGGCGCGTCGTTTTTTCAAGTCTTTTTAGTCGCCTCAAGGAGAGTTTAAGAGTTTCCCCACAGTCACATGACTCATTAAACTTTGATAAGAAGCAAAATACTATTTTACAAACTTAATAGAGGGCTGTATGAAAGCGATTGCCGTTACAGCCGTAACGTGTTGAAATCCCATTCGTGCACTAAGGTTAGTTCCACCGTATCTGCTATCAATAAAGAAGCAAAGTGGAAAAGTCTTTGGAAAATGGGGAAATTTTCATTGTGTGGCTCTTCGCATTACTTTTATCATTGTGCGAGATGTGAGGGCTTTAATGATAGACAGCGGTGTGCTAGTGTTCGGTCGAAGAATTACTTTGAGTACTCCTTAATGCCACGTACTGGTCTCGTAAGAATTGCCTGAAACGTAAGCGCAGTCGCCATGCGACCGTGTACGTATGCTATGATGCGAATAAAACAAGAGCTCCCTTGTTAGGTTTTCATCTCCCTTACAAGTCAAAGAGGGGTTTGGCGGTAACTTTCGGGAGTGGCGATCCCGCGATCTGCATCTGGAACTCCCGCTGCATTGACGCCATGTTCTGATCGCAATACAGCCACCTTGGCCTTGCTTGGCACGGCCTTGGCATCGATTTTAAACGAGAGCTGCCATTCTCAAAACTTCAGGACGATGATCGATTGTGGCTGGATAGTATCGGCAATTACGGCCATCGCGGTGGGTTACATAGAATGGCGCATATATTTTAAACCAATTTGCGGTTGGTCGGTACTCCATAGTTTTAATGTTATGCGGCTTAGCCGGAAAGAATATTCGCGACGCCAATTGTCCAATCCAGGTGCATATAAGTAGTGGTATGAGATTCTGTTTCGCGAACAATTCACAGCGACGACTTAGGCAAATGACCAATCTAGGGGATGTTGAGGAAAGGATTGCCTTCCATTTTCAATAATTAAATTTGCGTAGTTTGTCTGTTCAACAGGGATTTTTTTCACTTCTCAGGGATCTTTCTCGTCGGTTCCGAAATATTAATAGGAAGTATATTTAGGAGGAAAATTGTGGAAGAAAGGAATGGTGCCGGGATCTTGCAGGAAAATAACCCTTTCAGGTTCCCGCTTCCTTCCGATGCCTCGATTCATAGAAGACACCGCCTCAACTCCTCAAGGCAGAGTAGTTCAAGCACCGCTTCCTGCAGGGAGTACTGCTCTGATCTTGTTGCGTCAGAATGATTTAATGACTATAATAACTATTAAGCGTAAAGCAATGGAACAATTACTCGCCATCGGAACATATGGTGAAATAAGGTGTCATGCAAAGACGATAATGTGAAGGAATTTTTTTTTTTTTTTGTTAGGAAGCCCCGTTTTAGGCGACAAGCCTCTTCAGGGAGGGGAGAGAGGGATAAATTGGTTTACAATATATTTGTCGTGTACATCCAAAACAAACGGTAGTTTGTTTCTTTCCCACATTGTTGAAACTTTTCTTAACAGGAGACCTGTCAAACAATTTTCGCATCAATTTCAACGGCGGTATTAACATTAAATTCGACGTCAACATCGACCTCGAAATCAATATCATCAAACGATATGTGTACGATTTTAAGTGAAGTGAAGGTATCAAAGTCAATGGCGACATCTACTCGCTATATCGAAGTATCCCATAGCCCATTACTCATTAACCATTGAATAATTTTTATGAGTCAGCCATTTATAATAGCCATATTGGCTTAGTAAACATGCCATGCTTACATAAGTGCTATAAACATGAGCTGTTATGTTGGCATCACACAGTAACACCAATCCTCTTTATGATTATTTTGAAATATTTCAGAAAATCTGTGCCTATTGATAAAGGGAGTATGCAATTTTAACCAAAGCCTTAACAACATGGATCGGTATTGGCGCGGTGGCCATTGTACTGGCTTTCTACCCAGAGGGCTCGGGTTCAAATCCCAGCGGTGTTGGATATTTTTCAGAGGTATCTCGATCCCTACTTGAGGTGCTTTGTGGAGGGCACTTTGAGTGAGTACGCCGTCCGTCGGATGGGACGTTAAGCTGCGGACCCCTTGGCACCTGTCTCAAAGAGCGGGCTAATGCCGACGCCGGGTTTCTCTCCACCCTTCATCCTTTCCTGTCCATCCCCTATGGCGCCTCCCCTAAATACTACTACTACTCAACAATATATTCTAGAAGTATTACATATAACGAGAATATTATGGTCCATTTATGAAACAGTGAAGGTAAATTCTTTATTTTGCCTATTTTACTTAATAACTTTGTTAGCAAAATTATCTCTTAACATTTTTTCTAAATGGCTTCACTTTATTATCTATTTTATAAAATATCTGGTACGTATACTTGGCTTATTTTCTCCCAAAATACATGCACGTGGTGCGTTTATAATGATTACAGGTTCAATTTATGATAAAAAGTACTGAAAAAGATGATTCTTGCTCTGGAAAACCGTAAAAATACAGTGTGTGTTGAAACAAGAAATCAGCGGCAACCCTGTATTGGAATGATACGGGCGAGGAGGGATTAGAAACGGTCCCAAATGTATGCGCGAACGAAAAGATTATTCTCTTTTTTTCCCTCGTCGGCGGTCAGTTCTGCGCGGCGGAACAAGATTTTCATGGAATGCACGTATCAGGTGCGGGGAAGGGAAAAAATGAACCACCGCGGAAATCGCTCAGATTAATTAAATCGATAAGGAAGAGAGGCTTGGGACATCTTGGGCCGCTCCCTGCCTCCCCCCCCCCCCATCCCCTTCCCACACGCCCGCCTCCCCCCCGCATTCTCCCCCCTCCCTCCTGTCGCATCGCGGCCGGCGGATCAGGAATGCGAATCCCGCCGCCACCATTTCCTCCCCATCCCACTCCGCCTCTCTTCGCCACCCCACCCCTCTCTTTCCCCCCTACCGGACAGCAGTGCACAGTCACGGTTGCCAATTTAGAGATTTTGTCACTAGATTTAGCGAGTTTTTTCTTCTTTTAGCGACTTTATTTCTGTTACCTATTCCATCATCTCGCCATCGATTTTAATTACATCCGGCTAAATGTACGATCTGGCTCTTATTACTCACTATCATCATCAATATTATTGCTGTTTAATGCTTGTATATCCGCCGAGGCAGGTACTTGATGGGTCCCCATACTAAACGGCGCTATCCTTTTAAGCTTCGGACAACACTGCACAACACCCCGTACTGCAATAAGCTCCTCTTCAACTCCGTCTCCCTCTCTCTCTCCCTTCATTCCGTCCAACATCCTTGTCCTCCCCCTTCCTCGCCCGCCTAACATCCCCCCCCCTCTATCACAGTCATCAACATTCCGTTGCCACTCAATATGCCTTGCATCCACTTTTCCTTTGGATTTCTCCCAGCAAACTTCTCTCCTCCCATGCTTTCCCAGTACTTCGTTTGCTTTGCTTTCCATCCATTTCACTTGCACCCCATTTTTCTCCCCGCCAACATTCACCCTCACCACCATAAGACCACTCCACCTTTACTGCACGCATACCTTCTTCAAACTTTGGGCATGGAACTATTTTTTCCGGGGAAAATCATTTATGAACCAGTCACCATGAACGGCTCCGTCTCCTCTCGTCCTCATTGAGTCTCGTACGGAAGATGTCGGAGCTCGCCGCAATCCTCCCCCGAAGCAACGGGAAGGAGTGCTGCTTTTGCCCGGCATTTTAATCCGACCAACCCTTCGACATCTTAAGCAGCCCTTCCGTCAATGAATCCCTCCGGAGCTTCGCGAGCGTGTGCATTGAGCGCGCCCAATTGCCATTCCCTCCGCGTTCGTTCGTTCGTCCGCGTCCAGCTCCCGAGAGGGACGACTGAGGGTCGTAAAAAAGTCGGACGCTGCCACCCCCCCACCCCCTTCCCACATTACGCGGGAAAACATAGGGAGAAGTGCAGCAAAGACACCGAACTGTTCTCGTCTCGGTTTAGAGGCCGTCCGGGAAAGACGTTTCCTTAGAGAGACGTCCAAAATATCGTTAACCCGAGCAAAAATCGTCAAATTTAGTATTTTTAGAGGGATAACATTGAAAATTTCTTTTCCATTTTCTGTTTAGTGACTTCATTTGAACATAAAATTATTACAAAACCCTTTTCATTGCGAAAAGAGTGAATTTCAGCACGTGGGCTTTCTACAGTGTTTTTCGTGATTATAACATTCTCGAAAAACTCAAAATTTTGCAAATGTCACTCAAATATGACAAGGAACACTTAGGATTTGACGGTGATTACCAAGACATAAAAAAAATCGCGCTGCGTTTTGAAAGTATCGGATTTTTTAAAAATTTCATCTTAAAAGAGATTTTATCCCATCTCCTTTGACCCCAGGATTGGGATAGATTGAAATGAAAGGGTTAAAGAATGATAAAAAAAACCAACTTAAAAATGGAATTGTTTTCCTCTCCAACTTTCCTGGCTGAAGCTTGGGGACATTATTTCCTTCCATCTGTTTTCCATTTTGAAAACCCTCCGCAATTATGTAAATCAGAGAGGAATACGACTTTTTTGAACTTTTGGACAACCGAACCCCTCTTCCGAATTCGCGGATGCCCCTGATTGCTCGCGGGCGGCAGCGTGGTGGACTCAAAAGGGCCAAGGCTCGGCTGGCGAGTAGCGGAGAGAGAGAGGAAGAGAGGCGGGGACTCCGGGGAAGAAGAAATCCCGTCGGATTCCAGCGACCGGACGAAGCGAAGCCCGAGGCACGCGCGCAGAATCCACCGAACTATTTCGATGCACCCGCGATATCTTTTCCATTCCGAACCGCCGCGTCCGGGTGGACGCAGGGTGGAGTTTTCAAAATTGAGTTCCCTTAACGAGACTCGGAATGCCTCACCGACTGGATCGATACCCGTTTTCCAAAAAGAGACCCGACCGGTTGAAAATTTGAGAGAGATAGTGATTTGGAATTCGTTGGACGGTTGTTATTAAATCCCGTCGAATAAGGAAAGTAATTTTAAACTTACCGCTGAAGAATGAAGAGGTCTTCCTTTTCCCCCAAGGTTATGGACGTCTTTAAAATGGTAGAGTTATTTTCGTCTTAAAGGCGGGGCGGGGACGCGTACGGAGTGCATCAGATTGGAGACTCTAGAAAAGGAAATAACCTTTAAATAAATAACTGATAAATGAAGCGGTCTAGGATTCGCGAGGTCACCTAAAAACATTGAAATTACCCCAGGTGGAGTGATAGTTACGTAAGTAGTCGCAGGGGAGGTGCGCTACTTCCACCCGTGAGATGGCTCCGAAACTTGGTCCCTGAGTCTGGAGGATGAAAACAAATTAAAGGCTATTGGGATGTGGGTGTGGAGAAAGGAAGAAATGAAATGGGCCGAAAGGAAAAGGAACGAAACCCTAGACATGGCGGGGACAGAGAGGGAAGATTGTTGAGAGATATTCAAAGGAAGCAGAGAAAGTGTACGCTGCTTACATTGAGAGACAATTGAATGTTGGAGTCTTGGATGTGTGGAAGGGAGAATGATGGGTAAAAGAGGCAGGCAAGGAATAGAGAATGGACGACACGAAGGGAAGAAGGAAGTATGCGGAGCTGAAAATATGTGTATTGATTGTAATATGTGGTGTTAGTAATTTGGCACCGCGAACTACATTAAGTCACTCTTCAATTCCACGTACTTCCGTCCTCATTTCATTCCGTCCAACATCCTTGTGTCCTTCCCCTTCCTTGTTTGCTTGTCGTCCTCCCCCCTGCAAGGTGCGCTCTGAATGTAATGCCATTGAATTTCCCGCGCCGCTCCTTTTGATTGTAGTGAGATGAAATGACTTGGAGTAGGTTGGGAAGACACTAAGCTTGGCCACAAAATTAATCCCTGCTCTCCAAGCTGTGAAAGCAGTGGGACGGCCGTTGTGAACCACTGCGCGCCGACCGTGTCACGAAGAAAATGGAATCGACGATCGAGCAACGTTACGCGATCACTAAGTTTTGTGCTAAACTGAAATAATATCTAATGATTTCTGAGGCTTACGGGGACTCTGTCCTAATCACAAGTTTCGCGGTGGTTAAAGGCCTTTGAGGAGGGCCGGGAAGAGGTTCACGAAGGAAAAAGATCTGGGCGGCCGTCAACAAGGAAAAACCGACAACAATGTGGCTTGTTTCGATAATTGTTGGAATCTGACCGTCGATTGAGTATCAAGATGGTTGCCAAACAACTGAACTTGTCGTCAACTGTTGTGTTTCGCATTGTTGCTGAAGATTTAGCGATGAGGGAAGTGTGCGTGAAGCTCGTGCCCAAGGTGTTGTCAGGCGACCAAAAGACCAACCGAGCGAAATATTTCTAGTGAACTTTTGCATCGCATTGGAAATGAACCTGATTATTTGGACGTCATCACTGGTGGTGAAACCTGGGTTTTTGAATATGGCCCACAAACGAAACGCCAACGCTATGAGTCCCCGACCCAAACCCCCAGGCCCAAAAAGGCAAGAATGAGCAAATCAAAAGTGAAAAAAATGCTCATTGTCTTTTTCGAGAATAAGGGAGTGGTCCATAAGGAGTTTGTATCACGGTCTTCAACATCCCATCGCCGATCAAAGTACTCTGCTTCTCATCTGCATCTCTGCCAACTGTCTTCTCCCTTCCCCCACCATACCTGCTACGTCTTCATTTGCTTCTCTTTCTGTTTCGCATATCACCTTTTCCATCCCTCATCCCACTAACAACTGCAAAACTTCCACTCGGCGAGGAAAATAAACGAAGAGGTGCTAGGCATGGCGGAGGAGGAGCGGGGATTCATGTGAGGAATCAGAAGTAGGAAGGAAAGATGATGCTCGGCGTGTTGTAGTCAGGTTTTGTATTGTCAGAAGAAGCTAGAAAATACGAGTATAATTTTGTAATGGTGTAGTGTCTGTGTCTACCTAAACTGTAGAATACCAGATTTAATAATTCTACCGTTTAAGTTATGTTTTGAATGGACATAGTCTATAAAACGATACTTTTCTTTCTGGAAGATTGTGTATCCTGCGAGGGAGTGACATCGACTCGAATCTGCCGACTACGGCGTTTATATCGTATCTCCTCCTGGGTAGTCCAAGCTGCTGATCTGTGGAGCCATAATTATTCCCTTACTGTTCCAATCGAATTTAGGTGTTCTGTACCTTTCTAAAATACGTTATCTTGCCTGACCTCATCGTGAGTCATGAGGGTTCCATCGTAATTCTTCCAACATACCTGCCACGCTTACTCTTTCCTTGTACCCCTTTTTTATACAATATGGCAGATTTTCTTTCAGCTTATTTCAAATTCCTTCATAACATTTTTAACGTCGACCCATATTCGGAATAGGTACTTGCAACGTATTCTAAATAGGGCCTGACTAAATTGAGGGAACAACTCTCTTTTGTTTTTCATTACATTCTCCCAATACTGTCTAATGTATTCCAGTTTCTTGAAGTGCAACTTCACGTATGTAGTCACGATATTATCCAGAATACCTATTATTATCATAGGTAATCTGAGTGTCTAACTCCTAGGTGTCTTTCCAATAGCTATCCCTATCCATCTCTTTACCTAGCCGAACTCTTCTACGTTCTTGAAATTGCATAATTTCTGCCATTTTCCTTTCTCTCTTCAACCCTCATAATTGTGCCTTCTATTATGTCATTCGGTTAGCGGTTCCATCTTAGTGTATGCGGCCTACCCGGTTTTTTCCATTTTGCCAATCAAGTCTGTCCGCGTATATGCACTTACCTCGTCTTCCACTTCAATGCGCCACAATTCTAAGATTCATTTATCCAATAGTTGTTTACCATTCTCGTCAAACACCTCATCTGCAATTGCTTTAAGTTTTCTTGTTCCGTATTCCTTGAGATGGGGCTCACGGGGTTTTTAGCAGCCCTGCAAGAACCGCGGCCCCAAGACCAAGCATTTAAATATCGGGGTATGAGCGCACGGTGAATTTGGGATCTACGTTAAACCAGGAGGTGACTCGCAATTGGTTGGGTGTTCCGATCATCGGCCAGCAGGTTGTTCTCTGATTCATCTGAAAAGTGTGCGTGCACATTCTGTGCTAACGAACACATTGTATCACCGGTCGATCACCTGAGCTCGAATCATAAATCATCTCAATCAATCAATCACGTGGTGGCCTGCACACTCAACTTCATTCATGCGATTTCCCTTTTGGTTACCAAAGATCCGGACAACGCTTAAATATTGAAGGTAGTAAAATGTGTTGAATTACTCGGGTCTATTGAGCATAATTCTTGTTATCTTTGCCAAACATAATGACTAAAAGGTTTTGGGTACCCTTTTGCAGTTCATTCTTTAAGTTTTCGCTTTTAAAAACACGAGTTCTTCCGGGGAGGTCTGAATTTGGCGTAGCGGGCTCATCGAAGAGAAGAAATCGGAGTGATTACAAGATTTCCGCACTGACCAAAAACAATAGTGTCGAAAAAATACCACATATCCGCACGTGAGCGAAGTTTGAAAATTTTTTCCTATGAAATACGGAAGATAATTCAAAATAATGGCACTCATTCCTTTATCCGTATAATAGTTCAACAACCACGCTAATAACTACATTTTTTTCATATTTCAATGAGAAAAACAAGAATGGTATTTATGGAAATTCGTATTAGTTTTAATGAAAGTAGTTCTCAGATCCGCCGCTCCCTTGACATTTTTTTTTTGATTGGCGCCGCTGTCACGAGTTGGAGAAGGTCGAAACGGCCACTTCCGGTGGGTCAGTATGAGACCAAATTTAATCAATTTGTCTGCTCTTAATAAAAATATAAAATTTGGAGATGATCAGTTAACATTTTGTAGCTACTGTGACCTTGAAAAAACTTAAAAAATACGCGGGTATTGAATTAATTTGGGAAACAGTCAAACCTTGTTCAGGAACTCTCAAAACGTGTTTCAATCCCGAGGTCGAATGCTTTCATTCTCTCTAACTAATGTGGAGAAAGGACAAAATTTGGCAATGTTCTCTTAATTGAAATGTGGTGAGTTTTATTCAATGACAAGCGAAAAGTGGTCAGTTTTTACGAGGGTAGGCTGAAAACGAATGCGAACATGCTTGTAGACCACAAATAAAATGACCTTGAGAAGCACTCCTAGTGGCATGTGGAAGCAACATCCCCCGTCAACACGCATGCGCAGGTTTGAGGTTGTTACATTCATCCAGTGTATTTCGAGAAGCGGAAGTATGGAGACGTGCTCTTGTGCTATGTCAACGCGAGTTAAACAGCGTGCTGTTATCGAATTTTTGTCTTCACCTCATCGTCCGAGGTGTACTGATTACCCTTGAGGTGTCTCTTGGGTTGAGGAAAAAAATAAAAATCGCAAGGCGCAAGATCGGGATATTCCCTGTGTTTTTGTTTGTTCTCGTCTGTGAGAAGGCGTTGTACTCATCCTGCACAGATGGTTTTGCGGTATCCCAAATGTTCAATAATGAAGACGACACGTTCCTTGGATATTCCAATATGGTTTGCGATACGCTTTTGACTGATTCGCCGGTCATTTTGAATCCAATCTTCGACGAGTTTGCGATGTGTATCGTCTGTGGCAGTGATCGGACGTCCGCCGTGTGTCTCATAAATAATTATGACTTTTCCAGGCTCGCAACCACGACATTTTACTACCCATCGATTTACAGTAGACCTAACAACAGCATCGTCGCCACAAATAGCCTGTAAACGACGATGAATCTCAGTAGGAGCCACTTTTTCAGGTGTTAAAAATTCCATAAGAGCACGCTGTTTAACTCGCGTTGACACAGCACTAGAGTACGTCTCTCCATACTTCCGCTTCTCGAAATACACTGGATGAATGTAACGACCTCAAACATGCGCATGCGTGTTGAGGGGGAATGTTACTTCCAAATGCCACCAGGAGTTCTTATGAATGTCTTTTTGTTTGTGGTCTACAAGTATGTGTGTGCATTAGTTTTCAGCCTACCATCGTATATTGTGTTTTGGTGGTCATTTCATTTAGCTTCAGGAGAATTATTCAATAAAGCGAGAGGCCGGCAGTGAACCAAAGACCGAATCGACCCAATTCCTCCACACTTAATTTAATCCACAATTTACATTTTGTGGTAATTAATGCGGCGAGGTGACAGTGTTGGAGACGTCCTCGTGATTTGCACACACGCACGCCTGCCCTCTTCCATCCGAATTTCGCCTCCAACTTTCTCATCCCCTCCTCCCCCTTGAGATACCACTCTCGCTTCCCTAGTGCTCGCGGTGGACAAAATGGGGATTTTTTTCTCTCGAACTCCTCAGCCGCTGCCCATCGGGAGTCAATCAGATTGGCATCCCGTGATAGGGAGGGGTCAAGTGGACCGCGGTCTCTATCGCCCTCGTCCTTTGATGAAAGGCGGCGGCCGAGGGGGAGAGGGGAAAAAAACGTCCCTATGGACGTCCACCGGCCGCCATTCCCAAACAAAAAATGAATGTGACTCGACTGAAGACAGCCCAACTCTTCTCAAGGATCGTCCTTCGAAAGGCCCATTTTTTTATCTAGTGGGCTATTTGAAGGAATCTTCGTGGCCTAATTTTCAGCAATCATTAAATTTTTAAGTTGCAGCGAGTGTTAAAATGCGGCGAGTTCGCATTTCAGCGCTAATAGTCGTCCGAGTTCGAAGAACAAACCAATCACATCTGTCGAACATTGAATAAATAGAGACAGGTGTCTCCCAGACCTATAAGACGTTCAGGTACTCAACTTAGTCAACTTACTTGATTAAAATTCAAATTTTCGATGGTGAGGGCCGTGTTGATCGACCTTTTACTTCGCAACGCGTCGATCCTGGACAACTCCAATGTGATTCGGCGCCGTCCACCATTTCTCGCGTCGTTCAAAGTGACTCTGATCTTCCAAATTTATTCAGTCAGCAATCTTTTGTCTGCGCATGCAGAGATCATTGGGAACATTCACTCCGTTTCTTGATGATTTATGACTGCGCGTTTCAAAATCCTAGTTCCTGTATTTATGAAGAGTGATTAAATTAATATTTTACCCGTTCGCGCCCATTTCGTACACTGATTACGTTGGGACTATACTTACGTGCAGTTTTTAGGCATTCTATGAGATTCTTTGAGGTTTTTTTTAAACTTGCTTTATAATTTTTTTGGATTGGTTGTGAGGGTTCAATTTTTGAAACTATGCAATTCCAACTATTTTCCCACAAATTAATTAACATCAAGCTATTAAAGGCTCTTATGATCGTGTAATTGCAATTCTTACATTAATTATTGCGAACATGCTAACAGTTTCTCGTGAAAACGAATTGTAATTTCCTCGCGATCAATCCAGGCTTCTTCTTCTGGTAGTCTTTGCATGAGAGCATGTATAAAACCTTCGATCTTCGATATAGACGTCTAATAAAAATACAAAGAAAAGGCCCTTTTTTGCCATCGTCATCCGATAGATCGCAATTAGAGTTATAAATAGTGAAAACGCTCTCGAAATGACATGCTTGTACACCTGACATCTCGATGCAACCTCCTTAATAGATTTCGGAGATATCTGACCATTTTCGAATTTCTCTCGTTTTTTCTCTCTCTTATTTGCTGTTTGCACTGCTGTCAAGGGTATTGCAAGTTTTGGTCACTCGTGGCGCTAGAGTGCAAGCCACGGTCGTTCTTGATTGGATAACTAGAGAACAAGACATAGACCGTAGATTATTTGGTAACTTAAGGACTTCGACTGAAATAGATGAGCTTGGGTCATATGTTTCGTTGGGCCGAGATCTTAAGAAGTAATCTGATCGGATGCGAATCGAAGCCCTACCCTAACATGATATAAGACTACCAATGGTAAAAGTCCATTTATTAAGTAACTTAAAAGTCAACGTTTCTAGAAAATCTTTTTAATTGATATACCTCGTTGAATGTTGAAAAAAAGAAGAATTTGAAAATATTAAATAAAGAACCCATATTGATGGAGAGATGAAGTTGCTTTCAGTAACGTACATTTTAACTTGATTCCGTGGGGTATTTAATGTACAAATTGAATTTATATTTAAATATATTTTTGCCACTCAATCGCGAATGGATGAGTTATGCAATTTATTAATAAACTCTCATCAAACTGGAGAGTGATGACCCCTTTCGGGAGGATGGAGGAAAGCGAGGCGCAGCATCCGTGGACCGATGTCATGTCAACGCGTCGCATCGCTTCGCTGACGATGTTTGTTGATCCTCCGCTTCGCCGAGGGACGGCCTCAGTCGAGGGTGTTCAACCCAAGTCCACCGCCGACCAACTCTTCACAAGTAGGCAGGCGAAACAACTCATTTCACCTCGATGGTGTCGGAGCGTCGATTGAAAACCTTGCGTATTTTTTCTTGTCATCTAATAATGTAATTTAAAGAGTTTAGAAAAAAATGAAAGAGTTTTTCTCTGAATGAATGATCGGATGGAGTTAAGAGAAGTAGAAAGTATACATAGCTATGTGTTATTGCAATAAATGATATCAGGTCTGCGGACAATTCTGTGTAGTTTTAGTGGGAGCTTATGGTAACAGTGGTGTATCGTCCCAGGGTCCATAAAAACCCATCTCTAACCAGTTAGAGTGCTGCCAATATTAATAATTTAATACAAAATGTAGACATTTTCTCCCGCAGTCTCCACTGTGTGCAATATTCTGGCGCTTCGGAAGTGCTCTGGTACTTTTGGAAAAAGAATCCTTGTTGCTCACTATACCTCCCACGCACCGCCTGCGAGGGGAATATTTCTCTGTCGGACATAAAAAGAGTTGCCTCCTCCCGTCGACTCCCATAGCGGTCCATAGGTCACTAGGGCAACGTGGAAGAAAAGCGAAAGACATATATTTTTAGTATCTTTCCCGCGCCGCTCCTATTAGTTGGAATGGAATCGAAACACTTAATGTAGGTGGGGGGGCACTAAGCTTTGCCGCGAAACCTCGGTCTCAGTGCTCTCCAAGCTATGGAAGCGGCAGGAAGTCAGTTGTAAACCCCGCGCCGCCCGTGTCACGAAAGACCAATCGAGCGGAAATTTCAGGTGAACTTTTCAACGTATTGAAAATGAACCTAATTATTTGGACAACGTCATCACTAGTAATGAAAACAGTATTTTAATACGACCCAGAAACTAAACGCCAAAGCTGTGAGTGGCCCACCGACCAGTCCCCCAAGCCCAAAAAGGCAAAAATGAGTAATTCAAAAGTGAAAACAATGCTCATTCTCTTTTTTGACAGTAAAGGAGTGGTCCATAAGGAATTTGTTCCTCAAGGACTGACAGTTAACGCTGCCTACTGCGTGGACGTGCTGGGAAGACTGCGAAAAAGGGTCAACAGGACGAAAAAAGACATCTCCGCTACCTGGCAACTCCATCACGACAACGCGCCTTGCCACTACGCGCCACGAGTCGACGAGTTCCTGGTCAAACACCAGGTGCCAACGCTGACTGCAGGTCGAGCCTTATCATTTTGCTAGACGACAATTGTGCCTGACTTGATCGAGGAGAGTATGTTATGTTGGTAACGTTGTTTAGGTACTTCCTAGTGCACACCTAAGTTTGCTGGGGTGGCAATATTGGGTCACCACACTTAGCTTTCAATATGCGATGAACTCGAAGGGTTTCAGTCCTTCACTGCTTAAAAAAATGGCGTTCCTCCCTTGTGCATTTTGCAAGTGGAGTCGCCATTCTTATCTGTTTTTTTCTTGCGTCGCAATTTTACGTTCTGGCACCATGCTACCAACTATGGACCGCTCCTCAAAGTACAAGGGTCAGTAAACGAACATGAATATGGCGTGGTGTCTCGATTTCTCAGCATATTTTTTTAAGTTTTCGTTCGATTCGCCCTTGCATGTGCATTTGGAAATATCTCCGTGTATCCTTGATTTGTTAAATGAGGGTTTACATAATTTCCCCTATATCCAAATAATGAGTCAATGGGATCGCCACGTTCCGCTCGATGTCAGTTGCGTGTGTACAGCCATTGATTCGCCATTTGGCCTTGGGGGGGCGATTACGTGGGTCCCATGGTAAGGGATGACAATGAACGCGGCCCGTGGTCTCTGGCAGGGTCCATTCATGCGCCACTCTCTTATTCACTGCTGGACCTGTAATATCGCAGCTCTTAAAATGGATATCCCTAAAATTTTATTGACTCGTAAAATAGAACCGGGCACAAATGTTTCTTGATGATGCTCGTATCTGATCATTATTATGTTTTCTAAAGCTCAAATTTAATTATCTTTGTTTTGGATGAATTAATATTAGTGAAAAATCATTTGAATTTTTTTAACCGCTACTATACTTACTGAAAGCTAAAAAACGATTTTCAAGTCCTCTGGAACCATTCCTAAATCTAATATAAAACTTTCACACTCGTTACCTTGTAATATTGGCAAGCATCACCTGCTCCACCATTTGACACCATCCGTAGACTGCCCATGTGCAAATAATAAGAACTTCTCGTAGTTTTAGTACGACCGAGGCAAAATCTAAATCAAATGCGCTCATATTCCATTCGGCATCTTTTGCATTGCATTTATCGTATTGCCTAGACTCTAATATTTATATCGGGAAAACCTTACAGTAATGCCTGACAAAGGAATAATGAAAGTTATTTCATCTAATTAATTGTGAATTTCAAGTGTTTTTCCTTCTCTTAAATCCCTGATATTCAAAATCTTAAGCCAAATATTGACGACTCAAATGTTTCTCGTTTTTTAATCTGGAATTTTCTTTTTTATTCTCGTTCTGCTATCTAAAATTTTACATGAAAAAGAGCTAAAAGCTATCAACAATTAGATGCTGGCAGAAAAATTATCGAGATTTAAATTTTAAAAATAATTTGAGATTTATCGACCTAGCCTCAAAGATGGGTCAAGAGCGAAGCCAAGGTGGCTGTTGGTTTGCTGAATTTCTGAATTCCCGACTTTTCCCCAAATTTCCCGTCGGACATTATGTCCATTTCTGGCATTTCTCCCGGCTGTTTGGAATCGTATTCCGTACCTCTAGTGGTCCGTGCCACTGGATTGCCGAAATCGGTCCTGCCACACTTTTGGTATCTGTCAGGGTCAGCCCGCGCGATGGCCTCGTACCAAACACTAGGTAGTCTCGCAAACGAAAAGAAACATCGCCTTTAAGCGTAATTCCCGATTGGCATTTCGCATTCGCCACGAATAAAAAAATCTGCCTTCTTAAGGCGTGTTTGAGGTAATTGAGTAATTGCTGATATTCCCGTCTGTGTAATCACCCTTACTGCTACCTAGTTGGTTCTGGATTCAAGTGAGGTCGACCTCACCTCACGTGTTTACCTACCCTGTCTTAGCGCCATATTTATCAAGAAAACTACACCCGGCACAAGAGAGTACCTTGAACAGGGGATTTCACGCGAGGTTTTGCGAGAAAAGTGATGGAAGCTCCTCCATCTTTCAATTTACGTCCGACGCCTCCAATTTTAACAAATTATTTGTTCGGCTACCTATTCCGGTCTTATAAATGCCATTACAACAAGGTAGAAAATTGTTACCCGAAGAAATCTTAGCCCTAAGGGGCTAGGATTTCTACGTGTCTAGCTTCCTTGTGGTCATGTGTGATTCCATCAACCCAAGTAATCAACCGGGGAAGGTTGGTTTGATTGGTGAGGTTAGAGGTAAATTCGTTATTCATTACTCTTGATCTCTCTGTTCTTTTTGACATGATTTCTCTTGGCGTAGTTCGAATGGGATAGTATATAATCTCAACATCACTGCTAAAGAGATATCCTTTCAATATGTGCAAGAGATTTAACCTGTTTTTTAACCTTCGCTCCGTCAGTGATTCCCAGCTTAGCTCCTCTAATATTTTGGATACGCAACTAACGTTATCACAACAATGTTTTACAAATATATCTCCTCTACGGTGCACGCGATCCTATTGGGCAATAAAACCAATTTCGTGAGGATCCCATAGCAACTTGCAGCATCTTCTAAATGAGGCCTTACCAGCAACAGATAACATTTCTCTTTCACCCTTTCATCACATTTAGCAAGTATCCTTCTAATTAATCCTATTTTTTTTATTATCTTGTCCCTATATTCCCCGCATGTGTGTCATCCAGGAGAGGTTGTTAGTGAGGGTAACGCCTAGCGTATTTAATCGTGTCTTCGCGTTCCATTTCGGGGTTCCCAATGCAGTAGGCGTTCGGTGGGCAATTTCTCTTTTTCCAAAAATTTATCACTACGCACTTTTTTTGTAGGTTTTATTCTAATTTTAATTAATATTATTCCCGGGATTAATATATGGGAATTCCCAATTCGAATACCAAAATCTCATCTTCTGTTCTGGAAATAATACGGCCGTTTTTTCCCCCTTCTATGACCGAAAGTCTGAAAAAATTGAATTATCTCCGATTGTTTCGACCGCATAACCATTTACCGCAGGCGTAGATAATGAAGAATTTGCAATCCGCCGTTAAAAAAATTATTTCTACATCTCACTTTCTACACTCTAGCTGCCCTAATATTTTGGATGCGCTACCAAGGTTATACACTAGAAAGTTTTGCAAATCTCGCTCCTGCCCTACGCTGCACGCGATCCAATTCGGCAATTAGTCCAACTTCGTGAGGATCCTATACACTTACAGCATATTCCAAATGAGGCCTAGCTAGTGAGAGTAAAATTTCTCTTTGACCTGTTCATCACATGTACATAGTACTCCTCTAATTAATCTTAATTTGGGTAGCTTGTCCGCATATTCCCCAGATGTGTTTCACACAGGAGAGATCGTGAGTGTGATTGGCACTTAATCATTAAATCGAGTCTACACTTTATATTCCAACGAGCTCTATACTATGAGAAATTCTCACTTTAATAGGGTTATAAGCGAAGGATTTGGGTTTGTAATTCCGTGGGCCGCATGAGATCACCAAGGAACATTGCTGCCCGCAACGTTTCGGCTCAAGGAAGGCTCCATTACGGCGTCATATGTAACGACCAAATGTCACGAAGTACGAACTCGAGAACTCCAAATCCTAATGTAAGACCTGCTCGGGGAACAATTTTTTTTCGTTCAACTTCCACCTTCCACCAGAAAATCGCGGAAACAGTCCTCATTTTTTGCCATTGCTAAATAAATTATTTGACTAATGCCATAAAGATGGCTGTGGCGAAAGGCAGGTATGTAACGATTAAAATGGTTCGTCTCGACTTGTGCTTTTTGGTGTCCAAACTTTAAATGATTTGAGATTAACACTGTTACTTTTGGAAAACGCGTTCAGGAAGCGTGTTCTTAAACCACCGAGAGAATCTTTTACGTTTTGTTTTAGTTGAGTAAACAGGGAGGGAAGTCATCGCTGGGATTCCTATAAATATAATGGAAGTCAGAAAAAATAACAACTAAAAGAAATATTTATGTTAACACAATTTGTTCCATAAGAATGTCGATCATAAATTTATGAAAATTCAATTGTAACGTTCTTACTCTGGCAAAAAAATAAATTGATTTGATAATTCATCGGTTTATCCCCATTTTCTCTTAGATTCTTATATCTATCCTGAAAATATTAATTTTTGGAAAATTGAAAAAGAATTACGCTCTTAAAAAATCGAATATTAACTTTTTTCAGGACATTACAGGGTCACGGACTAGAGCGTTGGACTACTGACCGGAGGGCCCGGGTTCGAATTCCGTGCAAGTCTCTCTGGGCACCTACAGCTCCATCCAAGCTATGTGATTGTTCGGGAAGTCTTTCTGGGAAACCATAACCGGCACAGGGAAAGGAACTGGCCCCCCTACCCAGATGTGTGAATTTCACACGCCGTATAGGGCTTGGTACTGGGTGAACTCTACCATCACCTACCAAACCAACCTTCGGGTTGATTACTGTGTTTATGGTTTTCTTATTGACATTAAATGCATCGGTCAGTACAAGTTTAACGGGCAGGATATGGGCTTCTAGACCTAACACTAATGGGCCACTGATACATCTTGTTTTTCAAAGCAGATATACTCCATACACGAAGTCCGCTCCTTCAAAAATAATAATATTATACAGTTTTTATTCCACATGGGCCATTTAATTATTCCTGGACCAACGTCCATATCCTTCAATTGGTATGACGTCGTGCTTAGTAGACGCCAAGTAAATACGTTTGCTATGGAATCAATAAACCGTATTTAATGTTTTGTTATTTCATCTGGGCCAACTCGCCATTTTGCCCGATTGCCTTTTTCATCGAATTTTATCGAAACCTACCCCATCGTCTCGTATTACCATCCTTAGTGAATTTTATTGACTAGAAAAATCGACTAACCCTTAATTTACTACTCATCAAAAGATCTCTGAACCCGAAAACCCTTCCCGTCACAGCCTCGGAGGACTGATGTTGATTCGCGTATACATTCCACTCTGTTGTGAGTCCGACCGGGTAGTTTTTGTGGGAGAGGAGTCTTATCTGCCGTAAGTGCTCCTCCTTTCCCTACGAGGACCAAGAAATCGAGGCAGGGCAGAAGGTGTGGCCATAACAAGTTTTTTGAGCCCAACTGCATGTGGCTTCCCTTCCATATGCTGCTGAGCACCCGAATGGCCATTTAGCAAAGGATCCCCTGCCCATCTATGGATACTTTTTTATTCAAGGATCTTCAAGATAGGCATCTCTAATAGCCTTCAAAAGTGGGCACAGCTTCCAATAGCTCTCCTCTTTTTCTACCGGAATGGCAGCATCATCATCTAATAATTTAATATTCTTTAAAATCAGTTAAAATATGTCTCTTGCTGCCATGTGGCCAGCATTCAAAGGATACCGAGTTAGTTTCTCCCAGCATGTCAAGGGGGCCCTAAAAAGACTGCATACCTTGTGTCCGCTCTCCGGAATTTAATAATTTCTTTTCCAGCGATTACCCTTAACTTTCCTATCTGTCGCACATAATTAATTTTTGTAAAATTCTACGTTTCAAAAAAATATGTAACATATTGAAATGTAATGAAATAATTGACTTTGTTAAGCAAATTCCATAAAGTTACGCCTGAGACAACAAAATATGTAACCAAATTACAGTTAGAATAGTATTGAAAGACTTCTTCACTGAAGATATTCTGACCGTATCGAATGAAGATCGCTTGTTTATGTTTTATCGTGGCTCTCCATCGTATATCGCAGCGTTTCTTGAGCGCGCTTCTCTCCTGAAGATGCCGTCTGGGACACGAGCGACAAGTAACAAGTGAAATAAACGGTCAACCCACAGACCACCTTGGGAGTCACCAGAGAACAGAAGCGCCATTAGGTAGAAACTAAAGCACTGAAATAGACTAGGTATGAGTATTTTAGATAACACCCACCGTACATGTCGGTCAGGGGAAAAATATTTTTCCTTATCTCCGATTGGCGCCCTTGCGCTGTGGGATGAATGAAATCTCCAGATTACGTTTCACATTATTCCGTATTTAAGGCCTAAGAAGAGTCAGCTTTCCATTTTCTTCCTCATCGCCTTCTTTCTTTCAAATAAATTCGGTTCATGAGTCGATTTTCGTTACTTTTTATGTAAACCCTGGATGTCATTCATGGTAGTGCGGAAATGTTCATGTCTGATAGATAGACGCCGTCGGGCCTTGTGCTGGGTGAACTCTACCAAACCGACCTTCGGGTTGATTACTGTGTTATATATAATATACATAGATATATAAATTTATATTTAGAATGGAGAAGGTAAAATGCACAGAGAAGAAAACAAATGAGGAAGTACTTAGTATGGTGGGCGAAGAGAGGGGTTTGCTGGGCGAAATCCTATGGAGGCAGGAAAAGTGGATGAAGGGGTTATTGACCGGCAGTGGGATGTTGAAGACTGTGATAGAGGGTAGAATGTTGGGCAAAGGAGGAAAGGGAAGGAACAGGATAAGGATGTTGGACGGGATGGAGGAAGAAAGTACTCAGAGATGAAGAGGGACCTGATATAGAGTAGGATGATGGATTTTGTGTTTTGTTAGGAGTAATAAAATATTTGTTTGGTAGTTGTGCTTACAGCTTCTTACATTTCAGTAATTTCTTGATAACTTTTACCGCACTTGACGCAATTTTTTTTTTTTTAAGGTAATCTACCGGTTAAGGTAGGTTTTTGGATGGACACAACTACCAAACAAATATTTTCTTACTCCTAACAAAACACAAAAAATCCATCATCCTACTCTATATCAGGTCCCTCTTCATCTCTGAGTACTTTCTTCCTCCCTTCATCCCGTCCAACATCCCTATCCTGTTCCTTCCCTTTCCTCTTTTGCCCAACATTCTACCCTCTATCACAGTCTTCAACATCCCACTGCCGGTCAATACCCCCTTCATCCACTTTTCCTGCCTCCATAGGATTGCTCCCAACAAACCCCTCTCTTCGCCCACCATACCAAGTACTTCCTCATTTGTTTTCTTCTCTGTCCATTTCACCTTTTCCATTCTTCTCCACACCCACATTTCAAAAGCCTCCAGTCTACGTCTATCCTCCTGCTTCAATGACCACGTTTCCGCGCCGTACATAGCTACGCTCCATATCAAAGTTTTTACGAGTCTTTTCTTAACATCCTTACTCAAAGTCCCCGTCATCAACTCCCTCCTCCTTGTGAAAGCCTCTTTTCCTAGCGCAATTCTTCTCCTTACGTCCCTCCTACTTTGACCCTGTTGGTCCAAAACACTACCGAGATACGTAAACTGTTCTACCTGCTCTAGTTTTTGCCCTCCTATTTTAATGTTAAGCTTGCCCTTTTTCTTTCTAGAAAATCGCATAACCTTTGTTTTATTAATATTGATTCTCATCCCATACCTGTCGCACTGAATTTCCAATTCACTCAGCAATGCTTGCAGCCCCTTGGCTGACTGACAAACTAAGGCTTGGTCATCAGCAAACCTAACTGATTTTACGAATTCCCCGCCCACTTTCATTCCTACCTCGAGTTCTTCCCATGCCTCTTTAATCATTTCCTCTGCATATAGGTTGAACAGCAACGGTGATAATGGGCAACCCTGCCTCACACCCCTTCCTAACACTGCCCATCCTGACTCCCCGTTTCCCACCCTCACCTGAGCAGTCTGAGACATGTACAGGTTGCGGATTAGCCTCCTTTCCCTCCAATCTATTCCTATTTTCTGCAATATACTCATTAGTTTTTCCCAATTCACCCTATCAAACGCTTTTTCGAAATCTACGAAACAAGCAAATACCTCCTGGTTGTGTTCTATATTCCTCTCGATTAATAATCTCATTACTGCAATGGCATCACGCGTACCTCTCCCCTTCCTAAACCCAAACTGATCATCCCCTAAGTAATCATTTGCCCTACTCTCTATCCTTTTGTTTATGATCCTGAGAACAACTTTAGCTGCGTGGGATATCAAACTAATTGTCCTGTAGTCCTCACATGACGTGGCCTTTACCTTTTTCGGTATAGGAACTAAAACTGATCTCACTAAGTCTTCCGGCCAGATTCCCTCCTCATAAATACTACGGATCAGCCCATATAGCCTCTTCCTCCCACATTTTCCTAAGCATTTTAAAAGTTCCACGGGAATGTTATCTACCCCCACGGCCTTATTTAGTTTCATCTCCCTTAATGCCCTTTCTATCTCATGGTCTAGTATGCCTGGACCTAAGCTGTCCTCCTCTACGTCATTTTCTTTTTCAATGTCTAACTTTGTTGGTCTGAGTTCTTTACCATACAGTTCTTCTATATACTCCTTCCCAGTAACTCATTTTTTAAATCTGCATATATAAGAGGATGCCAATTCTTGCCCTTCATCCATCTCGATATCCCACCATTCTTCCCTCTCATTACCGTCTTCACTATGCCATTGCCTCTCAAGGATATCCTGCGTTCTCTTTTCCTGCCCCATTCAAATGTCTCCCTATCGCTATCCCTCTGGTTCATCTATTCCTAGAGTTTCATTGCTTCTTTTCCTTTCCGTTCATTTCATCTTTTCCATTCTTCTCCGCGCGGTCATCTCAAAGGCCTCCGAAACCACGCTCATCCCCTTGGCTCAACGACCAAGTTTCCGAACCGTTCAAAACAACATTCCAAAGGAAAGTTTTCACTGTTTTTTTTCGCGACTTTACCTAAGGTGCCTGTCATCAGCTCACCCGCCCATTAAATTTTGGCGAAACAATCATGAAAATATCGGAAATAAGAATTCAGAAGGATAATGACAGCCAACACCACGGACTGCCGATCGATGAATATCAAATTTCCTTAAAGTTGAATCTCTGTGATTATTCTTTCATCATCTACACGTGGATACTTAGAAGAAGGCCTATATTTTAGGGAGGCTGGCGGAGTGGGGAGTGGGGAGTGACACCGCAGTCGCTTCTGGAACCAGTTATTCTCATGACGGTCCTAAACTTCGACATTACTTTATCTAACAAGGGTATGAGTGGAGATTGCATGCAGATATATTTTGACGGCTGACAGTTGATTCATGAGTTTTTTTTCTTTGCGCGATGTAAAAAATAGCGGTTCCTAATTCACATTAATTAAAGGTTCGCGTAAGAAAAATAATGAAGTGAGGGAAGCCTTGGGCCGGGACGACACGCTTTTCCAAATATGTCCGAAGGTCAAGGTGGCGGAGAGGCAGGACGAGGGGACACCACTGCGGCAATACTATATGTGTCCGGATCGCCCAAACAAAGGCATAAGATTCCCTGGGATTGCTTCGTTTTCCTCGCGGCTTCGCCCGAATGTGTTGTCCTTGGAGATTAGGATTAAAGGCTGTCGTAAGAAATGATTTTCATGACATCGGCTCAGGAGAGAGCTGTTTGACGGATTTCTAGGTTTGGGCGATCGCTGGTTTGGAAGTATCTCCAGGAAATTAAGACACTTAATGTCTTTCGAACGATGCTGCTCAATTGAAGAGGGAAGCTTGGGCTCTTAACGAATGAAGCCCGAATTCATCCGCTGAGACTTGGCGAAAAAGGAATTCGCTGGAAGGAAAAGGGTGACAAAGCAGCAGATTGAAGATGATAGATAAGATGGTTGCTGACTTAACATGAAGCGTAGCACTTAAATGGATGTGAAACCTTGTCTCTGGGGCAAAAGAATCAACGATGCAACGATTTGAAAGTGTAGAAATCATTCGCCTTGACCGGTATTCGAACCCGGATCCTTCGATGCCCAACCGAGCGCTTTAGACAGTCAAGCTACCGAGGCGTCCTCTTACACTCCACGATATGGGTTCGATTCCCGGTCAAGGCGAATGATTTTTACGCTCCGAAATTGTTGCATTAGTGAATGACTCAATTAAAATCTACAGTTGCAGAATTTCCCTCAGTTTCTTGGAAGTATCAACAATGTTTGAAAGGTTTTGATTGGTGGACATGGAGGCGAATGTAAGTGACATTATAAATCGATATGGAGGCTAATGAAGACTTTTTAAATATACTGAGAGGAGGGAGAATGTTGCCGGCTAAATTCCTAGCTAGAGGTTTAAGAAGTGGGTATGGGAACACAGAACCATAGGGGATGCTTGAATCCTGGAAGTGTATTAAATGAATAGGTAAGGAAGGTACATGAAGAAGCGAGGAGATTTTTAGACGGCATGAATGCGAGTAGAGAAGATCCAAAGAACTGCAGAAGGGTATTTATTGCAGGAAAAAGAAAGTTCGAGGATATGTAGTTGATAGTGGTCAATCTAAACCCTAACATCTCTTGGTGATTATATTTTTTTATTATTTTAACTAGACTTCACAGTAAAGGTTTAGAGCTTACATATTGGGAAAAGCGTAGAATAATGATTTTCAAATAAAATTAATCATGCGGGTTCATCAAGTTCTTGATTAGATGGTCAACATTCCCTTAGGTTTTCGGTTCATAAAAGAATTATTTACGTTCAAGTTCGCTGCTGGTAAGGCACTTATGTAATTTTTCGAATTAAAGTTCGCCAGAAATCGTGTTTGGCAATCAAATAAAATCGAATAGTAAAAATATCATTCGGCGGTAAGACTTAAAATGAAAGAAGAACATTTTGATACCATATATTGGTGCTTTTTACGTGGCCATTACTCCCAACCGGTTCCTTTCCGACTCCTACAAGTGGCAATGTTGGATTTGGGTGTGGTTGATTTCAGTTTCAATGTTTTCGTGTCTGGTTTCCGTTACATATCTATCTTCACCGCGTGTTGGGGGATAATTTTATTCTGTGAAATCGAAAGTGGGTTTTCACAATGATTGTTGTTTTGGAAATAAAAAAATCGAATGAATATTCATTGCCTCGTTTGAATTTTCTTTGTTTTTTTTACGCTAGCCGAGGTATCGGCGTAATCGGACTCGTATAGAAATGTTGTTTATAGATGCATTAAAAAGCCCGTTAGTGTTCCAGTTCCCCCAATCTCTCTGAGCATTCTTCATTTTTGTCTTATGGAGATCGAACGAATACAATACGGTCGTATGGAACTGAGAAATTCGCGGCGATCGAGACGTTAAACGTAACCCCTGCGTATTACTAATATCATCTAATGTCTCGAGGAACTTTAGGGGATAGAGAACTGACCACAGTAATGAATTATCTCTGTCCACTTTCGCGAATTAATTATTTTGTTTTTAAATCTCGACCCACATAAAAACTATTCTTATTATCATCTTCAACGATCGCATTCTTAATTATTTCGATGCTTCCATGTTAGGTAAAGTCGGATTTCAGTTTATCACAATCGTATTTTGTGATTCAGGGAGGGTTTTGCAAGTATTATATGCTTATACAATTAATATATGAGCATTGAATTTGCTATTGTTTATCTTGCCTCGTGTATTGAGTATTCTCTTTACCACCGAGCGACGGTTTAATATATCGCAGAGCTCTGTTCACTGGAACGAGTTCAAAATCTCTCGAACCCTGAATATTTGACGACCTTTCGGCCAACGTGAACTTTTCCTATGCCGACATTGTGTGCGCATGTATAACTCGACGGTGAGACAATTGAATGCTGTGAGGGAGCAATCTCCCCTTTGATGGACCGATGAGACCAACGGAGAAAAGTTGCCGCGAGATTTAATTGCGATACATAAAAGTGAGTCTGGAAGTCAGGAAGAACTGTGTCAGTGATTTTGGCCATGGTCGTCATCTTGGGTCGACTCCAGTACAACCATCACTGGAGTCGAGTGTGAAAAACGTCTTTTTAACTTTCACGGATGTACCGTGAAGTACCACTGAAGAAGTAGAAGGAATAACTACACTCGTAGAAAATAATCAATGGACTAATACCTATTAGCAGTATATTTGTAGTCTGCCGGGACATTAACCTTCCGTCATTTTATTGAGACTCCTATTGCGTAGGAAAGCCGGAAAAAAATTTTCGATGTTTCGTGCGAAAAAAATCCTTATATATTCGCTAAGTACTTGGGACGCGCATGCACTGGCATCGCTCCCGTACCCTCATCCCCCTCCTCCTTCAAACGCCCTACCCGACGACATCCTGCTACTCATAAAACAGCGCAACAAGGCCCGCAGACAATGGGCGCGAACCAGGGATGGCGCCTATAAACGGCGTTATAACTTTTTCGCGTCCTGCGTCAAACGCGAGATCAGAAATCGGTTTAATGACCAATGGAGAGACAAACTCGACAACCTTTCCTTCGACGACGGATCCCTTTGGAAGGTTGCTAAGCAACTGACCAAAAATGGCCGTCCAGACCAGCCCATCAGGCATAACGACAACCTGTACTTCGACGCCAATGACAAGGCAGAAATCCTAGCCAACGCGTTCCAGGAAACCATGACTCTTAAAACCGACTGGCCAAGGACGCGGGAGGACGAAGAAGCCGAGGCTGCTGTAAGTAGCTTAGGTCTCCTTCCGACTCCTCCATTCCAGCCGGTCACTGAGACGGAGCTTAGAATGACAATAAAGTACTTAAACCCGAAAAAAGCCCCGGGTATTGATGACATCTCAAACAGGCATTTGAAGAACGCGCCACTGCCGGCCGTTCGTCACCTACTGGGCTTATTCAATAACTGTCTTTCCTCTTGCTACTTTCCAGATTCCTGGAAAATAGCAAAAGTGTGCCTGCTTGCCAAACCAGGCAAAGACCCGACAATTCCTCTCAACCGCAGACCTATATCTTTACTTTCCTCTATCTCTAAACTGTTTGAATCGATTTTGAAAGCCCGTCTAGACCTCTTCCTACGGACCAATGACGTAATACGACCGGAACAAATGGGATTCCGGGAAGGACATTCCACCTCCCTGCAGATACTCAGACTAGCAGAGTATATCAGCCACGGCATGCAGAACAACCAACACACTGCAGTGTTGTTCTTGGATGTGGCCAAGGCTTTCGACCAAGTCTGGCATGATGGATTGATACTTAAATTATTTAAAATCGGGGTTCCATTGCATCTCATCAAGATGTTCCATAGTTTTCTCGCTTCACGAGCTATACATGTCGCCGAAAACGGAGCTCTGTCAACCGGGAAACAAATAAATTGTGGCGTCCCGCAGGGCGCCATATTATCTCCTACTCTCTTCAACTGCTATGTCAACGATCTTCCTTCTTCTCCACAAACTCAAACTTTCATGTTCGCCGACGATACTGCTATCGCGGCAAGATCTTGGAGCGGCACGTGTGCCTTCCGAAAGATACAAAACCACCTCTCTTTACTTGAAAAGTGGACCGTCAACTCGAAAGTCACAATTAATGCTGAGAAAAGTGTTGTTGTCGACTTTCGGAGGAGACGAAGCTATTTCCCAAAAAAACCTCTAACCTTTCAATCCGTGCGTATTCCGACGAAATTGTCACACAAATTCTTAGGGATACACTTCGACTACAGACTGACATGGGCCACGCACGTACAGCATGCCTTACACATCGCTCAGGGCACAAGAGCACTTCTGTCTCCACTCTTGTGCTCCAAATCGCGCCTCACGCACCGAACCAAGATTAGACTGTACCTTTCGTATATCCGTCCCAGGATGCTGTACGGCTGCGAAATTTTCGGGAACGCGACAAAAACAGACAGAAATCGCTTAGAAACATTCCAAAATAAAATACTTCGCTACCTCACAAACCAGAGTAAACTCGTCCCAATACAAGAGATCAGAAACGCACACAAAATACCTAAAATACACGACTTCATTCGAGCGCAAGCTGAACGACTCGAGAGGTCCCTTCCACGTAACACGCTTACAAAAAATATATGGGATTACTCCCTACACAGGAAACGCCGTCCGAGCTACAGACTACCAAAAGAAATTTTATTTCGGTAACATTACCGAATTCTTTCCTATGACTTTCTTTCTTATATATGATTCAAAAATTAATATGTATTTGAGCCAGGGTTTATGTATTATGTTTAAGGCATTGTGTAACTGCCATTATATTATCATTTTATTTTGTTATCATTGAATGTAAAAAAAAAAAAAAAAAAAGTCTCTTTTGAAAAGAAAAGTAAAGAAGGAAAAAAAAAAGGTCAAAAAGAAAAAAAAAATATAAATCCAATGGATAAAAGAAAACAATAAAAAAAAAACAGAACAAAAGAGAAAAAAATATATATCCTGTATAACCAAAAATTAGACCAGAATCGTAAGTTAATTTTAAGTTTTTAGACTAGTAAATGTTTTTCCGTCCTGTTGACGAGTTTTTGGGCAAAATGTCTCGGCCCTTAGAATTAAGCTAATTTTAGTTCTTCCTTTAAGTTAAGGCCAATTGCCAACCCACTAGAGGTCTTTCTTTCAACTTCTCCTTCACTAACACTGGAAAGGTACACGTTCGCCATTTACACATTCGATCGCCATTGTTTCCCCTGTGCGAACTGCACAAACACTACCGCTGAAGGGGTGGACGTTGTCTCACCGAAGCAGCGATAAAAATGAGGGCAAAAGCCCAGTCAATAGGGGGTCTGGTCTGGCCAGAACAAGCAATTGAATCAACTACGCGAGGCAGCGACATACTCGGCATTTTTGAGATTAATATGCCACGCTTGTTACCACCAGTATTTCATGTACGTACGGTACTTGACCGCAACTCCCCCCGTGCTGTGCTGTCCTCGCGTCGATGTTCTACGCCCTAGCACGCACCACGTCGGTCGGTGCCTCTCAAGGTGTCTTGCGGATGTGTGAATAGAGAAAAGTAAAATAATTTAGATAAATTTCACGCTGTGAAGTTCAATCTCAATCAGCCGCTTGACGGTGAAAACACTCAACTGGGAAAACAATTGCAGCAGTGGCTGGTTTTGATGCTTTTAGTTGAAACCAAAACACAAGTCTCAAATTGTTTACGACGTGCAGTTCCCGTCCTCTAATGTAAGATAAAAAGAATAGAGAATCCTAATGCTTTCAGTATTTCCGCTTCGGCAGTTCACTTTTTCAGATGAATAAGTCCCAAACTCTTATCTCCGTGAATAACCATATTGAAATGTACCGTTGATGTCAGCGTTCTTGATGGAGCAATTGGCATTTAAGGTACGCATGGAATTAATAGCTAAGGAATCAATCGGTCATCGAATAAATCTCGTGACGTCGGCGTTGAGAATGAAATATGACCAGTGAACAAGCGAGTTGGGTAATTGAACTCAGGAGAAAGGGTAAATGTTAACCAACTCAATATTAAACCGGCCTGCGGAAATTGCAAAGAAGCAAGCATCTGCGGAAATACTTTTAGAGAAGGGGGGATGGTATATTAAAGGGAACCGTAGCGTTACAATAATCGAACCACAAAGAATTATGCTGTTAAAATTTCTTATTACGTTTCAATTAAGGTGTCAATCAGAAGAAGAAGTTGATGGTTTCTTACAATGGTAAAGATATAAGACATACATGTAAGTCGTTCGAACGTATGTAAGTATCTAGTATCAGTATTTCTAGCTACAACTGTAGGAATTATATTATCAAAAATACTGAATAAAAACTATAATATACACGTTATCCTTATAACATCCTGATAACATGTTTACACCAGGTAAACCTAAGTATTAAAGACGATGTTCACCTATAGAAGAAAGGAGTTCGGGCATTCTTTGATGAATCACATAAGTCGTCCGACAGGCTTCAGTTGCATATGGAATACATTATCCGTCCACGATATCCCACAGTCGCCTTATTCCATAATTTATTAGACCTTTCGTTGCATGATATTTATAGTTTCTGCGGACAATACACTATCGTATCTGCACTCTCAAGCAACAATTACACTTCCGCGTGGATCGGATTAAATTAGGAGGAAGCCTTCACGCCCTCCGACTCTGCGAATAGCGTTCAGTTACTTTCTACGCTCGTCGTGTGCGTCCATTCGTCCAGCATCCTATAGAATGGAAAAATAAACTTTAGAGTTTGTACCTGCGGATTTTCGCGAATATCCTTCCTTTAAACGAATAAATCAGACCTTTCAGAGACGTAGTTAATGAGCACCATTAATATGGTTTTACCCGCAAAAATATTCGACATCGATAGTTTCGTCTTTTTTTGGAATGAGCTACGAAATTCGATGGAAATGCACCGCGAAAGTACCTTTTGAGGAAGTCATCCGAATGATTTTTATACTTTGATAAAAATATCCGGAGTTGGATTAAAGACTTGTTGAATGGTCGGGTTGAAAGAGTAGTGATAGATACAGTCAGCTCACATACAGTTGAAGCTACTTTAGGTGTTCCCCAGGGAAGTGTTATCGGACCTCTTTTTTTCCTACTTTACGTTAACGACATCGACTCCGTAGTCACCAGTCAGATACGTTTATTTGCCGACGATGCAGAAGTTTACCGAGATATCCGTGATCCTGAGAACAGAGCAGATTTTTTCAGATGACCTTAATGCCATATGACGCTGGTGCAACTCTTGGCAATAAGAATTAAACTTAAAAAAGTGCGTAGTGATACGTTTTTAGAAAAAAGAGCATTTCCCTCCCGAACGCCTACTACATTAGGAAAACCAAAATGGAATGCATAGATTTGATTAAATACTACTTGGGCGTTACCCTCGCTCACGACCTCTCCTGAATGAAACAAATACGGGGAATATGTGGACAAGTTAACAAAAAATTAGGATATATTAGAAAATAAAAGAGATGAGAAAATCAAAGAGAAATTTCATATGTCGTTGGTTAACCCTCATTTTGAATATGGTGCAAGTATATGGCATCCTTATGAAGTTGGATTAATTGCCGAATTGGATCGCGTGCAGCGAAGAGGAGCTAGATTTGTAAAAGCTTGTCATGTTAAAGTTAGTGGCTTATCCAAAATATTGGAGCAGCTAGGCAGGGAATCACCCAATGGAGCGAAGGTTAAATTTCAGATTGAATCTGTTGCATAAATTGGGTGGCTCATTAGCGGTGATGTTGAAAATGTATTAATAGCCCCGTCGTAGTACGGTAGGAGAGATCATGTCAATAAGATTTGATAGATTTAAGATGTCATTTTTCATTTTTTCCACGCACGATAAGAGATCATATTAACATTTTCCGACCGCGGTAGGGTCATGTTCGGTTAAGAATTAGTTTGGTGTGTCACCTCCCGCCACATACCCTAGCGGTGGCTTGCATGGTGCATAATTAATAAATAAAAATAAAAAATGTTGGCCAACCAAAGGAAAACACTCATTAATTAACCAATTAGAAGGGTCCTCTAAATTATTGACTTTTTACTAGCTGTTTAGTTTGAAACGAAAATGTTTTGTAAATGCTTAACTCTTTTGCTAGAAATTAACTTTTTTATTCGCGCTTTTTGAAGTGGAATGTTTATGACACTCAAGTTGAAACTACTGCTAACTGTTTCTCTTTAACACTATTTGTTCTTGATTGTGCGTAAACCTTTGTCTCATTTGGTATGCTGCTATGCTAAATACTACTGAGAGAAATATTTTCATTTGTTGCCCAAAATGCCATTAGTACCTTCCTGTGTTGCCGCACTTGATCAAAGCCTTCATGATCATGCCAACTTAGTCCCCAGTAACCTAGAATTATGGATTTGTCTCAGATATTTATAGTTTTAATTATATATATTAATCTCATCGACGACTTAGGTGATTTGGAAATATTCATGACAATAATGCAATTAGTAATAGTGAATGGCTGCGTAGGTTTTCGCGGCGATGGTTTGAAGTACTCTGCATTGTCGGGTTTCACCGCGTCGTTGTTTTGATTCAGACAACAGTTTCGCCGAAGTTGCATTCGGTGAAACTGTTGTCTGAATCAAAACAACGACGCGGTGAAACCCGACAATGCAGAGTACTTCAGTAATAGTGAATATTTCAAAATGTTGCATCCAATTTGTCTGAAATTATAGACACACTTCTGTCTTTGCTCCGAATTCAAAACTTTTAAATCATTTCGTAACTTTTCGTAAAACTTTTTAGTTCTCAGAATGTGTGGCACCTGCATGGTTAAGCCATATTCTCCACGATTTTCAAAGTCTAAAATCTTAGCGACACTCATTTTTCATCAGTAACTTCTCGGTTATTTTTGAAAAAGTCGATTTCAATAATGTTTTAAACCGAATAATCATTTCGTCAACAACTCCCCAGCAACTGGTGTGTCCATTGAATGGTCACCATCAATCGGAAGCTGTAAAAAAAAACAATAGGATTTTTTTGTGATAAAGGAAGTATTTTCAAAGTTCTAAGCATCTGAAAATTCTTGTGTGCAACAATTGTAAATTGCATCGCGCATTCGACACGTTATTTGCAGTATTCACGTCTCGTGATTAAATAGCTTTGATTTCGCAAATTGCAGCAACCTACATCGCTGTGAAAATGGTATCTAAAACATCACCAGATACCTGCACATCTATTTCGTTCAATTGGAAAGGATAACTTGATATGAATGCGTGAGAGGGCGTGCTATTGAATGTAAGTCAGGCTGATTGGGGAATGAAGCGTCCCGATTTATGAATGGACGCTAAATCCGACGCGAATCGCGTTGGTGCTGTCTTTTGGACACTCCAACACTTGGAAGCGACACCTTCACCCCTTGAACCTACGATACCGATGGACCGTGTGAGACTTATTTGGTCCCTCAGGATGCGACACGGCACTCGGTTGGAGACTTCTGTTGTGATGACCGCGGTCGCAAAAATATTAGACCATGGATGGCGAGGGACGAGTGGTGTTAACTTATTACGGCTGTAGGAGTTTTCATTTTATTTTATTAATTTTCCATTAGATAAGTTTAATTGCACGACTGGGTTTCGACGTATCATCTTCATGAAATACATCGAAAACCGGTCGTACAAATAAACATATCCATCGTAAATTTGTTACTATCTTTTCTTAAGTAAAGTTTCGAATTTCACCAAATCACGCCTAAAACTAGTCAATTTATTAATTGTACGATTTTTTCACGCGCTCGCACTTTGTACAGTTTATATATTGATGATTTAGGCCTGATTTATTTACTCAGTTTTCTTGAACGAAATTTATAAATTGTGCCGAGTGAAAACCCATGATTTTATAATCTGAAAATATCACAAAAACGTTTCCCTTTTTAAACCCTTCCAAGATGAACCACACCAATTACTATTGCTCTACCGTTTAGGGTAAGTTTTGGATGGTCAGTGACTCTTAATGGCTACAATTCTTAGCCTCGCCTGGCAAGGAAAAACATGGCACCCCACACTGCAACAAACTGTTCTTCAATTTAGCATCCTCCCTTCATTCCTTCCCCTCGCTTGCGTAACCTTCTCCTATCTATCACAGACTTCAGCATCCCGTTGCCAATCAGTGGTCTTCTCATCCATTTTTCCATCCTCTGTTTAATTTCTCCCAACAATCCTCTCTCCTCTCCCACCATACCCAGCACTTCCTCGTTTGTTTTCCTTTCTGTCCACTTCGCCTTTTCCATCCTTCTCAACACCCACATTTCAAAAGCCTCCCATCTACGCTCTTTGCCCAGCGCATTTCTTCATACGTCCTTACTCGTGTGATCATCTCTTTCCTCAAGGCACCTCCAGGATGGTACGTACTAGAAAGTTAACTAGAGCTGGTTCTGTCTGCTCTAGTTTATCACCATCTATTCTACTGTTTAACTTAACCTTCCTCCTGCTCGGAGATTTGATTAACTTTGTTTTATTTACGTTGGTTCTCATTCTTTTTATCTCTGTGGAAAAAAATTAACTGTTTTGGCCGTGTAGGGTAAAATTACCAACTTAGTACTGTCGAATGGAGTTTATATTTTGTTCCTTACTTTTTTATTTATATTTGTTTAGTGTTATTGAGAACTAAATAATACGAAGACTTATTTTAATCTAGGCATGGTACCTAAAATACCTAATTTATTTATTTATTTATTCAGTATAAGTCCGAAAACAGCACATTTTGGCCTTTACATCGAACTATTAACAACGATAACAATGGTCACATTTACAAACACCCAAGCCCTAGATGGAGCGAAACTCACCCAGGCGGGAATCGAACCCGCGACCCTTGGAATGGCAGACAAGGACGTTACCCCGCCGCCACCGGGGCCGGCAAAATTATTAAAATTCTAGCTGGCCTTAACGTTTCTGCGCACGGATTTTCCCAAAGAAATCCTTCTCCTTAAGAGTCCATTTTCTTCCTGCCAATGTAATTAGTCGAAGCAGGGGAATTCCCGGGATGAGAGCATCGAAGATAGGCCACCCTTTCTCCTAGATCATTCTTCACATTGAATGGAAATCTGTGGGTGCTACTCGCAGTAGCGTCTTTTCTTCGTGTTATTCAATCTTTTACCAGTGCTCGTGTTAGTCTAAATACGTAGCTTGGAAGTACAATATAATATGATAATTTTACGTGGTTACTGCCTTGAAACGCCAAGAAATGTTCCACCAAAGGTTACATTCTTCATCATGCAAGCAAGGAAATAGAGCGTCACTTAAAGAAAGACACATAATACATTCGTTGTTCCCTTCGTAAAGCAAGACATTTTCCGCTATAGTAAATTAATATTTATGCATTTTGATATGCATACCAGTGAAGGGCTGCTGGCATTTCGACTTTCCTCTGCATTATTTCCCTCGAATTCTCATCTAGATTAAAGGTCAAGCTTTAAGAAATGTCTGTTAACAAAGGTTTTCTTATTCTCAATAACACTTGATATGTGTCGCTACACATTAAGATACGCATGGAATTTCGCAATTTTTCTGCGGCGCTTGACGTTAAAATTGTCATTGTGCCAAATTTATATTTTCTGGATCATCTATTAGAAGGTTGACATGTTTAAAATTGTTGACAAATTGAAGAGTAATAGTAATAAGGGGAGGCGACCGACAGCTAAGGTCATTTGCGCCATTAGGGATGGACAAGATGAAGGGTGGAGAGAAACCCGGCGTCGGAGGGAAGAGCCATATGCAGAACTCTTTGGCAAAGAGCACCTTGATGGATTGGACACACCTTGAGGCACAATGGATTAATGAGAAACATAATAGAAGGGAAGGTCCCGTAAAGGAAAACCAGGAGACAAGGACATACTATAGTGCATAGGATAGGTTAAGGAGGACAGAAAGACTATCAGGGGGTGAAAGGGAATCAACGCTGAATAGGGAAGAATGGAGGGATGCAGTTTTAGGGTCGAAGGACAGATGATAACGATGCATATATACATGGTTTGTATAAAAAGTATCGGGGAAAATTTCAAAAAAATTGATTCACTTCAAATATTGCTACGACGACTCAAAATTCTTCAAAGTACATCCCTTGAGAGCGTCGACACACTTTAGCCCTTGCGGCTTTTCCACCCCTCGAAGGCTAACTGATAGGTGGGTTCCGGATGGTCCTTAAGGGTAGGTGTGCAAGCTTCTTTGATGGCACTTAGGGTCACAAGATGGTATCCTTTGAGGGAGAATTTCACTTTTGATAATAGGAAATAGTCTGCTGGTGCCAAGTCGGAGCTTTAAGGGGGTTGGGGAATCGTCGCGATGCCGTCGCAGAAGATTTTCGCAAGCAGACACTCAACTATGCTCTTTACTCGTCAATCCAAAGAACTTCGGGAGGACGAGTTTAGCGTAGATCTTTCGCACCGTCGAATTTCGAAAATCAGCTGCATGGGCACGCAGGTATCGATATTCCCAGGACAAGGGCGAAGGATAATGTGGAAAGCCTCGTCCTAGAACCGTTAATGTCAAAACGATGTGAAGGTAGGAAAGATCGTGAACTAACAGTACAATCCAATTAATCTCGGACGTACAAGATCGATTCGAATCAGATGCGTGCGGAAAATTGTCGAGATTTTCGATCTCAGTACATTATAATATAGTTAGAATTCACTCGATTGTAATGCGGATTTCCTCCGTGTACTCTGGAGAGAGGGAGCAATTGATGACCCTCCGATCCATTGAAGTGGCGTGTGTGCTTTGAGGAAAGGCAGCCCGGTCGTCGAGGCGAGAGAAAGGAAGGACAATGCGCTGCTGGCATTGACCGATGGCAAGGACATGGAACTCTGGTCTTAATGAGGGGAGACAGGAGCGAAGATGAAGACAGTGTCCGGCAGTTGAAGGGCACCGAAGACCTCCCTTTCACGAGAAAAAGGTGCATTTGCGCACTTGGGCAGCGATGCAGAGTGCTCTTCAACTTCCGAGAAGTCCGTCGTGTCTGATGCATGTCCCCATCGTCCCTGACGCCATTTATTCCCGCTCGGTTGCCGCCGTCCATCCACAGTCCCATTTATTGCCGGGCGAAATACAACCCTCGGTTCGACTCAACCAAACCGTAATCTTGCTTTTCGCGAGCGTAGGTGTGTGTGGGTGGCACACTTTTGTTGGAGGAACACCGTGGGGGGGGGGGGGTGTACAAGAACTTACTTGATTTCGATATTCGACTGTTGATTCATATTATTTTCGCAGCGGTAACTTGAGAAAATGCGAAGATTGCGGACAATTGGATGCAGAAGATGCTGAGAGGCAACGGTAGTGGAGAAAAAGTTGGGAAATCGAGATTGATGAAGGAAAAGAATTGGCTTTCGTGATGGAATAATGGTAGGCGTAAACCCTAAAACCCCTTGCAACTAACTGCCTGATTAATCGCTACAGCAAATAAGCCAATGCTGCAAGTTTACTTTACTTATTCCATATCGTTTTGATTTGTATTTTACTTTTTTTAAGTTACACCGATAGCGTTTTTAATGATTCTGAAACATAACGCTCAATAATTTTACTGAGTCAATTTTTTCAGCGGCGTAAATTTTGTGAAAAACGTATTTAGTTCTTTATTTTATTTTTTTGACCACACAGAGACAATGATGATATTTTATTGCTAACATCTACATTTTCCCAAGTTACTTTCGATTTGGAAAATAATTAATTTTGAGTATTTAAAGTTTGAACGAAGTTCCTCAATACTTATTTACTAACTTTTTGAAATAATAATTCATTTCACAAGGCTCAGTTTACTTCTAGGTTGCGTTCAAGTGAAATTTTTGTTCCAAATATTTTCGACCGTCAAAATCATCACAATTTCGCATGTTTACATTCTGCGCACATCTTGTTAGGAAATATTTTTTACGGATAAAAATGAGTACGTATTTATATTTCCCCATCAGACTCGATTCTGCACCAGCGTCGAAAGATGGAGATGGAGCAATCCTGATGTTTATAAGCTGACCCAGTTCCTTGGTTGCGTGCTGTGGTCGCCCACTAATCCACGAGGTGGCGGCGTTGACAGCCGCATTGACCACCCATCAGAGAGAGGAGGGTGTTGTTTCGAGGTAGGCGGTCTCTCCGTCGAAGAATATTAGATTTAAGGGATGGCCCTTGTTCTTCCAACACCCCAAGCGAAGTTCTGTTTATGCACCCCGCTGCTGAGCAGGTATATGCAACACCCCGGCGTATGGAATAGTGTATGCGAAATATCGTACTGCAAAATATACGTTTATTAATGTGAAGGCAGTCACCAATAACCAGTGCTCCACCGACTAACCCAGGCTTCTGATGAGTCCAGAGACGAAGCACTGATAAAAGTAAAACTCTCGTGGAAGACAACAATGAACACACTGCGCTATAGCCTTCGTCAACTCCACATGTTTTCAGTTCCTCTTCATTCCACCCAACACGCCTACTCTTTCCCCACCTTTCCTGCCCAACATCCCTCTTCAACAACATCACCAATCGAGATACCTCACGTCCTTTTATCTTCCCATATCCTCTGCATTTCATCCAGCCACCTTTCCTCCTCCTTTACAATACCCGAAACTTCTTTTATTTTCCTTATCATCAATTTGAATTTTTCCATCCTCTCCTAAACCCACATTTCGAAAACCTTCAATCTATATAAATCCTATATTCCGATTGACCAAGTTTCCGAGCCGAACAAAGCGACACTCCCGGTCTAAGTTTTCCTCCTCGCCTTCTTTTTGCGTATGTGCTTGAGATCCTTCTCATTTACTCCCTTCTCTTCGCCCAAGCCTCTTTGCCTAACACATGCTTCCCTTCTACATTCTCGCCCAATCTTCGTCTTAAGCAATCCATAGGCAGGTGACCCATTCTACCTGCTCTAGTTACGCCCCCCAACTTCAATGTTTAACATAGCCTCTGGTTTAATTTGTGACTCAAGCATCTTCACTTCCTTTCTTGCACCTTTCACGCTGATTCTAAAACTGGCGGATGGTGTAAAAAATTAATTCACTCTGTGTGTTTCATTGAGTCAATGGAAATTCGACGGTAATTTATTTTTAGAAGATTTTTTCATCAACTTAAGTTTAAATGACTGTTAATGTGGCAGTTGGGCAGTGTTATTGAAACCTTTTGCGCCGGAGAGGAGTTCTTATACTAATATCCTGTATTTAGTCGTAATTCCTACGCGAGCAGGTTAAGTTCGTAATACTGGCCGCTATCACCTTTGTCATATCGTTAGCAGTCCTCAGAAATCGTTTTAATTGATATATATCTCCGGTTTTCACATTTTGAAACCCCATCTGCCGAAAAACATCGATTGTGCAATGCTTCCATGATTTTAAAGGTACGCAGCTGTTATTCAACAAGAAAAAAATTAGCATGAGTAGTTATTGTTTTAATTTTGTGGTTATGTGCCTTTCTTATATTAAAATCTGAGTTTTTATTTTTTGATAAGTCTGAGAAAATCAGACTAACGTTATAAGCGCCAATAAGGCAATAATCGATTATTTTATTTACAATTTTTCTAGCAAAATAGAAAGTATCAGTCCACAAAATGTTCCTAAACAACGTCTGACTTCAAATCTAAGTTAATAAAGATCTTTGCATGCGATAAAAGTAATTTAGTAAGTATTTTCGTGAGTAATGTAAGTAAAACTTTTATGCAGAGTAAGTGGAATGTAATTGCACGTTGTCCTTTGACTTAACATTTTACTTTCAAATTCCATTTGGATAACATGATTTTGTCGAAGATAGCTGAGATATGAGGGGTTATTAATTACTCGGGTTGCGAGTCAAGTAATTGCCCACCTCTGGGCTTCGTCTCTCTACTTGGGGCTTGACTTCTTTCGAACGGTTTTAATCACATTGCAGCGCAGAATACAATAAAGAGATAAAGATTTTGGTCGCTCAAAAATTGGCCTTTGTTTTTACAGTGTTGAATCGGGGGACAACAGAAAGAGATTTTTGAAAATTGATAGATTGAAACGCTTTATGAAACGTTAACGCACGAACGGGCGAGACATTTATCGACTTTGCATCAAGGTCACTGTTTCGCCATTAATTATGAATTCAAACTTGGGAAACTGGGAAGTAAATTTCAGCATAAAACGAATCCTTTCAAAAAGGCTTTTTTGCCAAAACATATATTTATATGACAAGCTGCGAAATCACAGTGTTTATCTCACATGGCGCGAAGGTTGCCGGCCGAAGCGAAGTGGACCACAACACAAGCGCGAAAAACAAATGTCGCACGTTTCTCGTGCAAGGGGAGGATTTAGACAGCCGTTTGAAAACAGTTATTTTCGTGAAGGGAAAAAAGGAGTAATTTTTTGAGTCGTCGTCATCCTACAGCTAGCTAGCTGGCCTCGGTGGCGGCGGGGTAACGTCCTCGCCTACCAACCCAGTTGTCGTGGGTTCGATTCCCGCCTAGCTGGAATTCCCTCTATCTAGGGCTTAGTGGTATGTGATTGTCATCAATGTAATGTCTGTAATGAAGGGTTAGGTGGAAAAAGGGACCATTAGTCTCAACCTCGCCCAATTAAGTCGATAAATAAACTAAATAAAAGTAGTTACTATTCAATACTCGGTATTAGGAATTTTTTTAACAATATAATGGTTCTGGAGGACATTGATGGAGTGTGGAACAATGACTGAAAGTGGATCTCGCATAATAACAGAAGTTTCCATTGGAAAATTAAATATTCAGAGGTTTCTGACATTTCATCTACTGCAGAATTTGTCTGAGCTAAAGTGGTATCTCAAAAATTTCCAGAACTTAAACTGAAAAACCTTATTAGATATCGTGAGAAAATATTACAAAGAAATAAAAATAGGTACCAATAATAAAAGAATACATAATTTGCAAAATATAGTCTATTCATGAACTTTCTACTTAAAAACGTGGATATCGAAGCGCCACTTTTTGGCATCATATAATGTTTCTTAAATAAACTGAAATGACAATTGCCAAGGTGACTTCGAGGGTCACTAAAACGATGATTTATTCGCGATCATCTCCGATGATGATTCACGACGTTTGCCGTAGGGATTTGAGGGAAGCAAGTCGTCTCGAAACCATCTTATTTGGCTCTCGGCGATAAGACCGCTCGCTCTCGTCTCGTCTGCTGCCCTCCTCGCAAGACGTTCGTCTTGAAAGTTCTTGCGACGGGCGCTAGAGCGCGCCGCCGTCGCCATCCGTGGGCCGTGACGGCGGCACGTCCTCGGAGGCGCCGCCGGTCGCTTCAGTGCCCTCCGCCGCTTCCAGTCCGAAGGGTGGTCCGTCTCCGCTGCACTAGCCCGAGCGGGTCGACACGTGCTCAGTGTTGGCCCAACCCTTTATCCCTCTCCGGCGGGAAGAGTCGCCGTTCCCCTCGTGCTCCGGGGGAAGAAGGAACGCTCCCTCGCCCGACCCCTCCCTAGTCTGACCCCCCCCCCAACGCGGCGCTCCCCAAATCCCCACGCTGTCCCTGCACGAATCCCGCCCTGGGGAGCGATGCCCCAGCGGCCGAGCCTACGAAGGCCTCCGATCCTCGGATACCGCGAAGCCGCTCTCGGGCGACGCACTTGACCCCTCGCCTCCCTGTCTCGCCTGCGGCGGCCGCCGGAGCCGCCTCTGCTGCTGGGTGATGACTTCCAAGGCGAAGAACCGTGCGGTGCTCATCACCGTGGTGGCCGCGATCTTCGGACTCGTCGTCCTCATTGTGTACATATGGACCGGCTACACGAGCAGTGGGCCCTCGCCTCCGCGGGCTACCCGGGGACCACTCCGACTGTCGCCCGATGAACAGCAGCCAGTCCCCGCCAACGGTCAGTGAAAGCTCTTGGCGGCACCCGCCATCCAACCCGAAATTGGTCACTCCCACCCTCCTATTGTGTTTGCACACTTCTCGAACGGCGCGGAGGGTAAGGTGTCTCGGGGTAGATGCCGTCTGCGACAACGGGGTGGGGGTCCCCCCCCCTCTAGCTTGAAAGAATATCTCAAGTTCACAGCCAACTCGTGAAATATATTCACCATAGTTGGCGTTTTTTTAATTGAGATCTGTTTATCTTTCCTCCCCTTAATCGGGCCCGTTATTTTATTCCAGTATCTTGAAGTTCTTATGGTCCACAAGTTGGTCGAACGTTCATATTAACTGACACCGTAGCGTTGAATCAAAGTGTATCCTTTCTGGTAACTGCGTTCGTAATCATTTGCTGTAACACTAGAAAAACAGAAATGTCCTCGAAGGCCAAGACTCCGGAAAGCTGTGATATTTGAAATTTTGTCTTGGTGTTACCCTTCGCACGTTCAGATTTACGTTGTTCGTTTGTCGATCGCCTTAAAAATAAAATAAACATAATCAAAGATGTAATAGATATAGTCATAGATTGTTCAAACTTTCAATGAGTTATGTCCTTCTTTTATTATTGCAAATTACAATTATTTATTTATTTTTTTAATCGTGTACTTAATTTGGTGGTGATTCGTTTATGTGCCGTTTTATACTCATGTGGGGATTTACCCGAATTCACTTTGGCGTCTGGCGATGTAATTTTTCGTTCGACGTTGCGCGAAAGCGAATCGTAATGTTGGAAATAGAGTCGCGGTTCCCTCCAAGAAGAACATAAAAAAAACCACTCGTGATATTTCTGGATTAAATGCTTTTTATGGCGTGTTTGATGTTGCCGTCGACTCGTCGACAACGTAAAGACCTTCATTTCCCGTGGTCCTGGATTAACTAAAGATTTACTTGCAAAGCATCGCGACGGTTGGTTGATTAAGTGACGAAAATTTTCCATTGGGCATACGGATGGATGGGGCGAGTCCTCAATGTCAACGACTGGAATAATAAACTCGTTTTAAAGTCTCGGGAATGATTTCAAGGGGACCTTGGGAGTGGAAACTTTCGCTGGTTTATCGCGGCGGAAGTTTTGAAGAAAGCGCCGCCTCTTGCTTCGATTGCGGCCAATTCTGGCCAATGACGTGCACTGCGAATGTTCCCATCACTGTGGCGATTTCAGGGCTGGGCGCCTCTCTTCGTAAGTCCGCATCCCCGCTTTGGAAAACATTTAAAGATTCCGTTCTTTTGAAACGAGAGAGCGAATGCGTTGAATATTCTACTGTAACCTGGACGTAATACTTCATGGACAAAATTAATTATGCGTAAGATGTCCATCGACTTAATTGAGTGCTCTGAAAGGGGAAGGGGGATTTCTTGGCATTCGGAGGATATCGTCACAAAAAAATTGTTTTTATGACTCCAATGTGTTTATAACCTTATCATAAATGACTTATGGAAAATTTATACGTAAATTCAGCGCTGAATGTTTACCTCAGACACTATTTGAACGTGTTTCGAGTTCCATTGTACTCTTAAGTCGATATTCCGCGTATCTTCCTTCCGGTTTCCGCGGATAAATCTCCATATGGTTTCAATTTGAAAGCTCTTTGTCCTTCAATATCTCTGAGCGACTCCGTATTTCATGAAAACCTCCCGTCGCTGTTAGGAAGAACCTAGAAATAGTTGAGTGCTGTACATTTTTGAATCGTCAGAAGTGCATATCTCGGCCATGTCATTAATTTCCGTTTTTATGTAGATTCCTTGTCGTTTTCTATTGGGAAGAAAAGGGATGATGAATTAAGGTTGGGCACTAGTGCGTGAGAAGGAGCTGTTTTCCAGCGAGAGGAATGGTGGATTGAGGGATACGGGCAGAGGGTGTGATCGTATATCCTCCACCTGTTTTCATATTTTTTCATTTGAGTCGTTTTCCGTTAATTGCAACCTCATTTGGGGAGTTCCTATTTATGCATTACCTCACGGAGAGCCATTGCAATCAGATCCGGAGGGAAAAATATTCACGCGCATTTTACACGAGTTAAGTTTACCATGCTCTTATCAAAGCCCTTGATAATAAAAACATTTTAGGGCTGAAGGGTTTTCCGACGGTCGCTTTCCTGGATTTATAAGACTCATTCTCCTCTCACACGCCACGGTAGGGTTGTTGGTTACGCTGCTTGGTACTTCCATGTTTTCAATCGGGTTCGGAGCATGCGCAGGAAGTCTAATTGCCCGTGGATTGAATTTGTTAGGTTAGCTTCGCGATGGATCTCAAGGGCCTTGCGTTCAAACAAAGTGCATCTGATTTCTTGAGGATATCATTCATTTTGCCATCGTGAAATTCGCCGATGGTTGGGCCGGTGGGCCATTCATCACCGCTGGATCCTTAGGTGGGCCAACGCCTGCGGCCTGATGGGACCTTCCCATCGTACGACCCCGGTCCACGTCGCGAAATGCCTGCCCATCGTAGGTACCCCCTTTGAGTGCACCGCTCATCTGTGGTGAATCGCAGCCTCAGGCGAATGCACTCGCGGGGCCCATGGTTTTCCTTTTCCTGGTGACCTAAAGAGAAATCCTAAGTCATCTTTGAAATATGTTCCAAACTAGGCATTTGAGCAAGAGCGGCGAGGAATCTGACATTTTGTCTGATTCCATAACCATTTGGTTATCAATGCATTGAGTTGACCATTGGATGGATTTTGCACTGCGATTTTAAAGTATCACGGTCAATCAAATCCGTGAATTGAATAAAATTTATCCATCAAAATGTCAATATCAACTATTTATTTTGTCGATATGTATGAAATGCGTCAATCGATGCGTATTCGTTTGTTCATGCATCGTTCTCTCATATCGGTAATTTGTATTTATTTCCGTGGATTGAGCTTAAACCGCCGCGGTGGGTAATTTCCAACTTTTTTCGACTGCGGGTTTGAAATTCTGGAATCCAGTTAGGCTACTGATTTATTTTTCTACCCCTAATTATCGCAAGTGAAGGAATTCTAGGGTAAATGGTCCTCCACTTGAATCGCCAGTAAAATAGTTTTCTTGCGATGAACTGTCAGGATTAAGGCGTTAGAAGGTTAATTTGGCGCTGACTCAGCACGAATTTGATACCGGATCAAAGATTTCGAAAACTGGCTTATAGTTACTTCAGTGCGTTAACAGAATGTAAACTGGCTCACCTCTGTTTTTTTTGCCAGGTTTAAGGAGGCGATCGATGCCTTCGCCATTATCAAATTACTGTTAACACTTTGCACAAATCCAAGTAAGTTCCTAGCTTCCTTCGACTTGAATTAGAGATCCCATGTCAAGATCATACGCTCAGTATTTGGACCAACATTTTTATTGAGGACGGCCGTTCGGATGGCCCTTTTTTCGTTGACTTTGAACTTGACCCAGTTTCAGATCTTCAATGATATTTCTCGGAACAAGAATCATTATGAAATTTGAATGTGTGTCCGTGTATTTGAATGTGTATCTGTGGGTAATGTTTCGGTTTTTTGGTCTTGTCAGCGGTATAATTTCGCCTATTAAGAAATCGTTTATGAATAGCCACGAAGATGAGGCATACATGCCATCTAGGAGTTTTTTTTAGGAGTCTCGTACTAAAACTATTCCGCCTTTGTGGTATCCCACTTATTAAAAGGACAAAAGATTACTTATTAAGCAATATTCCTGTTGTGTAAATTTATGAAAACGGTATGGAAAAAAATGTATTTATGTTTTATGTTCATTTTTCGAAAATTTCACGCTCTGCGGCGCCGGAAGGACAGACTCAATCGTGTGTGTTTAATTGATAATATTTGAAATTTAAAGTACGCGTCGGATTCGCGGTAAATCATCTTTTTCGACGTTCGCTCTTTTAAAGTTTTTCTTGTACTCTGAATTTCTCATTCCCTCCTCGCTGGATGTTTTTACTTAACGGGTGGAAGATAAAACATTCGTGTTTTCAGGAGGAATGGCGACATCAGGTAGGGTGGGAAAGGGGATGAAGGGGTAGTAACAAGGCCCCGTTTCGGAAATCCACGAGCCCTCAGGAGGATCTTGAGTGACGCAGAAATCGATTCAGATGTTCGTGCTGTGTGTGTAATGCACTTCGAGTGCTGCCCCATTCACCACCACCGACAGACCCTCAGGTTGGGTAAATTACGAGGACTTGAAAACTGACTCGTAGCATCGGGAAGCGAGTTCCGAGTATTTTGGACGGGATGTGGTGGGATGCTGGACCCTGGGAGGCGTTGTTCCCGTACGGTGTGTTTATTCTACGCTTATGTTTTAGTGGTCCACGAGGATGCTCCGTGCTGGACCCTTCGACATTCCTGCATCCTGTGCGGAGAGGGGAACACCAATAGCACCAATATTTGTCACCGTCGACACGTTTTTCCCTTTCGTGGAATGCATTTCCCTCGCCCGACGGACATTGGGTAATGATTGCGAGGTGGCAATGAATAGCACTTTCCCTGGCAACGAGCGTCTCTCATTCCTACGGACACGTTATGTCCAGGTGCCCGGGCAGAACAAGTTTCCCGTTCCCCGTCGGTGATTACGGCGAGGATTTGCGACGGGCAAGGCGGGGGAGGGCGGTGGTGCGACGGGCGGAATGGACTTCTTCCCACGGACGGACAACCGACTCAAAATGAATCGATACTCCTACATCGTAGCATGGGAAGACTCGATATTAGGTGAATTGATATTTAATATATATTCATTAATGTGTAATATTGACTCATTACCGTATGGAATCATGTACCGATATGAAATACGCCGAGATTATTTTGCTGGAACTTTTGTTGCACATAAATTTGAATTGCAGAATAGTTTTGTTACATCAAGAGCTATGGGTACTCATGTCTCTTCCAGCTGTAAAATACACGCATATTTGGGTTGCTTCATTTAAAATTATTGCAGTATTTTAGGAGACAAATATTTGTAAAGTGCATTATGCCACATTGTTATGAAATGCATCGTGCAGCCTAAATAAAACTGCGGAAGAGCGCCAAGTCCAATTTGAATGTTTCGTACATACACGAGGTATCTCCTTCTCTTTGATATCCCTCGCGCCAATTGAGGAATAACCTGCTTAGAGCATAAAGCCCGTCAAGGCGTTATCCGCTAAGCAATCATGCCTTCGCGTCAACGTATTTAGATTGAAATAATTGTGCATAAAGTCAAATATAGCAGAAGTGTTGATAGAATAAGATAATAGGTAAATTTTCGATACGAAACTAATGCCATGCATGCTTTCTTATATTCGTTTGAAAATTTGAAAAACTCTTGTATCAAAACAAAAAATTGAAAAATATTATATCCCCAACTACAGTGGGGAAACTTTCGATAATTATCCAGTAAATATTATCGCTGTGGACTTTCGATGCACGTCGTCCGTCCATAATTCAAGCACCAATGATTCATCCGATGTTATTTCGTATTCCTCGCACCGAATTATATTTGAATTATATCTGAAATTACATCCGCTCTGCAAGCATTGACGTGTACATGTTTGTTAATTTTTAAATATTGATGACGGACCCACGTATCGAGTGAAGCATCGAGAAAATTTATCATTGCCATCGACAACCGAGAAACTTAACGGATGCGATGAGTGTTCCATGCAATTGTGTATTCCCATTTTACAAGAATCAAAAGACTACCGTGTCATAACACAGCATAAAAAAAATGTATCGATAAAATCGACTATGAGGAAAATTTTTAAAGTATAATCAGGCTTTGGTGCATGCATGTTAAGTTAAAAAAAAAGGGAAGACTCAAACAGCATCATGATGAAATTGATATCGAACGAGGTATTGGTAACACCGCTAACCGGGATACATTCGATACGATATTTATCGATGTGGGCTTCGGTCGATGCGTATGAATGGCCTCCTCCCCCCCCCCCCCTCCTCGTTGATGCACGACCCCCGGAAAGTGAAAGCGCACCACGTGAGTGCGCGGCCGGGCGGACGCGTTATTAACGGGTGGTGTACGTAGTCGCGGGCGGGCGGGAGTCGCGAAGCGGCCGGCCCTAAGTGCGCGCGCGGCACTCGACTCCGACTGCGAGAGAGGGAGGGGAGGGGGGGAGCCCTTTTGAAGGTCGAGAGCGACGGGATTTATGGGGCACGGGCGCCGCTCGACCCTCCGAAGGTCTACTGCCCTCGACGTATCCCCCCACCCCCACCCTCATCTTCTTCTCTTTTTAAGCCATATAAATTATCCGATTGATAAATTAAGCAAGATATCTTTTTGAGGACGAGTTCCCCAACTCCCCCGTCTCGCGCATAACTTAATTTTCAATTCGGAATTTTTCGAGACGTTTTGTCCCGTTCACCGCGATAATTTATTTATTTATTCCCGCGTTGGCGATCCGCCATGCATCATATTTCAAGGCGTTTTGCACGTGTTGGAAAAAAACTGTTTAGGTACTCCTTAATTTTATTTTCTCTTTGACCGATAGCAACGGAAGGATTGAGATATTTTGAGAACATAGGTTTCGTGTCGATCTGGGGTGACGTCATCCCCCCCCCCCCGTGGAATGCGTGATTGGGCCAGGGGGGACTAATCTCGTGGGCCCTCGCGTTTTAAGCGGACTTACTTGGTGCGATGTTAGGTACCGAAGTCGGGCCACGGCGGGCATAGCCGCATAGTTTATTTTTAGGAATGGTCATTGAGTGCCATAAGAGTGGGGATACGAATTCCTTCCAATAAATACGCGAACTGAGGCCATTAAAAACTTTATTTTGCAAAATTTAGTCTACTTCGATTTTGTCCCCTTCAAAGTACTCTCCATTCATAGGCTATGCACTTATTCCATATTATTTTCCACTGTTTAAAGCACTCTTGGAAGTCCTCGGCAGTTAGGATTCTTAGTTTTCTCGTCGTTTCTGGCTTTATTGTGTCCACATCTTCCCAGTGATGTCCCCTCGTCACAATTTTGCATTTTGGGGGAATAATAAAAAGTCGCAGGGGGGGGGGGCGAGATCTGGCGAATACGGAGGATGATATCAAGTATGGCGATAGGATTATTTGCCAGAAATTGGCGAACAATCAATGCTGAATGTGCAGGTGCATTGTCATGGTGAAGGATCCATCCATCATATTCGGTTAAAATAGGGTGCACTGTTGATTTTCCTAATTTCAGATCATCAGTTATCATTCGGACAGTTTTTCGACGATCGGTAAGGACAAGGGTCCGCACACGATCAATGTTGTCGTCAACACAGGTGGTTGAAGGTCGTCCCGGCCTTGCATCATCCGTGGCGTCTTGTCGGTCATCTTTGAAACGCTTAATCCACTTGAAAACGGATGCTTTCTTCAGGGCATTATCACCGTAAACAGCTGCTTACATTTCTTAGCGACATTCACCGCACTTCACCCATATATTTGATGTAGATTCGTTGCTCCGCGATTTCGTCAATTTCCATTTTCGACGAACAGTAAAAACAAGGTTAACGGAAACTAACATAGCTGGCACCATACGCACAGCTCGACGATCCGCCAAGATTGCACCATTTCGCGCATTTATTGCACAGACCACGTCTTTTCGAATGGAATACTTGGTTGGAGGAGGCGTGTGTGACGTTTTGCGTTGGTTAGACCGCACTTTGAATTCGCGTTGAGTGATTGTGACGCGGAGCGGGAGATAATTTCGGAACCGAACAGGACAGAGGGAAGTGTTTGCCCATTTCAAGAAGAATATTGAAGACGAACCAACAGGGACGAATTCTTTTTGGGAGAAATTATTCGACGTCTTTTACATTTAGGTAAATGCAAATCATTTGAGTGTTGAATGCCGACAGACGAGAAAATAATGATACCGCCGCGTTACATTCGTTTGAAATAAGACATCGATAAGTCGAGGGAAAGCGATTGCCTAGTCGATCGATATGAAGGATCGTTTTTCCCCTCTCGCACTTCAGAGCACAGCATTAGGAAGCATAATTCAGTTTGAACTCCCCGCACGCCATTGTCCACCATTTGCTCCAATGGCTTTTGACCCAATTCCCCCATCGCAAGCCCTGGTGGCGGCTTGCAGGTGTATTGTAGCAGTTTTCACGAGTGGCAACTTTTTCTCTATTTTGGGAAATGTTGGGTGCTCTTTTCTTGACCTCACACCCGTGGCTAGCCCTACAGGAATCGATTTGAAGGCTCGTTTCGATAGATGAAGAGGGAACGCATTCTGAAATAGCCCTTCATAAACTTGTAAAATTCACACGTCTATAGGGGAGCAATTTACACATTGCATGTGCCAAAAACTGGGATTCCAGTACATTCTAGGGAACCAGATAATCGCATCTATTGACTCTAATGCCGATTTGCCACCCACAATTTTTTTTTATTGAATATTTTCATTTTTTACGTTTCGTTTTTTCGCTGAAGTTAAGGTTTGTAGAGGAACCACTATTTGAAGTTTTTTTTTTGGAAGTCGCAATCGTTAGATTTTCTCACTTGATGCTACTGCTCTTAGAAACACGCTGCATGTGATTTGGGCGTCGAAGAAATTGTTAAAAGGTGTTGCTTTTGACCCTCATTATTTTCTACCACCGCGAAAATCTGCACCGACGGCTGGCTCCAGGCAGGGTCGAGCCCAGAGCCTCCTGTTCACGCCGCCTCACCCTTCTTTCGTTGGCTGTTTTCCAATCAATCATTTGACGAAGAAAAGTGGCTGAAATTGACATGTACTGAGCCAAGATACCGATGGAGAGAAAATTGTTCCTTCAAGTACACCTTGGAAAAGTCTCACCTAATAAAAGAGGCGCCGAAAAAGTCCTAACCACAGACTCGAAGGTGCCCATTTTCTTTCAGGATGAGTGAATCCGAAGCAGGTTTTCCAATCGAAATGATTGACCAGTAGTATTTTTCCCGGGATGATTGGATTAAGCACGCCTCACACTTACTTTCACCGCGTTTGCAAGTGGAAAAAACAAAGGTTAAGTATGACACCAAGTGAAATCCAAACAGCAAATATTGGCTGTAAATCAGTACTTATCACCTTTTATTATTGACGTGGATTTGATTTTTATTTTAAGCTTCTCTCGAGCCATTAAAATAATTATGAATCCCGACTGTTTCAATGCAACCCCGAAATAACTGCCATTAACCTTGCTGTCTCTCGTTTTCATTCATTTTCACGACAATAAACAATACGGTTAATAATCTTTCCTATAGTTTTAGGACCGTTATATCATCACTGAAAGCCCTTATCCCTGCTTCTATTGTGGTTCGAATCAGCGTGTACTAAAAGCATAAATTGGACTCTCCGAGAAAATAACAGCGCTATAAACCGAATTCTAAATGCAAATGTATTATTTTATGATTCTTTCCTTTTTATTAACGGCAGTCTACCGTTTAAGGTGGGCTTTTGATGCGCGCATATAAATAGCACGGCTGCCCTCCTAAGCCTCGTCTATGACTAACATCCTCCTCTGGTACAAAACTCAGCCATTCTTCAACTTCGCGGGTCCTCTGCTTTCATTCCGTCCGACTATGTCTATTGTCTTCATCTCTCCCTTACTCATCACATCATTCACTCCACATATGTCTTCAGAAATGGGGGAATGGGATATTGCGGTGGCTAACATACTGGCTTCCCACCTAGAGGCCCGGGGTTCAAATTATGGTGACAACAAATATTTTTCGGAGTATCTCGATCCCTATGTGAGGGGTGCTTTGTGGAGAGCCCTTAAGAGTGAGTACGACGTCCTTCGGATGGGACGTTAAACTGCGGACCCCTTGGCACCTTTCGTTAAAGAGTAGGCAAATGCCGACGCCGGGTTTCCCTCCACTCTTCTTCCTTTCTAATCTATCCCTAATAGCGCGAATGACCTTAGCTGTCGGTCGCCTCCCCTCAAAAACTAATTCCTCTTCAAAACTACGTCTTCAGAATTCCATGTCCACGGGATATGTCCAGCATCCACATTTTTTGTCTTCTTTGAAATACCCCCTACTACTTTCTCATTTCCCCTAACCATGTCTAGAACTTTGTATGTTTTCCTTAATCTCACTCACATTTATCGAAACAATCCAATCTAAGAATAATCCTATCTTATCACAATTGCCTAGCATCCGAGTATTACAAAACTACGTCCCTTATGCTAATTTTTCGCGTTTCTTTGCGCCTTTGCTCTTGTTTTATTGTTTGCCTTTTCGTATAAACTGGAATCGTATGAATGCCCATGAGCACATTTTTCTATCGACCGAGTCATCACCTTCAGGCACTGTTGAGGTTGACGCGAAAGGGTCCCTGTTCTCTCTTGGGGTGCGCAACCAACCCAAACGCACCAGTGGGTCACCAAGCAAGCAGTGGTCCCGACACCATGTGGAGCGGAGGCGAAGGTTGGTCCTTGATTCGCCATCGAACGCGGTCTGCTATATCTTGTGCCGCCCTCGGTTTTACTTTTCTTCAGCGCGGCTGCTCGCATCCGCGACCTTGGCCGTCTGACTGACCCCCCCCCTCCCTCATCACCCCCCCCCCACACACACACACACCCGTTTGGGAATTGGGCGAGAGACGCCCGAAAGAAGGGCGTGGAGGGGCCGCGCGAAACGTCGCCGCCCACCCGATTAACGCGATCCTTTATTCGCCGCCGACGCACCGATGATCGTATGGCCGGCCGAATGCCCATAGAGGCACCCCCACCCCTTTCCCCCACATCTCCAATTACATCCAGTTATTGCCGACAGACTTCCAAACTGGAGGAAACGGGAGCGTCTCGGTGCTGGCGAATTGTTTACATGTCATTATCCTTAATTGCTTGGCAGTAATTTCACGTGAGGTGCTTTGCGGATAGCATTTTTTTAGTGAATACGCCGTCCGTGGAATGGTGCGTTCAATTTCTGATCCCTAGGCGCCTTTCGTGAAGAGTAGGCTGATTCCGAGGGCCGGGTTTCCCTCTGCCCTTCTTCCTTCCTTTCCCGTTCGTCTCTAATGGAGCAAATGACCTCAGCTGACGGTCGCCTCCCCCAATAACTACCACTTTACGGTGGCTTGGTGAAAATATGTTTAGGTGTGATGTGACTAGCATGGTACGCTTCTCAACGAAAATATATTTCTTTCCCATGTCCTGGTTTCATTACTGAATCACAGTGTAGTATCCGAAGACGTACATGTATGTTTATATCCCTCCAGCCAATAATAGTTCCTCGTGCGGAAATATATACCCTATGGCGATAGCCGCACCTCTCATTGTTAACGTTTAATGATGACTGTAAACTGGTCACAGAAAAAGTGGACCTAATTGCTTATGAGCAGTATTCCGACGAAAACAGTTCTCTCACGCAATGGAAGGCTATTGGCGGGTAAAATTGTATACATTTTTATATACCAAGATTTTACTGCAACTTTGTTCGGTGACGTCACGTAAACAATGTAAAACAATTGCGGCGTGCAATGAAAATGAGTGTTTTCAAGCAGGCGTGGATCGAATTCATATCGGAATGGCAATAAACTTGAAAACAGCACCATGCACTCAAGGTCACAGACCCGAGAGAGAGAGATTCCTTTTCTTACAGCATCCAACTTACAGGCGTCATTGTGCAATGAAACTATTTTAACCAAGTGATAAATGCGTAATCTACTTATCCTGTTCCGCATATTCAATCTAGTATTTATTTTCGCCTGCTCAGTGGAATACTCTTAATGATTTTGGCACTGAATTAATTATATGCTTGTGTATTGACTACTCACCCACAATACCTATATTTAACTGTTTTTTTTCTCCTGTGGGGAAGTCTGAATTGGCTGACATTTTTGAAAAAGAATATTTCCAAAAACGGTTGATCTAATTAAAATGGGAAGGTTGGACGAGAATCATCCTGCAATAGGAATATACTTTAAAATGGACTAGGTTCGGGTTTAGTTTCCTTCCAATACATGAAATATTACTTTTTAATTTAAATCTCATTGCCGGCCGTTGGGAAGATTTTACTTTCTCAATAAGGGTTGATTAATTCGGGGTCCTACATCCATTCAAAGTTTGGGAACCAGCCTTTAAAAGCTAATTTATCACTTGTGAAATTATGTTGAGCAATACTGTGTTGTCTGACGTGACAGCTGTAAGTGATGAGAATGAACGTTCCATTTGAAGGATGTGCTTTAGGGCGCAATGGGTATTCCATTATTCTCATACACACATTCTATTGGACTCTCTCATTATTTAAAAGCGTCACATGTTTTCGATTCCGTGGCTTCCAGAGTCTGTGGCTCCAATGGTTTTTTTTTTAAGCTCCTGTCATGTCACCTCAGGAACAAATGGAATTCTTTGCAGCTCAGCGTCCATCTTACGTGTATTCCATACTGAGACAACCTGAATTCATTCCGGTAGTGGGTCATTAGTTCCTCAGCGGGGGACATTTATCACGCTAAAGATCCCATTTATATTCATATAAATCTTTGACGGGCCTTTCATGTTCTTGAAAATGGTCCGAACATCAACAAGTGAAGGCCGAAAGTATTCCGACATCTCCCATTAACGACATAACTAATTAGACGCATTTCCCCCATTCATGCGCTGCTCGCATTAAATCGAATATGATTCCATCGCGGAAGAAATAGGACGCACCGGATTGGATGTTTTGGGGTGTTGCTCGCGTGTAATGTCTACAAACATGTGAATATCTGTGGAAGGGCTTCACTATACTCATTGGACACGTTTACAATGTTTCAAATTGTTCTTAAATCTAATCCGTTGCTTTTTTATTTGTGGTTTACGTTTCAGCCTATCATATTCTTGATCTTTATGTAGCTTCCATCGATTTGTCGGTCTTAAAAACGATTCGGCATGGATAAGTGAGATGTTTTACGTAACATGAATACCGATTTGAATATTGATGAGACGTTCAGATTTTTAGCTAGGGTCCTATTTTTAAAGCAGTTGGGCTCGTAAGGGGGGGGGGGATTGCGTTCCTTATGAGATAACTTACAATCTGTTTAATTAAAATTCTGACTTGGATTGTAAACTGTAGAGAAGCACGAAAGGAACACAAAGATATTGCTTGAAAAAGAAAAGAATCATGTGTATAGTGCTGTGGAGCGTGAAATAAAAGTCAATTCCCGTTCCTAAATAGATGCCGAAATTAGCACATCAATCGACGAGCCTGTTAGGACTTGGGTTTCTGATCGAATGATGACATCATAATGGAAGTGGAACACCCCCTGCCACACGTCGTACTGGTGGCTTGCAGGATGCTAAAATATCCATGTAGTTTGAAGGTAATTATGCTCAGAGGTGCTCCTTCTTTTGAATGATCCCATTTTGAATTACTAGGTTTGATACGTGCAGCGCACATTTTTAGGTTTTTCCTGAACAAGCTGGAGTTAATTCATGGGTGCATTACGACGTGACCATAACCAGTAGTTCTTCTGAAACAATAAGCATTTAAGCATCCAAAAACAGAGGTGGAGATAGAAAACTCCTCTTTAAAATTACTTTGATTGAATATTGTAGAGATTCTATTAATAGAAAATGGATTTTATGGATTGAGATGTAGAAATAATTTTTTTTAACGGCGGATTGCAAGTTCCTTATGATCGACGCCTGCGGTAAATGCTTATGCGGTCGAAATAATCGGGGATAATGCAGACTTTCGGTAAAAAATGGAGGAAACAGCCGTGTTTTTGTCGAAAAAAAGATGGGATTTTGATATTCGAATTTGGAATTTCCATATCGTAATCCTTGGAGTAATGTTGATCAAAATTGCAATTAAACCTAAAAAGAGTGTGTAGTGATAAATGTTTGAGAAAAGAGCAATTCCCTCCGGAACACCTGCTGCGTGGGGAACACCGAAATGAAATGTGCCGACTCAATTAAAGACGAGCTAGGCATTACTCTCAATCGCGACCTATTCTAGGTGAAACATGTACGGGGAATATGTGGACAAGCTAACAAAAAAATTAGGATTAATTGGAAGGGTACTGGGTAAATGTGATGAAAAGGTTAAAGAGAAATGTCATCTTTCGCTGGTTAGGCCTTATTTAGAATATGCTGCAAGTATATGGGATCCTCATGAAGTTGCATTAATTGGCGAATCGGATCGCGTGCATAAACTTAATTTGTAAAACGTAGTTATTATGATATAGCAGCTGGCAGCTAGGCCGGGAATCACTCACGGACGGAAGGTTAAATTACAGATTGAAGCTCTTGCATTAATTGGAAGGACATCTCTTTATCAGTCATGTTGCATATGTTTTATTAGCCCCATCGCACTGTGGTAGGAGAGATCATGTCAATATGATTTGATAGATCAAGTGTTGAACAGATAGATTTAAAGATGTCATTTTTTCCATAGACGACAGGGGAACGCAATAACATCGTACGGCTGCGGTAGTGCCATGTTCGGATAAAAATTAGTCTTGTGTGTATTCAGCCCCTGCCATACACCTTATCGGTGTCTTTCGGGGTTCAAAAATTGATAACATAAATATCGGAACCAAGGGTGGCATGTTCGTCGGGAAAACTCGGGAATGGGAATCCGTGAAATGTGTGGCCAGCCCGAATGTATATGCTGCTTTCCTAGATTCTTCAGTGTTCCGTTATCAAATAATGCTAACTAATCGTTTCAGTAGGGTTACATAAAGCTTTTTGTGCTCACTAGGATATCTTGGCTGCTGTTTAGAGGTTGAAGAGATGAAAGTTGAGTTTATAGTTCGGGAAGGTTGCATTCCTCGCGATTATGAGTCGAAAGTGTTCCAGAGGGTATTATAGAAGGTACACTGTTGGAGAGCGTCTGGGTGGACCGGGGAGAGATTGGGGGGAGGGGTAGTGGGAGGGGACACCGGTTGCCACGGTCGCCGTCCCCATGTGTCATGTCCACTTGGGCCCTCGGAAAACTACGAGCGGGGAAAATGACCCGAGTTTCGTCGCAGGTATTCATCTCCCGGCGATTCCACAAGCCACAAAAAATAGAACAACGCCAAGAAAAAGGGAGTAAGATGGTGTTCTAGAGTGTGCTACGGAAAGAGGCTGTGCTCTCATGGAAGGGAAGAGGGAAACGAGCGTCTTTGGAAGGTGATGACCGGTTTAAGCCAACCTAAGTGTAAGGACTCGTAAGAAGCATCGAGAAGTAACTTAACGAGTCGTGCGTGGGAACAGTTCCGTTCGCATGCCTCGAGAACATAGCGTAACGTAAAATAAGACAAATGTTCACATCTCTTCAGACGATATTGTCAATCTGACCAATCGCGTGCGAGAATGTGTTCTTAGATTCTTCAATCATGTGCGATCGTAGCTAGTACACTAGCGCCACGATGTGTATCGTCGAAAGTTACTCGTATACCATCGTTAACAATGTAAACTCGAGGAAAATCAACGATCTATATAGAGTTTATTATTATTATTAGGTAATCTACCGGTTAAGGTAGGTTTTTGGATGGACATAATTACTAATTAAATAAATTTGTGACCCCTAGCAAAACACAACATCCTACTCTACATCAGGTCCCTCTTCAGCTCTGAGTACTTTCTTCCTCCCTTCATCCCGTCCAACATCCCTATCCTGTTCCTTCCCTGTCCACGTTTGCCTAACATTCTCCCCTCAATTACAGTCTTCAACATCCCGCTGCCGGTCAATACCCCCTTCGGCCACTTTTCCTGCCTCCATAGGATTGCTCCCAACAAACCCCTCTCTTCGCCCACCATACCAAGTACTTCCTCATTTGTTTTCTTCTCTGTCCATTTCACCTTTTCCATTCTTCTCCACACCCACATTTCAAAAGCCTCCAATCTACGTCTATCCTCCTGCTTCAATGACCACGTTTCCGCACCGTACATAGCTACGCTCCATATCAAAGTTTGTACGAGTCTTTTCTTAACATCCTTACTCAAAGTCCCTGTCATCAACTCCCTCCTCCTTGTGAAAGCCTCTTTGCCTAGCGAAATTCTTCTCCTTACGTCCCTACTACTTTGACCGTGTTGGTCCAAAACACTACCGAGATACGTAAACTGTTCTACCTGCTCTAGTTTTTGCCCTCCTATTTTAATGTTAAGCTTAGCCTTTTTCTTTCTAGAAAATCGCGTAACCTTTGTTTTATTAATATTGATTCTCATCCCATACCTGTCGCACTGAATTTCCAATTCACTCAGCAATGCTTGCAGCCCCTTGGCTGACTGACAAACTAAAGCTTGGTCATCAGCGAACCTAACTGATTTTACGAATTCCCCGCCCACTTTCATTCCTACTTCCAGCTCTTCCTATGCCTCTTTGATCATTTCCTCTGCATACAGGTTGAACAGCAACGGTGATAAAGGTCAACCCTGCCTTACACCTCTTCCTACCACTGCCCATCCGGACTCCCCGTTCCCCACTCGCACCTGAGCAGCCTGTGACATGTACAGGTTGCGGATTAGCCTCCTTTCCCTTCAATCTATTCCTATTTTCTGCAATATACTCATTAATTTTCCCCAATTCACTCTTCCAAACGCTTTTTCGAAATCTACGAAACAGGCAAATACCTTCTGGTTGTATTCTAGATTCCTCTCGATTAATAATCTCATTACTGCAATGGCATCACGCGTACCTCTCCCCTTCCTAAACCCAAACTGGTCATCCCTTAAGTAATCATTGTTCCTACTCTCTATCCTTTTGTTTATGATCCTGAGAACAACTTTAGCTGCGTGGGATATCAAACTTATTGTCCTGTAGTCCTCACATGATGTAGCCTTTCCGTTTTTCGGAAAAGGAACTAAAACTGATCTCACAGTCTTCCGGCCAGATTACTTCCTCATAGATACTACGAATTATCCCATATAGCCTCTACCTCCCACATTTGACTGAAGATTTCAGTAGTTCCGCAGGAATTTTATCCACCCCCAAGGCCTTGTTTAGCTTCGTCTCCCATAATGCCCTTTCTATCTCATTGTCTAGTATGCCTGGACCTAAGCTGTCTTCCTCTACGTCATTTTCTTTTTCAATGTCTAACTTTGTTGGTCTGAGTTCTTTACTATACAGTTCGTCTATATACTCCTTCCATCTCTCTTGAATCCTTCCTGTATCAACAATTACCTTACCCGCCTTATCTCTAACTGTTAGCATAGATCTCCCTTACTTACTTCCCGATAAAGTCAATGCAACAATTTCAGAGTGTAAAAATCATTCGCCTTGACTGGGATTCGAACCCAGATCCCTCAATATCCGGTCGAGTGCTTTAGCCACTTAAGCTACCGAGGCGTCCTCTTAAACTCTGAAATTTTGGGGCTTTTAAAGGAACAAGATGTTGTGACGAAATACCGTACATACAATGTCACAGGCATTCGTAGTCGTGCGCGACGCGCCACAGTCCACGATGTTAAAGCCAACTTTAAACACTTATGGTGTTTATACTTTGACAAATTCCAAAGAAACTGCGGGAGATGCCGCAACAGTAACTTTTAACGGAGTCATCCCCTAATGTGCATTTCAATGCAACAATTTCACGAATTTACGGTATCTATGTTAAAGAACCTTATATTTTTGGACATTTCCAGCGCTGTTAACTGATAAAAATACAAGCTACTTTCTGTATCGAATGGCATAAATGTAAAAAAATCTCCAATCCGTACTGAATCGTTATCTCCGAAAGAGGAATTCCAGAAGGTCGTGTTTATTGGACGCGAGGCGTGGCATCACATTCTCAACTACAGGAAGAATGTGGATATCCAATTGGTCGAATAAGAGAAAGCAATATCGGATATCCCAACGGGCAGCGCTGGGAAATTCCAGGTGTATGTTGTTTCTTTCTGCACGCGGTGTTTCCTGGCAGTAAAATGATATAAGAAATTTCGTCCGTCCCGGATCTACCGTTGTCGTAATTGAATGAAAATATTTGAGAAAACAAAATGACGTTATATTTATGAACAATAACTGGTTCTTCTTGGGTCCTTGAAAAATAATATATTTCAGCATAAAAAGATTTGCTTTATTAGGCTGGGTAATGGCCGTGGTGAGGCCATTAAAGTTAGGATATCCTTGAGGGACCGTTTCAGAATCGGTCTTCTCCTTATGTGCCAGGTCATTCTCGAAGAAAACCTCGAGACTTTCGGATTACCGCGGAATTTCAACGGTTTAGGTATATTCTGAAATCGCGTTTAAGTTTTTTTTCCACCATGGAAAATTAATTTAATTCTAATTTCAATGTGCATCTAATGTCCATTATCAATTTTCAAACCATTATATGAAGTGGACATTGTAAAAATGGCACGGCAGGAATAGGAGATCGTAATGTAAGTCCAAGGGGATTTCATAAAATGTTTTTCTTTTATTTATTTATGCACCCTGCAAGCCATTGCTTGGGTGTGTGTGGCAGAGGGTGAATCCACCCGAGACCAATTTTTACCCGGACATGACCCTCCCGCGGTCAAACATTGTTATCATGATCACCTAATGTTTTTCGTGGAAAAAATAACATTTTAAATCCATCTTTTCTACACTTAATCCTTCTAATTTCACTAGCTGATCTCTCCCACCGTAGTACGATAGGGGTAATAATACATTTTCTACATCACTGCTAAAGAGATGTCCTTCCAATTTATGCAAGAGCTTCAATCTGTGATTTAACCTTCGCTCCATTGAATTATTCCCAACCTAGCTGCTAAAATATTTTGGATACGCCACTAAGTTTATCATGACAACGTTTTAAAAATCTAGCTCCTATACGCTGCACGCGATCCAATTCGACAATGAAACCGACTTCGTGAGGATTCCATTTTTACTTGCAGGATATTCTAAATGAGGCCCAACGAGCGAGAGGTTAAGTTTGCGAATGATCGAGCCAAACAGCCAAGGTGTTACAGTCATTCATGAGCACATTAGGTAACAAGTGTGATAGTGTAAAGAAAAGGCCATTAGGCTTTGGAGGAGGAGGAAGGTTAAGTTAAACGTTAAAATAGGAGGACAAAAACTGGGACAGGTATTGCTTGTTGCGTATCTTGGAAGTGTCTCTGGCCAAAGTGGTCGCTTTAATAGGGACATTAGAAGACGCGTAAGGGAAAGAAGCTTTCGTAAGGAGGGAATTGAAGACAGGGACATTCATTCCTTTAGAATCCGGTTTTCTATTTCTGTACTTGACGGTGATCGAGATCTTAGTATATACTCACTAATTATTATTCGGTTTAAGAAATTGACACTTCAGTGATATTGTAGAACCCGTACTAATGGAACTTGTCATTTCGTTTATCTAAATTCAAAGTGTACTAAACGTTTCAATTTACCCCTTACAAAGGTACATTAATCGCGAAATTAACGTTTGCAAACTCATTTAAATTATACGTAGCAACCACATATGTACATAGATTTTTGTCGACATTAAGTAACAGTGTAGTTGAATAAGTATTTTCCTCTCATTCGTATTATTCATTAAATGAATAAGACTGGCTGAGGACACGGTATGCTAACCAATGTTATATATTGTGTTAAATGTTATATGTAATATTTATGCGGGAAATTTCGGCATGCAAATCTGTCAAGATAAACTGATGAACATCATTATGTAACCATAGATGAAACCGTGGTGCATTGCTCAAGGTGAAAGTCCTTTAAAAATGAAAAAATAGTAATTTCATACCTTATTATTTCCATATTAATAGTCAATAGGCTATGAATAAATAATACGTTTGTACAGAGGACTGACTGTCTTAAAATCAAAGACACTCCTCTATCCTATTGCTCTCATGTCCTCAAAGGTGATGCGAAGGAAATCGGAGTGAGATAATATTTATGTTATGTACCTTCAAGTTGGTTTGGCGTGAGGAATACGTTTTAATGTTCCTAGTCTATAGATGCTGTGTATTTTACAGCCTGTCTTCTAACAGCGGGCTATTAATTTCTTGAAGTGATAATGCGAAGTTTTTAATGGTTGAAGGAGAGCAAATGGCTCCCAGGATTGGGTCTAGCCTTGGTTTCTCGGCCATTGGAGATATTATTCGAATTAATTGCATTCTGATGGCGCCATTCCCTACCCAAGCCTTTCTATTATGTGGAGTAATGTTAATTTTTACCGTTTCTTCCGTCATGAATTCGCGACGGCCTTCCTCGCAACGGAACTCTATACATCCGTCACCATGATTAACGAGTGCGGTTACAGACATGAAATGGATGGATTGTGTACCCCTGGATCGAACTTCATTGACTCTGTGCTACTAATATCTCAGTCAGACACTGAATGATATCTCTGGATTCCAAATGACCCTAAGTGCGTGGTACTGTTTTCAAGTATACTGCCATTCTTCCTAGCATGCCTTCCTTTTCATTGGAGGCCACATGTTTTTGCATTCTAGGCGAGAATTTGCTTACCAAAGTCGTAGTAAAACCTTGGCATCTCAATAGGATTGTACAATGTATCCAACTGATAACAGAGGTTTTATTTTATATTCGTCGCAATGTTTTCCATGACGAATTTGCTAATGTGTTAGTGATGTTTCAAAGTAATTGCGAATCTAATATATCAGATTATTTTTTTCCATTGCTTGCGGTCTGGAGGGGTTTTCCTAGTAGTGAATGAGGTGTGCATTTTGACTGGCCGGGATTTGTTGGCAGCTTGTTCCTCTTATTTATTCGCTCTTATGGTCTCCGGAGTGACCCGTTTTTGAACTGCCGCAATCATCCCAATAGTTCAAGGAAAGAATGAAGATCAACTTTAAAACTTACAACGGTATTACGCAAATTTTAACGGGCCACGGGGAGTTTAGATCATACCTCAAGAAAATAGGGAAAAAAAGGAGGGGACGTGTGAATGCGTGATGGAGGAGGACACGGCAATACACGGAGTCCTTTATTTAGTCCCAATTTATGCCGAGGAAAGACGCGAACTGGAAGCTATCCTTGGATATTTGCATAACGTCCAACAAATTGGGCAATACCTACATGAGGAACCGATTAGGAAAATATTGGAAAGATTTATCAACAAAAGATAAAGTAAGAACGGGGAGAGTAACGGAAAGGAATGGCATGTAACTCATATTTTGTATTTTGTAAAATTAACGAAATTGTATTGGGGGTTTAAACATAAGGCACCCCAAAAAAAACAAACTGAAATTGAAACAATAAATTGCCCGATCCTGCTCGAACGGGCCCAATTATTATTATTATTATTATTATTATTATTATTATTAATAGTTCAAGGAAGTGACAGACTCGGCACTTGTCAAGTAAGATAGTCGTTATGCCGAGGTGGTTCCCCACGGATGGATAATAAATATTATTTCGTGGCATCATTTTCATTCGGATGGAGAATCATTGTAACTAAGTCAATGAGGCCACCGACAAATAAGGAGGCTATACGTTAAACATTTGAGTTGGATGTCATAAACTAGAGTATGTAGAAAAATACCACATCTATGATGTATTTTGACGAAATGGTAAGAAGTTGTAAGGACATAAGGAGAAGAATTGCTTCGGACAAAGAAGCGTTTAGAGAGAGAAAGAAGGTTGACGGCAAGGACTTGGGAGTGTGATAATGAGAAAATATTAGTGAAAGCTTTTATATGGAGCCTAGTTTTATGCGGCTAAGAAACATGGCCGTCGAGGTGAAAGCATAAGCGTTGATTGGAGAATTCGGAGATGTTGATTTGGCGAAGAATGGAATGAGTAATGAACGTCTAGGAATATGAACGAAATGCTGGAGTAGTGGAGTAAGGAAGAGAGGTTTTGGAAAAAAACCTAAGAAGGGTGGAAAAGTGAATCCAGGGCCTTTTGATTAGCGATGGAGAGGTTGGAAGTTTGCGAAATCGGAGAAAGGTTTACTATTGCATTGTCTGCTCTTGTTGGGTGAGACTTATGAATGCGAAGCCGGGTTTTTTTCTGCGTCCAGCCAAAACCTACAACACCCGTTCGATTACCAGTGATAATAAGAATTTCCCTTCCTTCCTCGTGTACCCAAATGCAAACGTAACGCCACGCGCAAATTTATCGCATTCGGTTAGAATGTGTCTTGCGGCGAGTACAAAGTTGCAGCCGTTGCGATGAGGTGTTACCCGAGGGAAATATTCCTTCTGGCATTCATTACTTTGGTCCATGTTTGCGGATGCAGAAATGTGCTAAATTGATGATTTGTGGGGCGTCGGTGATTGTTGAAGTCGGTGACCGACGCGGCCCTCGGGTGTCCGGACGGGAGAAGAAACCCCCCTTGGCACACTCCCCGGGCTGCAACGAAGAATGACCGGTGCACTCCTGACCCTGGGGGAGGGAGGAGGTGGCCAACCCCCCCCCCACCCACTCGCCCCCGCTCACCCCTGCTTGGCAACGCAGCGAGTCTCTCATGACTGCCATCACCATAATAATCCCCGCCGCCGTCACTGAACCCGAGCGGCGATTGCCCTTGATTCGATACGTGCGGCCCTCGATAGGCAATCTCCGAAGCGGAAAAGGCATTCCATCGAAGTTGAGTATCTGGCGGAACCCCTGGTGGCTGTGCGCACACCCCCATCCCTCTTCTCCTTCAGCCCCAGGCCTCATCCCCTCCCTCCCCGCACCCAGAGGGGGAGGCTGCCCGCCGCATCGCCCGTGACGGCTTCATCTTCCCCCCTTGAGAATCCGCCAGTCAATGAGATTAGTTCGATTGGAGGGCGGCAGGGGGGGGAATACGTAGCGTTACGGTAGGGGCACAGACTCGAATAGAGTCCAGTCCCCCTCGGCACACCCCTGCCTCCCCCCCCCCCATTCCCCCTCACCCCCTTGCGGGCGCGCTTTTATTAACCGGAGTTCGAAGAGTGAGAAGAGAGGCGCTGGGGACCGGCGGAGGCGAGGGGAAGATCACTTTGAGGTCGCCTTGAGCTTGAAAGCTAAGGTCACGGGGTGCTCGTCGAGAACGCAGTGCCCTGCCATCATACCTGCGAGCCTTCGATGCGTCGGCGTAGAATAAAAACTTTCCCTCTTACTATTGATCTGAATTTAATAAATCTACGAATACGATCTAAATTTTCAAATGGGACAACGTGTTAGTTTTATGCCCCTGAGCCGTTTGCGAGTTGAGATTTCATTTGGTCTAGTACGGCGCTATTATTTGGAATAGTCAGCGTTTCTGAGGTAGGTTTTGATGGATTCAAGGACTAAGCACTGGTACATTCCTAAGCCCCACCATACTCGGTACTACATAATTGCTCTATAAATATTCCGCATTGCAGCAAACGATTCTTTCATTCAACATAACTCCATCCCTTTCAGCGTGCGCTATCGCCTCCCTCCACATTGCTCAGCCATCACATCCGCCCATCCATGTAGCGCGGTCTGCTACGTTTTTTTAATTTTTACTTTCCCTGTGGGTCGCGGTAGTCCAGGGGGTAGAGCTTTGGACTACTAACCGGAGGGTCTCGGGTTCGATTCCCGGGCAAGTCTCTCTGGGCACCTGCAGCTCCACCCAAGCTATGTGAATTTTCGGATTGTACCAGACCTTCCCGGGGAACCATAATCGGCGCAGGGAAAAGAACCCCCCCTAAACTGATGTGAAACACATATGTTTCACATCGGGATAGGGGGGTGAAACACATCAGGATAGGGGGGTTCCATCAAATAGAGGGGTATGATGAATTTCACATGCCGTCGGGCTTACTGCTGAGTGAACTCCACAATCACCTACCAAACCGACCTTCGGGTTGTTTACTGTGTTTATGGTTTTATATACCATGCAAGCCACCGCCAGGGTTTGTGGCAGGGGGTGAATACACACCAGAATATTTTTACCGGAACATGACCCTACCGCGGTCCAACAATGATATTATGATCACTGATCGTTCGTGGAAAAAATTACATATTTAATCTATTTGTTCTTCTCTTAATCTCTCTCATTTTATTAGCATGATCTCTCCTACCATGGTACGATGGGGGTAAATAATACATTTTCTATATCACTGCTAAAGAGACCTCCTTCCAATTTATGCAAGAGTTTCAATCTGTAATTTAACCTTCGCTCCATTGAGTGATTCCCAGCCTAGCTGCTCTAATATTTTGGATAGGCTACTAAGTCTATCATTGCAACGTTTTACAAATCTAACTCCTCTACCCTGTACGCGATCCAATTCGGCAATGAATCCAACTCCGTGAGGACCCATATATGTACTTGCATCATATTCAAAATGAGACCTAACCAGCGAAAGATAACATTTCTCTTTAACCTTTAAATAACATTTACCAAGTACTGTGTTTCACCCAGGAGAGATCGTGAGTGAGGGTAACGCCCAAGTATTTAATTGAGTCTAGACATTCCATTTCGGTGTTCTCAACGCAGTAGGCGTTCGGGAAGGAATAGCTCATTTTCCAAAAATGTATGTCTTCGCACTTTTTTAAGTTTAGTTCGAATTGCCAAGTGTCGCACCAGCGTTGTGTAGCATTAACGTCGTGTGATAAAGCTGCTGTGTATTCAAGATCATGTATATCAAGGTAAACCACTGCATCGTTGGCGAATAAACGTATTTGACTAGTGACTACGGAGTCAGTGCCGTTAACTTAAAGCAGGAATAATAGAGGTTCAAAGACCCTTCCCTGGAGAACACATGAAGGAACTTCTACTGCATTTGAGATAACTCCATCTATCACTACTCCATGCGCTCCATCTCCGCTCTGCATTCACTTTCCCTGCCTTCTTTGAATTTTCCCCACAGCCTTCTCTCCTACCACCCTATGACAAGAACTTCGTCGCTTTTTCCGTCGGAAGCCTCCTAGCCGCAACTTAGCCCCTTGCCCCCTAGGACTTCTACGAATTGTGCGTCCAATTGTGATGTGATATATGTTTTTTCTCGAAATGAAACCGATGCGAATGAAATGTCGAAGTAAACGCGCGGCTTTTGCTGTGCGCACTTTTCCCTCGGTTGCCTGGGCGATCAACTCTTGCGTGTTCGGGGCGCATTGTGAAGGGGGTAGGATGGAATCCGCGGCTCGTCTTTGTCGAATGTCCTTTCCGTTTGCCACGTCTCGGGCGGAAATAGCGCCTTCACCTTCCCTTCTAATTTTAAGTGGTTGATGTCTATCGCCCCCCGGTGCGGGCTGTTGATGCTGATGGCTGGGATGTAGCTCATTGTCTTCCTTCCGTGGCACTCTGTTGTGAATTTCCTGGTAGTTTTCATCACCCTATTCCCTAATTACTATGTTCCAACCCTTATCTCAGAAAATGATGTCACATATGGGGATGTGGTGAAGGGAAAATTCGATAACAGCACGCTATTTAACTGGTGTTAACTTTAATCACGTCTCCATACCTCCGCTTCTCAAAATACATCGGATGAATGGAACAATCTCAAACTTGCGCATGCGTGTTGAGGGGGAAAGTTACTTCCACATGCCACCAGGAGTGCTTCTGAAGGTCATTTTGTTTGTGGTCTACAGGCATGTCAGCATTTGTTTTCAGCCTACCTTCGCATTTTAAAGATGCTTCTGCTCCAGTCAAAGACCTCATTTTCCGAATGCAGTTATCTACATAGGCTACGTGCACTTTCTTTTCTCCCTGATGTGCTCCGAAATTTCCGTCCCTCTCCTCTCCCAGCTCGCCTGCATTTCCCCTGCCGTCGCCTGCATCATCGCCCCCCCGCCTTCGCCCTCCTCATCTGTGCCACAAACCACTCACTCTCCTTATCGATCATGCCAAGCACTCGGTCCCCTTCGGCGCACTGCCTTCGGTCTGGCCCTTTTACTATTTTATCAAATGTTTGAGCACGCCCTATGTTGGATACATTTTGATTCCTGAGCCAGGGACACTTCAGGAGGTGCATGTTTGAAGTGAAAGGAGCGCGTAACCGGCGTCAAAACAAAAGTTTATGAAGACATTATTGTTTACCTTTCACAATATACAGGGTGCGGCCCTTAAATCCGGACAAGCACGCGTTTCCCCGAATGAGATTTCATCGCCGGGTTGGCGAAACTTTCCCCAGACTTCTCCAAAGCATTATACTTGGCCACAATATCGTAAACAGTTGATCTGGGGTACCAGAAGAAGAATCGAACTAATTCGAAATATAACACTCAGCGTGAACACTCTATAATAGCGGCTCTTCGATTGCACTCCGCAATTGTTCATAACATCTCGGCCATTTTGAGGTTATGCCTGTTTACTAGATGCCTATAGCTTTCAAGAACGCCAATCGCGACCTCCAGTGGAACTACGATATGGCGGGAAATTCAAATTGGAATTTGTCCGAATTTAAGCGCCATACCCTGTAAACAAATGAAAAAAAACATTTGTAAACCGTTGAAAATTGATTGATAATGGTATAGTAAATGCCAATTACCGGCAAAGATGTGTTTAGGCTGTAATTATCCATATCGTTGGAAATCATGGGCTGTATAAGATAACTGCCAATGCCTTGACTGTGTTTATTTATCTTGTCTATTTTATACATTCTAAGGTACGTACAGATTTTATTCTTAATGATCTTCCTGCAAGTTCTCGTAAATATTAGCACACGCTTTGATAAATATACATTCCTATGAGAAAGTAACTTCAGAGTATTTATTATTATTATTATTGCTTATGCAGGTAGTGTACTTAGAGGATGGAGAATCAAGTCGTAATTGTCAAATGTCGAAACGAATTTGCACTTGGGCATTTCCTTACTCGAAAGCCTTCCGACTCTTTTCCGTCGTCAAGAACTCTGAAACTAATATTGCCGATCTGTTTCGTGATCGTTTCATTCTTATTGCGGCGTAATTACAATTCCTCCTCTTTCTCATACTTTTATCAGGTGAAGAATATCAATAACAACTTCGTTTGAGGTAATTTATAAATTTCAAAATTATTAGTCCTAAAAATAATGCTGATGGGATACCTTGTACAAAGAAACAAATTAGTTAAAAGTGCGTTAATGATGAGGTTAAGAAAAGTAGAAGTTTACATTCTGTTTGTCCTTCCAATAATCCTCCTTGAAACGGTTGACCACCAAACTTCGGTATTGACGTTAATTTGCCGAGAAGATTGGTGAAATTTTTTATTCCAAAAATCTATAAAATAAAACTTTAACGGCAATAGATTCAGATGTCGCAAATTGTGTGTGGTGACGATATTTAACGTTTGAAAGATGAGTTACTCTTAAATAATTGTAATTTTCACATTTGCAGCATTGCTAAGATGTTATTGACAAACTTGTGTTAAATAACAAGACCTCTACTGCAATTAAACCTCGCGAAATAGTTTCTCAATTCACATTCTCTGCAGTCTCGCAATGGAATTTGTTTAATTATATATGCCTTGGATCTCCGCATTCATATCGGAAAACTATGCTGCGGTTAAGTTCGATTACCGTTTATTTCTGCAGTTAATAGTTAGAAGGAAAGGTGAAAAAAAAGTCGGATCAGGCCTCGCAGTCAATCTCTAATTACTGGTTGCAATTTCAAAAGACGCACTTTTCTCCGTTAGAGCTCAATCAAAGGAAACCCATTACCAGATAATTTTCTCTTCCAATTCCCGGAATTAAATGTGGAATAGGGAGCTGGAATCATTGTCGTATGTGGTACGGTACATGTGTTTATTCTTGCTAATCGCCGGGACTTGGCGGGGGAACGATGCTGAAATAACCGCGAACCCACGGAAGCGAGTATTGTGATCCCCATTATTGATTAAACCACATATTTGAAACTCTTAAGATAGTAACTCATTCTTGAGCTAATTGTTGATTGACCTCCTCCTATCTGATTGGCTTCAGAATGGAAATTCGTTTCGGAACGCGTTCCAAATGTACCGGGAAAAATAAATGTGAAATTGGTAGATTATTCGCTCTCACGGTCATAATTCAAAGTGACACCCATTTACACCGGTATCCAGAAAAATTAATTGGATGAATTTTTTTTTTCAAGAAAAGGGTCGAACGAGCAAAACCATTAGAATGGTGTGTCACGTCTTTGACTGATATTGATGCAGGTAATTGTATTTGCTTTAAATGAACCTGGAATTGGTGATTGTGGTTAAATGCCGTACATTCGTGATACTAATGTCTGCATAGTTGTAACGAGTTCGCAATTACCATTTTGCGTTTAATATCCGCTGTGAAGTAAGTTCACAGTTCAAAGTAAGTCCAATTAAGACTTTTTTGACTCACACGGTAGGTTGAACACACCCAACTATTTCCTAAAACTTTGATGCAAGCATTTAAATTATTTACATTTAAATTATTACGGACAGTGTTCCAATTAAGGTGTTGATGAAATGAGGAACTAATTATTGTTTCACTGCTGCTAAACCCCGCCTAACCCAGCAATAAAATACCAAATAAAGCCTACGTCACTCTCAACTGATATTCTCTTTGCTGATACTTGTCCATCATTTGCCTCTGCAATGTGAAACCTTCTTCACCTAGCGGAATGCCTTTTTTCATTCGAGTAGTAGTAGTAGTTTTGAGGGGAGGCGACCGACAGCTAAGGTCATTTGCGCCATAGGGGATGGACAGGAAAGGATGAAGGGTGGAGAGAAACCCGGCGTCGGCATTAGCCTACTCTTTACGAAAGGCGCCAAGGGGTCCGCGGCTTAACGTCCCATCCGACGGACGGCGTACTCACTCAAAGTGCCCTCCACAAAGCACCTCAAGTAGGGATCGAGATACCTCTGAAAAATATTCAACACCGCCGGGATTTGAACCCGCGCCCTCAGGGTGGGAAGCCAGTACGTTAGCCCCCGCACCATCTCGATCCCCTTTTTTTCATTCGATCCCCTTTTTTTCATTCGATCCCCGCTGATTTGCCCGTCTTCGTTCCAAACACTTCCTGGGATCGGCGAACTGTTGTACGCTGCCCTCCTTCGCCCCCTCCGCTTTAAACTTCATCTGGGAATACGGAATTGATAATCCATGGCGAGGTGTGAATTCCGAAGAGGCTGATTGATGCGGTCAAACGAACGGGCGTCTCCACGGGGCCTCCTCGCCCGCTTGACCGCCCTCGGAAGTGCGAAGTGATGGACGCCTCGGACTTAGGCGCTTCGTTGGGAAATGGATGAACAGCTGTTGAAGGAATGGCTTTGGATGCAGCGATATTTGTTTGATATCGTGAACTACGTTTATGCCTCGGTTATGCTCGCTCCGGTGATGCGTTTGAAATATTATTCCTACACATTCTAATGCCATTCTAATTCCACCAATGTTTTTGTACGAGCGATGCTTGTCGTCTGTGTCAGTGATCGGACGTCCGCTGCGTGTTTCATCAACAATTGTGGCATTTTCAGGCTCGCAACCACGAAATTTTACTACCCATCTTAAATTAAGAAAAGTAGACCTATCAACAGCATCCTCACCATAAAAAGCCTTTAAACGACGATGAATTGTACTAGGAGGCACTTTTCCAGCAGTTAAAAATTCGATGGCAGCGCGTTGTTTAACTCGCGTTGACATGGCACACTAGAGCACGTTTCCAGACTTCCGCCTCTCAAAATGTACTGGATGAATGAAATAACTTAAAACCTACGCATGCGTGTTGAGGGGAAATGTTACTTCCACATGCCACCAGAAGTGCTTTTGAGCGTCATTTTCTTCGTGGTCTGCAAGCATGTGTGCATTAGTTTTCAGCCCACCCTCGTATGATCTTAGAAGTCTCTAGAAAACCTCCAACCATTTTTATTGCACCGTAAATACATAAGAAGCCGGTTTCATCGCGGGAAGACCATATAAAAAATTGTGTTTCTGGCAGGTTTACTAGTCGCCAATTTTCCACAAGTGGGCGTTAGCGGCAAAGTAGTATTCTTTGGTAATAAGTTTCCGCGGCAATCTTTGTTTTCCATTTGTCATATTTTCAGATTTTTCTAAAGTATAACAGGCTGAAAAATGGCGAACATACTGCGAGAAATATAAACTTCGCTGGTGTACGATGGTGCGAAGTGGCTGACTAGATGATTTACCCTTTCGCAGTTACTCCCCGATCACCTATGTTCAGTAATTGCTTCGCATATCATATGAAATTTATTAATTCAAATAGATTACCTGCTGGCTTCATTTTGAATGAATTGGGCCTCCACGCTATGCTAAATATTGAGAGTATCTATTGTAGTTGACTCAATGGTATTCGTAGGTACGGATTCCGAATTACGGAACATCAAATTTGAATGATGTTTCGGGATTTTGTGCGAAAATTATTAATTCAAATGGTTGTTCCTTAAAATTGACTAAACTAATTATTACCGCCGGAATTCATTAAAAATTGACTCGGCTTCTACTTTGTGGTGTTTCAATTTTGCATTTTTTATTTTGACTAATATCAGATGGGTTGCAGTCAACGATTAGTGTACAGGGGCGTTGCTAGTCGGTGTTCAAAGCTGCGTTTTACGTTATAATTGGCATTAGTATGTACCACGCTGCTGTGTGTCTAATTCATTAAAGCGTCCTGGAATTCTATGTAGCTCTTAGTGTTGACCTGTTCGATCGCTCGAATCCCATCTCTTTGTCTCTCGCCACATTTAAAATATTTGGACTGGCGACCGTTCTAATTAGTAAACATTAGGTTCTAGTATCTCGGAGGAAATTCCCCGAGCAATCAGGGACGAAGTGAATATTTCAAATTTTTCTTTCGGTCATCGTACCCTGATTCTTAATTGCCCGAGCATCGGCTTACGTCAGCGCTCTCGACGAGTGAGGTATTTCGACTTTTTTAGGGTGGAGCTAGGGTTCATCCCCCCCCCTCCCCAATCCCCCTCCCTCTCTCCCTCTTTCTCTCTCCTATGATAGATGAGGGATATGAAGTGCGATGAACCAGTGATGTTGAAATATGAATGAGGACGCCGCCGTGAAAAAGAAACGTCTCCTCCCCTGCCGGCCCCTCCGGACCCCCATCCGCCCCTCATATAACATGCAACAGGTTTCCCAAGGGCCTATCAAGATCTTCCACTCAAAAGAGTCAAGCGAGATGAATTCCCGCACCGAATGGGGAAAAAAGAGGCGGTCGCTTCGGCCGGGTGAAGTTTACTCTGGCGGCCATGCAGCCGAATGCCTTCTAACGAAGTTCAACCGTGGAAAAAAGAATAAATGAAAAAGGGATCGCGAGACGCTATTCGAGCCTTTGTGTCGCCGGGAGGCGGAAGGACGACATGACCCCGAGGGAACGGCCCTGGTTCGACATACATACTTTATCCGGTATTATGTGATTCCGTGGGGAATTCGACGCGAATGTTAAAATGTGTTCAAGTGTATGTAACACGTGCATTGATGTCCTGTCGGGTACTAATAGTAACTCGAAGACTCGATGTAGGTGCTGTGCTTTCTAATGTTGGTTAAATTCCAAAGGTGTAAATTTCGATGGAAATTATTACTAAGCGTTTCTCGTTACTGGATTAAGGAACTAAGCACTGCTTAACTTCTGATTCTCGCCTAACGCGATACTCGAATAGGTACGCCATCATCCCCCTACTTAACAGTAAACCGTTCGTCAAATGCTAGTCATCTCTTACCTCGCTGCACTCCGTCCGACGTGCCTATTCTGAATCTCTCTGCTGGGTGTATCTGACATTCTAGCCTCTTATCACGGTCTTCAACATTCCATTGCCGCCCAATATAATCTCCTGCGTCCACTCTTCCTCCTGACGCTAAATACCCTAATACCCTTCATTTAAAAGAATGCCTGTTTTTCCCCCGGGGGAAATTTGTATCCGAGCGAATGCACTTAAAGTTATGAATCGGAAATTTTGATAAATTAATGGTTCATGGTACAGAATGCAATGATCTTGAGTGAATAACTCGGTAGCAGTACATTAAAGCCCTAACCGCGTAATCGTAGGGTCTCGGGGGTCGAATCTTCGATTTTCTGCCGCTGCTCTGACTCGGGGTTTATTACGATATTGATAGTGATTTATTTTCATTCTGTTTGAAGATTGGAATAAATTTGGCGTTGGCATGATTGACCAGGTGAGATTTACAGTTATTTATTGACAAGGTTAATGATGACAGACAGGTTTTTGAACGCATTGTTAAAATTTGGTTAGTATTAAAGGACCTGCCGGCAATCGCAACGGAAAACTTAATATTTTGTAATTTCGAATGGGATTCGAATGGGACCGCGTCTTCAGTAGAAGATTTTATTTAACGATGTATTTAACGATGCAACTCGAAACGTAGAGTTGTGATGACTCTTTATTTCGTCTCATCTAATCAATGTGCAATGACTTTGAAGGGAGATGGCCATGAAAAAGTTTCCCATACCAGCCGCCCTTGATTCGTTATTTCCTGAAATACGAGGTAGATGGCAGTTTTACTAGGATTAGTCTAACTGCCAGGCCAGGGTTTTGATGGATTCGGGTCGGGGAATAAGCACTGCTATATCTCTAAATCCGCACAACACGAAGCTAAATACCCTAGCATCCTTCGCTAAAACGAATCCTCGTACAATTCAGCATACTTTTAGCCTCACTTCATTCCGTCTTGCACGCCGATTCTCATCACTCCATTTTCCCCGCTTAGCCAACATTCTCTTTTCCACATTACAGCCTTTAAGCATTACATTGCGCGTCTCTTCTACATCCACTTTTCTTGTCTTCTGTAAATGTCTTCCGACAACCTTTTCACTTCCCCAACCGTGACCTAGCGATTCGTCGTTCCTTTTCATTCCTCTCAATCGTTTCCATCCTTCTCCACGCCCATATCTCTCCATTTTACACTTGTCCTCCGGCCCCCACGACCAAGTTTCCGCTCCATATGAAATTTAACACAAATTACATCCGACTACAATTCGTTTGATGCTTTTACTACTTTGCCCATTTACGTTTTCAGTACTCCTTAGATAGGTGAACAATTCTACCTGCTGTAATTTGTGTCCTTCAATTTCAAGGTAAACCTTCAAGTTTTCCCCATTGCTCCCTCAAAAGTATAAAGGTGGGGTTTGCCATTAAAATGAGCGGACGTGGTAGTCCAGTGGGTAGAGCGCTGGGATATTGACCTGAAGGGTCCGGGTTCGATTCCCGGAGACGCCTCTGGACACTCCCAGCGTCACCCAAGCTGCGTGATTTTTTGGGTACCAAATTTTCCTGGGTAACGATAGGCGTCACAGGGATAGGGAGCCCTTATAACCCTGATGTGTGAATTTCACATGCCGTTTAGCTGAAGTGCGTCCTGGTTGAACCCTTACCCTCCCTTGTCTGTCAAATCGACCGTCGTCGGGGTTGATAGCTGTGGTTGTTTGCCTATAGAAGTTGTTCTCACCGGGCTCTCCTCAGTCGTTTAGCCTGGAAAAAAAAGAGAAAGAGAGAGATCAGAGACATCCACAAAAAATCATCGCATTTGCTGCGATGGAAACCACTATTTTTGTATCTTTTTTGTGAATTCTTTCGCGCCAAGATGAGAATTTATCGGTCGTTGGGGAATACCTTAGCCGTCCATTTTGGTGTCGGCACGGACGGTTGAAATGAACGTAAGAGCGAGCTAGAGAGATGGGGAGAGTGAGTTCTAAATTTAAGGGCATCTGGGGGAGGAATCTCTGTGTTGCCATGGTTTGCGATCCCACTCCCCCGCCATTATCGCCACCCCCCCCCCCTCTTCCCCCTCTCCCCTTCCCCCTTCCCTCGGACACTTCCACGAGCATTACATAATTCATTTCGCCCCCCAGACGACGCGGGAAATCTACTTTCATGAACCACGGGTGGACACTCGCGCCACCTTGAGGCCTCGTCGTGAATCGCGGTGGATTTTTTAAAATAGTTTATATCGCATTAATTTATACATTTTCGCGAAAATTCGCAGTGAGTATTGATGTAACGGAAAGGTGGAATTTTGAATACATGATGCATTCAGTGTCTCAGAACTTATCAGTGTGGAAAGGGTATGAAACATGAAGGTTGTTTCTAAAAAGCATATTGGCAATAATAAAGTGGAGTACTACGTAATTTTATTTTGTGATGTACTACGTCACATATAAAAGTGTGTTAGTGGTCAGAAATCTTTGATAAACCAAGAACCATCTTATATTTATGACAATTCGTGGTTAGTCGGTTACGGATGTGGATTAAGTAACCTTAAAAAAAGTGAAAAAAATCTGGATTCCGATTTATTTGTTGTATCATTATAGTCAGGAAACAGCACATTTTGCTTACATCGGACTATTATCAATTATAAAAATGGCCTCATTTGCAAACACCCAAGCTCTAATTGAAGGGAAACCCATCTGGCGGGAATCGAACCCGCGACCTTTGGATTGGTAGATGAGGACGTTACCCCACCGCCATCGGGGCCATCGTGTGACATTGTTTCTGATATTCTTAATCCAAAACTAATGAGTAAGTCGAGTTGAAATTTGCCATTGGCATTTGATGGGGGTATATTTAAAAGATTAATTTTTGGCCCTGCTCAGAAACGTCATTTGTGTCTCTCGATGGTATTTAATCGTAAAATTGAACTTTTCCGCCTACAATGATTTTCATTTATCCGATTAAAGTTCAAAAAAACCGCAGGAAGTGCCGCAAAATTAACTTTTGAAACGGAATTATCTGCCGAGTTTGCATTGCAGTGCAACATTATCGGAGTGTAAATATCAGTCGCCTTGACCGGGATCAAAATTCCAGAGTGTACAAGAGGACGCCTCGATAGCATGACTGGATAAACCACTCGACTGGACATCGAGGGATCAGGGTTCGAATCCCGATCAAGGCGGATGATTTTTACACTCTGAAATTGTTGCACTTTACTGATTAAATTGTGAAATCCTTAGGATACGAATATGTTTTCTGCTCGAAAATGCAACCGGAAGATAAAAAATTTAATTTTTAAACCATTTTTTTTATGTTCTTTGAATTATTCATCGATATTTTAGACCAAAATAAATGTTTGCCTTTATTTTTTAGTTCATTGAGATCGTACTATTTTTTCCTGCCGTGATTTGGTCATTAATAGATCAGTAACTACTATCTTCGACTACTTTAAAGCAATCCCTTTTGTCATATTTGTAGAATAGCCAAGGTTTTTGATAATTTCCTACGGACAAGATAGACCGATTACTAAGATCAGATGTTTCTGTAACTTTCATCCTCGTACCTAATACTGGCAGGCACATTTAAGCGTATCCTCCGAGTGTCCTAACTCCCATTTGCATCCTCCTTCCTAATACCTGGTCACATATAAATGGAGGTTTAGTGGTTGAATTGTGTACTGTATCTGGGATTATTTCGTTGAAGTTTGATCCATGGATTATTAATCCTATTCTAGCGAACGAATAATTCTTTACATAATCGAAAGTTCTTTTGTCCAGTGCAAGATTACGAGAGCTGGTTTATTTTTTCCCCGACTAATGTTTTTCTCTGATGGTGAAGATCGCAAACAGTGGACTCATTGACTACATTTGTGAGCTGCGGACGTGTTGGAAAGTTGTGATGCACGAGGAACTTTGGATGAGTAAAGTCAACTTGAGATAATGGAGTGGAGTAAGCTCTCATCAAGCCCCCGCAATAAAAGCCTTATCTTGACTCATTCATGAAATTGCGGTGATAAGGGTGGAGATCCACACTTGAATTACGAGGCCGTCTCAATTCCGCCGCTAGAAATGAGTCGTCATTTGTAATTAGCTTCCGAGAGACGTGGGCATTGATCTCGTTCGGCCGAAAGTCATTCATCAGTCCTGAGGAAAGTCTTAACCGCTCTCACTTGTCCTTCAAAATCAGGAATGAATTTCTGACGATTTTTGGCTAATTTTCACCTTGGACGTCTGAGGCCGCCAGGTGTGTAGCGGTTAGGATATTCGAGCACTGCAGGGTTTTTAGAAGGAATAAAACGCGAACACATTTACCCAGTACTCTTCTAATAAATCGCATTTTTTTGTTAGTTTGTCCACATATTCCCCGCTTGTGTTTCACTCAGGGGAGGTCCCTAACAAGGGTAACGCCTAGGTATTTTATTGAGTCTACACATCCCATTTCGGTGTTACCAATGCAGTAGGCGTTCGGGAAGGAATCGCTCATTTTCCAAAAATGTATGTCTTCGCACTTTTTTAAGTTTAGTTCTAATTGCCAAGTGTCGCACCAGCGTACTATAGCATTAAGGTCATATGATAAAGCTGCTCTGTCCTCAGGATCACGGATATCTCGGTAAACCCCTACATCGTCGGCAAATAAACATATCTTAGTAGTGACTACGGAGTCAATACCGTTAACGTATAGTAGAAATAAAAGAGGTCCGATAACACTTCCCAGGGGAACACCTGAAGTAACTTCTACCGTATTTGAGCTAACTTCATCTATCACTACTCTCTGTACCCAACCATTCAAAAAGTCTAAAATCCAACCACGGATGTTTTTATCTAGGCCATATATGCTTCTAGCTTTGCGAGTAGTTAACTATGAGGTGCTTTATCGAAGGCTTTCTTAAAATCTAGCAAAACCGTGTCCACTGGAGCATTACTCTCTCCTGAAATAAGAATATCATGAACAAAAAGCGTAAGTTGTGCCTCGCAGGATCTACCTTTTCGGAAAACGGGCTGATTTTTCTTTCGTAACTTCTGATTATCGAGGTGTCTTACGATCGAACTTGCAACCGTATGTTACATAACCTTGCACAAAATGGATGTGAAGGAAATAGGTTTGTAATTACTCGGTTCCTCCTTGTCTCCCTTCATAAATATTGGCATTGCGTTAGCCATTTTCCAATCTCGGGGAAACTTGTGATCTGCCAGCGACTTCTTAAGTATTATTTCGAGATACGGTGCAATTCCCGAAGCTAGATCCTCGGCCCGGATGGGGCCCGGAGGATTTTTTAGGCTTAGACATTTTCAGCAAACGTTCTATTCCATCATATGATATTTCAATTTTGGGCATCGGGTGACCGGCTCGATTTGGTAAGCTATCAGAGGCTATCGGTGAACTATTGGTGAAGACGCTTTGAAAGGACTTTAATAAGTTAATAAGAAAAGGTATTATTACCCCCATCGTTCTACGGAAGGAGAGATCATGCTAGTAAAATTAGAGAGATTAATTCTAGAACAAATGGATTTAAGATGTCATTTTTTCCACGAATGATAGGGGATCGTTATTACATTGTTCGACCTTGGTAGTGTCGTGTTCGAGTAAAATTATTCTGGTGTGTATTCACCCCCTACCACACACCCTAGCGGTGGCTTGCTGGGTAAATAAATAAATAATAAAATTGAACATTACGTGAAAGTAATGCATACGAGGGTCATCCGGAAAGTAGTACCCGTTCGTGAAATAAAGACACAAAAGTAAATATTAACAAACATAAAAAATTTTATTTGAAAGAGGATACTTTAAACTACTTCTCAACATAATCTCCAAGCAAATTAAGGCATTTGTCATAACGTGTGACAAGTTTCTGTATTCCTGCTGCATAGTCCTTCGCCGCCAGCTCATTGAGATACGCGAGGGACCCATCTTGCACAAATTTTTGCATAATGCAGATGGTGTTTAACAATTTCATGAACAATTGTTCGAGAAACATTGGGAAAATGCTCAAAGATGTCATCAATTGTGACGCGCCGATCGTTCCTCACGAATTCGTCAACTGAGCTCACCAGTTGGTCTGTAATGACAGACGGTCTCCCCGAACGCTCATCGTCGTGTGTGTTCCCCCTCCCCATGTTGAAGTTGCGACACCACCGCCGAACAGACGACTCGTCCATTACATTGTCTCCATACACCTCCTTTAATTGGCGATGAATATCACATGGGCGAACGTTTCTTGCATTGAGGAATTTAATAACTGCCCTCACTTCACAACTGGCGGCGTTCTCAATTTTTTTAAACATTGTAAACAATCACAGAAACAACACAGGCAATGCTAGCGTCACGCAACTTGGCTCAGAGAAGGCAGACAAGCCACTGAAGCTATCTGACCTCGTCCAGCGGCTACTCGCGTCGTCAGCACTTCATGCGGCACGAACGGGTACTACTTTCCGGATGACCCTCGTATATATTTAGTAGACATTCACAAAAGATAAATGGTATTTCGAAGTATTTTCTTTTGATTTGCATCAAACGCGTCTCGTCACACATTCAAATAACCACCCAGATGCGATCTAAACAGTTCAATTTATATGTATTGCCGCAAGTAATGTTTAGTACATCATAAAGTTCATTGGGAAAGCCGTAACTTGGATAAGCCTTATGCCACACGTTTTTTCGGCGGCTCGCGGGGCATTAAGTAGATGTAGAAACCTTAAAGATAGTGCATGGAGAAGTGCAGAATCTCATCACAACAGAAAATTATGGAACTAAATGAAATATGAAAGTGGCAAGTATTACCTTTAAATGAAAAGATGTCGACATTTTGATCTGAAGATTATTTCAGCTCTACTCTTGCACGTTTGTAAATATTTCACGGGTAGAGGATGGAGAAAAACACTGTGGCAGAACACAGTTGGTCATTTGTAGGATTCAGTTTACTCAGGATAATTTGTTTCCAACCCACCATCCGAGTTTTAAGGGCCGGGATGGGGGAGATAGGCGAAAAATAATCGGAGACTCTGGATGTACGCTTGCTTAAAATATCACTTTCACTTGGGGCGATTATGAAAAGCTCCGCTTCGGAGACTCTGACTTTGCCTGGATACTTGACATAAGAAACGGATTCCTGAACGATAGGTGTAAATGACCTAGGCCGTAACGCGGCCGTAGAAACGTTCTACCATTTAGACGGATTTCTCAATGTGAACATAAATGACTCTTCGGTTGCTTCTGAGGTAGGACGTCTCTTGTAGGTTAAGGTTACACCTGGCGTCTCGGATCATTGGCTTAATTGTGGCTCTAAATGTATTTCTGTTTTCGGCCGAGAAAACCTTGTGCATTTTCAACCACAAATACTTATGAATGCGCCGGCTGGTATCGAAAACGTTCGTTACGAAATTAATGGATAGTTGTACCGTTTTCGATTGACTTCCTTTAATTACCTACGGATCTATGTATCCACTTTAAAACTGACAATACATCTGATAAAAAATAAACTAAAGTGGGCAATATGCCAAGATCCATATTCCATGTGATTGTGACATCAAATGCTGGTTTCTGCGTCAAAAATTAATAATTTTTGAGACACTCACAAATTGGCGACCGCTTGAAGCCATTTTTGGCGATCCGACATCTTAAATTTCTGTGATGTAAATTAATTTTTCTCGCGTTTTTTTATTAGGTAAAGTAACTCACTTAAAACAAGTCAGTCCACAGCATATGTAGAACGTAATGTGTACTCACCGTTCCTATCCATGACATAGCAACCCACACCTGATATCCAACAAAGATTTTGTAGTCCTGGATATCCATTTCGAGTCTGCCGGATATTTTGTGCTTTGCGAACAGATGAGTGGAAATGTATGGATTGTGATCACGTAGCCTCGTTAAATTTTGCGTCTTTTGTATGTTGTTTTAGCAATGTGTCGTTTCGTGTTTTTGCTTCCTGAAGCTGCATTTGGAAGTGGGGCTTTTTTTCGCGATCCAACTGCCGAACCAAGGATACATTTATATATGCTTTTTAAACATCGATCGGAGATATGTCAGATGTATCCTCACCCCCGCGTCGGTCCGAGGACAACTCGCCCCTCTCGACGCCCTTCATCACCCCCCCCCCACCCCATCTCACCTCCTCCCCCCCCCGGGTTTTTATCGCTAACATGTGGACACTCTTATCCGTCGGAGCAAGATGATGTCAACCCTCGATGGGGCGGCGGCAGTCACCTCCTCCCGGCGGCAGCACCTAATCCCCTCCCCACCGCCGCCCCACCTCCACATCCCCCTCCCAACCCTCGCTCATAAAACTCTCCCCCAAGCCTCACCCCTCAGCCCCCCCGGCCCCCTCATCCCTTCGCCCAACCTCCCCCTCGAAAGCCGGGACCATTCATTCCCTGCCATGGGTCCAGGCCCAGACGGCCATGAAAACATTGTATTGGAGGGTATGTAAATAAATAAATACAAAACTTAGTGAGAAAGGTGGAGAAAGGGGAGATTCCAGTCAGTTGGATGTCGGAAAGTTTAATTTCTTTCCATTGAGTAGCTCATTACATAATTTAAGAGTTCGGTAAAAAAGTAATTAAAAACCTTCCGACGCCTTTGAGGGGGGGGGGGGGTCATGCGTTGAATTTAGTGGCTAAATGAAGTCACAGACTCCAGCAAACATCCTTCATGTGGCCCTCGCGTTAATGGCTGGTCAAGCGAGGGCCGCACCCTCTCTTGTAGTTCCGCTCCTGCGCACCTGAAGGGATGGCCGTACGAATTCTTTTTACGAAGTTTTTCTGGGACGAAATTGGGAACCGCATTAAACGTCAGTGCCCCCGTTTGCCCAGCTCTTTGGCCTGCACCTCAAGAAGACCCCACACGAAGAAACTGCACGTTCACTCGATGAGTGCAAAACAAATAACGCCTGCCAATCTGCTGGAGACGCCGCAGCGATAATTTTTAAAGGAGATCACGGTTGAGGCGAATGATTTTTACACTTGCTACAATCGTCGCATTGTCCTCTGCTTAGTTTGTCTGACGACCGCCGAGGTGGGTGTGGGTGCCATCGTTTCGGATTTTTAAAACCTTTAAATTTATGTACCCTGCAAGCCACCGCCATGGTGTGTGGCAGGGGGTGAATACACGCCAGACTAATTTTACCCGAACATGATCCTACCGCGGTCGAACAATGCTATGTTGATCCCCTATCGTTCGTGGAAAAAATGACACATTAAACCTATCTGTTCTACACTTGATCTTTCTAATTTTATTAACATGATCTCTCCTACCGTAGTACGCATGATGGGTTAATAACACATTTTCAGCATCATTGCTCCGCCTTCCAATTTATGCAAGAGCTCTCATCTGTAATTTACCCTTCGCTCCGTGATTGATTCCAATCCTGGCTCCTCTAATATTTTGGATACGACGCTAACTTTATCATAACAACGTTTTACAAATCTAGCTCCTCTGCGCTGCGCGCAATCCAATTCGGCAATTGATCCAACTTCATGAGGATCCCATATACTTGCAGCATATTCTATATGAGGCCTAACCAGCAACAGTTAACATTTCTCTTTATCCTTTTCATCACATTTCCCAAGTACTCTTCATTTCCATGTTTTTATTCATTTCGAAGACGATGTTCTTTAAGTCTTCCAAGTTTCCAATCCTATTTCTACTGTGTATTGTGCGTTTTAATTAATGTATTGAGTGTGGCCCTGCACGGCTCAGAAACTTGTTCGTTGAGGCAGGGGGAGGAGGAGCGTGGATGAAGGTCTGTTGAGATGCGGGTTTGGAGGAGAATAGGAACAATGAGAATACAAAACCGTCTATGGGAAAAATAAATGTTAACTTTAAGCTAAAATTAAATTTCAATTGTTATCCTGTAGTTATTCACTTGCGTAAGGATGAGTGAGGAATAAGGATAGGGTTTTCTCGCCTTTGAACACTTGTAAATAATTTATTCATATTACGGTGGTTTTGAAAATTATGGAGGGAGTTTCATTTTCTCGCTCTTTTTGTGCGTTTTCCCATTTTTCGTTATGCATCGTGTTTGTCACTAAAAACTTCCCATTTGAAAAACTGATCGCATTGACGGAAATGACTGAGCCCATGGTTTAACTTCATGATAACTGAATCTCGACATTATTCCATTAATGGTTATTTCCTCAACTCGACTATCGAACATTGTCTTATGTTAATTTTTAATTCAAATTATCTTCCGTGATCGTTTCCGTTGGCGTTCAGGCAATGAAAGATAACGTCTTCAGCTCGAGTGAACTTTTATCGGAAATTATTTCACCGTACGACTATTTATAAAGTGTACTTGGCACTGGGCGTCAATCATGGCTCTCCAAGGGCAATGGCTCCGAACTCCCTCTTTCTTGTTGCCGTTTAAGAGGTTTGGCTCATGTTTCGCCACTGTTGCTGAATCGTTTTTTCCTAATCGGTCGCCGTTTGGGTGCCAATGTCTCACGGTATGCTTTCCCCAGTCCTCTTTCCATGCACTCAAATGCGAGACTTAGGGTTTAATTTATTTTTGTCGTTGTGTCAATGATATCAGGAATCGACAGGATAAGTCGGCTTACCGTTCCAATTCAACAATTTCAGAGTGTAAAAATCATTCGCCTTGACCGAGATTCGAACCCGGATCCCTCTGGGCGAGTGCTTTAGCCACTTAAGCTATCGAGGAATCCGATTAAACTCTTGAAGTTTTGGGGGATTTTAAAAGAACAAGGTGTTGGGACGAAATACCATGCCGGCATTCGTGGGAGTGCGCGACGCGCCACAGTCCAAGAGGCTAGAGCCAACTTCAAACACCTCGTCTGTTTTTACCTTTGACAAATTCCAAAAAGCTGCGGGCGCTGCCGCTACAGCAACTTTTAATGGGGACATCCATCCGCTACTATCCATTTCAATACAACAATTTCAGAGTGTAAAAATAATTTGCCTTGACCGCAATGCGAACCCGGGTCCTTCGATGTCCGGCCGAGGGCTTTGGCCAGTTAACCTACCGGGTCGACCTTTTACATTTCAATCAGTAATCGTTTTAAAAGAGATAGATGCTGAGTATTCTAATCTTGGAAAAAGATTCGCAAGAGGTCCATTTGTAGTTTCCATCGGAGTGTGGTGCTCCATAAATTTGACAAATTTAAACCTCCTATTTCTGCTAACTATAATATATTCTCAACTTTGATATTAAGCGTAGGTTTTGTGCGTCTCGAAAAGTCGTTGGTTGGGTGGGGGGGGGGGGGGAAGCGTTGTTTGGAGGCATTTGAGATATTGTGGGCGTGGTGGGGAATGAGAAAAGTGATGTACGCAGAAAGAAAACAAACGAAGCACTGGCAGGGGAAGAGTTGACGGGAGAAATTCAAAAGGAGACAGGAAAAGTGTATGCTGCGAGGGATTAAATAGAGTGGCAAAGGAATGTCGAAGACTGTGACATGTAGGGGGGAGAATTTAATGGTTAAGCGAGGCAGAAGAGAGGAGAGAGGGTGTACGCAATGGAGGGAATGATGGGCGAGTCAGGAAGTGTGAGTCGGAGAATGTTTAACTGTAACGTACGACGTTACTGCGTTTACTGTCGTGTCAGTATTGGATGAAGGGATTTTTGCATGAGTGTGTGCGCTGCTGTGGGTGTAATTTTCCGTGTTGTTTTTTTTGCATGTGGTAATTTTCCTTTTTACGGTTGGTGACATGACACCCCCCGCCACACGCCCTTGCGGCGGCTTGCGGGGTATTATGTAGATGTAGATGTCAGGCGAATAGAAGCGCGCGGAAGTGGTTGCTCTCCGTACTCATTGCAAATCTACTTGGACCCATAGACCACTTTCATTAACACAGGGATATATTTCCAATTGGTTGGAAGTAGAACGGGCGCCCACCTGCACTTTGAGTACGTTCTAGAGCAGCTGTGAGCAGTTTCTTTCAGGTAGAAGACATTGGTTCCCGGCGAAGCCCTCTCGCCGCTTGATGGAGAGATACGTATATTACCATCCTAGTATGTTTTCATGACCGGAAGGATCCTGTACTACCGCTTTCATCTGCCCCACTCGCCCTATTACTTGGGCCGTTATCATTTCTCTTTGAGGTGATAGTATTTAAATAAAACTCCATTCTTTGGATTGACAATTGATGTGGGCATTGATAAATTAAGGTTAAAACCAGCATATTCCATTAACCCCTAGCCGCTGTCTCCGGGCGCTATGTCTTCCTTCATTCCTTCAAGATAACTTATATTTTTAAGGTAGGATTTGGATGGTCCCTGACGACCATCACGTTCTACAAATCGCGTAAATTTCCTTGTGCTCGCCATACGTTATATTTTTGTCTTCCTCTCTGCATGCCGTATACCAGCCTTCACGTCCAAGACACCTGTATTCTCTTCCTTGGTTACTCATAATGTTCTTTCCTCATGGTCTTCAACATACCCTGGGGAGATAGATTCCAGGACAGATAGGTACAAATACTCATTCTTTCCCCGAACAATCAGAAATCATAATAGTAAGAAACCGAAATCACTTTAGAAATATTGAAAACATTGAATTTACAAGTCGGAGCAAAGTTAAACACTGCAAAGCTGTTAGGTATACTTTCAGGTGCGTGTGTATGTAAGATGTAGATTGAGTGTTTGCATGTGTGTGGGGTGTAAGTGTTCATGTTTTTTTTTGTGGATATATGATTTTGTGGTTGCATGCGGTTTTTTTTCTCTTTTTTTTCCTAATTACGGGTGGTGTCCTAACACCCCCCGCCACACGCCCTTGCGGCGGCTTGCGGGGTATTGAGTAGATAGAGTAGATACCAGTGCCTCAAAAAGTTTCCTCCATCGACTTTTTATCCCTTTGATTTCCGCGTATCCATTCCTCTCTTCCCTCTGCATATAGCATACGTCATCGTCAGTTTTCTTCTCCGTACAACTTACTCTTTGCGTTTTTCTTTATATGCGCATCTCTGAAGACTGCAATCTATTCACATCATCCTGTCTTAAAGACTGAGTTTTGGTTCCATAAAGCGCTCTTACCCATTTTGGTTTTGCATTATTCTCTCATACTGATAGAGACCTAACACCCCCGCCACACGCCCTTACGGCGGTTTGCGGTGTATTCTGTAGATGTAGTCTTCTCAAAAATACCCTTACGTCTTCACTCGAGGCGATTGTCATTAATTCACCCTTCTTAAAAAGGCTTCTTTCGCCAACCCAATTCTTCTTCTGGCGCATCCGCTGCTACGCCCATTGTCCTCCTGAATATTGTTCAAATACTACACGACAATAACTGCAGTCCCTTGTCTGCCTGACTCCAACCATCGCTGGATGGTGTGCCCAACTGACTTTTATCGCCTCGCCGACCAGTTTCATTCCTGGCCCTTCTCTTGCCTGCCGCCCTTAACATGTCCTCAGCATATACGTATGCTATGTTGCTAGGTCTTCTTGTTTTTAAAATTCGATTTGTTTCCTCTGGAGATGTGTGAGTGCCCGTGACCACGAGGAATTTATGTGTTGTGTCCATATATGTATTTTTTCTTCCATTCCCTGGAGAATCGGTGACCCTCAAGGTGGTCGGAGGTGTGCTCTCGCTTCGGGGCGCGTTTGGGTTTCCCAGCGGTGGCGGCGGGCGGGCTGGAAGGAAAACTTCGGAGAGGTTGGGGGGGGGGTTAGTAGCCCTCCCCCCGCACCTCCCCCCTCTCCTCCTCCCCCTCCCGCACACGTTTGCCTTGCAAGTCATCCGGTGAGAGGCTTTAAAAAAAATAAAGCCGTTTGTTCCTGGAGATTGTCATTGAAGTTTTAAAATGTTACCGTTTGTGTTTTGCTTTTATTCTTCGCGCCATTCGTTCCGCGCCCCCCACCCCATCCCACCCGCCTGAGTGTTTCCTTTCTGGCGGTCGTTTTGGAGGGAGCGCTGAGTTAGTTAGCTTGGCTTAATGAGAAAGATGACTTCCTTGAGATACCCCGAGTGTTCTGAAGGAGCCATTTGCCTCTTGGTGTGCCTCTCAAGGTATTTCACTCCCCTCGTCAGTTACGCACGCGGCCTGCGCACCCTCGCCGCTTCTGCTGCTGACGTCCGAGGGAGGCGTGGAGTTTATCGCATTGGGGAGGGAGTTCCACTCCGACCGAGGGCATTTGCTTATCTTTGAATTTGGATTAAAGTCGGATGTGAATAAGTGGTTGGGGCTTTCGAAAGAATTCCCATAGGTGGAAGGTGGAATTACCGAGTTTTATCATTTGTTGCTCTTTAAGTCAGAAATTTGTTATAAAACGATTAATGGGGTTCGTGGCAGTTTGCCAGTCCAATGGAGGGTTTGGATGGACGCATTGACTGACCACCGCGGCGCTGCGTCTCCGAAAGGAATGCGACGTGATGCCTCACGCTACAATAAGCCCGTCCTCAGTTCCACCTTCTCGTCTTCCTGCCTCCGTTCGTCTCGTCCATCATGCCTACCTATTCATTGCCTCCCACTGCGTCGCTCACCCATACTATACCCATCGCAATCCCCATAAAATGGTGTGGTTGAAAATTTGGAAAATTCTAACTAGCACTTAATTTTATAATTTTAATTCTGTAACAATAATCGGTCATTGTTCCCTCAATTGTTTCAATATTTTCCGGGCATTGATTATGATATCTTTAAAAATGTTCATAAATAAAACTAAAGATAAAGTTGAGCCACTGGAAAATAGTGGGATATATGAAATGGTTTGCGGGGATTGCAGTGCGAGGTACATCGGGCAAAGTGGTCGAGCGGTGCAGACAAGAGCGGAGGAACACAAGAGGTGCTACGAGAAGTGTAACCTCGCCCAATCCCACTTTGGCAAACACCTGTGGGAGGAAAATCACACCAGTGATTTCATCCCCAAAATTCTACATCGTGAAGAAAAAGGGAGGAGGATGGACAAGAAGGAAGAGTTGGAGATCCGGAGAACAATGAAGAAACATCCTTTACTCAATGACGTTCTGTTTGAAAACGTATCACCTCTCCTGGAAGCCTCCCTAGCAATAACAGAAAAACAGAACCTCTAATCCCTTCCCCCTAACTCCCATTGACTCCTAACCCGTACCTTTATCCCCATTAGCCATTGACTCAAATTATACCGACCAACGAAATTTTTCCCCTTTCTTAACCCACCTTCCAATCCCCCCCGCTCACTAACGCTTTTCCTGGTTTTTCCTACCCTCTCCCACATTCCTTCGTACCTACCCCCGTACTCCCCTCCCCGCCCCCTCTTCCCACAACTCCCCCACCCTTTCTTGTAGAGGGTTATATACAATGATTGTGACTTTAAACTTTGTACCTGAGGATGACGCCGTAGCGTCGAAACTAGTCGTACCTGAAATAAAGTGGTGGATTGGAACAAAGTTTTTCTTTTTCATTTATTAAAATGAACTACCACAAAGTTGAGGCTGAAACTATTGAGATAATCAACGATCTTAGTCAATAGGCTTTACTCAACAGAGCTCCCTGACGCCAGAAGATGCTCCGATCGACAGGATTATGCGAAAAAATCAACAAAGTTGATTTTTTTCGGATTTCAATCCAATTGAACAAGTGGTACCCGTGGAATGAAAATCTAGTGATGAGTAATCGAATATTTTTTATTATTTTGCATTCTACCATTTAAGTTAGGTTTTGATTGGATCCGGTCAGGAGATACTACATTTCTTATCTTTATCTAAAATTGGTTAAGAAATAACACATTTTCCTGCGTAATATGGTGAACGTCCTTCAGAAAGAACCTGAAGATGTTTTTATTTATTTAATTGGGCGAGGTTAAGACTTATAGTGGACACTACAGACATAGCATTGACGACAATTACGTACAGCCAAGCCCTAGGTGGAGGAAAATCCACCTGGCGAGAATCGAACCCGCGACATCTGGGTTGGTAGGCGAGGACGTTACCCCGCCGTGTGTTCCCCTTCCCCCCTCTTCCTCTTTCTCCCTACGTCCTCCCCTCTATCATGGTCACGACATTCTCTCAGTTTTAATGCCACGAAAAGTTATCAATCTACGTATCAGGCTAAGGTAATTGTCATGCCCCGGTCAAAATAAATAGCCCAATGACATTTCGTCTCCCCTTTGGTCGCTGATAAAAATCTTTAATCCTGGATTATCTTGGTTCGGTGAATAACGCGAGTCTGTTTCGAGCTTTCTCGTACGCGATGTCGAAGGTAAACTCATCTCAAACCTGAAATACTTATCTCTTTAAATCATTCCTTCATTGGAAGCACTTTTTGCGTTGATTGAACTACGTACAGTCGTTAAGCTGAATGAGTTAAGTACCAGGCGAGGTTAATTATGTCAAATAACTTTGATGAGCTCTCAATTATTCTCAAGTGATAATTACGCGATTTCATCTTCTCCTCCGAGCATTCAGTGTCCAATGTAGGTTTTCGTTGGCCTCTTGACAACTAAACCGTGCTATGCGTGCATCGCTTGGAATTTATTACGCGTGCCCTCATTACGAGTTTCCTCATTCTCTCTCAAGAATCTCCGTAATTTAACGGACTTAAATCAATTCCGTCGTTATCACCACCTACTCCTCCCACTCTTTTTGGGTTCGAATTACCCGCGCAACTGTCATCTTTACTTCCACCATATTTAAAAAAAAGTATCCTTAAAGTTTCACTCTGTCCAAATTATTTGCTCAGTATTCGTGCATATGCACTCGTCTCAGAAACTGTAAAATCTACTCACATACTCTTTCCTCATAGACCAGGTTTCGGATCCATTCAGTGTTACGCTCCTTAATGAGGTCTTTCATAACCATTTCTTTGCGCCTTTATTATTCCATTGGCTTGATTTTGATATTTCTCGATGTTCCCGATGTATTTGATAATCCTCCTCGAATGCGATGTTTATTCAAATGAATCTGCCAATTAGAGGTAAGTACTTTTTGGACGAAAACTATGATTCGCATAGTTTCGGGAAGACTTCTTCTTTTTTGTTTGACCTGCAGAATTCAGTCCTTCCTTCATTTCTTTCTACTTCGCGCCCTCCGAAAGACCCTCTTAACATTTTCTTCACCGACTGACTCTTCTGCCATCAGTTTTCAGTACAGTGAAGCATTAACTTGAAACTTCTCTTAAGAAATAGCAAAATAAAACTCATCACGAAGGTTAATGGCCATGGCGCTTTAAAGACCTTGTTGCTAACTTCTACATTCTTCAAAGAACGTTTATTGCGGAGGGCGAATTTGATGCATCGCAACGGCCGACGGGCCGGGCCACTCGACCGGGCCTCACCGAGGGGGGGGGGGGAGGGCGTTTAATTTTGTGTGTTTGCGTGCATGCAAATATGACGGACGATTGATCGCTTGGAAATAAAAGATTCCGAAAGGGGCCATGGGGTCCCTTTCAGGAAGTTCAGCAGCTCGGGGGTAATGTAGATGTGATCTTATCGCCGCGCGGAGGCCTCTTAATGATCGCCATGCCTCTCCCGCAAACGACCCATATTTTTTTAATCCTTCTCCGCGAGGGGATTGTGTGTCTTGTCCTTTCAAAACCTGGCGCAAACCTCCCCCTCCCCCCTGAGGAGCGAGAAACCTCTCTCTTTTCCCCTTCCTCCTCCCTCTCCGAAGACAATGACAAAAGAAAGGACATAGTCATTCCGTCCGCACTGGCCCTTGATCTGTGTACTTCGTTACATATCTGTACGGGCATATCAGAAAAACCATTACGCCGGTCTTGTACAACTGTTCAAGATTATCATTCCTCCTTTCAAACCTTCCCTTTTGAAACTTCCAGTGGATTGGTTTGCCTTGGCACCGTCGCGAGGTGGCCACCACCAGGATTGATGTCCGGGCTCCGCTTTTGATACCACGCACTTCCCCCGGGCACCCCGGAACCTGGGGCCTCCCTCCCTCCCTTGAAATACCAATCACGGACTGTTTATTTATGTACCGATCTCACTGGGATTTGAACTCCCCTCTCTCGGAAAAAGAGGAGCATTCTCCGGGGGAGCAGTCAATATCCGAGGGTTCCCAAAATCAATCCCTTCAAAATGAAGTGGTGTTCAAGGAGCGTTTACCATGACCCGCAGGAAAATCCTCAAATGAGGAAGTACTAGGTATGGTGGTTGAGGAGAGGGGCTTGTTGGGATAAATCCTAGGGGGTCAAGGAAGATGGATGAAGGGCGTATTGATCGGCAGTGGGATGCTGAAGATTGTAATAGAGGGGAAAATGCTAGGCAAACGAGGAAAAGGCAAGAATAGGATATAGATGTTGGATGAAGAAAAGGGAAGAAGAAAGTACAAGGAGATGAAGAGGGGCTTATTGTAGAATTGGATGTTGAGTTGTGTTTTGCTGGGAGAGACTAGAAATGTTTGGCTGTTGAAAACCTACCTCAACCGGTAGATTACCTATACTTGTTATACCATGCACCTTATTGGATCTAATCTAAGAAGGAAAAGTGAGAGCGAGGGTATTTCATTCCCTTTCTCCTGGATCTCCTCTAGATAAACTCTTCAATTGTAGACTACTGCAATGAATTCTAATTCGTCAAACGTTAGAACTATGTGGCGTAAATAAGAGCCGCTTGAAGAGATCGCCCATTTAGAAAGCGTTTAAGACGGAGATGGTCAGTGTGGTAAGGACATAGAAAGAAAAATGGCCTGGATTGAGGAATTTTTAAAAAAGAGGAGTGAGTTGATGACAACGTAAGGAAGTAAAGAATAGATTAGTGAGAGCCATGAATGAGTCGGAGCGTTGTTTCGTGCGGTTTGGTCTCTTGGTCGTTGAGGCGAGAGGGGATGAAGGGGTTTGGAGATGTGGGTTTGAGGCAGGATGAAGAATTGAAATGCAAAGGAATAAAGACCAGGGGAGAAAGAGGTACTAGGAGTGGTAGATGAGGAGGAAGGGGGGGATTGGAAAATGGCTGGAATGTGGACGCTGGACATTATATTGAGTGGAATTTCGACGGAAACTGTGATACACGATGAATGGGAGATTGTTCTGCAAGCGAAGGAGGACGGGAACTCGTATTCAAGCAGCAAGCATGCGGGGCTGAAGAGTTGGAGAATCGCTTATTTGTGGTGTAGGGCACATGGTGTCGTAGTAGGCGGGGCCAATAGAGTGATTGGTCTCCGTCAAAACTTACTTCAACCGGTAGACTCCCGGTGATAACAGTAATATCCCCTTGGCATTGAGATCGAATTCCTTTGACGTCTTAATTCGCGTCCCGTATCTGAGAAATACATCGGGGATTGCACATCCTCTAATTTTCGGGAACGTTCCTATTTCGCTTTCGTCGGTCGGGATCTTATTCTGCCGTAAACGCGGTAGCTATTACTCTCTAATCTGTAAACATAGCGGTCTTATCTGCACTACACTATAATCAGCGCCAGTCATCGTGCGAACTAATGGTACCTCACCTCGTGGCGAGGTTCGTTTTAATGGGCAATGGTTGAAAGCAGCCTAAGGGGTGGAAGAGTTGGCGGATCGCGAGAAGGGGAGTTATGCAAACAAGAACGGGGGGCGTGGTCGGTGGGCGAGAAGGCAAACAGCACCGCTCGAGCGCCGGCGCCTAGTTTTCTTTTTTTTGACTTCCCTCTCGACGCCCGGAGGCTAAGGGCTCGCATGCACAAAGAATGCTGCTAACTTGGATTAGGTATCCCCCCTGGGGAGGGGAGGAAGTGCCGGGAACGACGTGTCCGCGGAACTGAGGAGGAGCTAACAAACACACTAGAGAGCATTTATGAGTCTACATACATTAGTATACGCATCCACTCCCGATGGGAAGATGTGACACATCAAACACGAGCCCCAAGGAATTGGAAATAATAATCATCCTCATTGGTCGTAGAATTGGTTGATGGCAGCCCTCCATCCTACCCTATCTCATGCTAATTGGCTTAATTCCTGGTATCTTTTTGCGATGTACTCTCTTCTATATTTGATCCCTTGGCCTTGCTCTCGGGACTTTTCCCTCTATTTTTCCTTCTTTTATATTATTCAGGGACCCATTGTGTCTCAGGGTGTGGCCAATTCATCTGGTTCTTCTTTTCTCCGTGTTCCATGAGGTCCGTTCTTCGTCCATTCTTCTAAGAAGAATGAGAAATTAAGAGCATGTATGGCTCGTAGAAATTATTAAAAGCCAGGTTAAATGCGTATGTGCATAAAAATAAAATTTTTGTGTTTTTCGAATCATAGACAGATGAAAATGAACATCATAGTTAATAATTAATTCAGGAAATAATGTCTATTTATTATGACTTAGAAAATGTATAATATTATATCATATAATATTTAAACACTGAATGATAGTGTCAATAGTAGGTTCCTGGTTGAAATTGATTACCAACAAGACATTGATGCAAGAGCATAGACAGAATAAGCAATTAATTTGCTAAAATGGTGCGAATGCGCACAAATTTAACCCACGTACTAATGTTATATTTCTAAAAGTTAAAGTTATGTGCATTTTACATCATCGGGCAGAGCGTATCAGGATTCACGAGGGATCGCAAGAAAAGATTTTCCATAGGCATTGCATTTTTACATGACGTAAAGAATAATGTCATGGAAGAGAGAAGTTAGAGCGAATGTTCAATTGGAGTAGGAAGTGATATTGAGTAAGGGAGAAGGGGTTTGCAGGGCAAGTCTCTCGTAATTGCAGTTCGGGATTTTCCAATCCAACCTTTGAACGGTCGATTGTCTTTGATGATGAATGTTTTGCGATGAAGTAATGTAAAGTATGAAAAATAATTCTTAGCAGGAAAATACGCGTGGTATATTAATTTGAGCCTAATTGTAAATATTACATGAAGATTGAATTATTTAGGGATAGAAAGATTCGTCATACGTCTTGATTTTTGTTTCAGCCCTAGTGTTCAGGAATGCCTTCAAATCTTTGATTAAAGAACTAAAGCTGACAAGATACAGAATTGTGATCAGATTACGCGGAAGCTCCTTCCCTTTGACGAGAAAAAATTGGAAGTATACGCCTGATCGCAATTTCGCCCGAATAAACACTTCATCCATCTATCTTTATTTGTCACCTCGTCATCGGCCTCAACATTTCAGATCTACATCTACATCTACATCTACATAATACCCCGCAAGCCGCCGCAAGGGCGTGTGGCGGGGGATGTTAGGTCACCAACCGTAAAAAAGAAAAATACCACATGCAAAAAAAAAACAACACGGAAAATTACACCCACAGCAGCGCACACACTCATGCAAAAATCCCTTCATCCAATACTCATGCAAACACATACCGCAAAACAACTAAAAAACTGCACCCCATGATGCAGCACGAAAGACATCCTACAACACGGAAGCCAGGACACAACAAGCAAGAAATTGAAACATCACTACCACATGAAAATGCACCACGAAACACTCTACCCCCAAAGAGTCTCTAAATGGCAGGGAATGGGACCCAACGTTGCAGGTAGCAGGAATTCGCCCCCGCGGAGAGGGACGAGGGATTGAAAGGGAAACTTAAAAACAGATGAACAGAACATGAATGAAGTCATTCGGAAAGAATGGGTTATTATAGCAAAACACATAAGGTTAGTGGAAGAGCATGCATTTAAATACAACTAATTATTTTTTAGACGCTGAGGGTGGCAAGTGGAATTTTTGCTATCTATAACCCTGCAGTTGCTATCCCGTATTGTCCGTGGGAAGAAGGAGTCCTTGAGTCGGCTAGTTCTGGCATCTATTTCCCGAATTTTATATGCATGATCCAAGCGACTAATGTATGTAGGAGTACGAATAATTTGCGAGACCTCGGTGCTGAAACATGCGGATCTAAATTTATTTAATAATTTCAATCTTGCATTGAATCGTCTCTCAGCCAATGATTCCCACCCCAAATCCATGAGCATTTCGGTGACGCTTTGCGTTTTATCGTAGGAATTTTTTACAAAACGGGCTGCCCGGCGTTGAACCTTCTCAATTTCCCGAATGAGACCTTTTTCACTCGGGTCCCACACGCTGCATGCGTATTCTAAATGAGGCCTTACAAGAGCGTGGTAACAACGTTCCTTGACCTTTGAGTCACTTTTGCCGACAATGCGTCTAATGAATCCCAATTTTTTATTTGCTTGACCGCAGACTTTACGTATGTGAGTCCCCCAAGTTAAGTCTTTGGTGAATGTGACACCTAGGTATTTTACCGTATCAACTACTGCTAGGTCACCTCCAGCTAATTTGTAAGCAAATCCCGTTGATCTTTTAAAGAAATTTACCACTGAACATTTATTATAATTTAGAGTCAATCCCCAGTTAGAACACCATTTAGTAATGCAATCTAAATCCTGCTCTAGAATAAAACGATCCTCATCCTCAGATATCTCCCGATAGATCACCGTGTCATCCGCGAACATCCTAATTTTACTTTTCACTTCGCGGTTCAAATCGTTAACAAAAATCAAGAAAAGCAACGGCCCGATCACACTTCCCTGAGGTACCCCCGACGTGACTCGAACGCTGTCGGAACTAGCGCCATCAAGGACTACCCTCTGTTCCCGCTCTGAAAGAAAATCTTTAACCCAACTTATGGCGCCCTTGTTTATACCCGCGACCTTTAATTTATGAATGAGTTTACCGTGTGGGACCTTATCAAATGCCTTTTGAAAATCTAAGAAGATGGCATCCACTTGCCTACCTCTCTCACCCGATAAAAGTAAATCATGTGTAAATAATCCTAATTGGGTCTCGCAGGAGCGGGTTTTCCTGAATCCGTGTTGATTGTCACTTAAAAAGTTAATATTGTCAAGGTGTCTCATTATTGAACTGACAATTATGTTCTCTAAGATTTTGCAACAGATAGAAGTGAGAGATATAGGTCTGTAATTACTGGGATCCTCCCTGTCACCACTTTTAAAAATAGGCGTTATTTGCGCGGTTTTCCAAATCTTAGGTACTTTGCACTCTGTGAGGGATTTGTTAAATATAAATTCAAGGTACGGGGCAATGTTTGGAGCTAAATGTTTTATCACCCTAGCTGGTATATTTTCGGGACCCGGGGATTTGTTGGGTTTAATCTCGTTAAGCAATTTTAGAATTCCTTGTTGGTCCACTGTTATTTTTTCCATGGGTGGAGTATGTATTGTTTCTTGGAGATATGCGGTGGCAACATCATTCGAGAAAACGCTTTGGAAGAATGAATTTAAGATGTTAGCTTTATCCTCACTGTCTGTATGAATTATATTGCTACAATCCCTTAAGCAAGCCACGGTTTGTTTACTCCCATTTACTTCCCTAACATATGACCAGAAAGCTTTGGGGTCAGTGTCCAAGTGCTCGCAAAGTACTTTGCGTTTAAAGTCCAGTAAAGCGCTACGTAATTGTGTTTTGGTTTCAATATTGGAGGATCTTCTATCTTCTTCGCCGAACAAACTCTTGTTTCCTCGTGTCGACCCAATTAAATTACGCCGTCGTAATTAGCTTCACGTGTTACGGTTTGCTTAACAGGTTACGCTTCTGGTAAAAGTTTAACTTGACTGAGATCACTTATTAAAGCTATCGTGCCAATCTATAGCCTTTAGTTTGAGCTATTGTTTTATTTAGCTTAAAAGATAAATTCCAATTCAATTTAATGAAATGATCTTCGGGTTCAAATTCCTTATAATTTGGCCAGATGAATATGGTAGTCGTTTTGTGCAAAAATTCAATCGAAAGTTGAATGTCACTGACTTGGTTCACTTGGCTCTCATTTCCGTCTGTTTATATATTTGGATAGTGAGAAGGAGACGTGAAATTTTATGAACCGTCTTGCTGGAATACGAGTAAGATACGAATCCTCGTATTATTATTCTTGCTGAAAGTATCAAGATGTTAGTATTTCCATCGTTATAGACGTACTTGCTTAGCTATTTAGTTTTTCAACATTTCAGAAACGGTGCTTTGACGCTCACAGGCTTGCTAAAAACGTCTTGCAATTCGAAAGGCTTTTTTCTCCTAAGGATTCAAGTCCTCAGAAGAACTTGTTTCCTTCCTTAAAATTTTAAAGAGTAGCAGACAGGCCGAATTTATCATAAAAAGATACTTTTAATTTGAATTTGATGCGGCCATTGAACCGAACTCGTAGAAATATTCACAAAGAAGTTCTTTTAATGAAAAAATTTGAGAATATTTTTTTCACTGCACAATTTTCACGAATACGACTGTTCGGAGTCTTAATTGAGCTTGACGTTGGTCATAATGCCCAGACGGAAATGATCTTCAGAAACTCAGGAAAAAATCTTCAATCAGGATCAAGTCCAGAGCACTTAACCCCGGACCCATGTCCAGAACGAGAGTCAAGGCTTCAAGGGAATTGGGATGGGGCGTAAAATGGAGGATCGTTGTTGGGATGCAATGGGATTAATGATTCGCCGAATATGGACGGGAGACTACCGAAATGTTTGATTGGTCATCTTGAACTACTGTTACACAAACTTAAATACTATGGGATCAATGAGAAAATAATTAGTTGGATTGGGGACTTCTTGTCAAACCGCGGACAAATGGTAGTCATAGATGGGTTGTGCTCAACGGAGAGAGATGTTACTTCGGGCGTCCCCCGGGGAGGTGTAATAGGGCCTCTTCTGTTCTTAATATACATAAATGACTTAAGCACACACGTTAGTAGCAATCTAAGGTTATTTGCTGACGACACGGTGATATACAGGGAAGTGAGGAGCCAACTAGATCGCGAGCTGCTCTCTGGAGACTTAGACAATATCTCGGGATGGTGCAATAAATGGGGATTGACACTTGATATGGATAGATGTGCAGTTTTGAAGTTTTGGAATGGAGGAAGCGGGGAACAGGATATAAACTACAAAATGGAGGGTTCAGTATTGACTGCGGCAAGTCAAGTTAAGTATTTGGGGGTTGTTCTGACACCGCGCCTTTCATGGGGAGCACATATCGGGACAATGTGCGGATCAGCTTTAGAGAGACTTGGCTTCATAAAACGGGTGGTGGGGAAGTGTAGTGAAAGGGTTAAAGAGAGGTGTTATTTTGCTCTGGTTGGACCTCATTTGGAATATGCCGCAAGTATTTGGGATCCGTGGGAGAAGGTTTGGCAAAAAGAATTAGATAAAGTCCAGAGAAAATCCGCTAGATTTGTTAAAAATTGTTATGATAAAAACACGGGTGTGACAGGTCTCTTAGGGGATTTAGGCTGGGAGCCACTTGAGGTGCGGAGAGAACAAGCGAGGCTTAGACTTTTAGAAAGGTTCAGAACAAACGAGTTTGAATGTGACACTGAAGGAATTATAATGGCCCCACACTACTTAGGTAGATCAGACCACAAAGATAAACTAAGGGAGATAGATTCCAAGACAGATAGGTACAAATACTCATTCTTTCCCCGAACAATCAGTAATCATAATAGCAAGAAACCGAAGTCACTTTAGAAATATTAAAAACTTTGAATTTACAAGTCGGAACAAAATTAAACACTATAGAGATGTTAGGTATACTTTCAGGTGCATGTGTATGTTAGTTGGTAGTTTGAGTGTTTGCATGTGTGTGGGGTGTAAGTGTTCATGCATGAATGTATGCCATGTTTTTTTTTTTATATATGATTTTGTCGTTATTGCATGCGATTTTTTTTTTATTATTTTTCTTTTCTAATTTATGGGTGGTGTCCTAGCACCCCCCGCCACACGCCCTTGCGGCGGCTTGCGGGGTATTGAGTAGATGTAGATGAACTCTGTCCTGTACAGGTAAGCAGATGGGATAATATGTACTCAAGTTATTTATTCTTCTCATTGCTCACGGTGATGTGTTTTACAAATTAAATTTGATCACCCTGCACCTCGCGTGAATGATGCTATCATTCTGCTTTTTTCTGTGGTCGTGAGTGGGAAGCTGGGGTGATGAATGCGTTGCTAGACTACTCACCCTTCGTTGACGGCCGTGTGATGGGAAGTCCGGGATAAGTGGCTACTGCCGTGACTGGGAAATAGGAGATTCTAAAGGGATGGACCTTGAGATGTCCACTTGATTCCATAATCCTTATGTTACGGCGGAGGTTTATGAAATAGAGAGGGAAAATTCGAATTTAAACTTATAGCAAAAATATCCGAAATCCGGTTTATGTTACCAATGGGGAATATAAAACTCGGTATGGCATTTTTTGATTGAATCCTCCCGAATAAATGTTTTTAGTGTGTTCATTTATCGCTGAGCCATTATCTTTTACCTAAAAATGGACTAATATCAATCTCCTGAATAAAAGCTAAGGTACGGATAATTCAAAATATAAAGAGGTATCTGAAGTAATTTAGTGTGTTTTCACGAGGACAGTTTGCTTAAGTTTACGCACAAAAATAACGCTTTATCTTCAGTTGAATAAATACCTTAAGCTGTACATAGTCATAATGCAGAAGGAAGATCTATTCCTCGTTCGTTTAGATAAAGCGTTGGAAGTAGGCGTTCATTATCTAAATATGAGTCGAAAACTTAACAAAATATAATAGAATAATTCATGGCGTAATCCAGCGGCGTGTTCTAGTCATAATAGTGTAATAGTCCAGTTCATAATAGTTCCAGTCATAATTCTATGTGGAAAAGCCAAGCGGTTTAATTTTAAGTTCAGTGTGTATTTATATATTTTTGGTAATCTACCGGTTAAGGTAGGTTTTGGCTAGACACAACTACCTATAAATATCTCCCAGCAAAACACAATCCAGCAATCTACTCTACAACAGGTCCCTCTTCATCTCTGAGTACTTCCTTCCTCCCTTCATCCCGTCCAACATCCCTATCCTGCTCCTGCCCTTTCCTCGTTTGCCAAACAATCTCCCCTCTATTACAGTCTTCAACAGCCCACTGCCGATTATTATTTTTGTCTTCCAATTTTCCTGCCTCCATAGGATTCCTCCGAACAAACCCCTCTCCTCCCTCATTATATCTAGCATTTCATCATTTGTTTCCCTTTCGGTCCACTTCATCTGCTCTATCTCTCTTCAAACTCACATTTCAAAAGCCTCCAAACTACGTCTATCATCCTGTTTCAGTGACCATGTTTCTGCTTCATTTACAGCTAAGCTCCATATCAAAGTTTTTATTAGTCTTTTCTTAATATCCTTACTGATCGTCTCTCTCATCACCTCCCTCCTCCTTGTGAAAGCCTCTTTGCCCAGCACAATTCTTCTCCCTACGTCCAACCGTATTGGTCCTAAACACTTCCGAGATACGTAAACTGTTCTACCTGCTCAAGTTATTGCCCTCCTATTTTAATGTTTAGCTTAGCCTTTTTCTTTCTGGAAAATTGCATAACATTAACCTTCTCTCCGTGAGTGATTTCCAGCCCAGCTGCTACAATATTTTGGACACGCGACTACTTTTATCATAACAACGTGTTACAAATCTTGCTCCTCCACGCTGCACGCGATCCGATTAGGTAATCGATCCAACTTCGCGAGGATCCCATGTACTTGCAGCATATTCTAAATGAGGCCTTAACAGCGTAAGATATCATTTCTCTTTGACTTTTTCATCTCATTTTCCAAGTACTCTTCTAATGAATCCTAATTTTTTGTTAGATTGTCCCCTTATTCCCTGTATGTGTTTCGCCCAGGAGAGATCGTGAGTGAAGGTAACGCCTAGGTATTAAATTGAGTCTGCACATTCCATTTCGGGGTTCCCAATGCAGTAGTTACACTTTCCCCCGATTCGTATTTTCCACCTGATGTCAGGCCTCCATCGCCATAATTAGCATGGCGTGCTTGCGGAAGGCCGAGATTTATATGATGATTGCTGGGCTGGATAACTGGCACTTTTACGAGCGGACGAAGTCTGATCAAGCACTGCTGGTAAGAATATTATCTCCGCATCACTCTGCGTCCAAGTCGATCGCAGTCGATGTTGGAAGCTTCGACTGTTTCCCCTCGTGATGTCCCATGGAAAACACCGAATGTTGTCACAAATATCGTATTCATATTCTTTTCGAATATCTAATTGCCCGACTTTAAAAAAATGAAAATCGCGACCTTTCCTTCCCGAAATTAGGATGAAATCGAATAATTCCAGGCTTTTTCCCAACAGAGTGGTCCACATGAAATTGCACAGCACACGTCGAGGTAAATACTTGCCACTCTTATTCAAGGTCTCCCCAGGAGGCCTCGAGTGAGAGACACACATGCCAAATATCAGATAACTGAATTTTACGAAGGGTACCGCAGAATGGCTCTCATGAATTCATTTCTTTTCATTCACCAGTGTACGATGTAGTAGTAATAGTAGTTATCAGGGAATAACCTGAGGTCATTTACGCCGAAACAAATAGGAGGGCACTTTAGGGCAAGTGGGATTTCCAGGGAATGGGGGAAGGAGAGGAGAAGAGAAGCCCGTCGCCGGCTGGGCCTTCTCCTAGCGGAAGCCCCCGGGTGGTCACACATTTAAACGTCCCATCCGACGGACGACGTACTCACTTTCGACCTGTACTCTACATGACACCCACGCGGGGATCGGTGTGCCCACGAATTGCCCTGCCAGATCCAGGGTGCGAGACTATGCAAAAATAGACGGGCTCTGCGGAGAATCAAATTGGAACAGCAGGAAGACGGAGTGGCATCCAATAATTTTCCAAAGAATTCAAAAAAACTTAGTGTAGCGCAAATATAGGTTATTGGACGTCTTTTTTTATTGATATTGGATAATTTCGCTGACCAGAGGCATGCAATTACCGTGTGGTGAATCTCCATTCGGCACAAAATCCCCGACAATCAAAGGATAAAACATTGCAAATGTTATAGCAAGGAAAGTTTTTTATTTTAAAAAGGGTGCAATTTATCAACTCCATCAGCTATTAAAGGTAATGATCCTCCACGGAGCACTTAAAAGAAGTCATCATGGACTTTTTTACCACTTCATTACGAGCACACTATACGTATATGAGCGAGGATGACTTAAATGTATGGGTAACGAATGCTTACGAGCGAACGTGCCGCGGACAGGAAGTCTCCAAAGTATTGCTTCCGTTACCTTCAAGATAACGAGCAATTAATATCCAAAACCTGGAAGGAATGCCACGCGGTGGTGCGCCTTGATGAACTGAGAGAAAAAACCACGCGTCTAGTCATCAGCGAAGGAATGAAAATTACAGTGGGCTTCATTTCAACTGCATTCGTCCAAAACATACAGGATTCTGTATTCCGAGGATTAAAACGCCCCTTTAAAAATGTAAAAGATTCTCTAGCTTAAAAGAGGTCGATGATCAAAATTTTTACTAGTCTTTTCTTAACGTCCTTACTCAACGTCCCCGTCATCAACTCCCTCCTCCTAGTGAAAGCCTCTTTGCCTAGCGCAAGTCTTCTCCTTACGTCCCTCCTACTTTGACCCTGTTGGTCCAAAACGCTTCCGAGATATGTAAACTGTTCTACCTGCTCTAGTTTTTGCCCTCTTATTTTAATGTTTAGCCTAGCCTTTTTCTTTCTAGAAAATCGAATAACCTTTGTTTTATTAATATTGATTTTCATCCCATATTTTTCGCACTGAATTTCCAATACACTCAGTAATGCTTGCAACCCCTGGCTGACTGACAAATTAATCTTGGTCATCAGCAAACCTAACTGATTTTACGAATACCCCGCCCACTTTCATTTCTATCTCCATTTCTTCCCATGCCATTCAATCATTTCCCCCGCATGTACGTTGAACAGCGGAGTGTGAGCTTCACTCACGGGGCGAAGCTTAACTTACAGATTAAATGTCTTGCAAAAATTGGAATGGCGTCTCTTTAGCAGTGATGTTGAAAATGTATTATTACATCCCCATCGTACTTCGGTAGGAGAGATCATGAGGGTAAAATTAGAGAACTTAAGGGTAGAACAAATGAATGTAAGATGTCCTTTTTTCCTCGAACGATAGCGGATCTGAATGACATCGTTCGAACGCGGTAGGGTCATGTTCGGGTACAATTATTTTGGTGTGTGTTTATTCACCCCCTGCCAGGCACCTTAGAGGTGGCTTACAGGATATATATATATATAAGTATACATACATAATAAATAATACCGTGACGGTTAGTTCCGATAGGATCTCGTGCTCTGGCATGTTTGTCTAGGTCACTTCCAAATCCGACGTCATAGGAAATCCAATGAGTAAACGTTCTGGTCCAATCTAGGATCTGATGTGCATGTCCAAAGAAATTAAAATGCACGCATGGTTATGCTATTACCGTTATTTTCGCTTTTTTTAGACCCACCCTTCTGTTTCGAATGCCTTTATATATCTACGCATTCTCGAAAGTGAAATGTTTCTCTGCAATTTCAAACTCGTGTTCCCACGATCGAGAGTAATTAAGACCGGGGAAAATATTGTTAACGGCTGTGTGCAGACGTTTCGACGGCGTCGGGTGGAGAAGTGGGCTTGTCTGACGTGAAATATGTCGTTAAAAAAGTGGTTTTGAGGTTTGAATCCACCGAAGAGCCCCCCCTCCCTCCCCCCCTTCAAGAAGTGCCATCGTCGCGATATTTTCTCCAAAGTGTGAAATAGTTCCAGCGGCGGGCATATAATTTTTTTTCAACTGCGAGATATTTATTAGTTCTCGTGCACAAAACCGGCTTTCTCGGCGGCGGGCCCCCCGACCGCCACCCGACGGACGATGGCTGACACCCGGCGGCCGCTTGATGAGTGCCCTAGTCACTCTTCCCTCTTTTTACGCGCGACTTCTCTCGATTTTCGGGGTAGACATTTCTTTACTACTCTTCGGGCCGGAGCGAGGCGGCTCTCCTATGCCGGAACGCCCTCCCCATTGGCCGCCGCCGATGTCGCGCCGAGGGCTACCCAGAACGCCTAATCCACGAGACAAACGGTAACAGTGGCGATGGTTCATCGGTCAACTTTGTGGAAGTTCATGTTCATTTAATGAGGAACACAATGTATTTTTCCACTGTTCTTTATTGTGACACTACTAGTTTCAACGCTTAGCTTAAATCATCAGTTACCAAAATAATCAAACCAACAAAAATTTGGTACCGGTAGTACGAAAATAAATAACAGTGTAAAAACACATTGTGTTCTTCAGTTAATGAATAGGCACTTAATGAGAAGATGAAATATTAAATCTGTATGATTGCTTCATCTGGAAATATCCTTCAGAATGGGCAAATTGAATTAAAGATGAGTTCTGTTCTGATAAAAATGCTTCCGTTGCCTATTGACAGCGGTAGTCTTTGATGTGGTGACCAGAAATTTAAAAAATAGGAGAGAAAGATGTCTGGATAGAAAGTTTCAGCTGCGTTAAAGGGCGAAACAGCAATCAAGCACAGCTGTTACATACTCCTCTGTATTTAAAATTACGTCAGTATTACTTTGGAAAGTCACAACTAGGTGACCTATCGCATTGTCTGTCAGTCGGTGGTGACCTAAAGTGTGGTTTAAACTGTGATGCCCACCCGTGCTATAATTCAGTGACTTAGTCGGTAATAGTTTTCCTTGATACTCAATGTCGATGTTATAAATTTCGGAGCTATATCTCTAAATTATTAGTAAAAATGTGTAGAAGTGCATCGTTGCGCCACTATGGCAATGCGATGGAGGGCGGAATTCCAACATCCTCGAATTTAACATCCGTGTAAAATTTTTGGCGAACCAATAATGTCTTCACGCCGTTCGCCTGGAGAAAGGAGAGTTAATAATATATGTTTAATTCAGAGTAGGCATTCTTGAAATAGAGGCAATTCCCTTGAAATTTATCCGAATGCCTTGAGACCCTTTTGAATATACATGCCTCGCGCATCCCCCCCTTCTCTCCCCCTCATCATTACTTTCAGCTCTTTATATTCCCGTCCCCGGCGATGGAGCCGCTTTGCTTTTTGCTGGAGTATGGCTGGACCCTGATGATGATGATGAGAGGGTGTCCTCGCTCTCCGCACTGGAAGTGGAGGCTGGGAGGGAGGGAGGGTGGGGGGCGTTGACATTCGGGGTATCCTTCGGCCCTTGCCGATTTTCCGTGTCCGGGAATGCTGTCCCCCTCCCCCACCTCCTCGATCCCTCCTCCCCACTCTCTTAAACTACTGGCCACGGTTTTATGGCGACGATTTTATGCTCAGAAAAAGGCGACTTTACGCAGTGAGTCTCCGCTTAATTGGTTTTTTCCAGCGAATGCCGCTCTTCAGATCTGATGACGACAGTGTTCTAATATATATATATATATATATATATATATATATATATATATATATATATATATATATATATATATATATACATACACACAAGTATATATACGTATATATAGTTTCCTTGAAAGAATGGTGCGAGAAAAAGCTCACCTTGAAAATACTTGATGTCGGATTCGTACCTCGCTCTCTCTTGAAAAGAAATAACGTAGCTTGGTTTTACCGAAATATCTACGGACAACTTCCAAAATTAGCCCGGTCGTCTTATTTCTTCATTCCTCGAAGTACTGAATTTGTTTTTAACACGATATCCCGCGGAACGAGGCATTCTGTTTTGATAAAAAAATTAAACCGCGTTCTTTGTGGTTCTATGGGGAACAAGATTGGTCGCTAATGACTGTTGCATTGAAATGCATATTAGCGAATGACTCCATCAAAAGGTTACTGTTGCGGTATCTTCCCGCAGTTACTTGGAAATTGCCGTAAACCTAAAGTTTCCTTCCTAGAACATTTAATGTACAACGCGGTCCCTCGCAGCTATTACGTCATTATACGTCTCATCTGGACTTCCTTGTCCTGCATCATATTCTTTTCCATCACTCTGTAACTTCTGCATGCTTTTAACCTATTCCGGAAACCTATTCTCTTCCTCCCTTTAGCCCTCTTACCTAGCATCAGCATCCCGCTCCCAATGTCTTTCCCACCCACCCACACACACTCTGTCTTCTTCAGATTTGACCCATCAACGCCCTCCCTTCGCCATATTTTAAACGTCTTTGTTAGCCGTCTCCTACCCCCAGCTCACTTCTTCCATTCTTCTCCAGCATGGACATATCAAAACCTCCTATCTACGTTCAAACTGTTGCCTCAAAGACCACACTCGGATACAGAAAGCGCTACGCATCATATTACGTTAAAATCCGTAGTAATCTATTCTATACGTCACCTCATCAACTCTTTTCTTGTAACTATTTCTTTGTTCAACGCCATTCAATCGTTGATGCCCACACAGACACGTCCATTTTCTTCCAAAGCACACTGCCCATATATTTTTACAACTTTGTCTGCTTAGGTTGTTTCCCTCCCACTATAATATTTAACTTAATCTCCGAACATCATGAGGAAACCATTGCTTAGTTACTTATGTAGTTAATATCCATGCCAATATTTCTCGCGTTGCCAGCATAAAGCACACATAAAGCCACCATAAAGCGCACATACAGGGAATATGTGGACAAGCTAACAAAAAACTAGGATTTATTAGAAGAGTACTTAATTGTGATGAAAAGGTCAAAGAGAAATGTTAACTGTTGCTGGTTAGGCCTCATATAGAATATGCTGTAAGTATATGGGATCCTCGTGAAGTTGGATCAATTTCCGAATAGGATCGCTCGCAGCGTAGAGGAGCTAGATTTTTAAAACGTCGTCATGATAAACTTAGTAGCGTATCCAAAATATTAGAGCAGCCAAGCTGGGAATCACTCACGGAGCGAAGGTTAAATTACAGTTTGAAACTCTTGCATCAATTGGAAGGACGTTTCTTCAGCAGTGATATTGACAATGTATCATTGCCCCATTGTACGTACTACGGTAGGAGAGATCAGGTGTGGAACAGATAGATTTAATGTGTTATTTTTTCACGAACGATAGGGATCATAATAACATTGTTCGACCGTCGTAGGGTCATGTTCGAGTAAAATCACTCTGGTGTGTATTCGCCTCCTGCCACACACCCTAGCGCTGGCTTGCAGGGTATATATATAAATAAAAAATAAAGCACTCGGCGATAATTGCAACCCTTTGGCTGTCTCATTAACTAATTAAATTACCTTCAGTACTTGATGATATGTTATAATGCGAGTGAAAAGGCGAAGTGATTGCCTATGCAACCCCAGGACAAATGTCAATTCCCTGAGAATTAAGGGCTCCTCCTTCAGGGCCGCCTCCGAGTGTTTTCATCGCCTCGGGGCAGCGACACTCTCGCCGTCCTCGGCTCAGGCTGAAGGAGGCCCTCGAAGGGGAGGCAGTGCACCGCCTCCTCCCAGAGGGCCCTCCTGTGCCTATGGCCACCGTGGAGGGGGTGGGTGTCTAGAGGGGCCCGCCGCAGGGGCGAGGTGGGCTTTGATTGAAAGCAGAGAGGGAAGATGCTGAGCTCATGGAGATTATCCCGGAAGCCGCCTCGGCGCTCTTTGTTTAACAGTTAAGGTCACGCGCGACTCCATCATGTTTCCCTCCTCTCGATGCGCCCTCTTCCTTTCGTGAGGCGCTCGGATTAAAAGGTGCAAGCTTCCACGAGCGGGCTCAGTACCGGCGACCATTCTTTCTTTCGGGCTGCCGGAGGGAGGGAGGGCGCGCCCTCTCGGATTGGAAAGCAGGAGGGCCCCCTCGCTCAAATCCTCCGCGAAGGGGAAAATGCCTCCTTCATATTTGGCTCCCTCGGCAGAAGCGGCAAGACCTCGTAAATCGCTCCATCATCTCATCCACCAAGGCTGCCATCTGTCTGGAAAACCTGGAAAAGTCGGGGAATTTTCCTTCCTTGGGTGTGGAATACCCGTGACAATCAGGGAAAATAGGCAGAAATCATTGTAAAATACCAGGTCTCGTGGTGAGCTAGGAAGCTGCTTCATTATGTCTGCCGCCTTTCTCTAAAACTATTCGAACCTCAAAAATGGCAGGGATATTTATTTCGGGGTGGAATACCGGGAAAAGTCATGGAATATTGGAAAATTAGATTGAAAGAATTGTTCCAAGAACTTTGGTTTGTCTTCTTCGTCAATATACGGTTGTCCCGAGTTTTCCAAAAGAAGAGAACTTCTGACGCCATATTCACTTCAACAGATTCCATCGAATTTACTTTGTTTCTCGTGGTGTATGCTGAAGAATTGTTTAATGGATCCAATTAGATCCCAATGCGTACATTTATATCCTTAAATCCAATGGCGTTAGTTCTTAGAAACAGTGCATTCAAGTTGCTTTCAAGTTAGATTTCATTGGAGGCTTTTTATTGGAGGACATGAATGTAGGTCGGGAAAACGTAAAAAAAAGTTGGAGAATATTGAAATCAGGAATAACTGGAAAATCGGGTTACACTCCATTGCATTTTTCGCGCAAGAATTACGTTCTTCTAGTGAATATATTCGTTGCAGGAGAGAAGCCAACCTGGTGTTTGATGCATCATAAGAAGTATACTTAAAAAAAAACAGGATTGTTATTTTGCTTCACTACAGGCAGAAATAGTTCAGGGTTTCGCCTTTGTTAAAGATACTAATCTAACCATTTGAGTTGGGTTTAGGACGCGGTTTCTGTCGCGTGAACTTTTCTTGTTTGCCCCAAGTAATGTATTTCCTTCTTCGGTTCGTCGCCCTTCCTACCCTCCTCAATTCCTCCTTAAAACCCGGTTCTCTTTCTTCCTCGTCCACACTTTCCCAAATCATCCATCTTCTCTCCTCCTGAGGACTAGTGCAACATAGCAGTACCTCTTCGTCTTTCGAACTCTCATTTTTGCTGCCTTCTTCGGCCTGCTCTCATCAACTTCCTCTCTTCGAGCACCATATTTTAAGCGCCGTTAATAATTTAAAAGTTTATAAATATTCATTTCTGACAAGTTTACCCATCTTCGTTAGAGGGAAGAATTTTTGGTGAGTAAGATAAAGGGAGGAAAGGTACACTCATGCTTTACGAATTGAAGGGAGGCAGGAAGTATGCGGACTTGAGCACTGATGTAATGCAAATGCGTTGAGTCTTGAGGGGGTGTGGGGGGACAGGGCATTAGGAGTCGTGCTTTGCGAGACTTGTGCTCTGATTCTCTTTCTCCATTGAATACCGATAGATTACCATCAATAAAGATCTCCACTTACGTGATCGTCATTACCCTCATGCCGCTTAGGATGGCAATCGATTGGCGAGTGAAATAAGTTGCTCGTGCATGTAGTATTCATAGTTTTCTCGAAGGGAAAGAGGTTATCTTTCTATGTGTATTTATATTGAACTCCGAGCGGCCCTTATATAACCATGCCACACACACCGGTCGTCCTCCGCGGTGATGAAACCAATTGAAACACGAAACTCTTTTCAGCGCTCTTTTGGTCAGACTCGACGCCTTCAAGTTTTAAAAATGTTACGGAACAGGTGCGAGGTATCCCGCACTTATCCATCTGTCTCCCCCTCCACACACACTCTCTCTCTCACTTCCACGGCCCCTCTCCTCTCCCACCCTCCCCCTTCCGGACACGTGGTTTCCCTCCAACCACCCGCCCCCAAATTCCCTCCCTCCACTCTCCTTCCCCAAAAACAAACCGCGCGGTAAATCATAACATGGCGGTCAGCGAACCCTCACCAAATTTCTTCCTCCTCCCTTTTCCCTCCTCCTCCTGAGATAAGATGCAATTGGGATATCGGATGTTCCCCGTTCAGTTTTCCAACACCCAAATCCCGATGTTGCCGGCTTGTTATGTCTTGGGCCCGGGCCGGTTGCTGCTTCCCGGGGCAGTGTGTAGCCGCTGCTATCGGGCTCTACGTTTGCCCGTTACATGTTTGCCGAACTGATGACTTGCGCCACGGCCACGAGCGGTTAGTTTTGTCGGGACAGGCGGTCCCGAGCCAAAGATGGCCTGACAGCGAACACAAGAAAGAACGTAATATGGAAACTATAAATAAAGTCAACTCCCCATTCTTGCGTGGTAAAACTCCTATCTATTATTGTATTTTAACCATAAACTATTGAGTACGGAGATTTTTTCATTGATCTTGGAACTAAATATTGCAGCAATCATAAGCACCACCCAAGTCGAAACTAATTATTCTACGACCACTCAATACAGTAAACCATTCTTCGACTCCACACTACACACTCTGTACCTCGCTCCCTTATTATTATATAAATCTCGTTGCAATTAGGCAATTGTCCTGGTGGCAACGGTCAAGTCTGGTCAACGGTCACACGAATGCGATTAACTGTGGTTTGAATTAATCGAGTTTGATGGGCTCCGAAGTATTAAGTCATAACGCATCCCGAGTCATACTCGGGGAAAATCCCTCATTTTGTTTGCAGTACGTATTGTAAGAGGCGTGATTCCCAAACTTCGGTGTGCGTAGCTGATCGCGTGCGAGCCGCGCGGAGAGTAGGGTTAATGATGGGCCCTCCTGATATTCGTAAATGGAAAATTGGAATAACAATGTTCGTTTGAGCACTCGAGTGGAGTCGTCTCATTTGCTCGCGTTCGATTCGAAGAGCCCCCACCCCCGCACTCCCGGCTCCTTGCCCGCATTTCCGAGCAGATGCCGTCCTACCCTCCCTCACCCCCCTCCCATGAACTTTCTCCCGTCTGGTTCGTCTGCTCCACTCCCCGAAGGGAGAGCGTTGGATCCAATCATCCGGCGTCCATCCACCACGCCAAAAATGACTATCGGGCCGACACGTGGTCTCTCTCTCTCTCACCCCCGTTTTTTTGATGGAATAAGATAGTTCAGTCTGTTATCAAAAGTAAGTTCGAGAGTGCTTTTATCTCAGTTGCATACAGCATTTTCATGTCATGTATGATACTAATTCAAATTAGAAATGGCCCAAGTCATCACCATTTCGACTCTGAATGATAATTTTCTGGGGTTTCTCCCTTCTGCATCTAAGTCTCGACTAAACGCCAGTTTTAAAGATATTGGTATCTCACGAGGAGGAATGTGCTAATATGGTTTATTTTTTGTCTGGTGTTAATTATTTTGTTTCCTTCTCGTACTTTCATTGTGTTGCAAACCAAGGAATGCGCAAAAAGTCATACTCGTGGCCGATGCCATTTAAAATCATGCAGCTCTTCTACCTGTGCTCATAATAAATTCATGAAACACTTGGCAAAATATCCTAATTTTCTGCAGCAATACTGTTATAATATCTTGTCTTCATTCCTGAAAATTATGTCTAAGATTCGTTAAACAGAGGTCAAGAATGTGAGAATATCACACCACTGATCTTATATGAATGTATAAAATCAATTTAAGACATGGTCATACTTGAACGTCGTCAATGAGAACTAGGATTACTCATCCTCATTACTCACGGGAGGTGTCCTAACACCACACGCCCTTGCGGCGGCTTGCGGGGTATTAAGTTGATGTAGAAGTAGATGTGGATCCCAAAATTAGTTCCGTCGTTCTTGTTCGAAGCGTGGATGCGCTAGTCTCTATTCCTTCGGGAGTAAATTACCCGGGCACTTGAAATCCTATGTGTTGTGTTGGCTTTCTCTCTCAGTGTGATCGATCCGTCCGATACATACGTGCCCAGAAGTGCCCAGAGTCTCCATTTGAGAAATCGTCTGCGGTGTCTCTCGTAATTCCGCGGATGTTGGCCATCATCGATGGACTCGCAAATTGAGGGACTTAAGCATTTTTTTTCCAATGCAGAAATAGTACATTTTAGTGTTGGCGAAGGGTAATATTAGGCCGGCAATTTTATGAAAGCTTATTTAGTCTCAAATCCTGCATCTTTTTGGTTGGATATACTGTACGTACTCGACTTTTGCGATTGTAAGCAGACTCATCTGACACAATTTATTGTCAGTGTACATTCTCCTATTTAAGGTGCTGTATAACTAAGTGTCGAAACTAAAATTGTCATGCATGCACGATACAAATAATTTATATCTTATGTTTTATGCTTCTGTACTTGTGCTGAATACCGTGAAAATATGTACTAGTTGTACTTGTCTAAGTGCCAAAATTCTAATATCCCGTGAATTCAGTAAATTTTTTTTTTAAGTGTGTAATTTCATATTTACTACCATGTATCTATTGCTTACTTGAGGGCTTAAGTAAATAACTGTTTAGCAATCTCATATTTGATGACTTAGGCTTTTGAAGACAAAAATAAGAATTTAAGCGTGAGCAGGTATCCCCTCAATCAACGTAGAGCAGTGTTGCATTACTATGTTAGTTGTTACTTGAATAAACAAGGAAGGGCTGGTTAGGAAGTTTCTACTCCTACCACACCCTTTTTTTGCGATTGTGCGAACATATATTATTTTGCGTCGGTAATTATTTACATATTCCGAAATCGAAACGATTTAGTCTACTGTTTGGTCCATTTATAAATCATTCTGCTCCATTTCACCTTTCAAGGACACGATGAAAACGAGATGCGAATCTGCTCGGTCGCTAACCAAACGAAAAAAAAATCTCGCACGTAATATTAAAAGAGAAAATGGATTTGTTATAAGTTAATTACAAACTCCCGTTTTATGAATGGAATTCCTTTCCCTCGACTCGACTCTTTTAAACGTGTCGGACAAAGGTGTTCCCTGTGATCGGTATGCGATTTTTTTCCTCCGCCATGCAAGAGTGCGTTTAACGGCCGATTTCAGATAGGTGGCGTGTCGAACCGGGCGCGCTCGCCGCTTGCCAAGTGAAACATGGCGAAGAGGGACTCTCTCTCCCTCTCTCTCAGCCGGTCGCCACGGGCTAACCCGTGCGGAAATGTATTTATGCATAATCACGCCCCCTTAATGTCCCGCAGCTCGTTGGTCCCTCTTAATATCCTCGAGTTGATTTAATTGCTCCGCTGCCCCGTCTCGCTTCGTCGGCCTCCCCTGGAGACGAGGGAGGGAAGAGATGTTTTCCTCGCCCCCTTCTTCCTGAAATACCTTGTGGAAACGTTTTCTTGTGTCCCGTTGGATGCTGGACACACGAAATGTTTTTTTGTCTCAGTTTTTTTCCGTTTGATACCCTCGGTGTTTGCTTTGGTTTTGTGGGTTAACTTCAACTTTTGAAAATCAAAGGAGGCGAGAGACGTGGATGCGGAACATTTCGATTGGCGATGGGATTTGGAGCGCCCCGATTTCGGGAAGAGCGTCGGGGCGGGGGGGGTTGCAAGCGAGGGAGGGGAAGGAAGGGGGGCGGAATTGAAGAAGGGTTTATTTTAGTGCGGGGTGTCACCCGTCGCGTCGTGTACCGTGTCACCATACAAAACTTATTGTAACCGGAATAATCTTACGTGTCTAGTTTGGCCTCACGCATACCATTCGTTTTTTAGCTGTGATTTCCCAGTTTGACCCGCGAACGATTCAGAGAGATAAAAAAAACAATGTACTCTTCACCAGTATAATTATAAAAAATATATTCGTAATTTAGCTCGGCTTAGAAGGAATTTCGCCGAAATTCAAATTTTTACAATTTTCTCTTTTCTTATCCACTTCTCTCTAGCGTTACTCTTGGAATTACAAAGGAAGCAATTGATATACAAATTTAATCATGCTTCTTCAATGAGGGAGAGAATTTGAGTCTGGTCTCAGCCTAATGTGAATTGCTTGTTTTTTGCAAAATTTAAATAGAAATATTGTGATTTTATTATTTGAATTTTGAAAATTTTTATTCCAAGGTGAAATATTTTTTTGGCTCCGATTATTTGCTTCTTCCTATCTAATAATCAATTGTTTTTTCTTCGCAGGTGAGTTACAACCACGTGACTTCTGATAATTTTGATATGGTGTATGTTGGGTGAGTTCTGTTTTATTACTAATTCGTTCAACACCTGATGTGTCGCTTGAAATGCAATTTGCAATTGTAAGGAGTAATTATTTTACTTCGATTATGATGATGGGGGGGACCTTGATATGTGGTGTCCGAGTTTGTTAATGGCTGAGTTCTTTGATCTCGTTCTATTTACGATAAAGGAAAGTATGATTTCAGTATGAGGATATTTTCCATTTTCTAGCAATTAAAAGTTGAAAGGTTCAGCATGAAAAAATAAATGAAAACCTAAAAAGTTCCCTTAGTACTTCAATTAATAATTTTTTTATTAAAAAGTTGTGAGCAATCACGTTTCATATTGGTAATTACAAACTTATTATTCCGTGAAATAACTATTGAAAATACGCCCGTTATCTGATGAACTCAGGAGGAACAGAAGGGCAGTTTTTATACGCTGTGTTTCTTGTGTAAATGATAATAACCTATATTGCTTTGTATACTAGAGTCTACCCATTTACTCTGCCTCAGCCTTACTCTCTGTTGAGCGATCCGTTTCTGACCCCATTTCGAGATCATTAATGAAAGGATCAATGCTTTCCATACTTTTCCTATTTTTCCTCACAGAAAAGTATTCAGGCTTTCGGAAAAATGTGCAAAGCACTATATAGAATAATAACCCGATAGAATTGGGATTTGGTATGTTAGGACGATTTGTAGAACAAGGAACTTTGAAAATACAATGCGGGAAATGGAGAGAGAGTAAGTATACTAAGTGGTTTAGGGATGTGAGAGGTGTAATGAGCTGAATAATAAATTGAGGCGAAACACTAATGGGGCGAAAGAAGCGTGGCGGAAGACAGAGCACCAGAATATGGGGAGTTTGCTTACGAAGGGTGAAATTGGTGCTCCTTAGAGGACGATAAAAGCACTCTCAAAAATCCAGAGGTGAAAAACCGTGCGAACAATCAAAGATGAGCCCGGAAATCTATTCATAGAAAAAAGAAAGAATGCATGGAGGAACCTTCTGGTAAATTCAATGGACCAGCGAGTTTAGATATAGGAAGAGTATAAGTCAGAGATGAATGTAACCCAGGTCCAGGCTTACTCGACGATGAGATAGAAAGGGCATCAACGGAATTGAAATGAAATAAGACCGTTGGGTTTGACTACATTCCCGCGGAACTACTGAAAGGATTAGGAAAACGTGGGAAGAAGACTTTTTACCGACTAACTCGTACCATTTATGAGGGCGGGGTTTAGCTGGAGTATTTCGACCTCTACAAACGTGGAAATGCCAATAATAATAAATTAATAGAATCATTATTTTGTACCTTTAATGAAGAATTGTACACTTTGAGAAAATTAGTGCATTTCGCTCATAAACGTGTTTGCATTTCCACTTCTGTGATGCATTATTTTCTCAAAGTCCTCTTTAGAAAATAATTCTTTGCACCTCCTGGTATTTATGCATTTATTATTCATTGTGTATTTTAGTATTGCTTATTAGTCACGCGGATGGTGTGTCCGCATGCAAGAATAATCGCGAACATGAAACGGCGGACCACCTAATAATATGAACGTCTGGGTAAGGGACATTCTGCTTGAGGAACGGTTGATGGTGCGAAGGAAAGAGCTCTTCTTTAATCAGAATGTGATCCTGAGTAAGAATACCCACGAGACAGTTCATCTTTGTGTGCCCTAGTGATCGCTATCGTCATAGAACATGTGTGTTCCAGTTAGGTTTTCGGCGGACCCTGAAAGACTTGGGTCGTGGACATTTACACGAACGCCTTTGTTCTTCCACTCTTACATTATTCGGCTCCCAGATTTCTAATACTCCCTTTTTTATTTTATTTCGCCTTTTATTTAATTACTTTACCTTCCCGTTTTTACGCCAATCCGACTTTATATCTTCGTCTCCATCGAATACAACCCACCTGTTAGAGTTTAATGTTGGAGTCGTCTCCAACCAATATAAACTTGGTGTACTTGGTTTCGCGTGAGTTTTCTCCCGTGTGCCCTTCATCATTGGCCTCTTCAACTCCTCATTCAATCTCCCAGGCATCATAGTTGTAGTTTTGAGGGGAGGCGACCGACAGCTAAGGTCATTTGCGCCATAGGGGAAGGACAGGAAAGGATGAAGGGTGGAGAGAAACCCGGCGTTGGCATTAGCCTACTCTTTACGAAAGGCGCCAAGAGGTAACGCAGTTAAACGTCCCATCCGACGGACGGCGTACTCAATCAAAGTGCCCTCCACAAAGCACCTCAAGTAGGGATCGAGATACCACTGAAAAATATTCAACACCGCCGGGATTTGAACCCGCGCCCTCTGGGTGGGAAGCCAGTACGTTAGCCCCCGCACCATCTCGATCCCCCCCAGGCATCATGACATCCGACAATAGACCTATCCTTCCTCTCATTTCACCCCCGTGCCTAAACTGATACACATTCTCCAGTTCTTTCCTGGCAACTTTAATGTTTAACTTAGACTTCCCACTCATCGTGAATCTCACTGCGTAAGTTTTTCTCTTCCGCAGTCTTCGAAATCCCTCCCCAATCCAATATATGTCTGCGCGCGTCAAATCCTAGCTTCCCGAATCATTGCCATATCACCTCAGCCTTCCTCCCCGTCACTTTCTCCCGCCCCCCCTCCATAGTAGAGCCATCGGAGTCGGTGGAGCGTGAAACTTTTGAATCGCCAGTAATCGGATTGCCTCGCGATATTAAACAATGCCCAGCTTCCCTCTCTCTCTCGTCGGATAAAATTCAAAACATAAACGCATCGCCTTAGTGGATTTCGCGTCCACCACTCCCTCGAAGGGAAAGCGGAGGAATTAACATGAAGCGTAGGGCCACCCTCACCCCTCCCCCCCCCCCCGTCTACCCCAGTACATGCCCTTCGAGGGATTAAGATCGCGGAGGACGTCCCTTTAAGTACATTGCATACAAGCACCCTTAGGAGATTGTCTTTTATTAGTATTTTTTCCTTTTTTCTCATCTCCCTTACTTAAGGCATGCTTTTTGAAGATATTCAGGGCCGGGAGGGGGGGTGGAGTGCCGAGGGAGGGGCCGGCCAGTCATGCAGGGGGGTTGGGGGAGTTTGCGAGCGAAGGGGTGAGGGGGCAGGCGGGCGTGAGACTGCGGGGAGACGAAGATGGGGGAGGAAAGGCGAGAGCGGGCGGGTGGGAAAAAAACTAACTAAAATACGAGCCGACGCTTGCGTGCGGGGTTACTACGGGGACCCACCGCCATCTGTTGGCTGTAAAAATCACGGGGCGGGTGGTGGTGGGGACGGGGGCGGAGAGATAGGGCGTGGGGGGAGGAAGGGTCGTAACTAGATCCTCCAGAGCTGACTGCGCGTGCGCCGGCGTCTCCGTCGCGCTAGGAGAACAAAGGATGGGCGCCGCCGTCCAAGGACCCCTCCCGACGTCCAGGTGCTCACGAGGAAGGAAGATTTTTGGATGGACCCATTGGGAGTCTAATACGTAACACTCGGTTCATACTAGGGAAGAAGAGGAGGCGGAGTCACGGCAAGCAGCGGCGGCCTCCCTGGATGACGACCTGTGGGGCATACATACATACCCACGTGTTTGGGAATCGTTCGCTTAACGAGCAGTAGATGTATTCCGATTGACTGTTGGAGGATAATGAGCATAGCGTTGGGGATATTCATGGGAAGAATGGGATTTGCGAGATGGAAGATACAGAGGAATTCCATGAGAAAAAAAATGAAGACAAGATTATTGAACAATAATGCGGAGGGTAGCGCTCAACGGCTCCGAAACGTGGTTTTCTGAGGCCACAGGTTGGGCGTCACTAATCGGAGGGTAGCGCTTAACGGCTCCGAAACGTGGTCTTTTGAGGCAACAGGTTGGGCGTATTTTGGCTGATTTTCAAATGTGGGTATGGAGAAGAATGGAGGAAATAAGGTCGACTGAGAGTAAGACAAACGCCGATTATTTAAGCGTGGAGGGAGGGAGAGGTTGTTGCTCTTGGTCAAATTCTAAGATGGCAGACAGAGTGAGTGGAGGCGAGAAAGTGTGATGTGGAGTGGATGTTGATAAGGTCGCGATAGGAGGAGTAAGTTGTGAGCTGAGAGAGAGGAAGGCAAAATAGGTCTTCTGGACGGTACGGAGGCAGGCAGAAGCAAGAGGAACTGAAGAAGGGAGTAATGTTTAGTACGTAAGGGGAAGTCCATGCGATATATAGAATATGATTGCTCCCGTGGTAATTTTCTTTGCAGTCAAATGCAAATTTGTTTCATGTAGTTTTTACCTGATTTTGACCAATCAGTAAGGTAGTGTGAGTAGCATTAGTCATCTCGTATTAAAGTATTTTGCTTCTTAGGGTGTATGTACGAGGGTATGCTGAAACCTAATGCACACATGCTTGTAGACCACAAAAAATAGCCTTCTAAATCACTCCTGGTGACATGTGGAAGTAACATTCCCCCTCAACATGTCTCCATGCTTTTACTTCTCACAATTCACTGGATGAATGTAACGACCTCAAACCTGCGCATTCGTGTTGAGGGGGAATGTTACTTCCACATGCCACAAGAAGTGCTTCTGAAGGTCATTTTGTTTGTGATCTTCAAGCATGTGTGCATTCGTTCTCAGCCTACCCTCGTAATAATCCAGGGAGGAAATTCCCCGTAAAATATGAAGACCAAAAAGCTTAGTTCCCTTTTGGTCAATCTCCTGTTGCTTTAGGGAGAGTTTTCACCATCTACATCTACATAATACCCCACAAGCCGCCGCAAGGGCGTGTGGCGGGGGGTGGACCATGTTCAATATTATTTATCCGCGGGATAAATATTGAAGATGATGTCACTTTTTGCGGCGGAAATGAATTATCGGATGCCTTCTTGAATTTTATTTACTCTTAGGACATTCAGATACTTGAAGAGAGGATGAAACTATCGCATTGAATGCGTCGGCCGAAGGCTGAGAAAGGCCCCAGGGGCGGCTGCCCACCTCCGAGACCCTCAATCTAGCCGCCAAAGCCGTCACACAAATGAACACCCCTCCCCCCTTCTCCCAACAGGGTTTCCTTTTCTTTTAGAGGCCCCTCAGTGAGCATTCTCGGCGCCTGCCGCCCCCGCGTGCATGGCGCTGGCCGGTCCGAGATGGCCTATGCACTCACGTGGTTTAGGGAACCGGAGGAACCATTTAGCACCCTCAGTGTGGGCAGATGGGATCGCCGGGATGTAAGAAAGGAGACCCAAATGACAAATGAATTCAAGTACTACTTTCCTCGCAATATACGCACACAGTCATAACAAGAGCAAACCCAGGCACCCCCCCTACATTTTGAACTCGTAAGGTAATACGTATTTAAAAGCCTTTCTTTGGCCCAACCGTTATTTCACGATGTGTATGAACATATATCTGTGTTCCAAGAAACTGAGGGAAATGGCGCATGAGTAACTTTTAACGGAGCGCTAATATGAATTTCAATGCAACAATTTCAGAGTGAAAAAATCATTCGTCTTGACCGGGATCCCGGTCTATGATTTTTACACTCTGAAATTGTTGCATTGAAATGTATGTGTGTGATTGTACGTGTGCTAAGTTAGGGGTGCAAAAAATATATCCATATAATCATGTGTAAGTTCCAATGGATGCATTATAGACTGGTTTCCCAACACCCCACCTCAGTTACCATTGCGGCGGCTTGCGAGAAATAGTGTAGATGAATTTCCAACAGCCCCCGGAAGAGGTAGGTGTGGCCAAAGCAGTAGTTCATGACGAAACCTGCGTGAGTTTCCCCAGTGTTCTCCAAGTAATGCTATGAGAAGGAATTGCCATGGCCGCCTGGTATTTTGAGGAAGGCGATAGAAGTTGAGTATCTCACTTACTGCTTGGGATGGTTCATAATTAAAATAATTAAATTTCAAAAACATGATTGTCGATTGAATGAGGTCATGTAGTGCGATTTATATTATTTGAATACCTCGAAAATTTCTATAGCCTTTTGCATTCTGAGCAATACGGTCAATACCGATCCCTGCCATTAACCTACTTTGTGCCGACTGTCCCGTGAAAATTGATGAAATTTCCATTCTTAGGTTAGGATTAACCTTCTTAGCACGAATGGCGTTCATGGTAATCCACGTGTTGTAGTTAGGTTTCGGACGGTCCCTCCTGAATAAGACGAGACATGCGTCCCTTGAACCTCGCCCTGTGTGCCTTACATATTTTCTTTTTTCACTGCTGACGAAAAGGCCTATTCTTTGCCCCCTCCTGCCTCGCTAAACCGACATTCTCCCTTCTATCACGTCATTTATCATCTGGCTACATTTTTATATTTCCTCCGACCAATTTACTTCCTCTCTTTATTCTCGCAACATATTTTAAATTTCATCTTCAATCTTCTTCTCTGTCCATCATACTTTTACGTCCTTGTCAATATCTACTTCTCCTAAGTCCCCACGCTCATTCTCTTTCATAGATTATCAGTTTTCGGATCCAAACAGCGCTTTCCTCTCCCTATCAAAGTCTTTACTAGTGTTTTCTTTCATTAGAACACTGCCATCGATTCCCTTCTTGTGAATTCTTCTTCTGGATGCAACGTATTATTCTGCCAATTCCCCAGGTTCGCGCCGCTTTGCCTCCGAAGTAGTTCCCATACAAGTATACGCTCATGTGTGCATCGTGGAAGTCCTCCCGATTTCCTGATCTCCCCGTCCCATGCACTGTCTGTTTAGTTCACTATCACGGTGTTTATACAGTCACCCACCGCAATGAATCCGTGACCGAGGTCAAGTACGGTCACCCTCTCGCCGGGGGGCGGGGAGGGGGGTGAAATGCGGGGGGTGCTGTAGAAGACACCCGGCGGCCGCCATTTCAAAAGGCGCCGGTTCCCGAAATTTGAGAATAGGGTTAGGGACGAAAGAAACAAAAGTCAATCTATCGGAAGGCCGACACGGAGGACGGTGATAGATACAGATTGGTTGGAGTTGATGGCGCATTGGAGCGTTCGTTCTAGGTTCTAGGAAGGAGCTCCTTGCGGCCGGCGTTGGTCAAGGGAGCGAGCGAACGAGAGGGCGGTGGGATTTCGACCGTTCAGTTTCCCTTTCCTTCGATCGCTCAGGTAAGATTAGGAGGAGGCTCGCAGCAGGTATCTTTCAGGGGGAGGGGGTTTGTGAGCCGCCCGCCGTTGTGGCTGGTTTTTTGGGCGGTGGGCGCGCGGGTTGTGGTCGGGAGGGCGTAGTTTATGGCGGGTGGGGTTGAGGGCGCTCAGGAGGCGTTGAAAGGGCGGGTTGACGATGGGAATGCCGGGGGTGAGAGTGGGTATGGGTGGCGCGCGGGGGGGGGCAGGGGGATGTCAGTCGCTCCGGCGGGCCGCGCTAGTCGGTGCGTGGTGGCGGAGCGGGAACCTGTTTATGCGGCCACGAGATCATCATCAATGTCCACTCACTTCTCTTCTCTATGAAATTTCCATCTGGTCGCACTTGGCTGCGTTGCCGCCCCTCCCTCCGGACTGACTCTCCGCGCCCCACTGTCGTCGCACCGACCGAAGTGAGGCGAACTCACCTGTTAACGAGCGAGGCCGCACCTAAACGGGAAGAGTACCGCTTTGGACGCGAGGAGGACTAGACTGTCCACAATCCATCGGAATTGTGGACAGTGGCACTGCACTTTGAAATAAATGGGAAAACATTGCCCTACAAAAGCGTAAAATTCATTCATAACGAGATGCCGGCTCTTGGCAGCGGGAGGGGAAGCATTCGTTGGAAATATTTGTGTTAATTAGTTGGGAATAGTATTTTAATTGGTGGCATGCTTCGGTTAAAACTATAATAGTAATAATTCGGCTTTATTTGGACGAGATTTAAATTGCGGCAATACCTCATTCCATCTAATCCATCCTCAAATGCATTCAGTGATAATGAAATTACATTTGGATCCAAATAATTTAAAAAGAACTACATAATGACAATCGATTTACAATGAATATGCATGATTACAAAGAGTGTAGAAAGATATGCAAAATTGTAGAAAAACGCAAGGAATAAGGCTTTTTTATCCTTGGCGAAAAAACCCACTGCAGGAGTGTCATGTGCATTTCGAGCAAATCTCTAAGCCAAATGATAGAGAACGAAATTTAATGTAATGACATCGGACGTATCACATTATCGGACGTATCAGATGGATCACTCGGATGTATTGACATTGTATTGCCCGATTTCGAGAAATTTCCACATCCCTGGTTCCTTCCTTCCACATGCCTGGCGATTTGAAACAATCTCCCGTCTGTTAAAAGAGATGACGAAGATTGTTAATCTACATTTACGGTTATTCCGGAACGAAGTTCATAAATTGTGCCTTTTGTTTTTTCCTTCGCCTCTTCACCATGAATGTACTCCATTTTAATGTGTGTGTGTGTGTGTGTGTGTGTAAGATGGAGAAAAGCAGTGAGTGGCGGAATGTGCATTGTGGTTGCAGTACTTAATACACACTCTCAGCGCAATTCTTTCCTACTTTTGGAGGTCGAACCCTGGCAAAATGGAATCCGGCATTTTCGAAACCACCTTTCTCCCAAGCCTTGACGTACTTCAAACAGTGTAAGACTAGTTAGTAGTACCTTTGTCATTTAACTTGTACATGGAGCCTAAATTTACCGGCCCCTGTGGCGGCGGGGTAACGTCCTCGCCTACCAACCCAGAGGTCGCGGGTTCCATTGCCGTCTAAATGGATTTTCCTCCGTCTAGGGCTTGGTTGTATGTAATTGTCTTCAATGTAATGTGTATAATGTAAGGTTGAGGTGGAAGAAGGGACTATAAGTCTCAACCTCGACCAATTAAGTCGATAAATAAATAAAGAAAACAAATAAATTATCAGTTGCCAAAATGAATCCCTTAAAATATTAAATCCACCGGATGAAAAGAGCTTTAAAAACTCTTCTCGCAATGAGCTCTGCCCCTTTTTTTGTAATTTAATCGTAAATAGTGACTGCAAACTGGTCGTTTAAAAAAAATGTAATCTGTACGTTTAACGGATTACAAATTTAGAAGATTAATAGCAACTCGTTGCATTTGCGTATTAACGGTACTCCAAGTCCGACCCAAAATTCGGCAAATAAATCGTGCTCCGGGGGATTCGAAGCATGTTCCTTATCCCGAGGAAAGTATTTTTTTCTAATATCGGGCGCCAAAATAAATACATCGATGCCTCCACGCGGACAGAAGAGAGCGAATTGGACAGGAATCCCCGATCGACGAGACGGATGGGGAGACGAGAGCGAAGTCCCCCGGCTCGGCAAAACAGGCACTCGTTCGACAGCATCTCGGGCGAACACCGTCCCCCCCCCTCTCCGTCCTCCCCCGTCCCTCGCCCAGTGACGTCGAGGAGGAGGGGTGTGCGTGCGTCCCCTCAGATCTGGGTCTTCCAGTCTAGCCAGAAGATCATTCTATCAACTTCCCACACGCACGCGCCTTCCCTCGCCCCTGCCGCCGCCCACAGCCAGTTGGCGGTGAGGTGTCCCCACCCTCCCCTCCCTCTCCCACCTTCCCCCTCCTCCCTCTCCTCCTCGGGTAATTCTCGTCAAAGACAAAAGACTTCCGCGCTCCGTGTTCCAAAACGGTGATCTTCCCGCTCCCCGGCTCGCCCGCCAAACTGCCTGGGGCGGCTGCCTGCCTCTTCCTCCCTTCTCGCAAGCCCTTTCCCCACCCCCTTGCCCCCACCCCGAGGGAATGCTTCTCCGCGAAAGACGAGCGCGAAGCGATGGGGCGGCCGAGTTAAGGAGCCGAGAGTTCATCCCATCCCCTGGCGAAAAGCCGTGCTTTACGGCCAGAGAGTTTCTGCACAGTCCGGCGAAGCATCGGAACCGGATCGCATGGGCCTCGTGGGGGTCCTTTTGACTCAAATGCGGCTCGGATGAATGTAGTACACTATGTCTGAAAACGTTTTTTGCAGCAATTATTAACATTGCTGTGGCTAATGTAAAGCATTTCTCCCGGTCCTAGAGAAAAGAACATCTGTCAAGCATTCATTCCATCTAATATTAATTCATTATCATTATTATTATTATTGGAATTCTACCATTCGAGGTAGGTTTTAAGATTTACATGGACTACATACGGTAGTACATGCAACAGTATATTTCTTTGCCTCTCACGAAACAGCCTGTCATCCAAACCTACGACAACCCCCTCTTCATTTCAGAATACTTCCTTCACCCCTTCATTCCGTCCAACATGCCTCCTCTGGATTTATCCCAGCATTCCCCTCTCTTCGCCCACCATGCCAAGTACTTCCTCATTTGTTTTCTTCTCTGTCCACTTCAGCCTCTCCATCTTTCTCCACACCCACATTATTTCAAAAGACTCCTAACTAAGTCTATCCTCCTGCTTCAATGACCATGTTTCCGTACCGTACAAAATCACGCTCCATTTCAAAGTTTTGGCGAGCCTTAATATCCTTACTCAACATCCCTGTCGCCAATTCCCTCCTTGTGAAAGACTCTTTGCCTAGTGCGATTTTTCGCCTTACGTATATGTCCCTTGTACTTTGACACTTTGGTCCAGAACACTCCAGAGATAGGTGAACTATTCCACCTCGTCAGCTTTATAAACTCCTATTTTAATGTAAAACTTAAGCTTTCCTCTCTCTTGAAGTTTTTAGTACTGTTCTGCCATGCGCCCTTTTATGAAGTTACGTTTTCGTGTCACAGTGTGTGGCGATTTGTTCAGAAACTTGACGCACACGGAATGCCTTTCAGTAGAAATCGATGGAGCGTGCAATCTGACGCGAGAATCAAACTTGACTAGTGAAGTGATAAACTCTCGACATTTGGTTCGGTTGGATCAGAAGTAGGGCAGGTGTAACCAACCTCTGCATTGGGAAGTTGGGAAATGTTGCCATGAAGTTTCTTAAAACTTGGCTCATCTTCTTCGTAACTATTTGCCATATTTTTTTCTAGATAACGCTTTTCCAGGGTATCTCGAGATAGACATGTTTAATCGATCTTATTGGTCAACTTCTAGATAGTGTTTCAAATTAATTCAGTCATCACCTCTCGTTCCTTTCCGTGCCCACCTCCCACATGCCAAGGGCCAATGGCACTCGTACCATACGTGGTTTGCTTATCTTGATTCGCCAAGCATGTACACCCTCGTCGACGATCATGATTTCATTCTGCCGAGGCTTTTGCTCGACTTTTACGAGTATTCAAGGATACCATTTGCAAGGCTACCAGTCAAGATTCAAGGAAAGGGTTTATATTGCCCGTGCCACGCGAAACATTCTCTATATAAATTGCGGTGAACTGTAATTGGCTAAAAAGTGAGGTCAAAAGAGGAAGTGTGGCGTTCGATAAAGAATATTTTACAAAGCGGGGAGCGTCGGTGAATAGGGCCTTTGCTAGAGATATAAAGAAAAAAATCAGTGACAACGTTGAAATGGATCGTAATAGTCGTCGGCTCAGAAACCTGGTTTTTGGGGAAAGGGAATGAGTGTAAGTACGAGAAGAAGGATTTTGAAACGCATGTCTGCTATGTCCGTCCAATAAGTACGCGAACTGAGGCCATTAAAAAATTTGATTTTGCAAACTTTAGTCTACATCGATTTTCTCCCCTTCAAGGACCTCTCCATTCGTAGGCTATGCACTTATTCCATCTTCTTTTCCACTGTTAATTAAAGCACCATTGGAAGTCCTCGGCAGTTAAGACTTTTTAGTTGTCTCGTCGTTTGTTGCTTTATTGTGTCCACATCTTCCCAGTGATGTCCCCTCGTCTCATTTATGCATTTTGGGAACAGGAAATAGTCGCAGGGGGCTGAGATCTGGCGAATAAGGAGGATGATCAAGGATGGTGATTGAAATTTTCCACCAGAAACTGGCGAACAATCAATGCTGAATGTGCAGGTGCATTGTCATGGTGAAGGATCCATCCATCATGTTCGGTTAAACTGGTGTGCACTGTTGATTTTCCAAAATTCAGTCCATCAGCAATCATTCGGACAGTTTTTCGACGATCAGCAAGGACAGGGGACCGCACACGATCAATGTTGTCGTCAACACAGGTGGTTGAAGGTCGCCCCGGTCTTGCATCATCCGTGGCGTCTTGTCGCCCATCTTTAAAACGCTTAATTCACGTGAAAACGGATATTTTCTTCGGAGCATTATCACCGTAAACAGCTGTCAACATTTCAGTAATTTCTTGGTAACTTTTACCGCACTTGACGCAAATACTTGATCTAAATTCGTTGCTCCTTGAATTTCCATTTTTGACGAACAGCAAAAACAAGGACAACTGAAACTAACATAACCGGCACCATGCGCACAGCTCGACGATCCGCCAAGCACAGACGGCTCATTGGGTATCGGGGAACTAGCGCCACTAGTGGGCGGGGCTAATAGTCCGCGTCATGGCCACCCGATTGCACCAGTTCTCGTATTTATTGGCCAGACCTCTTATATCTATTACTCGGATAAAAGATTAATTTTCTTATTCTGTTCACCATCTAATCCATATCTCTCAGGAAAGCTTTATGATGCTTTGCTCATATGTGGATTTCAGTGTTTTTCTTTTGCCTCTTTTGATTGTGGTCACCGTAGAAAATTCATGGTGACCACTGCTGCTCCTTTTCGTTAATAGGATGAATATCATGTCCCACCTGAAGAAAGTGATTTCAGAACAAACTCTCAAAGTTTCTCCGCTTCAATGTGTCTTCCTTCATTTAGCCTTGAAGAAATCCTTTAGAAATGAACTTTCAATAGACCTGAGCAATGCCGTCAATTACCATTTAGTAATGCTATCCTTATCTTTGGTCATAAAAATGAAAAGCGTATGAGTAAAGTAATGGCGTCAAACATTTTCTCGATAGACGACGGTATTGCCTTCCAAATTATATTGACACTTTCTGAGTGTGATAAAGATTTTTTTTCATTCGGTGACGTAGCATTCCAACCGGTTTTGGAGTGAGTTGAGACACTGCTTTCTCTTTAATGGAAAAGAAACCGAATGTAATTAGGAAATTCCGCTGGAGTAGCCACCCCTCGTAACATTAATGCTTTCTTCAGCAACATTATAGTTATTCGCGTGTGTGACAAACGACTGCCGTTACCTAACCATTAGGATATTCTCTCCGCTTTTCATATATACGTAAAACTGCTTCATGAAAACCAAACGGCGTCGTGGACATTTTGTATCACATGTAGTTGTAGTTGCTCCACCACTTCATAGTCGTAATCCATGGGAGGTAGTTTTCCATGCATTGGGAATTTTATTTACCCTATTTTCTTGCCTACTACTAATGAGGATTAGGAAAAGTATCCAAGACGTGAAAAAGAAAACTGCCAAGGCTCATGGGTAGGGCTTAAACGGTTGACTACCAAATAATAATAGCAGGTAATTACCCTGAATCTTAGCGATATTGTTTTAATATATAATTTTCACTGTTCATCATTTTAATTATTTAATTCTTAAACTTAATGAATTTACAAATCTGTAATTTTTCATCGGATATTTCGTCTCACGGAATCCTAGTGAATCGGACTTCTTTGAACGAATCCATGTGTAATGCGGATTTGACGAATGTAGGTAGGTGCTTCGTTGTGTTATTTTTACCATTGTGGATTAATTGGCTTCGAGTATTTACGATGTGGAGCTTTGAGAGTTTCTTAAATATCTTTTTCATTATGTTTGCTTTTTAACCTTTCATTTCCTCGTTAAAAGTATTCCTGAAATTTATTCAATGTGAACTCATCGATTGAAATTGGACAGATGAACTCATGTCTTGTACACTGTGCATCCGAAAAGTATCCGACCTGTTTTTTTTATTGTGAGGGTTTTGTGCTCAACGAATTCGCTCCAAGAAGTCAGAGAATCAACGAAGAATACTATATTACGTTGAAGTTCTGAAAAGAATGCTTTATGATGCCGTGAGAAGAAAGCGACCGCGTCTCTGGTCAAGCCGTGACTGACGACTTCTTCACGGCAATTACGCGCCAGCGCATTCATCGAACCTTGTACAGCAATTTTTGGCGAAACACAGGAGATTGTACAGCTTCGCCAGACTCCGTAAAGTCCTGACACGTAGCTCCCTGCGACTTTTGGATGTTCCCAAAATTGAAAACGGTGCTCAAAGGAAAGCGGTTCGACGACATAGAGTAGTGATGCGACGCGCGAGCTGAAGGTGATTCCAATATGTATGAATAAAAACGTGCGTACAGTTTGACTCAAATGATATACTTCCTGCTAAAATTTGGAGGCTCGAAGCTCTTGTACAGTCTAGGTTTATGAATCTTCAAATGATTAAAGGGATGAACAGGAAACATTTACCTGAGTTGTCGTCGCAACAACATTGAATAACTGTGAAATTTTAATACGAATTAATGGAAGAATTCATTCTTAAAAGAGATAAAAGAACACTAATGATTTCTTTCCTAAAATTATTATTGTTAAGTTACTCATTTCTTAAAGTACGTATTTGTTACCTACATTATTTTATCAACTTTGGTCATATTAGCGTTTGAATTACCGCGGAACTTGGTGGGAAAACATGCAGTGTATTTTTCATGCCAGTAATTAAAGCAATATTTATACTTGGTCGCATTGCACTCAAGGGGCTTTCAAGTCAAATTTTAAGGGAATATCCGGAATAACATGGTTGTGGTTTGGAAAACCTGTAAAGGCGAGGGGGTATTTAAATATCCGATGCGAGTGCCGGCCCTGCATTCGATTTCATCGACAGACTTCCCCTCCGAGGATATAATTTCAACGCCGTCAGGTGCGCATGTGCCGTGTGGGGTAACGCTTTGGGTTATCAGTCGGGAAACATTTGGGGGAGATGCTTTTCCGCGACACGTTTCAATGATTAATAAGAATGCCTATTTGTATTCGGTATTGGACATGGGGTGGACATTGATTAAGCGTTTCCTCTTCCAAGGCGACATATGATTCGGTTTAACCTTCAACTTAGAGCCAAGGTGAAAGGTGAGAATTGATAGCTTCCATTAGGGTTGCGGCCAAAAAGATTACCTGCTGTTTGTTTCTGTTCCAGCCATGCCGTGCGGGTTATTCAAAAAAAACCCGAATTCCTTCGGTTGTTATTTTTTTTCTTTCACGGAATACGTGACCCATGTAAATGTTAGATCCGTACTAAATCAAATATTTTATGATTTTCTCGTAAGTTGGTGAGCAGCCGTTCGTGGAATATTGGGTGGTGTGTGAATTCAGGGCATTTTACATGAGTAACAGTGTTCGGAAGACAAAAAGGGCGCTCACTGACTCCGCATGAAGCTAATCTCCATTGCTAAACGCTGAAAATAAGCTTAGATGAATTTTTCAAACATTGGAATGGGTACTTATGCAAGAAAACTCGTTCGCGTACTCGTTTATGAATTCTGTCTGCATTAATACTTAGAATACGAATCATGGGTACCGGATCTTCTTGGAAATTTCCTAACCCAATAGTCTCTCAGGGGCAAGAGTCCTAACAATTGCTCTCTGAACGCCGCTACCGACCCCTGCTTCCAGATTGAAATGCATGTGTAATTCTCTAATCAGGGAGTTTATTTTACGATATCAGTTTTTGTCGCATGGATTTTCATTGGCCTTGATTGAACAGTATTTTTGAGTAAAAAAGTCGCCGGGAGTCGGGTTTTTTGCCGCAAACCTGTCTCGTAATCCATTGAAAAAAATGTCCTGGATGTGGTAATAAATTGTTAGTTAATTGAAAAAATAATTTGGGCGACCCTTGAAAATCACATCCCTGGTGAGAAGTCCCTCTGGAGATCTGTCCCGGTAGCGACTTTTACAGATAGCCCAGGTGCTTTGTCCACCAACCAAATTGCAACGAAATGACCTCCATCGGTGGTTTCTTGCATTATGTATATTGCGCATATGTGCACACAGTTCAAGTACGAGTCAGCATTAGCTTTCAGAATATTGTCACGGGAGTGCGTTGAATAATGTAATAATCCTGTGATAGTTTATTTCTGACTTTTGTCCATGATCTCGATTGCGTTTACATGAGAATACGGTTTTTTTCCAAAATGCTCAAATGGCGCGAGTCTATTTACATGGTACGGCAAACAGTCGAGGGCAAACAATCCCTCCACACGAGCGTCTAATTTACAAGACAATTGACAAATGGGGCGAGAGCATTGTGTTTTGCGGAGACGCGCGTCTGTTTGTGTAGTGGCGTCAGACTCCTCGCGATCGTAAAAACCTTTTGTGTTCTCCTCATTGACCCGCTCTCGCTCCCCGGACGACGAAGCTCGGCGGAGGGGGGCAGGGAATGTTCTCCACGAGGGATGGGCTACTGTCTATCGAAGTTATCGTTGTAACGGAGGACTTTAAATGTGATCATATTTTGTACAAGGCCTTTAAAAAAAAAGATAGAGACTCTTTGAATAAATACTTGATTTTTATTAATCACCTTTTAATGATGCTTATCGCCTTCAAAATACAGCCCTTGGCTGCCAATGCAACGCTCCCAACGTTTTTTCCAACTTTCGAATGCCTCTTGGGATAATTCTTTCGGGATGGCTTTTTAAGTCTGCGGTACAATTTTGTTGGATGTCTTCAATAGTTACAAATCGGCGTCCTTTCGAGGTGGATTTCAACTTAGGAAATAGGAAAAAGTCCGCTTGAGCAAGATCCAGAGAGTAGGTTGGCTGGGGGATCACCGATGTGCTCTTTTTGGTTGAAACTCGGTAACAATTAATGATGATTACTGTTCAATTTCATCGCTAAAATAATGTGTGGAATGGAATAATATACCGAATGGGGAACTGGAAAAGATTCTGTAGACCGTGCCTTTATTTTGTTGATCGCGGAGATGGGTGAGTGAGAGGGAGAGTGATCGCGAGGTAGTCGCGGCGGTGAAAGTCGATGCTGGGGGAGGGACATAACGGGACAGTCGGCGCGGGGGAGGCATTGGTGTGCATTGGCATTGGTGTGCATTGGCATTGGTGTGCACCCGAGCGCCTCTCACCTTCTTTCCCCTCGGCTTTTTTTCCATTTCGGATCGCTTTCCTCCACCCCAAACGTCACCCCCTCCTCTCTCTCTCTTTCCCTCCCCCTCGGATTACTCCGCGATTAGTCTTCTAAGAGCGACTCCAAGGTTGCTTCGTTATCTTCCGGGTGAAGAGGTGTGTGTGTGTGGGGGGAGGGGGCGTGCGAGATCGGGATGCCTTGGGAAGCTGCAGCCGGCGAAGGCCGTGACACCGGAGGATGGGGCTCCCCACTCCGCCAGTTGAGGCCGGGCCGCGATGAGTGTGAGTTTTCCTGGCGCACGGAAACGCGACTTAATTTGGTGCTGGGAAAGGCATCATGGAAGTACATTTATGGGAAGTATTTGGATGGTGTGGTTGACTTTACAATTTAAGGCATCCGCATGTCCTCTCTCGTTAATATGCCCTGAACTCCTTGCTTGCGAAACTACGGCAACGCAGAAGTTACGTTTTAAAGATTTGTCTAGTATCCTAGAAAATGCTTCGTTGTTTTTCATAAATATCAAGCCAGTCGCATTTGGCACGCACAGTTTCTTTGTGCGTCAAAAAAAAAGGAAGTATTAGCATCAACCCTGAGTTTAGAGAAAGTACAATATCATTCTGTCGAATCTAATTTTCCGATTTCCGATCGAAAATTCCGATCCCTTTCCGTACGCGCTCCCGTGTTCTTTGGCACGCCAGAGAAATACGAGAGCTTTGTTCTGCATTCCTAAATTGAGGAAGAATAAAATTCTTGCTAACCAATCTTTCGGATCACCATCGCAACCTGAAGATTTTATCTGAGTAGTCACCGGGAGGCGAGGCTGCGTTTATGTTTTGATCGGCTACTTGTCCTCTTGAAGCGAATCGCCAGTTCCTTGGTGAGAGGAAAGAGCGAATTCGGATTTCCCGTTCGCTGAGGGAAATATAATGCCAAAGAAAATGAAGTTTTTGAAATGCAAGACGGATTCAAACCGCGCCTTAAGCTCCCATTTTTCTAAAAATGGAACAAGCCAACTCATTACTGCTCCGATGCGATTTTTCGAATTTTTCCCGGGCCTCACTAAACCCTCTCCTTCCCCCCCTTCCCCCGTCTATTCCCTGTGCTTTTCTTACGTTAAGTTCCGAAGACCATAGATACCAACGAGACCATAGATATATAACAATTAAAAAAATAAAGAAAATGTTGTGTGAAATATGTTTTAAATTTTTTTCCGTGTTTTAAATTTTCATTTTATTACACATCGTCAGAGTCTTCGTGAGAATATTTGTTTGGTAGCGTCAGCTGTGTGTTTAACGACTTATTAAATGCTTTAGAAACTGAGAATGAAATTGTTTTGAGATTTTTTTTATCGTGTAGGCAAATTTCTTCCTTTTGAAGGGAAAAAAATCATCGTTATCAGTTCTCGTCGAATTACTGGCGGAACACTGCGGCGGAAACGTAGGCAACGCGAAAGTGTTGACACCGCGAGCGCTGTGCTGCGAAGGTGGATCCCTTACTTCGCTTTTGCAATCGCTAGACGGTTATGCTAAAAAAAATATTTCCTTTGAAATATAACGTGGGGGTAAAGGGGTGGAAATGATGCGGGCTGAGAGAGCATTTTCCTCCCTTCCCCCCCTCTCCTCCCCCCGCTGTTCCGTTGATGTGTATCCAATTCAAGACTTGGGGCGTCATTGAGAGGTCGATCTTCCTGCTCTAATTACGGTCATCTCTGCGGAGCAATTCGCCCCTCCCGAAGGATTTTGACGCCGTCAGTCGACCCGGATCCGAAAAAAGGTTGAGGCTGGAGTGAGCGAGCGCGACATTGGGCCGCCAGCCAGCTGATGCCGTGATGTTATCGCCGTCGTGGGCCGCGAAACGATTCGACGAGAGTAAAAACAAAAGCGACGCGAACGAGCGCACTCCCATGGATCCCTCTCCCCCGCGTCGCGCGCGAAAAGTGTTACGAGGCCTCAGCCGTTCCTACATTTCGAAGGGTCAAAGTCGGTGTCCTTGACCCCCCCACCTCCCCTGCCTCGGCCACCGTCACCTTCGGACAATGACGAGACCGTTCACTTTCGTAAACCCTTCACGGAGTATTCAGTGCCATCTCCCGGTGTTCGTCAAAATCCAACCCATTAATCCTGGCGTCGTTCGGCCGGCGCCCGGGGAAGTCGAAGTCGGACGATTGCGGAAAAACCGCGTTCCCGTCACTTGGGCGCGGAGCAGGAGCTAATGATGTCTTCGCGGCATGGCGTTCATTCGTCCTTCGCACGATCGGATTAGTTTACTCGGGTGCCTTGAGGTAATTCGACTCGGGACAGTTGCATATCGTCTCCGTGCTCCAGCACTCCATGTTCATTGCTAATTAAATATCGAGCATTGAGCTCACGTATCTCAATTTTCACGCGTGTTGACGCCTCGCCGACGGCCGTTGTTGTAATTCAATGGCAAGTCTCGTTACATCAATGTGATACAGTGATTTGAGATTCTATGTAAGGAAAGGTTTGGAGTGAGTGATTTCTTAAGATTAATCTCCTGCCGGAAATACAATAGAAAATCCCTTTAGTGTGGATTCATTCAAGCGTAAATTTGAAGTAGTACCTAAGTCCACCAAATTGATGGGTATTAAAAAACTAACGAGTCCTCGAAGCAAAACTTGAGATACATTGGAAAAAGATGATGAGACTGCTTGAATAAATACTTGATTTAATTGTTAAAGAGGAAGACCGAACTCAGATTGTTTGCTAAAGTTGATGACCATGCATTGAATTTAGCAATTTGTTTTCTAAAGAGTGTAATAACAAACCTATATACATTGACGGTGTAAGAAAACTTAGATCCAAATAAGGATTATCATCCAAGCAATAGCTATTATGGGTAGAGCAGATAGATTTCAGTTGTAATTTTGTCCGCGAACGATAAGGGACCAGAAAACATTGACCGACCGCGGTAGGGGTCAGAGAATATTCGGGTCAAAATTAGCCTGGTGTGTATTGACCCCCTGCCACACACCCTAGCGCTGGCTTGCAGGGTACTAAAATATCAATAAAAAATAGGTCTATCTGGTTTATATTGAGTAAGAATCCATAGAGAAGCGTTTTATTTTAAACATTTTTTTATTATATTTGTCATGATAGTCGTTAGATTCCAAATATTCACGAATTAGTTCGCTTTTTTAATGAATCATTATTTCCTCAACTTTGAAATTCTTCTCGGGAAAGTAACCGATCAAGAGCATCCGTCCATTTACTTGATTAATTGACAAAAGAAATACTCATTTGTCCTTTTGATGAATTCTAAAAACTCCTTCACTGAATTTTCCCTCCACTGGTTAAATATTTTTCTACTCACCGGGTAATCGTGGATTCAATTTAGGCATTTTGTACCTGAATCATCGTCATTAAAAAGCTGATAAAACGCTGTGAAAAAATCATGGCTTTTATTATTTCTGATGAAATTGGCCGATTTCACCAACTACTATAGCCTAACTTGAGAAACAACAGTTTCAGGTTTAACTTGGTGGAATTCCTTCTTTATGACGATGAAAAATAAAGTTTGCACTTTCACAATAAAGATTTAATATTTCACGACCATGGATTCGATGCTGCGAACATCATAATCATCTGATGATACAGCATCGAATTTATCGAAACCATGGTCGTGAAATATTAAATCTTTATTGTGGAAGTGCAAAGTTAATTTTCACCCTCATCCTTCAGGGCCGTTTTGCAGATACAAATTTACAGATTTTCCCGCTTTGTGGTAATCGAATGTGTTTTCCAACAATAGAATGCTTGACCAAATCCATCGTCTTGAGACGTGACTCAGGGGAATCGATTCATAATTAATTGAAACGCGAACACTAGGATATTCCGCGCAGGATTTGGAAAACACGACCCGTCGAAGGACTCCGACGCGAAGATCTGATGAGGACATTTCACATCGAAACCCGGTTCATGTTCAATACATCTTGTGTGGAATGACCAAGTGTCCGTATCTCAGTTTATTTATGCCTTACCCAAGAATGGAATAAGTACGACACCGCCGTCCAACCGCGTCAATGGAACGGTTGGCATAACCCATGGTCGATTTTCGAAACTTAAGCTAATATAGCGTATCGAACAATCATGCCGAGTACTCGCTTATAAATTCTATGGTCTTCTATTAGTAGACAGTTTAAAAGTTCGGTTATTGACGAAAAATAAGGAAAGAATATGAGATATGAATCTATATAGGATGTATCACGCTCGCCCCTGAAATTACGTCTGAACAAGGCGCGAAGTCAGCCTTGTCAAGCCACTTGCGCAGCCTTGCACTGGAATAGATTTATACATATATCTAGTTCACGGTTTTCGAGAAACATTCCATTGGTACCCGTGGAATTTAAAAAAATCAAGCGAATGCAATCGTATCACTTGCTCATTCATCAATATTATGACACAGATCGCGATAAGGGATCATAATAACATTGTCCGACCGCGGCAGGGGTCATATTCGGGTCAAAGTTAGTCTGGAGTGTATTCACTCCCTGCCACACACACTAGCGGTAGCTTTCTGGGTGCTAAAATACCTTTGAAAGGTATTTAAAAAATATCTTTTAAAATACAGTGCGTAACGATTTTTTCACTGAAGTTCTCTCATTTTGGCGACACGAGTGCGTGACTCACCAAAGTGACTGTGGCGGAATTGCCTCCGAAGTTATTTCGAATTTAAAAGAGTAGTTCTGTTCGTGCGTTCTTTTTTTTTGAAAGTTATCGTCGTGTATTTGTTTAGTGTTCCGTTTCACACTCTAGTTCGTCCAAAATTCCTGATTGATCTGTAAACATTTACTTAATAGTTTTGGCTATTTTCTCCGCGCGTTAATGATCCATCATCAATTGTCAGATTTTTATGGGGCATCAATAATTTTAATGGCATTTTACAGTGATCAACAAAAGAAATGGTTTATAAAACTTTGTCTGAAATTGTTAGCGTTTCTCTCAGACTTTACTATTTTGTTTCACTATCCTTAGGAAAATTCGACGCTTAAGTATTAACTAAGCTGATGCAAATAAATGCTGTTTATTTATTTCATACATATATATATATATATATATATATATATATATATGTATATATATATGTATATATATGTATATATATGTATATGTATATATATATATATATATATATGTGTATATATATATATATATATATATATATCCCCTGCAAGCCACCTCCAGGTTGTGTGGCAGGGGGTGAATACACACCAGAATAATTTTACCCGAACAGGACCCTACAGTGGTCGAATAATGTTATCATGATTCCCTATCGCTCATGGAAAAATGACATCTTACATCTATCTGTTCTACACTTGATCTCTCTAATTTTGTTGGCATGATCTCTCCTACCGTTGTACGATGGGGCTAATAAAACATTTCCAGCATCACCGCTTAAGAGAAGACATCCTTCCAATTTATGCAAGAGCTTCAATATGTAAACTTAACCTTCGCTCCGTGTGTTTCCCCGCCTAGCTGCTGTAATATTTTGGATACGCTACTAAGTCTATCATTGCAACGTTTTACAAATCTAACTCCTCTACCTTGTACGCGATCCAATTTGGCAATTAATCCAACTTCATGAGAATCCCATATGCTAGCAGCATATTGTAAATGAGGCCTAACCAACGACAGATAAAATTTCTGCTGCTCTGTCCTCAGGATCACGGATATCACGGTGAACCACTGCATCGTCGGCAAATAAACGTATCTTACGAATGACTTCTTAGTCAATGTCGTTCACGTTGAGTAGGCATAGAAGAGGCAAATGTGTTGATGCGTCTTACAAAACAGCGGGTCCATCCATGCTTCGCCGATTGTTTTTCAGTAGATAGCATTGCCGGCGTCCGCTCTTGTGTTGCCCTATGTTTTTTTATATCTATTGACGTCACTTATGCATCTAAGGAAAGTGTAAAGGCACCATTACGCTCCCTTGAGGGACAAGAGTCACAGCTCGAGCCGGGCAAGCAGGGACGAAGATACCGCGTGTCGTGTTTTCAATCCACGACCCCGGAAACGCTTTGAAGGGGGAGGAAATCCTTTTCACTCCATCACGGATACGTGTCCGTCACCCAGAGAAGTCTCTCAATGCTAAGAGAATCACGACTTTATCCGATTCTCGTCATTTCACCTTTATTGTTTTTCCCTCCTCCCCACCACTCTCCTCCCCACTACTCTCACCCCCACCACCCTCCATCTCCGGCGGCGTACACTTAATGCCTCCCGTAAATCATCCACCAACCTGTCAGGACTATACGATATGTACCTCACCGCTGGCGACGCGTGTATAGCTGACCGCTCACTTGCTACGTTGTTGAGGTATTCCCTGTGTAATTATCGAGTTTGATTGAATAAAAGTGTAATCTTGGATATTTTCCTCGATGTGCAGGTTTTTCCAGTCTTTGTTTTTACTTTTTCCGTGCGGAGAATGAGGAAAGTATTGCTAAATTTTGGTGGTATGAGTTTACCGTGAATTAACGGATGGGCTGTGTTTTTGATATGCGTTCAGGGGACGTGATTTTTTGTTTTAGCATAAGTTTGCAGGCAATGGATAGACATTAGATTTTGTCCAAAATCGTCCCGGCGGAAGTGACCGTTTAGGCCGCTCGAAGTGAATCGAGCCGAAAGATACTTATTAGAATGAAGAGAGAAATGTTCACAAACTTTTCGTTTATTAAAACGTATGATTGTGATTTTCTTGAAATACATTTAATTTTTCTCATAAATAACTAAAAGGATTGAGTTATTAAGCGCGTGACTTCAACAGTTATAAGGGCGAAGGATTGACATTCCTTATCCTGGTACTTGTCGTTTCTCGGACTAAAATTTCATGAAATGACGTTCTTATGCCGATATTCAGTGTATTTATTAGGGGCCTTATGAATGGAATCCCCATTTTCTGCTCCCGGCTTGTCGTTATTAATAGGGCGAGTTTCAGATGAATTCCACTCAGGCAGTGAAGACATTTCTAGAAAACTACCTTTTTAGGAATAAGTTGTGAAAGGAGTTGACTGTGAAATTATTCCTTCATTTTTCCTCGTACAAGCTCTACGTAAAGCTTTTAACAGACCCTAGTAATGTATTATATTAAACACGATTTTAAATAATGTACCTCTATGTCGTTATGGAAAGAAACGTCCTGTGGAACATGATGTGCCTATCTCATTATATTTTTTGAAATCTCGTTTTACGATTTCCCCTGTGTTCACAGTATCACTTAAAGTTAAACCCGTGTTTAATATTACATCAGGGTACAAAAAATAGTAATATATTGTTGGAAATGACGTCCGATGTAAGTATTTATTAGACCGAAGAATAAGATGATTGGAAACATCGAAAGACGAAACATTAACCACTGGATGAGTATTGTACTGTTTACTTTTACAGATGATTGAAGAAATATTCATTCCCTTGATTCTTTTTACTCTAGATATTTTAAAAACTTCGAAAGCAGTGGTTGAAATGCGGTTGAATTTACTGAGGCGATGATGCCCAGCCTTTTGAAGACGGATGGGGAATGCTAACAATTAGAAATGTTCGGTTTTCGCGGAATGCATTTCACAATTCTAGCACGCGGGCACAGTAAACATCTCGGTAATAATCTTGGATGTTTTTCTTCGACTCCGCTGAGCGAAAGTGAACGGTTGATGAATGAATTTAAGATTCCGCGAGTGTGTGCGTGAACAGGTGAGATGGATTGAGAGAGATATATTCCCGCGTGGAGATGTGGCGATAATTTCGTGGGTTTGGTTTCGGAAGGCGTTCCGCATAAGCAACTAGACTCCCTCGCCTCTCCATTCAATCAGCTTCTTCGCAAAATTCCTCTGTGCTTCCCTGGCGACTTTTCCTTATTACTTTGCGCGGAGAGATTAATGCTCCTGACGATGGAATGCCGATGGCACACATGCCAGTCTCCGCATGACTTCATCCCCGTCGCTCCACGACAATGATGCAATTATCTCCTTCTCAGTAATTGAATGGAAGTTATTCTCACCCCCAAAGTATTTCGTCACGAGAATCGTGTGCTTCAAATCCATTTCCGCGCAGAAAATCTGTTCTTTTTTTTCACTCCTCACTTCTGCACGAAGTCAACTGTGAATATTTCATTTCCGCGTTTCTGACGACTTCACATCATTCCCATTCGTGCGTATAAAAACGTCATTTCGACATTGTTCTTATTAAGTAATTAATTAATTATCATCCGGAAGAGACGCGGATGCATTTTCAATGGGATCTGCGTTGGAGATTGGCTTTGCAGTCGCCGATAATTTGCTGGGATAAATTGCCGTTTTTATTGCACGCGTCGATTCGACGCGCAAGCGAGAGAGTTGGCGCGCGAAGAGATTAGCTGCGGCGCTGGGACGCGGAGGGCTGTTTAGGGAGTTGTAACCTTGTAGCCGGCAATCGGAACAATTAATCAGCGTTAAAGAGGGCGTGTGTGGTTTCTTTCGGAATCCGCCACAAATAAGTGGCCGGGCACGTGACTCGGGAGAGGTGGGAGGAAGAACAGCTACAAAAAAAGGGGATTCACGGCGACGAGCTCGGCTTTTATGACGTCTTATTAATCTTTCTCGATATGGTGCGAGGCAGTTATCGAAAAAAGAAGAGAGAGGCGTTTCGAAGCCGGAAGCAATGGTGCGGCGAATGCGTCGTCGCCACCGCGGCCCCTCGCCGCCCCTGCCTCCCACCCCTGCCACCCACCCCTTTCACCCACCCCCGTCTTCCCATCACTCATTTCCGACCGAATCTCTGGGGAATAAAAAGAGAGCGGGACCACTTCACTCACGCGCGGCCTCCACCGACTTGGGCCGTCCCTTTGACAGGAAGCATCTCCCGCGCTTTGCCGAGGATGCCCTCTCCTTGTCTCCCAAGAAACGCCTCCCACTCCCGCCTCCTTCTATTTATTCGGGTTCTCGAACATTTTCGAATGCATTTACTACCATCCGGAAGGCGGAAGGGATACCCAGATATTAATCGAAACACAGAAAATGTCCATGTTGGCTTTTTGTTTTTGATAATCAGTTGACGCTAGTAGAGAAGAAGAATACCTAACAGTGGCATAAGTCACTAAGAAGGTATTTTAATGGTATTACTCGTAATATATTTTCGTCTTTGAAAAATAAATAAAGGCGGCAAAAGGTGTAATTGAAAATATTCTGCGGGCTTCTCGTTGGTACTGAATATGAAGGCATTCTCGATGAGCATGAGTCAAATATAGCAATGTAGCGATTGATTGCCGAATTGGATCGCGTGCAGCGTAGAGGAGCTAGATTTGTAATACGCTGTTATAATTAACTTAGTAGCGTATCCATAATTATTAGAGCAGCTAGGCTGGCAATCACTCAATGGAGCGAAGGTTAAATTACAGATTGAAGCTCTTGCATAAATTGGAAGCTCTTTAGCAGTGATGTTGAAAATGCATCATTACCCCCATCGTACCACAGTAGGCGAGAACATGTCAATAAAATTTCAGAGATCAAGTGTAAAACAGAGAGATTTAAGATGTAATTTTTTCCTCGAAGGATATGGGATGAGAATAACATTGTCCGGCCGCGGTAGCGGTCATATTCGGGTCAAAGTTAGTATGGTGTGTGGTCATCCCCTGCCATACGCCCTAGCGGTGGCTGGTTTCCCACCCCCTTGCATGCTTCCTTGTAGTCTCTCCTTACTTCCCATGCCGTCTCGCGTCTTGGCGCGTGTTCCCTGGGCTTCTTGGTGGTGATGGTTCCTCATTTTCTGGCTTGTGGCACGAAAAATCTGAATGACCATGATTCTATGAAGTGTTTGATGGATGTCATTAGTTAGCCCGTTCCACGCCGTTGACAGTTCTAAAGGTTTAATCGGATTCATCTGTCATCGGGTGGTGATGTTATTAAGACGGGAATGGAGGCGGTGCACGGCGTGAAGGGCAGGAAATGGAGAATCGAAGTAAATGGAGCGCAGGAAAGTGTTGCGTAGTCGACCGGCCATCAGTCTTCCTGCTTTTTAACATTCCGACCCCACCTCAGCCTTTAGCATTGAACTATGCTTTTTTGCTTACGTTTTCGTATCCGCGATCAAAGTTACAAAATCACGTGCAATATCTACGTATTCAACGGATTAGAACAAAAGGTATTTAACAGTTTTGCCGCACGAGGGTTCAGGCAGTTCGCCTGTTACGTGTGTTTTACGAGGATAGCTCGTAGAATGAGACGAGAAAAGAAGTAGAATATTATGAAAAAAAAAGATTTGCTCTCGGTGAAAAAGGTTGTGCAAAAATGAGTGATATGATGACTAGGGCCTAAATGAAGATGTAAAAGAAATGATAGTGAGCACTTTAGATGTGGAATGCAGTTTTGAGTGTGGCTCCGAAACTGTGTCGTGGGTGCAGGGGGTTGAGCATAGGCTTTGCGATCTTGGAGAACAGTGGAGAAAAGGAAGCAGGCAGAAGGGCACCAAACGAAGAAGTGCTGGGCAAGGTTGGGCGGGCTGTCTGGCAGGAGGAATTCTGAGGCGAGAAATATGTATATGTCATTCGTCAATCAACCGTACCGCCAATTGGGCGAAAATACGATTAGAAAGGTGAAGGGGAAAATAACCTAAAAAAACGGCATTCTTCCATTTTGGTTGGGTCACGCAGTGTCCCCTACAGGTCACAAGGCACGCATGCGCACACTCGTCATGTTTTTGATCAGCCAAGCCGGATGGGAGGGAAACCAGTGGCCGGGATCCCGACACCGTTCCTCAAAAGTTGCAAGTTATTTTACAATTCGTGGAATACTTCCATTAGGGCCCCTTCTGATTGTAACAATCGTTGGAGAACTTTTCACGTTACTACATTACCCAGCGCGAAAACGTGAAAAGATTCATTACGATCGATTTGATTATGAGAATAGATAAGGTCGTTTTCAGGGGACTTCCTATCGACTTGCAGCTATGAGAAACGGGCTCCAAGTAGTGAAGTAAGATCTGGTGCTTTCCCGGCGTATTTGCTTCATTAAGTTTTCTCGGGTTTTCCACCGCGTCAGGGTTTCCATGTTGGCCAACATGGAACCCCTGACCCGGTGGAAGGCCCGAGAAAACTTCATGGGGCTCTAAGTGTTTCGTCTGCTGAGCAGGCCTCATCAAGGAAGGAATCCCATATTATTAATATTACTATTGAGCGATTAAACGATTGATTGCGTTGGAGCCAAGCAAGGGAATGACAATTGAAATACAAGCGATATGTTCTTGTGCGAATCGAACGATCATTTCGATGGAGGGGGTCGAACGGCAAAAACTACGAGTGAAAGGGAATACCATTAAGGAATAGGGGATGCTAGCACGGGGATTTATTTACTCTCCCAGACATAATTATGAGTGGAGGCAACCTTGCGGAGGGTATTGCGAAGTCAAAGAGTCAGCGAGGATAGATTATATTATTTCTTCTTGGCAAAATAGCTCTGTGCGATGCGATTAGGAAAACAACGTCTCCGGTTGATTTATCACCCCCGGTTGATTTATCATACATGTCGTCATCGGGGAACTGTAATGTGCTTATGCCAGTTGATGGTGTATTTTCATTTTCACTAAATGCCTGGGTGGGATATTGCCCGGCGAGGAGTGAACAGTGTCCTGGCCACATTAGTATTTTATCCGAGGGATGTGTCTCATTTTTCGACAAAATCTGAGCAGCTTTATAGAGTTAGATTCGGTCAAAAACGAGGCTCTTTCACAGGTTCACTGTTTTGAGTCTCTTGTTGGTCATCAGTCATCCATCCAAACGCTCTGCGGTTCACTAGTCTTCAGCTCTCTAGTTTCATCAATCGTCGCTTTGGTGAGGGAGGGCTCTTTGCCTTCGTCCATGATCATTGCTCTCTTAAAACATGCCGTTTTTGCGGATTTTGCATATCTCTGTACTTGGCGCCCTGCAAGCCACCGCTTGGGTGTGTGGCGGGCAATTATTCCACAACACGCTTTAGAGGTCAACATTAAATCATGCCTTTGTGTTAGTTACTAATGGAAAAACAATGGAAATTTTGGAAATGAATGTTGCTACAGCTTACATCGTAAATTGTATCTTTGTTTGAAATCTTTCTCTCCATTAGGGAGAACAAATTTATTTATTTATATATTCCCTGCAAGCCACCGCCAGGGTGTGTGGCAGAGGGTGAATACAGGAAAGAATAATTTTACCTGAACAGGACCCTACCGCAGTCGAACAAAATTATTATGATCATCTAACGTTTGTGGAGAAAATGACATCTCAAATCTATCTGTTTCACTCAATTTCTCTAATTTAATAAATATGATCTCTCCTACCTTAGTACGATAGGGGTAATACTGTTAACATCACCGCTAAAGAGACTCCCTTCCAATTTATGCAAGTGCTTCAATCTGTAATTTAACCTTCGCTCCATTGAGTGATTCCCGGCCTAACTGCTCTAATATGTTGGACACGCTACTAAGTTAATCATAACAACGTTTTTCAAATCTAGCTCCTCTGTGCTGCACGCGATCCAATTCTGCAATCAATCCAACTTCGTGAAAATTTCATATAGCACTAGCAGCATATTCTAAATGAGACCTAACCAACGACAGATTTCGCATTTCTCTTTGACCTTTTCATCACATTTACCTAGTAATCTTCTAATGAATCCTAAAAATTACAATTATGGAGAACATTACAATGAGTTTAGGTAAATTAAAATTCACGTACTAAAAAAATTCTTACCCTCAGCACCGTTTGACCCCGTAACCTTCGTGTAGAACTAATTGAGTGATATCAGACATAATGCGGTGGAATTCGAACATAATAAAGAATGGATAGTAGCTGTTTTCTGCTGGATATTTTAAAGTGCTGCTACGTTGCTACTATCCGTTCTTTATTACTTCGTGTAGAAAATTACATTTTAAACCTGTCGGTTTTACCCTTGATCTCTCTAATCTTATTTTCACGATCTCTCCTCCCGTAGTTCGATGAGGTAATACATATTTATTTTACATCATCATCACAAAACATACCTTTCTAATTAATCCTGAAGGAGTGTGGAGTAGAAAGTATAATTATTTCGTCGAATATATTCTTTCTTATATCAACGATTCATCCGTGTCCAAAATTGAACGAATTGTGCATAATATATATATATATATATATATATATATATATATATATATATATATATATACCAACCCTTCCCAACAGACTTGTACCTAGCGGTCAACTAGATTATAGGAATAATGGTTTCAGTTAATAATATAAAAATCGAAATTTTCTCGTGCGTCCGTTCCAATCTCCAAGATGATAAACTTAATAATGATTGCAATGCTTCAAATATTCCGAGGAACTGGTCGTTACGAAAGCGGAGCCTTTCTGGACAGTTCCCCCGTGTCCATCGCGATAACGGACCAATGTGGTGAGGGAATTGACGACCTAGTGTACGACAGTTCCAAAAAAATATTTTTCAAGCAAGGAATTCGTTTGGCCGGCGCTCTCTCCGGCCTTAAACACAAGGAGCGCTGTCAGTTTCCCTGCCTTACATTGACAGGGAAGTCGAGATAACCTGCCTTGGGACCTACCTGGTTTGAAGAAGGTAACCAGAAATCTTTTTAACCCAAATCGTTAATTTTTTTACAAATCCGTTACGTGTTTCAAAAGTCTCTTATCATCGTTTCTTTTGTGAAAAGATAAAACATTTCTGAACATTTTCTGTTCCCTGGATGCTTTAGCCCGTCCAATTAACGAAACCGATGAGATGGAATGTGTTTTCGGGGAATGTGAGTTTTTCGCTGTGTCACCCAACTTCACTGCTGATGATACATTTAGTGGAAAATATTATTTTTATTGATATTCTCAAATAAACTTCTACCCCTCGAAGAACTTTTATTATTATTGATGATGGTCTGCGGCTTAAGGGAGGCTTTGGATTGGCACAGAGACTGCCGCACTTCCCCGAACGGTAGAGGCCGATTACATTTAAAAATTAATCGACAACTCGGACAAGACGTCAGCTCAAATTCTCGCAATGTTGACCATAATTTGCATACATCATATTTCGATTAATCATTGACGTTTCTCTTCTGTCATTTCGATCTATCCCTACTGGTCTAAATCCGTCAATGACGAACTTTTTCTTTTCTCTGGAACTTTGAAAGGGTAAATCACTGTTAGAGAGATCAGTTATAGAATTGATAGATTTAAGATGTGATTTTTTCACAAAAGGTAAAGGGAACAGAATAGCAATGTCCGACCGCGGTAGGGTCATGTTCGGTTAAAATTATTCTGGTGTGTATTCACCCCCTGCCACACACCCTGTCGATGGCTTGCAGGGTGTGCATAGAAGTAAAAAAATTTGAAATAACGCTTGAAATCGAACGTCGTTTGTTGCTCTTTCTCGTGGACTGTATGCATTGTATGATATGCATGCAGGATGGTATTGCAGTTTGGACACTCGTGGAGTTGACGTGTGCTGTCGCACATGGTGGGAGTGCGCGATCACACCTTCTTGCCCCCGATTGGGCAACTTCGGGAATGTAAAAAAATAGTGTCACGCTCTGCGTCTCTAAGGGGTAACGCTTGCCTACCGGCGGCCCACGAGGAAATTTTGATTCATCCCTGAGAAATAGCATAAATGGCCATCAAACAGATATCACAATGATCATTTTGATGCAATATGGAAATCTATGCTCGTATTAATTTTTAATAAACCATAAACACAGTAATCAACCTAGTAGGTCACCGCGTACTAAGCCCGACGGCGTGTGAAATTCACACATGAGGGACCGGGGGGGGGGGGCAGTTCGTTAATACACTGTGCCGGTTATGGTTTCCCAGGAAGATCTGGTGCCCGAAAAATCACATAGCTTGGGTGGAACTGCAGCTTCCCCGGGAATCGAACCCGGTTCTCCCGGTCAGTAGCCCAACTCTGTACCCCTGGACTACCGTAACACACTTTTTGCCATTATTATTATTATTCAGCCAGAAAAATTACCATTTCATTTTGATAACATTAACCTTTTATGAATATTATTTCATGGGCGGTTGTGACTATTTGAAAACTATAATTTCGAAGTGCCACGGGATTAAAAAAGTGAGCTTTTTGTTAATGGAACGCTTCAGCTCCGAATGGTTGGCTACCGCTGATACAAGGCGCAGTGTAATCGGAGTCGTTCCGATGACCATACTCATCTTCAAGTTGATAGTTTCTTAGGTTGAATTCTTACGCGTTGTGTTCGGATGTTGCCGGGCCATACGAGTATCCCTAATTTCCTTGAACTGCCAAGAAGGTTTCCCCAAGGGAATCCAACAAACGTCCATCGTGTGCATGATTTGACACCACGGATGTTTAGAATCCGGTCTCGCGTTGGGTGCGTAAGGAACCCCGTCATAATTTTTGTGTCGTTCATTGTCGGGAGTGAGGAGCGGGTGTCGTCGGATGTGTTCTCCAGATCCCTCCCGAGTCCCGCCGTCGATCGCGCGCGACGCCCGCCGAGAGAGAGAGAGAGGCGTGACGGGAATGAAATATTACGGCGATAAAATAGTTGAAAATCGAATCTCAACCGAACGAACGCTCTCTAAACATTCTACAGTGCAGAATACTTTCGTAAATAACATCCCTTGGGGCGTTTGGAGGGAGGGCCGGGTTTCAAGAAAACAATCCCACTTGCGCGTGGAAAGGTCTGCCTGCGCCTTAACGTTAATGGCCGCGAGAGAACCTTTTCCGATCCCCTCCCGAAGGTTGCTCCTCCTTATTTTGCTACGGCCGCCTCCAGGACTATAAGACGTACGAGGGCAGGCTGAAAACTAATGCACACATGCTCGTAGACTACAAACAAAAAGACATTCCGAAGCACGCATAGTGGCATGTGGAAGTAACATCCCTCTCAACATTCATGCGTAGGTTTGAGGTCTTTGTATTCATCCAGTGTATTTCGAGAAGCGGAAGTATGGAGAGACGTATTCTAGTGCTGTATCAACGCGAGTTAAACAGCGTGCTCTTATGGAATTTTTAACACCTGAAAAAGTGGCTCCTACTGAGATTCATCGTCGTTTACAGGTTGTTTATGGTGACGATGGTTTTAATATGTCTACTGTAAATCAATGGGTAGTATAATTTCGTGGTTGCGAGCCTGGAAAAGTCATAATTGTTGATGAAACACGCAGCGGACGTCCGATCACTGCCACAGGCGATACACATCGCAAAGTCGTCGAAGATATCATTCAAAATGACCGGCGAATCACTCCAAAGCGTATCGTTAACCATATTGCAATATCATAGGAAGAAGTTTGTCGTGTCAATGGCACCAATAATCTCGCTGCATGGCAACACACGCGCGCGACTGGAGGGGCTCTGAGAAACCTGAAATTTGAACCGATACCACACCCTCCTTATTCCCCCGGTTTTTTTCCTCAACTCAAAAGACACCTCAAAGGTAATCATTACACCTCGGACGTTGAGGTGATGGTAGCTGTCAAGTCCTGGATTCGAGAAAAGTCGGAAGAGTTTTTCAGTGACTTAATGAAAAAACTGGTTACACGTTGGGAGAAATGTGTTGGCCTTACCGGTGACTATGTTGAACAATTAATATATGATTTTGAAACTTAAGAATTGTACTTCAATGTACTATTCGCCAGATATTACTATTTGTTTTTGTGCGCGCTCCACAAGCATGTGTGCATTACTTTTCAGCCTACCCTCGTATTAAAAAATCCGAGAACATTAGGAAGCGGAGAGTGTGGATGGGAAGGGAGAGGAGAGGGAAGAAATAATCCTGTGCCTCCCGACGCTTGAAAGGGTGCGTGTGGCGAGGGAGGGGGGGGGCAGGCAGGGAACAAGGGCCACAGGCAGCAGCAGACTCTCTTATCGCCCGCGGAGCCCCGCTACGTGGGGCATATATAATGCTTTGCTTTGTGACCCCTCTCTTCGCCCCCCCCTTCCTCCCCGCCCACCCTCTCCCCCCCCCCCGTGTTTACTGTCGCCTTTTCGGAAGTTCCCTGCTCCTCCCTGCCCGCTCCCGAAACTTTTGTATACACAAACCTCCTTCCTTCTCTCTCCCCCCCTCCCATCCGCCCCCGTCCTCTCCCCCCTTTCTTTCCTCGTCCCCGGGGGTCAACCAACCTGCCTTCTTTTCCCTAGTGCGAGAAACACCAGCGCGGTCGCGAAGTATGCGGGAAATTTTTAAAACTGGATAAGTCCGGGAATTTTTTTATTAATTATGTACCCTGCAAGCCAACGCTAGGGTGTGTGGCAGGGGGTGAATACACACCTGACTCTTTTTTAGCCTAATATTTTTACCCCTACCGCAGTTGGATAATGTCTTTCTGAATCCTTATCTCACGTAGAAAAAATGACATATTAAGTCCATCCTAAGTTTCCTAATATTTTTTTAGCTTCTCCACATATTCCCCGTTTGTGGAATTTTGTAAAGTTCACCCAAATTGAGGGAGAGGAACCGGTCACCGGAAATTTCCATCAAAAAAATCTTTTTGTAAATAATGGCCACTGCAGAGTGGGGCTCGTTTCATAGGAGAGGGTAGTTTGAAAAGTTGTCGGAATGGAATAGAAATAAAACGACCCACCTCAGTGAAACTTTTTTTATTTTAAAATCTAGTCTCTATGCACAGTTATGCTCTTGGTCCAGCGATGTTCCAATGTTTTCATTCCATCTTTAAAATTAGATTCCTCCAGGCCTGCAAAATACCCGTTTACTTCCAAACGAAACGCCTACGCTGCCAAAGATTATCACTTCATTTCGTAGCTTTGATCTCAAGAGCCTACTATGGATAACATTATGCTATCAGACATTACCAGGAAACCAAACTGTGGATTGCTTTCATTTTTTTAATTCACTCAGCCAAAGTATTTCAATTTTTTTGGCCTCATACTTCCGTCTACACCCTTCCCCATACGCAATGCTCCTAAGAAGCCCCTCGGTTTGAAAAAAAATCCCATTCCTTATAATTTTATTTTTACAGATAACTCAAATCGTCTTGAGTTACTTTTCCCATAGCATCTTGTAGTTTAGGATTGTGCGGGGGGGGGAAATAATCACCTTTATAGATCAGTTTGACAGCCAAATTCCCTTACAACTTCGCACTTTGGTCACTCCTGCCAATGTTCTGTCGCGTTGGAAGTATTTCCCTCTTATCAGAATTCCAAATTATTTGAATTTATCTGAAATTTTAAGTGATGCACGATGCCATTTCCGTGCCACCTGCATCTTACAACTTTCATCCAGAAGGGACCATTAGGTCTCAATTTCGCCCAAATAATGACCTCTATGTCCTATGGAGGCAGGGAAAGTGGATTAAGGGGGTATTGACCGGCAGCGGGATGTTGAAGACTGTAATTGAGGGGAGAATGCTGGGCAAACGAGGAAAGGGAAGGAACAGGATAGGGATGTTGGACGGGATGAAGGGAGGAAGGAAGTACTCAGAGATGAAGAGGGACCTGATGTAAAGTAGGATGTTGTGTTTTGCTAGGGGTCACAAAATATTTGTTTATTAGCTGTGTCCATCCAAAAACCTACCTAAACCGGTAGATTACCTCATAAAAAAATAAATGACCTATATCTATATATTTTCAGATGAATATGTGAAGCTTTCTGTTATTTCATGACCTCTCTGTGCGGAGCGGATGGCTTTTCACACTGTTCTGTTTAATTTCGAGGTTTCGAAGGGTCCCGCATATTTGACGTCCATTCAAGGTGCTGTCAAGGCAACACGAAATGCATCTCTGTAGTTATCTTTGAAAAGATTTCCCCATCTTAGGTCCTATGATAGGTCATTCACTTCGTCCGCTATTCTTCCGTGTCTATCCTCCGCGTTTGTGAGTGTCAAGGAGTGCGGATTACTATTCCACTGCAGTACATTTTTCATGTCGAATAAACGTCCGTCGCAATCTTGTGATGCTGGATTAAAATGATTCAATGTGCTGTTACGCTCACGGGGGTGACAATTTAGAGATAAGAATGATGACCAGTTCTGATAGGGTACTTAACAACCTCCTGGCGATGGAGAGTTTTAATCGTTCCAATTTAAGATAGGGTTCCCATTGTAAAAGTGTCACGTTCAAAGAAATGTTTTCAGACTAATGGCTGTCCTGGAGACATAACCCTTTCTCCAGAATTCCCCCGAGTGTGTGTGTGCATTGGTCTGGAACTCGAGAACGTGAGCCCTCTCTTTCCGTTTCCCATCGGTGCGTTTTTTGTTATATTTCTCTGCTCCCCTTCTTCTGTGGACCCTCTTTGCCTCTCCGTGTTTGAGGCTGCCAGCCCTCCCCCACCTCCCTCCCTCACCCCATCCTTTCCCTTGTTTTCCTCCAGAATGTTCCTCGGCGACCCCAATTCCCGGCCCCTCTCCCTCCCCGCCCCTTTTCATACAGATCCCCTCGACTGCCAATTGTAATTTACTATATCTGCCAGAGGGCGTCGTCGACATGTAAACTCCTCTCCCGTCATCTATCCCCTCCCTCCACTCCCCCTCCTGCCTTCCGCCCCTCCCCCCGCCCACACTGGCCGCTCCTCTGGGGAAGGCTGTGTGGGATCAACGCGGCGCTTCAAGGAGCGCCTCTCCTCTCCTCTTAGCACGCAAAGGCGCCGGAGAATTTCTCCGCGGAGATGAAACGACTCCCTCTCCTCTCAATTGGAGCGAACCTCTAACTGCGGAACGAGAGAAAATAGTTTGGTAATAATTGTTATCGCGAGAAAGGAGAGAATATACGTTTATTAACTACTCGTCCCAGGAGTAATTTTTGTGAATCGTCCCAAGGATGAGGAATGTCACAATGAAACTTTGAAAATCCACATGTATTTATGGGGATTAATAAAGTTTAATTTTGACATTATCGATTATGTTTATTAATGCCCTGAGAAATAATGACTCGAGGAACATTTACAGAATACTAGGCAGTCCTGTGAACATAGATGCCCAATCCCACTTCAAGAGATAATTTTACCGTGGTAAATTACCTCAAGTACTGATTTAACATTGCTGTACATTAAATAAATACCTGCGCTAAATTATTTCTGTGGATATAAACAGGAGGAATAGGTATAATTTTCTAAAGTACTTGTATTGATAAGGCATTGCGAAAATGCAATAATTTAGGAATTACGCGTGGAGAATAGGTCATTATCAGTCACAAACACTGATTTGGTAAAGATAAATGAAACTTTGTATGCTGTTGAAATGCTAACTCAGAGATCGAATAGCCGGAGTCGATCCGCGTTTTAATATCGTTCATGCGATACTGCCTTCTTAATACGCGCAATTTACTCTTGAAACATCGAAACTGAATGGGGAGCGTAGCTTCGTACGGTTCGGAAACTTGGTCTTGGAGGCAGTAGATTTTGAGGGTTTTTGAGAAGGTTGGAAATAACAAGAATGGGTGGGAAGTAGAGGGAAGGAAAAATCGCTGGGCATATTACTGGAAGAGAGAAAGAGGCTGTCGGGAGTAATCCGAAGAAGGCAATAAAAACAGATGCAGGCAAATTTGTCTGACGATTGAATGTTTAAATTCGCAATGTATAGAATGGATAATGTTTGGGTAAGCGAGTTAGGAGGGGGAAGTAAAGAGAATAGGCATATTTTGTTGATCGTAATGGGGGAACGGTAGGATTTAGGCGGAGTTTAAGAATATCTCATTGAATTTATTACAAACAAATAATATTATTATTAACTCAAATTTTATTTAATCTTAAATTTTAGTTTGATTATTTCGATGAATTTGTGAATTGCAAATCCGCAAACTCATCTAAATCTCCAAAGAGAAATTTTTTCAGTCGATAATGAATCCTGTCTGATTGGCAGTCTTTTTGATTGACCAATGTACTGCCCGGGCGGATTCCGCAAAAAATAGAAATATCATAAATGGGTGGCCAGTATCGATTTCTGTCCGCTGTAATTCAATTTACCCTTCTGTTTCCCGGACAGTATACAAAGGTATATTTCCTTGAAGGTTTGTCTTTTGAAGGAAACGCTTCTGTCTGTAGGACGTCTTCCTGAGAGTTAAGTAATCTAATTAGTCTCCGCTATGAAATGGGGACTTGTTTTCCGACGTTATTTCTGAGCCTAATGCGATACCCAATTCCCAGTTTTGGCTCTTGAGTCAACGGAGGGAATTTTCAAGAGGCGAACTCATTTATGAGCGGAGGAAGCTCTCGAAAAGAAAAGGCTTCGTTCATTGTCGTCTGAAAAATAAAGACGTAACCTCCAGCGCTTGCTTACTTGTCCTACGCAACTTTTTGAGTGCGGAGGAATAGGGACAAGTGTTCCCCAGCGCCTTTGATTTTTCGAATACTTAACCTCAAAATCTAATTATTTTCACGGAAGACGCGGAGATGTGGCGAAATTTAAATGTAACTTTCGTATACTCATAAGTACACGAAGTTTTTCATCACATGCACATGAAGCAAACAAAACAAAACTCGCATTTCTAATTGAAAGTGTGTTCCATGTCGAGTTTATCAATGCGTGTAAACGATTTTTAGAATATTCTCGTGAAAAAACCTCAGGGTTTACCTGAGCACTATATTTTTACGTTGCCGAACCTAGTTTCGACAAGCATGCGTCCTCGTCATCACCTGCAGTGCCTTGATGGCAAAAGCTTGGCAGTGAAGCAACATTTTAGTGGGAAAATTAAAATAGTTTTTTTTTAATATGAGATTTGCAAATTTTCTCGAAGTGGCGCAAAAACCATTACCTTTCATTTTGTTTGGTAGTTGTGTCCATCCAAAAACCTACCTTAACCGGTAGATTACCTTTAAAAAAAAAAAGAATAATAATACTTATTATAAACACTCGAACACGTACATGCGTGTGTATTTATTTCTGGTTCATGGGAGCTGGGGATCGGCAATGCGCAAAATGTCTTGCGAGACATATATATATATATATATATATATATATATATATATATATATATATATATATATATATATACACATACATACAAAAAACACATGTACATTTTCACTCACATATTTAGTTTTAATGTTTTGACGGCACGACCGTCGTCATCAGAATTCGATGACGACATCAATAATCAGATTCTAATGACAACGTTCCTGCATATATATATATATGTATATACATATGTATATATATATTTATGTATATATTTTTTTAGGTAATCTACCGGTTAAGGTAGGTTTTTGGATGGACACAAAAACCAAACAAATATTTTATTACTCCTAACAAAACACAAAATCCATCATCCTACTCTATATCAGGTCCCTCTTCATCTCTGAGTACTTTCTTCCTCCCTTCATCCCGTCCAACATCCCTATCCTGTTCCTTCCCTTTCCTCTTTTGCCCAACATTCTACCCTCTATCACAGTCTTCAACATCCCACTGCCGGTCAACACCCCCTTCATCCACTTTTCCTGCCTCCATAGGATTGCTCCCAGAAAACCCCTCTCTTCGCCTACCATACCAAGTACTTCCTCATTTGTTTTCTTCTCTGTCCATTTCAACTTCTCCATTCTTCTCCACACCCACATTTCAAAAGCCTCCAATCTACGTCTATCCTCCTGCTTCAATGACCACGTTTCCGCACCGTACATAGCTACGCTCCATATCAAAGTTTTTACGAGTCTTTTCTTAACATCCTTACTCAAAGTCCCTGTCATCAACTCCCTCCTCCTTGTGAAAGCCTCTTTGCCTAGCGAAATTCTTCTCCTTACGTCCCTACTACTTTGACCGTGTTGATCCAAAACGCTACCGAGATACGTAAACTGTTCTACCTGCTCTAGTTTTCGCCCTCGTATTTTAATGTTAAGCTTATATGTGTATATATATATATATATATATATATATATATATATATATATATATATATATATATATATATATATATATATGGGGCATAGCTGAGGGTGACCAGAGAGGATTGCCCGGTAATTGAACCCTATATATATATATATATATATATATATATATATATATATATATATATATATATATATATATATATATATATGGGGCATAGCTGAGGGTGACCAGAGAGGATTGCCCGGTAATTGAACCCTATATATATATATATATATATATATATATATATATATATATATATATATATATATATATATATATATATAGGGTTCAATTACCGGACAATCCTCTCTGGTCACCCTCAGCTCTGCCCCAGCTGTATGGTTTCCTGCGTACCAGATCTCCCTGGGGAGCCACAGGCGGCACAGGGAAAGGAAAATCCCTCTCCTACCTACCCTGTTAATGTGAAATTCACTAGCAGTCAGGCCTAACACAACGTGAGCTATACCTTCGCCTAAAAAAACACCCATGGAGTTGAGTTAATAATTGTAGTTCGTTGGTTTTCAACCGATGAATATCGGTTTTGGATGGACATAAGGGAAAAAAATATTTTTTTTCCTGTTTCCGTTCCTGTCGGGTTTTGTTGCGAGCAGCACGGCGCCAGACCGGCACTAAATGTGCCCTAGAAAGCGCCAGGGACGTGTCTTTGTCTCGTTTTTAAGTCGACTGACAAGCTTTCTGGGAACCCTACTTTCCTCCCTCCCCCTTTCCGTTCGTCGTTATTTACCCTTGCGCCCCCCCCTCCCCATCCTGTTTCCGCTGGTGCATTAAGGGGAAATCTACTCCGGAGGGACATCCGCCCCCTCTCGCCCCTGCCGAACTGTCCGGGGTCTCGCCCGGAATGAAGGGGGCGGACGCCGGGCCGATGCCGCCCGGGCCACGGCTGGCCGCCCCTCATGCCTCTTTTCCCCACTGTCGACCGTAGTTTTTAACCCAAGTTCATGGTTATCTAGAAGGCAGGGGGGTGAGTATCACCTCGCACTCGCAGCGGCTGCCCGTGTTGCGTTTCGTTTGTTCTCGGTGCTGCTCCCGCATTACTACTTCGCTTCGAGTTATCAGCGATGCATACAAGGTTTGTAGAAAAAGCGTCGGTAACAATGGTTTCCTGGCGCGTGCATAAATCGCAGAATTAAGACCGTGTTGGTTGTTAGGTGTGCGCATGATCGCAGACCATATATTGTCATTGATGAGATATCAGTGCACACGCCATTATTGCTGAAAATTCGGCGATGCGAAAGATCTTCGCTAAACTCTTCTCGAAGGCTCCCAGCCACACCTGCTTCGAGCTTCCCTTGCAGTCCCGACGTGGTGCTAGCAGACTATTTCCTATTCTCCGAAGCGATATCCTCCCTCAAAGGACTCCACCACGGGACCCCAAGTGCCGTCGAAGATGCTAGCACGCGTACCCTCATGAGGACCTCCCGGACCGTCTACCAGGGAGCTTTCGAGTCGTGGAAAAGCCTCTGTCGTGAATGTGTAGATGCTCTCAAGGGATGCACTACGAAGAAGTTTTAGGTATTGTAGCAATATTTGAAATAAATCCATTTTTCCGAAATTTTTCCCGTTGCTTTTTATACCAACCATGTATTTGGAAATTTAAGAAACGGTGCAGTGCGATGAAAACAAAAGCGTAAAAAATCTTGAAGAATGCGATGCTAGAAAAACCTGACGAAATGGGTAGAAGGAAGAGGGTCCTTAGAGATCGAAAAAAAACCGTTGCGGAGCATGAATTGGACAATCGAATGATCGATGCTTGTGCAATAGCGATGGTAAAACCTGCGGTTGAGTCATACCTTGAACCCCTGAACAGTATATTCCCCTCCTTTGACCGGGACGTGCCTGATGACATGCATGTTCTTCATTTTCTTGCCGTCCTAATCATTTGAGCAGATATGGGTAAGATGGAATGATTTTGTAAGCTTAATCAATAACCTTTAATCACTCGGAATAAATAATTCTAAAATCTTCTTATTTAGTCTTCAGCTCGGGAATCCACCTCCTCCCCGGTTAATCACGCTCCCCACTCCACTCTCTTTATCTCGGCGCCATCTAGCATAGCAAGTATCAGCATTCTCCATCATTCCTTCCACCGCTCCTTTCTTTCATTCCATCTCTCATTTGGTCCATTCCTCCCTCCTTCTCGGTGGATCGCCCATCCTAAGCTTCCTTTGATTTGCTTCCCCCCTTAGCCTCAAATCCCTCTTACACCGCCTCCCTCCGTCAATACGTGTGCATTTTTGGCGTGGGATCGCTATCGTTTGCTCCAGGAAACGAAGCCTCTGAAGCTTTTAAGATGTGCCAATTGCGAAGTTGACTCGCAGACCACATTTTCGGTGAGCTGCTTCCGTACGTAAAATGGCCTGGTGAATGAATTGCGAGGTCAAATGCCCCAGCTGGAATAATCCTTGCCTCCAACGAGCTCGCTTCGAACCGCCTCGTTGGAACGAACAACAGTTGCCTGGGCCGTTGTTATGCAAGTGCTCTCGAAGGAGGCGGAGAAGTAAAATGCTTTTAAATGGTCCTCACGAAACTCCTTAGGAACGGAGGGGGCACTTGAACGTGTGAGCTACGGAGGCCGCGAGGACAATGCGCTCTCTTCCGCTTTCGGTGCTCGAGATTCCTCCGTCGCATATTTTCAATCTCTTTATCCGGTGAGTATTATTTTGGGTCGGTCCCAACACGCCCCTGGTCAGGGGGGGGGCGGGGGAGGAGGAAAGGGATCGCGAGGCATCCCTCGACGCCTCGTGGTTTATCGGGCGGCGTGCTTATTCACGTGCCCCAAGTCCGTGTTCTCACGCGCCCCACTTCTCGGGGAATGGGCCTCTCCTCCGACCCCCCCGCAATCGTGGGCGTTCGCAGTGGCGGAGGGAAAAAGCAAGGCGCCTCCCCCCCCCAATGAACCAAAGGACGTGGAGTGGTGGGTGACTCACGGCATCGCCTGGAATGGGAGCGTTAGAGAAGGAATGGGGATGCTTCTGGAGTGAAACTCACTCTCCTGCCGGGGAAGGGATTTATGGAAAATGCGCGTGCCTCCACTCGCGTTGTTTATTTGTCCGGGATGCCTTCCTCTTCTTGTTCGCTTCGGTCATTCGCCTCGTGTCAGTCAATGACTTCGACTGAATCGCGATCGGAACAGATCGCCTCCCGGCATTTCTCCCCCCCCCTCCCCCGCCACTCACGCCCGCCCTCCCCGCCAGTATCAACATCATTAGTGCATTACTTATTTCACGGACATAAACATCAAACCTCATCGTTTCTCTTGAGCATTCAAGTGTTTTTAAAAGACGAATAACCGAGACTAAAGAACTATTTCCTTTTTAATGCCGCAATTGAAATGATTGGGACATTTTAATTCATTCATTTCGAAATAATTATATGTACCTTCCAGATAGTCCTCTAATACGATATATTAGAAAAGATAATTTTGTAATATTTCAAATGTGTTTACGACCGAATCAGAGGAATTATTTCGATCAAATTTAAGTTTGAAATCCAAGAGCTCTGGATTTTGTGGGAAGAAGTGAAAATTAAATTCCCATGGTCTAATTCTGTATATCCTTGATTAGATTAGGAACTTTCCCTTTTTTCTTCGATACTGCAATAATATCCTGTCCGATAAATACGCGAACTGAGGCCATAAAAACATATTTTTCTAAAGTTAGTCTCTATCGACTTAGTCCCCTTCAAAGTACTCTCCATTCGTTGCTATTCCATCTTGTTTTCCACTGTTAATTAAAGCACCCTTGGAAGTCCTCATGGCAGCAGTTAGGCTTTTAAGTTTTCTCGTCGTTTCTTACCCTATTTAGTCCACTTTTTTCCCCTGAGATGTCCCCTCATCACATCTATGCATTTTGGGAATAGGAAAAAGTCTCAGGGGGCGAGATCTAACGATCCAGGATGGTGATTGAATTTTTACACCAGAACCTGGCGAGCAATCAATGCTGAATGTGCAGGTGCATTGTGATGGTGAAGGGTCCGTGCATCATGTTCGGTTAAAATAGTGTGCCCGTAATACCCTAAGATGTTTCCTTAGAGTCGTCCATGCATTCAACTTTTTGCTTGTCTGTATTCACCCCTTGCCACACACCATAGCGCGGTGGCTTGCAGGCCACTGAAACAAGAAAAATAAGAAATTTATATAGTTTGAGAATCAATCATTTTATTTTTTGTCCAACTGTTGTACTTATCAAAGGCAGGGTTTGGTTGGCCCTTAAACCGCTGTTATCTCTCACGTATCGCTTTGAATTCCTCTTTGTTTACCTTGCATCATTTCTGCCTTTCATGTTCTACTTATCCCCCAAGTTTCTTCATGCTGTCTAGATGTCATTCTCATCCCTTCTCGCCCGAATGGGGGTTCTTGTCTCGCTCCCAGGCATCCCGTCGCCATCCAATATGTCCCCAACCCACTTTTTCTACCTTCCAATTTCATCCGGTAATTTCCTCTCTTCGCCCACCACTTTGAAAACTTTGTTTTTTAGTCTCCCTTCTGGTAAAACTTTCTTTATCCATTCTTTGTCGTGACCACATCCTTCTTTCCTCAAATGAGCAGGTTTCAAATTCACTGAGCGCTTGCGCTCCATATAAAAGAAGTCGCCGATCTTTTCTCCAGAAAATACTTGGGTAGGCTGAAGACTAATGCACGCATGCTTGTCCACCACAAACAAAATGATCTTCAGAAGCAATCCTGGTGGCATGTGGAAGTAACATGCCCCCTCAACGCGCATGCGCCGGTTTGAGGTCGTTACATTCATCCAGTGAGTGTGTGGTATCTCGAGAATCGGAAGTATTGAGGTGTGTTCTAGTGCTATGTCAACGGGAGTTAAACAGCGTGCCGCTAACGAATTTTTAACTGCTGAAAAAGTGACTCCTACGGAGATTCATCGTCGTTTGAAGGCTCTTTATGGTGACGATGTTGTTGTTAGGTCTATTGTTAATCGATGGGTAGTAAAATTTCGTGGTTGCGAGCCTGGAGAAGCCATAATTGTTGATGAAACACGCTTTAACGTGTCGGCTTCATTATTGAACAATTGAGATACAGTAAAATCTGTGCACGATGGATACCACGCCGTCTCACGGACGAGAGCAAGCAGCGTCGATTGGAATGCTGCGAGCAACCCTCCTTATTCCCCAAATATTGCCCCTTGCGATTTTAATTTTTTTCCTTCAACTCAAGAGACACCTCTGGGGTAATCATTACACCTCGGACGATGAGCTGAAGGCAGCTGTCAAGTCCTGGATTCGAGAAAAGCCGCGTCGACATAGCACTAGAACACGTCTTCATACTTTAGCTTTTCAAAGTATACTGGATGAATGTGACGATCTCAAACCTGCGCATGCGTATTGAGGGGAAATGTTACTTCCACATGCCACCAGTAATACTTCTGAAGATAATTTTTTTGGTGGTCTACAAGCATGCGTGCATTAGTTTTCAGCCTACCCTGGTACTTTAACATGGAACGTGGCGCTTCATGGTTCCGAAACATGGTCTTTGAGGACAAAATGATGATCGTAGATTGGAGGCTCTTTGAGGTACATCTCCGCAGAAGAATGGAGGAGGTAAACTGGACAGAGAGGAAAGCTGACGACGAAGTTATAAGTACAAAGTATTTGACGTCGGCAGTGGCGCGAAAATAGCGGCCGTTTGAACCGTGGCGGCGTGGTTGCGATTGGCTCGGACAATGGGACGCCCGCGATGCGAAGAAGCTTCATCCTTTCATCGATTCTCCCTCCTCCTCCCCCCGCGAAGAAAAGCCCGCGCCTGTGGCATCGAGGTTGTTCAACCCTGGCAAAACAGAAGGGAGCCCTGAAGGGGCGTGGGGGGGGGCATGGTCGTGTCCCATCCCATAAACCACAAGGGCGACTCCTCGACTCGACACCCTTTAGCCCCCTCTCCCCTTCTCAATCCCCACGTCGGATTCCTCCTCTCCATCCATCTCCGGAGAGACGGCCGGCAGAGAGAGAGACACTTAACAGTGCATTAAGAATGCGCTAGGACTGTCAATTGATGCCTCGGGTTTACCAGTTCAATGACTTTCGTAAGGAGCTGATTTGATTTGCTTGTGTCTTCTGCGACGCGCCGTGGGAGGATGGATGGGATTGGGGGAGGGGTGAGAAACCGTGGACCACCCATTGATATTTTCCATGCGCACATCAAGTTTCGATGTGCTCTATGATTTCTCTTGTTGATTCAGGCATTTAAACCCCACGTGGGATATTTGTTGGATTACATTTGTTGTCTCGGGCGTAGCTTTATGGAATTTGCACTGCTTATTTCGTACCTGAAGATGACGTTGAACGTCGAAACCCGGATCGTCTCGTAATGCATTTTCAGCGGAATCACACAGTTACTATTTTTTCATTCCCAATAGGTATTAAAATGCATTTTGACCATGTTTTGACAATAATACACAATGAGGGATGCGTAAGTTCCAAATAATATACAGGGTTCGTCCGGATAATAAGTGTACTGAGCTCAGGAAAAAAAATTATTACACTTTTACATATCTTAAGCTAATATTCCTCAAAATAGGACCCTTGTGAGTCGATACACTTGTTCCGGCGGCGTTCCCATTCCTGGAACGCTCCCGCGAAGGCATCATCGGGAACCTCTCGAAGACTCGTCGTCGACCTCTTCTCTGCCCTCCACGAACATCTTGTGCCACCGAAAGATCATTTTTCTGGACATGGCTAACTCCCCGTAAGCCTGGTTAATCATACCGACAGTTTCGGTAGACGATTTCCCAAGCTTTACCGCAAATTCGATGGAATAACGCTGCTCCAAAACCTTCGGCATCGCGTTCCGTGACGTGGGTCGAGCGTGGAGGTTCGCGTTAACAGAGCTCCTCACTACACCACAGCTCAGAGCCGACTGCCTTTTTCAGCGTCGCTTGCCAACATACCCCCCTCCAATCGCAGCCCGTCAGAGCGGTGCTGGGCGCGCCTGGAGCGGCGGGAAAAAATCAGTACACTTATTTTCCGGACGAACCCTGTACATATTATGGACGGAGTGCGGCGATGGACGGAGCGTTGCAGGTATGGTGTGAACCTAGCCCATGGGGTGATTGTAAAGGTGCGGTTGGTAATCTTAAAAGTGTCTTTGTAGTATATAAGAGAATTTTGTCTCGTATCTGTTATTCTTGTGCATGTATGTGTGTGCATTGTAAGAGTGACCGTTGACCAGACCAAACCGTTGCCACCAGGACAATTGCCTAATTGCGACGATATTAATAAAATAATAAAAAACAAGAAGGATAATAAACTCATGCTTGATGAAATAATAAGAATTATGATTCAATTATATCATTGAGTGAATAATTTCTAAGATTTGCGAGAAATTATACCTCCGTCAGGTATTTATCTCGACTAATTAATTTCACTCTATGTAAAACAGGGGGGTCATTTTCTAAATACCTTCCACGTAGGTGCGGCACAATAATCTCGAATTCGCGGACGTGTCGCTGGCTCCCGACTCTTCTCCCGCGCCCCCGGCCGCCGCACCCCCACCACCCCTTCCCCGCTCCCAAGCGCAGCCGGACTCACTCATCGGCTGGGCTGCCCTGGTGCCTTGACGCGCATATGCATTCCCGTCCGCTGATGGGATCCTCCTCCACTTGCACCCCCTCGAGTGCCGGCGGTTGATGCGTTGTGCGCCTGTTATGTCGCCCGAGGGGCGGGGAGGGAAGGAAGGAAGGGTGGCGGGCGGCGTCGAGTGATATATCTGCCACCATCTCATTGTGCCCATCATCCACCAAATGGGCCCCGACTCCGAGAGAGGTCGAACACGTCTCCCATAATGCCACGCACCGCAACGCGGTGAGACACGGGCGAACCAATCGGGGGTGATTTGAGCACCGTTTAGTCCCTTCTCCTCCCCCTTTTGATTTTAATTAAGAGTAGCCTGCCAGTCAAGTTGTTTTTTGATGATCCCAGCGACCGAGCACTGATATACTTCTCACCCAACACGACGCCGAACAAATACTCTCAATTTAATGGGCCTGAAGACGATGACCGAGTCGGACATCGAAACGTCGGCCAATATGGACGATATAACTCGGTGGAGGACCCGAGAGGAATTTACGCAGCTGATACGCCGGGAAAACACCAAATCTTTTATCACTCTCAATTTCTGCATTGCGCCGAGCCATTATTCAATCCCACATGCCTCCCTCCCTTCAGTCCATTCCCGTTCGATTCCCCTCCTCCCGCCTCGCCCTTTCCCGCCCTTCTCCCCTCATTATATCAGTCCTCAACATTCCATCGCCACTCCCTAAGCCATGCATTCACTTCTCCTTCCTCCCGTGTGTTTCTCGTATTCTGGCGGGACATTGTTATTTCGGAGGGAAAAAAATTGCATCGCTCTAATCATTTCCTAATAAGAAAAATGGGTTCGTGAAGAATGATCTGAGGCTTTCCTGGCGAATACTGTGGATGAAGGCTTCTCGGGTTTCGCACCAGGTCAGGTTGGGTAGCACCAACGTTTCGACAGCTAACTCCGCCATCGTTTTCAGGGTGAAGTGACTCGACATCACTTCACCCTGAAGACGATGGCGGAGTTAGCTTTCGAAACGTTGGTGCTACCCAACCTGACCTGGTGCGAAACCCGAGAAGCCTTCATCCACAAAAAAGGGTTCTTTCAGAATTTCGAGGGTATTTGTGAAAATACTTTTTCGATTGCAATTCGAATGGAAATATGTCAGTCTTCATTACACGTAACGTTAATTCACTAGTGTACAACATACACAATTGCATCATTATTGGTGGCTAACCGTTTGCATGCTTATGCAATCGCATTTAGAATTCGAATAGAATCGTCGCACCTCATGACGGTAATGAAACGGCCGTAGTGTCAAATGGGATTTCTTTAGATTTTATTCTCGAAATAGTGATGATTAATTCCAGGAATCGAATGAGGGATTCCTGGAATCCAAGGGTAGGGACGATTCTAAGAAACTGCAGCAATGCATCCCCTGAAGATGACCCGAAGTGTTGCGACCCGGGTCGTGTGACTAATAAAAAATACTTTTCTGGAAGTCAAAAGTGTAAATTATTATTTCTCCCTAATATTTTACAATTTTGAGAGAAGATAAAATTTTCGAGAAGTAAATATTGAATTCTTATGGTGCTTCTAAGAATGAGAAATAAACGCGGAAACCTTCATTACCGTCTTTCTAATGTTCGCTCCATTTTTTATTTCCTCGAATGAAAGCGAACTTTTTTATATGAAAGGCCATGCTTCAATTGAAAATGTTTCCTTCTCAAATTTTGACTTTTAAACGCCTGATTTTTAAGGCATTCTTGCGTGGGGAGGTGGGATACTCTTTTGATTTCCGATTCGTATAAAGTATTTTATGGGACGTTTTTTATAGAAAGTTATTGAGTTGATATATTTGAGCTCTCTTATTAATATAATTTGAATCGGCGTTTTCAAACTCATCCAAAAGTAATATTATCCATTCTTACGCAAAATTCCTGCCGGATGCTGCATATTCATGACCGTTACCGGAGGAGACATTTTAAGCTGCTGATAGGTGCCTTTCACTCCCGAGGATAGGGATGTGTAATAATAATAATAATAATAATTGGGCCCGTTCGAGCAGGATCGGGCAATTTATTGTTACAATTTGTTTTTTTGGGGTGCCTTATGTTTAAACCCCCAATACAATTTCGTTAATTTTACAAAATACAAAATATGAGTTACATGCCATTCCTTTCCGTTACTCTCCCCGTTCTTACTTTATCTTTTGTTAATAAATCTTTCCAATATTTTCCTAATCGGTTCCTCATGTATGTATTGCCCAATTTGTTGGACGTTGTGCAAATACCCAAGGATAGCTTCCAGTTCGCGTCTTTCCTCGGCATAAATTGGGCAATAAAGGACTCTGTGTATTGCCGTGTCCTCCTCCATCATGCATTCACAACTCCCCTCCTTTTTTTCCCTATTTTCTTGAGGTATGATCTAAACTCCCCGTGGCCCGTTAAAATTTGCGTAATACCGTTGTAAGTTTTAAAGTTGATCTTCATTCTTTCCTTCACGCTAGGTAAAAATTGTCTGGTTGTTTTACCCTTTTCTAATGTTTCCCATTCCCGTTCCGACATATCCAGGAAATACGCTCTTATAAAATTCCTGTTCCTGCTCCATTTCTCAGTTGGAGACAAAGCTACATCTCCCAGAGTAGATGGGATGGGGATGGATAGGGATGTGTAAAAGAGCTTTGATGGTGCGATAAATGCCACAGGGATCATTAACCTGCGCACACCAGCCAGTCGAGTCAGTCTCCTTTGGAGTTCGGCCACAAGAACTATATCGTTCAAATTCGATATTTTTTCAGATTTAGAATCTGATTTTTTAGTAATTTCGTTATTATTTTTAGCACTTCGAGATTTATATCTTTTCCGTTTTTCCTCTGCTTTCACCACAAGGAGTATTTAATTTAGTCCCTGAGAAGCATCATCCATCAATGTTAAATCTTTTGTCATTAGTCTTGTGAAATGCGAGGTATTTTAGTGTTCTGTGTGATTTAGTCTGTGGACCTTTTCAATGGTTTACGTATAAATATAGGTTTAGGAATACACGTGCCATTTATGACGTGAAAACTGGAGTTACTCCATAAGTATAACTTCAAAAATCCAATACTTTGGGCGAACGATAGTTTTTTTAATAAATTTCCGAAAGATTTGAAAGGAATAATAATATTTCCCTCTGATTACATTTCTTTGGATCAAGGAGGCGTGGAAGAGCTATCGGAGGAGAAACGCATCACGGAATCACCGTTGCTTCACCTGTCTTCTTTAATGCCCTGTAAAAATGGTGCAGTTGTCGAATATGTCACCACGGAAGTCATGTCGTCTTGGCGTACGCAGCAATTATTTTAATTTAGAAAGCGGCGTTAGAAGTCATTAGTTACCTGCTGCCAATTGAGTTAATTTATCTCCGAGATTTAAGAATGTGCTTTGGTGATTGCAAAACGGGTGCCCTTCTCTCGTGCCCCTCTTTTTACCTCCGGGGATCGAGATGGTGCGGGGGCTAACGTACTGGCTTCCCACCCAGAGGGCGCGGGTTCAAATCCCGGCGGTGTTGAATATTTTTCAGAGGTATCTCGATCCCTACTTGAGGTGCTTTGTGGAGGGCACTTTGAGTGAGTACGCCGTCCGTCGGATGGGACGTTAAACTGCGGACCCCTCGGCGCCTTTCGTAAAGAGTAGGCTAATGCCGACGCCGGGTTTCTCTCCACCCTTCATCCTTTCCTGTCCATCCCCTATGGTGCAAATGACCTTAGCTGTCGGTCGCCTCCCCTAAAAACTACTACTACTTTAACTACTCCCGCTTGATTCGGTTGTCAACCTGATTCCGATGTTTTCGGGCTAAACTTTGTAGAATTCCATTATCACTGAAGTAAGAAACACTATGCAACTTTCCACCAATTTTTTTATTAAATAAGACTAGTTTAAACGCATCGATCCTCAGATGTCATCCTCATCCCAAGGACGACCTGAGGATGCGTTTTAACTTGTCATACTTGATAAAAAAATTGTTGGATAGATACATTGTTTTGTTTACTTCATAGATAAACCTAATCAGGAGAGGATTTCGTCCCCTTTCACAGGTGTTCGAGATCGTATTTTGAAATTTCTACCCAGGAAAACGGTAGGAGCATTCTCAACGCCAGTGTCAATCATAACGGCTTCTGGCTTGCGGTCGCTTTGACTCCCATCTCGCCCGGGAGTTGGGTGTCCATCGCGTGCACCCCGCGGGGCGCGGCCCGGCGTTTGTTCGCCATCGCTTATAGAGCATGTCACGGAAGAAACGTTATATTTCACTGGTTAGCCCTCTTTATGGAACATGCTACTTGTATATGGGATTCCCACCAAGCTGGATTAATTGCCGAATTGGATCGTGTGCAGCGAAGAGGAGATAGATTTATAAAACGTTATTATGATTAACTGAATAGCGTATGCGAAATATTGGAGCTGCTAGGCTGGGAATCACTCACGGAGCGAAGGTTGAATAACAGATTGAAGCTCTTGCATAAATTGGAAGGGTATCTCTTTGGCAGTGATATTGAAAATGTATTATTACCCCCATCGTATTACGGTAGGAGGGAGGGACCATGCCAGTAAAATTAGAGAGATTTAGTGTAGAACAGATAGATTCGAGATGTCATCTTTTCCACGAACGATAGGGGTTTGGAATAATGTTGTCCGACCACAGTAGGGTCATGGTCAATTTCAAAATTAGTCTGGTGTGTATTCACCCTCTGCCACACACCTTGGCGTTGGCTTGCCGAGTGCTGAAATAATAATAATAATAATACCTTATAATCTTTTATTTAGTAAAGGGTAATAATATGCTCTTTATAATTTGCCATCGCACGTAAAAAAATTTGCTGTAGCCATCACATCCTGAAAACTTTTAGACGTATTTAATTTTATATGATCGATGTGAAAAAGTAAATGCCGATTAGTAAAAAGTAAATGCATTTCTTAAGTGAAATGAGTTTCTCAGTTGTGAAAAAGGGTCTTAAAGAAATAATACATACAATTCTATAATGAAAAAAATACAGAAGTTATATGGATCGATGGCGCCGAGTCTGAGGGAGTCGAGACATGAGAAATGAAGCAGAAGAGGGAGAGTCTGTTGATAGCAACGGAAATGTTTCATTTTGCTGCGTGGGGTGCATAGAAAAGATAAAGTTTTGACGGACAGAAGAAAGGTGAACAAAGGGAAAGAGGCGATGCTATTTCGGATGTAATTGGTCAGAGGCGGGGAGTGACCTTTGGTCATATCCATAGTCTGGCTCGAACGAACGCATGCAAGTGCTGGAAAGGACCCGGATGTCCGATGTTTTGTTTACCTACAAAGAACCATAATCTCTTTATGCTATACATGAGTGTTTGCATTTTCCTGCCGAAGGAAGCATGGTAGTCCAGCTGGTAGACCGCTGATCTGGCGAGCCGGGGACCAAATTCGATAATGGGTGACGTCTTTGGACATCCTCGGCTACACCCGAGAGATGTGTGATTTTCGGGCACCAGAGATATCATCCTGGGAAACCACGTGCGACATAGCGAACAAGAAACTGGCCTCATTTCCCTGTCAATGCGTGAATCACCCCGCAAAGGGCCAAGTACAAGGTACCAACCTTCGCGTTGATTACTGTGGTTATTGGTGGTTCTCTTCCGATCAAAATGTGCAGAAAAGAACGCGAAAGGGTCAGTCAAATGCTCTTTTCTTTTTCTTTCATTCCAAACGCCTCCGTAGAGAACCGGGACATGGAACTCGGTTCCTCCCGGCTGGAAAGGACGGAAGTCGCCGCCGATTCACTTCCCCCGGGTCCCGCCCTCCCTCGGGAGGAGAGGGTGCGTGCGTGCGGTGGTCGCATCAATCCAAATAGTAAAATTGTAGCGCATGATGGGAGGCCGGGGAGAGTAGGGCATCGGGCAACATCTCTCTCCCGGCGACCGCGCTTTCATTTCCGACATCCATTTCCACATCGTGCGTTTGTCGGTGGGCGAGAAATCATCATCCCCCGAAGTCTAGACGGAAATGATTCGCGAAAAAAATAACAATGAAAAATTTAAAAAAATAAACCTCTGGGATAAGTATAAGTCATGCGGTTTGGTGGAGAGGGATGGAGAGAGGGAGGGATGGGGAAGGAGGAGGGAAGGTAATGCATTCCATCGGAGGAAAGATAATGGAAAAATGACCTCGCGGTTGTAAAAGTATGGGGGGAGTACTCTGTGCGAATAAATTATGCCCTCGCCAATTGCTGATTGTTTTTGCTGCTCCCTCCCTCAGCCCGTTGGCGGACCGCAAACTTGAGAGCTAACCGCGACACGAGGTGGGACGGATCACGTGGCCAGCGGCGGACGGGGTGATGAGAGGCGGGGGCCGTAGGGTCTCGCCGAAAAAACGATCGACTCCCTCCTCCTCTTATTTGGACATCGAACTCCGCGAATCAGACTCAATTCTCTTTTTTTGAGGAAGTATTATTGGAGGCGGGGGTCGGGTGTGCGGTTGGGGAGGGAGGGAAGGTGGAGGGACCGGCGCAAGAATCGTCCCTTGAGGGCGAACGTGCGCTTCTTCGAATTACTATGTACACTCGTGAGACAGACGACATTAGTGGAGGTGAGTGAATATTGCCCTTGGTCCTATTGTTAATGTCGTCTGATCGATCCATTTGGAATAATCATGCGGATTAATATTTCTAGCTCGTTTTCCCAGTGTCTATTTGAAGCAGGCCCTGTTGAGAATGCAGCTCAAAATGCTATTTTGGCGGAAATTAAAATAGAAAAATATTAAGCCGTTGCGAGAAAGGTTTTCTATTTATTTTTCAAGTGTGAAGAGAATAAAGTGTAAAAAAACATTGTAACATTTTATTCTACCGATTTATAAAATCAGGATTATTATATTGCTGGAAATCGATAACTTGGTGACATTCTGCCGATAGTTTGATAAACCCCGGGAATGTATAATTTCAACTCTATTTCTCGAATTAAAATACCAGCTGTCCGTTTTAAAAAGTATTCCAGTATATTCAAGTATAGTGTGCCTTAACGTCGAATATAGATTATTAATTTTTGAGAAGGATTGGTTGGATCAAATATTTGATAAAATGTGCAAAGGAAGGATGGTTATCGTAATGTCATTGCGTTCATGAGGGGAGAGGCGAAACCCCAACATTTTCAAACTTAAATATATTTGTTAGATTATCGTAAATTCAATAATACTTTTTCACTAATTGCCAGGGGAAAGATTGTTCAATAAAACATGATGCCTAAGGATTAATTAATAGGAACATTCCTGAAATAGAGGTCTTCACTTAAATACGCCGTTCTTATCGTTTATCGTGTTTTCCCACTGTGCGCGTGAAGCCAGGTAGTATCACACAACTCATATTGACATCATCACCATCCGAGCCGTACTTTCTTTCTTCCCGGTTTCCATAGTTACTCCTGTGAAACGCTCCGTCAACATTTCAAAATGGCTCCGCATAAATGTATTTCAAACACGTTCAACGAATCGTCCGAATCATATTCGAAAGTGAATGGAATAATACTGAGCAGTTAAGGCATTTTCCACTCGTTGAGCGACTCTTACTTTGAAGTAAATTCCACGTACATATTTTCAGAGAAAGTCTCCAAGGATAGCCGGCCGTTTCTTCGGACTAATACAACCGAACAAATGGGAATAGCCCCGGTAGCGGTGTGATAAAATCCGAGCTGCACCGATGTATTTCAAAAGTGATTTCAATTTTCACAATAAAAAGTGAATCGTATGTTTTATTGTCAGGACGGGGGGCGGGGTGGGAGAGACAGTAGGCGAATAAGGCATTGGTATGGCGGAAACTTATTCATGGAGTGGAAACTTGGTCATGGGGCGGAAACTTGGTCGTTGGGCGGAAACATGGTCGTGAGGAAAAAAATGTAAGCAATAGATTGTGTGCGTTTGAGATGTGTGGAGATGGATGAAAAATATAAAATGGGCCTAAAGGGAAATACATGAAGTGCTGTAAATGGTAGGGAAGGGGATGTGAAAGGGTGGTAGAGAGAGATTAATACGGGGCAGGAAAGATGGATACAGAAAATGTAGAATGGCAGTGGTATATGGAAGTGGAGGATTTTAATGGGCAAGTAATGTAGGGGGAGGAAAATGAAATGATTGTAAGGGCGTGTGGAGCGTGATGCATGGAGGCAGAAGGAGGTATGTGAAGTGAAAGAATGATACGAATATAGTAATATTTAGGGTATTTAGCTTGTGGGATGATTAACGGATGGGTCCATCAAGCACCGGCGAACGGCTGCAAGGAATAATGTATGTTATGAATCATTCCAATGTTCAGTACCCAATGAAGCTATTGACGAACCAAGTACTAGCCTCGTGTTTAAAACTCAACATTTTTTTTACTTCCACATCTGTCATTATGTATTTAATACCCTTATGAATTTCTTCAACTTCGACAGTTGTCTCCGACAGGCCCCCTTATCGCCTGATACTATATCCCTACACATCTTCAGGCTTTTCATTGATTTCTTGGTTGAGATATTATTCACTCGAATTCCTTGTTAATTATTCAGAATCGGCTGTTACTGTTGACTGACGAATTGATCGAAAAAGCTAGTATAAAAAATGCTGCAAAGTAATTTGTTTTCGAATAGGAAGTAAACATAATAGTTTCAGGTTTAACTTTGTGGAATTCCTTCATTATGAGGGTACAAAGAAACATTACACTTCCACAATAAGAACAGGAAGTAATCAAATGCAAATAGGGACGCAATCAAGCACCGACCCCGTGGTAACTCGACCCTCTTGCTGTCGTTCGGTCGCCTTAGTGGGTGAATTGGAGTTTGTTAAAAAACTAAACAATATTCTCTCCTTGTTTCTCTTGTCATAATCTTTTCTTTTAATTTTTCTTGGTAAAAGTATTATTTATTCACGACGATTTTGTGTATATGATAGGCTTTGAATTTATTTTAAATGAAATGGGGATCAATGATTATCGCGATCGTTCATTCCTACTAAAAGTGCTGAGAAAACGATTTCTCGAAGGATATGAGGTGCTGAATATCAAACTCTTGGCGAACAAGCAACTTTTATTTTTATAATTGAATTATACTCATTTTTAAATCGTCGTTAAATTTATTTTAGTCACCGGTTTAATCGAAACGTTAGATTTTCAAAAAATTAACAGTTACAGTCGTAATAAAGTTCCCGCCAATTCGACTGTGTGTACTAAAAATAATTTTGTGATAGTCGGTAGGTTGTGCTTCGTTACTGTTACGTAATATCATCTTAATCAGATATTTATAAATTTTCTCAGATGGAATCAATCAGTTTAAATGTGACTCGATAGAAGGTGCTTGCCCTGTGCGCTCTCCCGTATGCCCTGTGGGCATGAGAGTTGTTCTGGCCACTCTCACGATACTATTAAATAAAAAACTCTTTGTTCGGAGCTCTGTGACGAAACGAACAAACGGAGCCACAAGCCGAGTGATTCACTTCGCCGGAGTGTTTTTTACCGCTGCCTCCGAGAGAACTGACCAGCTAAAGACTTTATTCGGTGACATGTGGGAATTGATTGGGTCAGGGCTGGTTCACGCTGATGTTACAATGAGATCACAAGTGGATGGGAGTCTCTTGGAAGTCCTGCGTTTACCCTTTCGTGCACTTTCTCTGACCATTTTCGTGACATAAAAAAACTTAAAAACAGGTGCGCACCGTGTTCTCGATCGAGTTTTCTGCCACTTCTACGTGATCCGATAGCTAACGATTGGAAAAAACTTGAGTTTCTCTCCTCCTCGAGCTCTATGAATCCACGCCATATGAGGAAGAATTCATTTGCCGGTGGCCTCAAGGGGAAAGGCATCGGCCGGCGGCGAGAGGGGTTTGCTGAGTGACTCGCGCGGCCTCCCAAGCGCCGTTCGTCAACGTTTCAGGGGCCGATGCGGCAGCGCGCCGTCGTCCCAAGGGCCCGAGAAGGCGAATGCCGCGAATCTCAATTTTCTGCGATTACTCCGCAGGCATTTTGGGATGTGTGGGAACGATTTTAGCCATCCTCGTCCGAGGAAAGGACATTTGACGCGAGATCTCGACTGATAGCGAGGGTTGTGTCGCACCTTTGACCGTAAATAGGACTATTATTAGTCAAATACATGACTGTAACGCGTATTGTATGGCATAATGTTTGAGATCTGTTTGTTTGTAACTTTATCGCTATCTTTAATCTTAAATCCTCGGCATATACGAGGATTCGTATGTTCAAGGGAATTGCGAACTATAGAAGGTCCTCAGTTGGTTCACGCGTGGGCATCAGCCCCACTAACGAATAGTGAAAGAATATTTGGATGAGAAGTGATGAATAGAAGCAATTGCCCATTTTTCAGGAGAGAAAAGGATTGTGGGGCACTAAATGTAAAGTAATTTCTACTCTGGATAACAGCGATTTGAACAGAATATCAGCGATCGCTGTGAACAGAAAGGCTCTATGGTTATTAAAAATAATGGGTTAGGTGAAAGTTGCACTTATAAGGAACAAAGTGATATATACGATACATGTTATATCTTGAAATTGAATTCTGTCACTGCCTTGAAATGAATCGTACTTTAAGAAAAGATTTTTCTATCGCCCGCTTGTAACATTATTAATTGGTTGCTTAATTGTTCCCTCTTTATAGTTACCTAAGCCTGAAAAACCGTAGGTATTTCTTATTGATATTCTCGATGGTTGGTGGCTTTAAGGCGCACATCGAACAGCTATGGCACGGTTCAACGTGTATTGAGTGGAGGAGGGACACTATTGGACCACTCAGCAAAACAGGCGCCATTTTGCTGTTATGCAGAACCCTTCCGTCCATCTTTGCAGTTTAAAATTTTGTCACAGGACGAGGAAGACGTGCGACGTGTCCGCGATGTGACCTTAGTCAAAAGAGGGCAACGCGCCAGTCTTGACCCAATGTCTTGATCACGCCCCCTGGTGTGCTAGCTAACCTAGTTCAAGACGGCATCCCCATGACGGGTGCTTCGCCTCTCCACCTGCCCGGGACGACCTCTCGCCGGCTTCTGGCTTGCATTAACTCCCCCGTGAGTTATCCTTCGGTACCGAAGGGAACACCGACTCCACGCGGATCATCAGACTCCCCGCATTCGGAGTTAATCCGCGGGTGGGGGAGGGGGGAAGAATCTGCGAAAGAGCTCCGCGAATTAACATCTGTCAAAACAAAAGCGCGAAGCTGCGCCTTTAAGCGCCGGGTCCTAATTTCGTCTCAGAAGGTTTCAAAAGACGGGTTGGGTGTGTGTGGATGGGGTGGGGTAGCGGAGCGGGAGCCGGCGGAGATTGAGCGCCAAGCGTTCGTCGTTTGTTATTCCCCCCCCCGCCCACCGATCGGCGTAGAGGTTGATTCATCCGCCAGAACCAATCAAAATCCGGACCAAATTTAGACGCCGTCTGCTTAACATAGCTTCCTTAATAAATCAGCCGGTTCGTTTTCGTGAATCCCAAGGCAAATATTTGCGCGAGAGGGGAGCCGAGAGGTTATTGCCCCATTGTGTTTCAAAAAAAGATCTCCCTCTCATCCTACGTCAGGAATCTCAAATCTGGTGCTTCCCAAGGGAGAAGAAAACGCGATATTTCTACGGCATTGGCTATATGAGCTTAATTTAACGTCGGAAACATTTGGCGTTCCTTTTTTTTTGGCGCGGATCACGTAATGCTCTCCTTTCATGTTTCCATCCGTATTAATTTGGTTTGGCATTACCTTGGTGATCGGCGAGGTTTGTGCCAACAATTCTCATCTGATATGAAAAATATATCAAGGAAATCACTCCTTTTGCCTGGGTGCTTGGTGCTCTTTCCTTCCCCTATAGATGATGTGTGGGATGGCGCTTGACATGACCCTACAGCTGTCGAGCAATGTCATCATGATCCCCTATCGTTTGTGGAAAAAATGGCATCTTAAATATATCTGTTCTACACTTAATCTCTCGAATTTCGTTGACATGATCTCTCCTACCGTAGTACGATGTGGGTAATAATACATTTGCAACATCACCGCTGAAGACACTTCCTCATAATTGTCGCAAGGCCTTCAATCTGTAATTTAACCATCACTCCGTGAGTGATTCCCAGCCTAACTGCCCTAATATTTTGGATACGCTACTAAGTTTATCTTAATAACGTTTCACAAATCTAGCTCCTCTACGCTGCACGCGATACAAGTATTTTTATGAATTATTTGATTTATTTTATTATTTATAATTTTAAACATTGCACCAAATTTCAGTGTTTCCTATCCATATGGCTTAAAGTGGCTCCCGAGCCAGGAGATACCTTCATGATGACGCAGCAATTCATGTTCGATCTTAACTATTCTCCATGAAACGATAGCTATCTTCCGCGTTCTATATAATTCCGAAATTAGGTCCCATATTCCCAGGGTTTCAAATGGTCGACGAATATTCAAAATGGTGCCTGACAATGTCTCTCCTAAACTTTTTCTTTCCAATATTTCCCCGCTATCCCATGAAAATTCATTGCTACATTACCCGAGACGTTTCCAACGTGTTTCTCCTCTCTTAGATCCAAAGTTTAGGATGTAGTAATGGACACGTACGTGCATACGCGAGCATACCTTGTTTCTTTCTTTTTTAAGCAAACATCCGAGTTACCATTATGTTCATGTTTCGTCCTTGATATAAATTTTCGCTCGGAGTAATTACTCATTTATCGTTTGGTTGGATCGTATTTTTCACACTAATTCATTCCTAGATTCAACATTGCGGATTCAACCGTAGTCGAAACCACTGCTTGAGTCCGGTGTATATTTTTCCTTCCGCCTCGCGAAATTCTCTTTCGGGAAGCTCAATTGATTTGTCTTTCCGGCTTTTTTCCCCCCTTTATCGGGTCATTTGTATTGAACCCTGCAATGAAAGCGCTTAATTCGACCTAATTCCGCGGAACGGGTGGAAAAAATTACGACCCTCACAAAAAAAGTGGTCCGACAGCTCCCCTCCCCCCCCCCCCCCCTCTTCCGACCGCGCCCGCAAACCGAATGCGGGCGATTCGCTTTCCTTTCCGGCCGACGATTTTTTTCTCCGTTAACGTTTTAATTATGGAGAATGCCTAAATAATGGCGCACCCACGCAGCCTCGTGTGCATGTTTCGTTCTCTCGGACACGTCCTTGCTAGCATAACACCTTGCCTTTCCTCGTCTCAACACTTAGCGTTATTCTACCGTGAACTTTCACATCCAACGTCAAATCTTATCATTCCCCAAAGAGCCGACGTGAGAGCGGGGGAGAATGGGAGGGGGAAACCTGCTTCGCATCTTCCTTTCCCTCTTTTCCCTTATCTTTCCTTATGTGCACTTGTCACGTGACGTGGCGATACCATTTTTTAATTTGGTCCTCGGAGTTCGCGTTTGCGAATAATTTTTTAAATATTTGTTACGAGATGAAGCCAAATAAGGCCGGGGGGGGGGGAGACAACATTGCTGCGGTACTACGAAAAGGTTTAGGAAAATGTGGGAGGAAGAGGCTATGTGGACTGATTCGTAGTATATATGAGGAAAGATTATGGCTGGAAGACTTTGTGAGATCAGTTTTAGTTCGTATTCCAAAAAACGTAAAGGCTACGTCATGTGAGGACTACAGGACAATTAAGTTTGATATCCCACGCAGCTAAAGTTGTCCTCAGGATCATCAACAACAAAAGGATGGAGAGCAAGGCAAATATCAAAAAAAAATCTCGTGACACAAAAGAAGCTTCAAGGGACACCTTGATATATTCCAGGTGACTCCTTCACCTCAGAGGCCGATTGGGCATTTGGGGGAAAGGCCGCCTTAGACGCCCGATTCTGGGTGCGTGGACCGAAGGAGCAATCGTGGGGCGGCAAAAACTGTGTCAATCGTTCGTCACGCGCGAATTGTTGCGGTTGCTCGGACGACGGAAAGATACGCGTGGGAGGGTGAAAGGCAGAGGAGAACTTTGGTGCTGAACAGTCGAAGCAGAGCCCCCTCCAGAATGCATGCGTTAAGATGAGGGCTTGTTGAGGGATGTTTCAGTCCGGGGCCCCTCCTCCCTCGAGGCCCCCCTGTGGGGGTGGTCGCGACACTGGGACAGACGCGAGCTGATTAGGCGCGCTTCCAGGCGGAGGAGGAATGAGTTCCAGCCTCATCACGCGCTTCGCCCGCGCCCCCCAAGGCCCTCGCAAGAGTCCCGACGGTTGCCGGGGGAGGGGGGGTGCGTGCCACGCCTTTGGGAAAGCGAGGAGCGGAGTGTGTCGGAGGCGGCAGTGGCGGGGGGGGGGGGGAGAGAGTGAGATATGGTCCCGATAGTCCTAAGGGGGGCAGAGATGGATGAGGGAGGGGTCGGGCGTGGGCTAGGGGCACTCTTGCCCCAGACACAACGGGGCTTTAATTTGTGAATTCTCGTCCCACAAAATCATTCGAGATGTTTCCCCAAATAGAGGTCACTCTTGGAAATCGCGCTGCGAGTCGGCAGTGATGTCAGCGCGGCATATAAACCCGCCAATATTCTTGAGAGCTCTCTAGGGATGCATCCGAGTTTTCATAATTTCGCGAATAACTCCTGTAAGATGAATTGTCCTGCAGGAGGAGCAAATGTAATAATGTACAAGTTTATTTTCTTTTGTGTGTTTTCCATCAATGTGCGCTACTGTGTTTGGTGTGCCAAGTCATTGCGATGAAAGACTTCGTGATGGTTAGATAGTGTACCGCTATCTGTATGGATAGCCCCGACGGATATGCTTCTTTGAAATCGTTTGTTGTAAAAACAGGAAAATATTCAGCAATAAATGTAAGGTAGGATGAGTTTTTACAAAATTCTGACGAGGCAGTTGTGACGAGCGTCTGAATGTCGAACCAAAATACTCTTTTGAATGTCACATTAGTTTAAAATGCAATTGCTCAGCATTTCCCATGGACATTTTACGAGATTTCTATTTTTTTTGAAGCGCTTAAAAGACGTTAAAGCATGTTTTTAGTCTGTTTGCCAATGATGAGGGTAATTTGACGGTGACATCTCTGGAGAAAACGGCGGACTTTTATCACTGCAAGTTGTCTCCTTTCATCTATCTTATAGTTACCGTTCGTAGTCGGAAAAACCTGTACCACCATCAAGAAATACTTGTCGCTCAATTAAGAATTTTGAAGTGAGAATTGCGACTCAACTCTCGGCCATAGAAAGATAATGTAAAATCCGAGGAATATGTCGATGCCGCCATCATTATTGAATGAAGTTTGAGGGGAAAACATTCAGTGCAGTAAAGAGATTCTGGTTTTTGGTGATTTTAAAAAAAATGTATCGCTGGTCTTGATATAATATCGTTCCTCTACCTCCTGAGCTTCTGAAATAATATTTTATCTAGATCGTAGACCTACTTGAAATCATCAATGTCTATATTGGTTTTGAACTTGGACTGGCATACGGATAAAAGTTCGGACATTGTTATTCGTTCAGCGTTTACTCACCTGTCGCTCTATATTTTGCAAAATACTCATTGCAACCATAATTTTTACTTCATCTCGTATACTTGTTGGACGATCACCTTGGGATATTAATTTTCCTTCCATAAACCTTTTGGCATCATGTAATGGGTATTGCGATGTTGGGGCTGAATGGTGTTATTATGGGGAATTTTCGATAGATGGAGGTTTTACCACATCGCTAATTTTATTGATATTTTCTCTGTAATCCTCAACAATTGGTGATTTTATATTCTGAAGAAAAGAGTAGCATTTCCTAATTTGAAATGCAAATTTGTTTATTTCTGGTTACAAACCACAAGCACCAATTTACACCCGTATCTATTGAATAAACTGATGGGTGTTGAAGAAGTCAGGCGATTCGTCATCGTGTGTGTTTTTGTAAATGCTCATTTCGCATGGGTTTTGCGAGATACCGAAGGTGGAGGAAATGAATAAGTGGACCACTCAGTGACGTAGTTGCGTCAGCGTGGTTGACCCGGATTTTTCCCACAACCACATCAATGGTATGCAAAAATCGAAGCAGCCGCGTTCTACACTTTGATTTGAATTTTGACCATTTTCAATTGCTTCCTTCGAATTTGCGCCTGATTATTGGCAGTTCTTACATTTACAATATAATTCTAAGGATCATAGTGATAGGAAAAGGGTGATAATATTTCTAATATACTCAGATGATTGGTAATGATTTTGATGAGTTGGACGCGCGTCTTGGAATGTCGTTATTAATGCGTGATAAGGCAGCAGACATGGAAAATAGACGATGTATACTTTTGTCAGTGATACAAACATTTGAAGGCGGATGGAATCTGAGTCAGGTGGCGTGAGTGTGTCTTCCGAGCATAGAACGAGTATTTGTAAGTGGAGTTGATTAGGCAATATTTTCTCTTAACTCTTGGTTAACATATTGCAACCAGGAAGGAGAAGTAATTTAGGCAAATTAGAGAAATAAAAAATTCACGATACGTACATTATTTGGGCATTTATTATAGTTGGCAAATAAAATTATGGCGGGTGGCATCACTCCCTCCACCTTCGAGTTATTCCCGAGTCCTAGACTATTCGTCGCGACGTCATGCCGCAAATCAGGGGTGTCGGGCGGGGAAATGGGAAATAAGCGAACGAACTGAAAAACTTGAAGTCAAATTTCTTATTTTTTCTAAATCCTTGCTTATGACACTCCGATGGAATAGTTATGGCTTTTGTTAAATAGTAGTACAAATATTCCAATTTTATTATTTATCATACCACCTGTTAATTACCGGAGAGAATAGGAAAAACTCGAAATTGTGGTGGGCCCAGAGTTTTCTTGCGACGCCAATAGAATTATTATGCCACCAGATGATATTGTTAGATTTGACCACCGGGATGAAATAACATAGAGATGACTAAGAACTCCACTGTCAGATTCAAATACGCTCTAGTTCTTCCCTCCGACAAGTAATCATAAAAAAAATCGTAACGGAGCACCCGAGTATATTTACGAAAGTACTTACATTTAACTATTTAGCCAATCATCGCATGATGTATACATATAGGCATGTACATGTGCGAGGGTTTTTGTTTATGAGGTTATAAACAGGGTGCGTTCCAAAAGTAATGCAATTGAATATCCCGCGCCGCTCCTATTGGTTGAATTGAAATCAAACTGCTTGAAGTAGGTGAGGGGGGGGGGCACCAAGCTTTTCCGCGAAACCGGAAGTCTCAGTGCTTCTTAAGTTGTGTGGAAGCGGCGGGACGTAAGTTATTGCGGACCTCCGCGCGCCGACCGTGCCACAAAAGACCAATCTAGCGGAAATTTCAAGTGGACTTTTGCAAGGTATTGAAAATGAATCTGATTTTTTGGACCACGTCATCACTGGTGATGAAACCTGGGTTTTTCAATACGGTCCAGGAGCAAAACGCCAAAGCTCTGATTAGCACACCGACCAGTCCCCCAAAGCCCTCTATACATTCAAATTCATGCATGAAATAACATGCCTGGCTGGTGCTCTACCACCCCCCGCCATGCACCCTCGCGGCGTCTTCCTGTGCATAATGTAGGTGTAAGCATGCACTCAATAACGCCTTTATGCATTTTTGAGGAACGTTTATTTTGCATGATCATTCTTTTACTTAATATTTCAACCGAGGGGAGACGCATGAAAATGCTTATGATTCCAGGGTCCTCCATTTTAAAGAATTTGCCAACTCATGGTGCGATGGCAATAGAATTATTCGCGGATTTGCCGCGTCCGCACCTCTTGCATTTCAAAACCTCGTGAGACATCTGCGGAAAGAACGGCCAATTGTCGTTGTAGAGTCGCACGTTGCATTCTTTCATTTTTACGAAGCGCGCGCGCCATTGGTTTGTTGCCTTGCATCTTGAGAGCTCAGTGTTGATTCCAATATTTCGAGGAAAGTAAACAATTTCGTTTTCGAAGGGACCAGCCGCGGGGAATCCAGGCGAATGTTGTTTTGAGAGAGAGCAGAGGTCACCTCGCAACGCGGGCGAGTGACACTCCCACATCCACGATCAATATTAATGAGCCACACTCTGGCCATCCGACGCCCGCGAAATCCCATGACCCTGACCAAACGCGAGGGCATCGCATGGCTTTAGTTTGACTGTGGGTATCAAGTGACGGCGCGCACACTTGAACCCCGGGCCCGATATATCCAGCGGCCGAACGCAATCCAACCAATTGAATGACTGCACCCCGTGCCATCGACACCCACAATATTTTAATCCGAAGTTCGTTTGCCCGCAGTCCTCCTCGCGTCCTCTTCCATGAGTAATTCTCACAACTCCCGTGGGTATTCCCTGACCGATGCTCTTCTGTTCATCTTCCCTCCAAGTTTAGGAAAAATGCATTTATTTCAGATATTGCTACATTTCCTCAAAATTCTTCAAAGTACATCCATTTAGCGTCGACATACTTTTGCCAGAGCGGATTTTCTACGACCCTGAAGGCTCCCTGGTAGACAAGATTCCGGAAGGCGCGTGCAAGTTTCTTTGATTGCCCTTAGGGTCCCATGGTGGTTTTATTTGAGATGAAGAGGGTTTCACAATTGGGAATAGGAAATGGTCTGCTTGGGCCAAGTCGGTACTGTGAGGTGGTTGGGGAATCGTCGCGGTGACGTTTTTCGTCTGGTAGTAGTTTACCTTGCTTGGCAGGTGTGCCTTGGTGCATTGTCGTGTTGCATTTACCGATTGCCGGCGATGGTTGCCCTCGTCTCGTTTTTTTTAGCACTTCTAAATAATAGGCGCCATTCACTTTGTGTCCCTCGGGCACAAATTCGTAGGGGTCCACCCACTTGGCGTGGAATAAATTGATGAGGATGGATTTCACTCTGGATTTGTACACTCGGGCTTAGACGAGTTGATGCCGCAGGGCGACATTCGGAACTTCGCCGCAAACAAACCTTGTTTACAAACAAACCTTGTGTATATGCCCCTGTATTCATCAAAAAAGAATATGGAAACCATATTCTTTTCCTCGTATGTAATTCTGTGTAGTTCTTCTCTCATACTGGTGTATAGCTTTCAGGGCAGAGATGGGAAAGAGAGAAGAGTATTTAGTTGAAATTCGAATGAGGGAAGAAAAGTGGTTGAGAATGTCGATTGGCGACTCGAGTCTCATGGTACGCGTATACTAGTGTATGTGAAGTGGATAGTGTTGGATGAGCGAAATATAGGGAGGAGAGGTAAAAAATGGATTCTTCTTGGAGTGTAGTGTAGGATGTTGCATTGTTGGAGTTGTCGAAGGTACTCTTAGAAGTGTAGCGCCGGTTCGTTCGTATCTGTGTGCATCAAAACACCTATCCCAACCGATAGATTGCAATCCACTCCGCCTCCTGCACGAGTATTCAAAGGCATTAATTCCTCCAATCGACCTGCTTTTCGCTCCGATCCCTGTAGTCGATCCCATAGAATATCACACTCCACTCGAACGCTTTCTAGCAATCTTCCCTTCGCCGTAGCAGTTGCCTTCCCGTTGTCAACATCTTCCCAGCTTGAGAGCTGTTCTCCGCTCAGATATCCGCTTAGGCTCTTCCATCCCATGCTATGTACTCCTTCCGAGATAGCCACGAGATTTAAACTCGTAATCTCTCCCCACTTGGCGCAACATCTGCCTGCGTCTTCTCTCTTCCGCGTGCTAGGGTTTTGGTTCGCCCTCTGTTTACTCGCGCTTTGTGTATCTCTCAAGTGCTAAGCGATGCCTGAAGGTCTTCTCAATGTATAGGATTTTATACTTGTATGAGTAACCGCTCTCTCACTGATGAAGATGTCCAGGACCACCGAAATATTAATAAGATGCGTCCGCTTTATTTTCTTCGTGTGTTTCCTCTCTGCATCTCTTCCACGTTTAAGTTCATCAATAATATAAATAAATAAATATATATATATATATTTATAAATTATATTTATATATATATATATATATATATATATATATATATATATATATATAGATATATATGTATATACACACATATATGTGTGTGTGTGTATTAAGCGAACGGTAACTACGGCCGTATGAATATTATGGGTAGAGTCAACCCCAGCCGTACTCTTATAAAAGGGCAAAGGATGGGTGAGGGAAATTAGAGAGGATATATGTAGTAAATTAACTCAATTAATAGATGACTCAAATTAAAAATAAAATAATAAATAAATGAGGCAAACGGTTAGAACCAAATTATGTTCTATGAATAGGCGGGTTCGAGCAGTTCACTAGCGCATCAATATTTGACCTGGACTTGAACGTAACTTAAAGTTTCTTTTGTACCCTCATTTGAACACCGGATGTTTCGGCTTGGCCACCGAAAATTCGAAAACTAGTGAGTCTTTCCTTTTTTTTGTGCTTCTGTGTTTTCGTCTTTGCTCGCTAGTGCTAACTTCATGTACATTATTATTCGAATCCGTGAGATTTTGAAATAAGTTATATATCTACGAGGGTCATCCGGAAAGTAGTACCCGTTCGTGCCGCATGAAGTGCTGACGACGCGAGTAGCCGCTGGACGAGGTCAGATAGCTTCAGTGGCTTGTCTGCCTTCTCTGAGCCAAGTTGCGTGACGCTAGTATTGCCTGTGTTGTTTCTGTGATTGTTTACAATGTTTAAAAAATTGAGAACGCCGCCAGTTGTGAAGTGAGGGCAGTGATTAAATTCCTCAATGCAAGAAACGTTCGCCCATGTGATATTCATCGCCAATTAAAGGAGGTGTATGGAGACAATGTAATGGACGAGTCGTCTGTTCGGCGGTGGTGTCGCAACTTCAACATGGGGAGGGGGAACACACACGACGATGAGCGTTCGGAGAGACCGTCTGTCATTACAGACCAACTGGTGAGCTCAGTTGACGAATTCGTGAGGAACGATCGGCGCGTCACAATTGATGACATCTGTGAGCATTTTCCCAATGTTTCTCGAACAATTGTTCATGAAATTGTTAAACACCATCTGCATTATGCAAAAATTTGTGCAAGATGGGTCCCTCGCAAGCTTACAGATGAGCACAAAACCAAGCGTATGGCTGCAGCACTGACGTTTTTGGGACGTTATTCTGATGAAGGAGACTCTTTCTTGACTCGCATAATTACTGGTGACGAAACATGGGTTTGTTATGCATCACCTGAGAGTAAACGACAGTCAATGGAGTGGCATCATGCTCATTCACCAAACAAACCAAAAAAATTCAAGACAGTTCTGTCCACCAGGAAACTCATGGCAACCATTTTCTGGGATCGACGAAGTGTATTGCTTATTGATTTTATGGCCCGTGGAGACACTATTAATGCCAATGCATATTGTGAAACATTAAAGAAATTACGGCGGGCAATACAAAATCGGCGGCGAGGTCTATTGTCTACTGGTGTCATTCTCGTTCATGACAATGCCAGGCCTCATGCAGCTGGGATAACACAAAAACTTTTGCAGCAATTCAAATGGGAAACTTTCGACCATCCACCGTATAGCCCGGACTTGGCCCCTTCAGATTTTCATCTCTTTACAAAGCTTAAAGACTTTTTGGCAGGAAAAAGATTTGACAGCGATGAAGAACTTAAAGAAGGAGTGACCCTGTATCTCAATGAGCTGGCGGCGAAGGACTATGCAGCAGGAATACAGAAACTTGTCACACGTTATGACAAATGCCTTAATTTGCTTGGAGATTATGTTGAGAAGTAGTTTAAAGTATCCTCTTTCAAATAAAATTTTTTATGTTTGTTAATATTTACTTTTGTGTCTTTATTTCACGAACGGGTACTACTTTCCGGATGACCCTCGTATATGTAATATTTGTTTATACATAATTTCAGAATAGAAAAACAACTTTCACAAAGCTTCATTGGACATTAAAAACTCAAATTACACTCTATGATTAAAATAACATGTATTTTTTTTAAGGTAATCTACCGGTGAAGGTAGGTTTTTGGATGGACACAACTACCAAAAAATATTTTATTACTCCTAACAAAACACAAAATCCATCATCCTACTCTATATCAGGTCCCTCTTCATCTCTGAGTACTTTCTTCCTCCCTTCATCCCGTCCAACATCCCTATCCTGTTCCTTCCCTTTCCTCGTTTGCCCAACATTCTACCCTTTATCACAGTCTTCAACATCCCACTGCCGGTCAATACCCCCTTGAGCCACTTTTCCTGCCTCCATAGGATTGCTCCCAACAAACCCCTCTCTTCGCCCACCATACCAAGTACTTCCTCATTTGTTTTCTTCTCTGTCCATTTCACCTTCTCCATTCTTCTCCATACCCACATTTCAAAAGCCTCCAGTCTACGTCTATCCTCCTGCTTCAATGACCACGTTTCCGCACCGTACATAGCTACGCTCCATATCAAAGTTTTTACGAGTCTTTTCTTAACATCCTTACTCAAAGTCCCTGTCATCAACTCCCTCCTCCTTGTGAAAGCCTCTTTGCCTAGCGCGAATCTTCTCCTTACGTCCCTACTACTTTGACCGTGTTGGTCCAAAACACTACCGACATACGTAAACTGTTCTACCTGTTCTAGTTTTTGCCCTCCTATTTTAATGTTAAGCTTGGCCTTTTTCTTTCTAGAAATAAAATACCATGTATATCAAAGGATATTGACGAGTATCAATGTTTGGAGGGAAATGGATGGATTCATCCCGGGAAGGGATTGAGATGCCACTTGCGACTTGGATGGCGGGAGCGAAGGGGGGAGGGTGGTTGGGGTGTGTGGTCGGAAGGGCGAAAAAAAATGGAGCGGAAGCGAAAGATGACGAGGAGTAAAGCGGTGTGGGGGTTGGAGGGAGGGAGATTCGAGCATGCTGGAGGGAGGGGAGTGGATCGAGAACGGAGATATATGGGGCGCTGGGGTCAGGCGAATGGGGCGAGGGAGGCAATTTAAACTCATCGCCGACGCACGCACACGAACGCGCGCTCGCACACGCACGCACACCAGGCGCGAACGCCACATTGGCTGCTTCTCTTTCTGGACTGCGCGCCTGAAATCCAAGGAACTCATTTCATTCGTGACGCCCGCAGCTGCGACTCCTGCTCGTGTCCGACGAGAGGAAGGGGCTCCCATGGTGACGGGGGCCGGGGGGGGTATAGATAGGAGAGAAGATGAGAATGGAGACGGGACTTCCTCTCAAAATACGATCGGATTATTCGTATTTCTAAAACTATCCTCGGAAGTCCACAGTAGCCCTCGTCAAATACTTACTTTGATTCAAGGTGTTCTGCCTATTTAAGAAGTAGATTTCGCATGGTTCCTGCACGCTATATACTCTCCAAAATAGCGTGAGCTTACTCCTTTTTTGCCTCGCATTAATTATTTCCGTCTTCATTTCTTCGTAACTTCCGCCTGCCTTCGTGCTTGTTCTTGCTTCCTTTAAACTTCGCCCTTCGACATTCCACTCATTCCCTTGTCTCCATCTTTCTCCGCGTTTTTTTTTAGATTTGCTCCAATGATTCCCACTTTTCTTCGCCCATAATATGTGAAAAATCTCAGCGTTTGTCTTCCCATCCAATCAGTTCTCACGTTCATAAATCACCACGCCCCACATCATAGTCATCGCTAATAATTTTTGCCAATAATTTACTCAGTGTACCCGTCATCAATTCTTTTCTTCTTGCCATGTTTCTTACGCTAATGCACCTGTTCACGTAATTTTCCTACCGCCGTGCCCCCATTTTCTGTCAAATACGTATGAATTGCATTAATAAAAAGTGACATTACCTTTCTTTCTCTTTGTAGTTAACCCATTAACTCGTCCTCGGCTGGTTGACTCACTACGTATGGCTTGATCTTTTGTACACCTAACTGACTTGCTTCGATCGCCGCTCACTTTTATTCTCAGCCCAAGCTTTTCCCTTGATAATTTACATGGACTACCTTGAAAAGGGAAAATCTATCGATAGCATTCAGTTATTGATGCTTTTGAAGGACGAAATCGCAATTAAACGACCGCGCAAGGAGAAGAAAAAGAATTTTCTTTCATCAAGAAAACGTACCGTGCCGATGAAGTAAATTAAAACAACGGCCAAATTGAACGAGTTGGGCTTCAATCTGCTGCTTCCCCACCCACCATACTCTCTCTCCAGATCTAGCCCCCAGCGACAACTGGCTGTTTGCTGATCTCAAAAAGATGCTCCAGGGAAAAAGATTTGGCTCGAATGAGGAAGTCATTGCTGATCAACAGATGCTTATTTTGAGAGGACAAAGACGAATCGTTTTACAAGCATGGCATCGAAAAGTTTAGAAAAGCGTTGGAATTATTGATTAGCTCTTGAAGGTGATTATGTTGATGAATAAAAATGAATTTTGCGAAACAAATATTGTTTTCTTAGTTATTCCCGGGACTTATTGAACTATGGGTTATCCTTAGCATTACCTCAGCCTAATGTCGATTGGCGCCGGCGTTAACGGACAACTCTTATTCGCTCCCTTGCGGATTCGTACTAATCCATAAATTGCGTTTGAATCAGGGTGCCCAGAGGCAACACCCGGCATCGAATCCGGATAAATACGGTCAGAATAGAGCTCTCTACCCACTGTGCAACAATTGCTCGCTGTCATGGATAATATATCAAAATAGGACTAAATGTTTATTTCTTTTCGTAAAGTCTTTTAAAATTGCTTAAAAAACGAAGACACTGAATAGCATGTATTTTCCCCATCTCGGAGGAGGGAATGCTAGTAGCAGACCCCTTGTTCTGACCTTCGGGGAGGAGAGAACGGGCCTTCCCGCCCCTATTGAGGGCTTTCGGAGCGGGGCCCGGCCCCGTCCGCGTCGACGCCCGAGACAGTAGAGGCTCGCTTCTCTTGACATCTCGGATTAAGTGCTTCGCGGTGGTTGACGCTGCGTTGAATCAAACGAGTCCTGCCGTTTCTCGCAGATCGCGACCTCTCCTCTAGTTGTGTCATCATCATTAAAGGTGTTTCAATCCGCGGATGGGCTTTGTAGCAATTCTCCAAAATATCCTGTTTCCTGACGATCCCTTCATTCCCTCAAAACCCCTTTGAATCGACGATTTCCATTCTATGAGTCTCCTTGTTCGCCCTTAGCCTTCGTCTTCAGTTATTTTTCCCTTTTCGTTTCACTGCAGCCATGTCCTTCAGTAATCTATCGTCCTTCGGGAAAAATCTCCAATTATTTCCTCCTGTCTTCATCTTTGGAGTGTCCTCCAGAGGCTCTTCACCCGCTCTTAGAAATGTAATTATCGCACAAATTTATGAAGCAATAATTTAGTGAAGGGTTTTTTCTGCGTGAATATTAATTGAAAATCCGGCGTTTGACTTCCTATGCCGAAGGGACTCTTCCGGTGACCTTAACCTTCGGCATTGGACGTGAAACGTTGCGGACTTGAAAAATATTGTTGACGTAGATATCCTCAAGCTATTTTATTATTGATACTACCGCGAAATGAGAGCCATTTCATCAATCCCCGTTCGCCATCTGAGTAAAATGGTTCGCATTGTAATTTCTGATTCCTGAGTGAAAGAAGGCAATATTTTGATTGCTTGACTGTGTGATGTCACTCAATTCCTCGCAAGTGTAGCTAAGTAGCTATTGCCAGCTCAGAGTTATTTTAATTTGCCAAATTTTAATACTGTAATTAATTGAAGATTATTTTGTGACAAACTTTATAACTTTTAATTATTGCTCTACTTATAAATGAAGTATATTATATTTAATTAATGTTTCCACCTTATTACTTAGAGTAACTTCCACGAGTCGCGAACTATTAAATCGAACATGTTGATTCGGAATCGGCTCTGCAATGTTTGACCAGTTTCACGGACAAAATAATAAATAAAGTACACAATGGCTAACCTTATGTGTGTATGTGATATGTGGTAATGGTGTGTCAAATTGAACGAAAGTCTCTTTTAAAATTCAAAGCTAAAGAAAATGTGGCCGTCACACTGATTCTGTCTTGTTGTGGTATCTCTATATCAAAATTTAGCATTTTTTCAACCCTTTGTTGATAACGGCTATTTGACACAATGCCTTTCAAAATGAGTTATTATATTTGATTTTCAATCAGAAGCTCATGAGACAGAGGGGTTAATGCATTGTCATAATGCACGCAATTTAGGGCAAGGAAAGCCCTCGTTTATGTATAAATGCCCCGGTCTTATATCCAACTGTCTCTGCCGTTATTGCCAATCAGCTTTAATATCCGAATATAGTTTAATAACATTGATGATGCTACGTATGATTGTTTGAAATGTTCATTATTTATTAAATCCTAATTTGTAATTATTAATCGATATAAATTTACGTTGAAATAGCTATTTTTAAAAGTAAAATTTGAAACAAAATGATATTCCATTCATAAATATGTAATCATGTTCAGAATACTCTGATTAAGGTAATTTGTTAGGAGATTCTAAAAAAAATATATATCATCCGGGTAATTAATTATTTGCAAACACCCTGCGAACGAAATATCTCAACAAATCGGGGATTCGATGGTGTCTATGTGGCTTTCGGGCAGAACATTTGCATTAAACGTTTCCCTCGCGTCTTCGGGATCCATTTAGAACAGATAGATTTAAGATGTCATTTTTCCCACGGACGATAGGGGATCATAATAACATCGTTCGACCGGGGTGGATCATGTTCGGGTAAACTTATTCTGTTGTGTATTCGACCCCTGGCACACACCCTGGCGGTGGCCTGCACGGTATGTGTATGTATATATATATATCACACAGATTATGTGGTAGGCAAGGCCTTTAAATCGCTCCACTGGGTCATGCGGAGCCTCAAAGGAAGCACTAAATCAACTAAAGAATTGGCCTACAAAACAATTGTAAGGCCTATTGGCGAATATGCGACCACAGTATGGGATCCCTTTGAAATAGGGCATGTGAAAAAATTAGAAGCAGTGCAAAGGAAGGCTGCCAGGTACGTTTTAGGGCGACATAGGCAGACCGACAGTGTAAGTGACATGCTAGGCTCACTAGGATGGGGGTCACTAAAGAACAGACGGAAGCTGAATAGACTGTGTGCCATTTTTAAAATATTGAAAGCTGACGGAGGCTGGAAAGAACTGAACGAGAGTGTAAATAAGCCATGTTATCTCGGCAGGAATGATCACCCGCTTAAAATCAAATACATGCCCCAAAGGACAAACACCGCCAAGTTTTCGTTCCTAAATATGGGAATCAAAGAGTGGAACCAGCTGCCTGATGAACTCTTTAAGCCCTTACCCAAAAGCATTAAATCATTTAGGCGTGAATGCAAAAGGTATACATGATGGGATTATTTAATGACACTATTTAATGGCGACTATTTAATGACACTGTGATATGTTTTAAGAATGACTACTGTTTGTTATATCATGTCATTGCCACCCGGCTTATCGCCTAACAGCAATGTATCCCAAATAAATAAATAAATAAATATGTGTATGTGTGTGTGTATATGTATATATATATATAATAAATAGGGTCCCTCTCTCCGGGAGACGCTCGAACGAGCCTCGACGCAGTGTGTTCCTCCCTCCCGCTGGAGAGTCGCCGCCGCCACCTTACGAAGCGACGGCGTGTCGCATTAAATTGCCCGAGAAGTCATTCCACAGGCCACCGCTCTTCGGATGACACTGTGGAAATTGATTCTTTTTCTTGGGCTCTCTTTAAATGGGGAATCATGTCACTTCGATTGCAAAAGGCTCCACAATTGCTGGCGCTACCAACCTCGGCTCCAGCTGTACTTAAAAAGTAGGTCGCACAGTAGATAGTTTCGCGACCAGTTTGTGTTGCACGCAAATCCGTGACATAAATAAGGGTTGAAGACGTTGATGGCTTCGCTATCGGCGGCGGTCCTGAAACGTTCATGCGTTCATGTTTTTATTTATGTGCCCCGAGGGAGGAAATGACGAAGTTTCCATTTATCTGCAGAGTTTTGCTTTGTTGAATTTCTTTTTGCACAATGCTCCTGCTGTCGCCGCGTCGTCGGGTAAATTATTTTTGCAGGCCGCTCATATGTTTGCATAATTTATAAGAAAATTCGAACCACCATGAAGTATCTAATATTTGGCCCCACATAATGGCTGTTCCAAGTAATTGTGTTCTTAGTGCACAACTAACTCATTACATTCATTCTCAAGTATTTTTTCCATGATATCTGCAATTTCTTTTTGGCTTCCTCGTAAGTAGCTGTTTCAGAAATTTTTCAGATGAATATCATCCGGCCCTTGGGACAGCGGGGTAACGTCCTCGTCTGCCAACCCAATGGTCGCAGGTTCGATTCCCACCTAGGGCTTGGGTTTTTGTAATTATGTCCATTATTATCATTTTTATTAGTCCGATATAGAGGCCAAAATATGCCGTTTTCGGACTTATGCTGAATAAATAAATATCACGTCACATAAAAATCTTAAAGTGTAGTTTTGAGATACTAATTACTATTAAAAATTAGAGGTTGGTACCAGGTATCGAGAAATATCTAGGAATATTTCCCTAGACACCAACCTGAGAAGCCATTCATAATGTACCTAAATAAATAGCCGGGGTTGGTGTTAGTGCGTAGGTGCGGAGATATACTCAATATTCTTGCCTTAGGTGTCCGTGTCCGGTACTTTGGTTAGTTCCATTGTGCAGAAACCCGGACAAGGGTAACGAGTTATTTTTGCTCAAGATGCGAAGACCTGTTTAGGCGTAAATGACTCGTTGTCGTCTGCTGTTAATTTCCGGAGTGAATTGGCTCCTCGTTTGTTGTTGTGATGAGAATTTGCATCTGAGGGATGACAACTCTGGAGGCGTTTTTGACTTTCGCCATGAGTACCATTGGAAAGTATATAGGGTGACTTCATGTGATTTTTTTCTTTGGGGATATCTCAAAGCTGAGGTTTACATAGTTCGACCAAAGACCTTGGAAGCTCTCAAGGAGGAAATTACAGATGTTAACGCGGTAATAACGCAAGGTATGCTGAGTTAGAGTTTTCGAAAACTCTTTTCAACGACTCAACTTTTACATCGCTCAAGTCGTCACCTAATGAAAAAAAATTAGATTTAGTTTTCAGAAATTAAACCATTTTTAATTATCTTTGTTGTTTTTTTTCACAATTTACCCGTTAAATCTAGGGCTTCATTGTGCCCCACTCATCTATTAACGAAAGATTCGACACCCGATTTCAGGCGATATGTTCTCCGGTGTTTTCCGGATTGACGCGAGCATTGACGTCACCTTGAGAGAGCGAGCGCGCCACCAGTGATCCCTAGTTTGGGGAATAATGTTCTGATCACGTCAGAATTTTGTAATTTGCTGGATGTTCTCGGTGACATATATCAAGCGACCCTAAACTCCTCTCACCCGAAATTACATATTGCCTTGCTTTGCCTTCCAAGCATGGGAGCGTTGCAATCCATTCGAATGGTTGCTTTTGACTTTTGCCCGGGAAGGAAGACCCGATGCATGAGCTGTTCTCCGCAGCACGTGGCTTAATAATTATGCAGTTCTTGATGCGTGAATTAAGCATTAGTGAATCGAGCGGCGCCTGAGATAATTAGATGTATTCACTTCACACATCGTCTGCTCCTAGGGTCATTCTTCGCGATGATTTTTCTCTGCAAGCCTTGGGACGTCTTTCTGATCCTCAGAGGATGGAGTCACCAATGGAATTGGGCTAATAGTTTTTATGTGAATTTGGGTCAAAAAACATGCATGGTTTGTTTGAAAATTATCGGGATTTTTTTCAGGAAAAATAGAATTATTTCCGATATTTCTGCAATGCCTCAAAATTCTTCAAAGTACATCCCATAAAGGTTGACACACTTTTCCGAGCGGCTCTTTCACGATTCGAAGGCCTGGTCGGCGGATTCCGGAAGGTCCTTAATGGTACACGTGGAGGCTTCTTTGGCGGGACCTAGGGTCCCATGGTGGTGTCATTTGAGGGAGGATTTCACTTTAGGGAATATGAAATAGTCTACTGATGCCAAGTCGGGACTGTAAGGGAGTTGGGGAATCGTCGCGATGACGTTGCAGAAGATCTTCGCAAACAGATGGTCGACTCTGCTCTGAGCTCCCCCTCAAAGACCTTCGCGGCGAGTTTAGCTCAAATCTTTCCCATCACCAAATTTTCAGTGATAATGGTATGTGTACTGCCATCTTATCAGTGCCAATGCGATCTGCGTTAATGCGCACACTTAACCCTGAATTCAGCACTTCAAGCAGACGTCAGGGAAAAATTGTTACCGATACTTTTTATACAAACCCTTGTATGTGTGGCTTTCGATAAGTGATCGATCGAAGCAGTCACATTTTCGCCTTTTTATGCTGGGGTGGAAGTCTTCGGCTAAGACTTATACATTTCTTTATTTATTGAAATTCATAATATATCGTTAATTATTCCACTTATCAACTAGTTATTTGGCCTTCAGTTGACAATAAACACAGTTTTAAAGCAGAAGGCTGGTTTTATAGGCGAAGGTACAGCTCAGCTAGTCCTAAGCAGCACATCCAGATGACCTTAATGCTATACCACGCTGGTGCGACACTTAGCAATTAGCATTAAACTTAAAAAAGTGTGCAGTGTCGAATTTTTGGAGAAAGAGCAATTCTCACCCTAACGCCTACTGCATTGGGCTCACCGAAATGGAATGTCTAGACTCAATTAAATTCATAGGCGTTACCCTCACTCACGATCTCTCCTGGGTGAAACACAATCGGGAAATATGTGAACAAGCTAACAACCAATCGTCGCATACGTACTATATTAGGCATAACATTTGTAATTACATGCATACATACACATAAATACATATAAACAGACAATTTAATGTATAAATACATGTGTGTGTATATATATATATATATACATATATATATATTCATACATACATATATATATATATACATATATATATATATATATATATATATATATATATATATATATATATATATATATATATATAGAGGGTAGAATGTTCGGCAAAAGAGGAAAGGGAAGGAACAGGATAGGGATGTTGGACGGGATGAAGGGAGGAAGAAAGTACTCAGAGATGAAGAGAGACCTGATATAGAGTAGGATGATGGATTTTGTGTTTTGTAGGAATAATAAAATATTTGTTTGGTAGTTGTGTCCATCCAAAAACCTACCTTAACCGGTAGATTACCTTAAAAAAAAAAATATATATATATATATATATATATATATATATATATATATATATGCAAACATATATACATGCATACATTACGGATACACATACTCAAATTAAATGACAGTGAAGATAGAGAATGATAAAATAAGGAAAGTCTAAGCAAAGAATGAGGTTGGTGGGAAAAGCTAAGGAGATCGTGGCATTGCTCAACTAGTAAAAACCCACGCAGGAAAACACCCACGAAAGGAAGGGGAGGCGAAAGGGTGTGCGTAAGAGAAATGATGGAATGTTGATAAGGCCTTGATAGAAATGGAGACTGTTAGGTAAGCAGGATGGAGGAAGGAAGGGTAGAGATTTTTTTTTAGATATAATGGAAGCAGGTATAGGTCACCAAGAACACAATGAGGAAATTGAATGCGGGAAGCAAGTGGTAACTAGTAGTGATAAGGGCCGCGTAACTAATGGTCCTCAAGGAAAGCCCCCAAAACCTTCGTTTAACTGGCAGAATGGTGGTTCTCAAACGTTATGTAATTTATGTCCGATAGGTGGTGCTGTGAAACAATCAAACGCTAGGGTCTACGTCGGGGGGAAGTTAGCTTTCACCCGCCCACGCGCCACAACAGTAGGTGAGTTGTTGAAAGCGGGCTCGGGCCCCTGGATGCATTGAGGTCCCCACTTGGGTTTGGCCGCACCCCCTTCGGGCCCATCACCACGCGAGCCATCTTGCGGCGGGAGGGATATGGGAATAGGAGGAAGGGTGGAGCTGAACCGTCGGCTCAGAGCCGAGGGGGGGTGGACGTTGCGATCGAACCACGGACGTTACTCACTCACCCGAGGGTGAATAAACCGATTGGCTGGCTCTCGGGGTTGAGAGTGGGAGGGGGGGGGAAGGGGGAGGGATGCAAGTGACCGACATGGAAATAGATTTACGCCGTTGCGTATCGGCGATACTTACCGCGAGCCCACGCGCCGGGGGAAGGATCGCAGAAATGGAGCTTTGATTATCTCTGTGGCGTTGTAGCCTTGCGAAAGGCCGTTTTATAATTGAGAGGGGAACTTCATTTGTCCTATTCATTCCCATCATTGCACAAGTTGGCGTCCGATAAAGGAGTGTGGGTAGGCTCGCGTCTGCAAATTTTAAACGCCTTTTGAGGCGCCAGCCATTATGGAAGTTTCTTACAATTCTCGATGAAAAGTAGAAGGGAGGAAATGCTCTATTTTCGATCTGTTTGAACGCTTAGCTGCTTCCGCCATTGTGAGTGATGCTTGGGGAAGAGGACCCCGTGCATCGTTCGTTTCTTCGTTTCCTCCCGAGGTCTCGCCTACCAACGTGATCACGGGTTTAGTGTAACTTATCAGATGTCAGCCATCACACTCGTCCTGTTTGTATTCTCTCTTAAGCGGTTTTCTTACATTCAATTTTAGTTCCTTCGAGCTGCTCTCAGTTGAATTTCTTTTTTTTATTTTAGAGCTACAATTTTTGTTGATAATTGGACGTATTTCATTGTTCGTTGAAATTGCGAATTAAGTTTTTCCCTCCGAGGTTTTAAATGCTCAAAATTTGTTTAGGTATCCGGGTATCTTCGAGGATAAGTTTTGCGTAATTTAGTGAAGAAGAATGAGTTAGAACCAGATTACAAAGCATTATTCCTTAGCCATATCTATCTCGTAGTTAAAGGAAGTCTCCTTTTGAGAAGGTTACATTAGAGGTCAAGGGCAATGCTATTGAGTGTTTATGTATTTTATTTATTTATGTACCCAACAAGCCACGACTAGGGTGTGTGGCAGAGGGTGAATACACACCAGACTAAATTTGAAATCGAACATGACCCCACCGCGGTCGAAAAATGCTATTATGATCCCCTATCGTTCGTGGAAAAAATGACATCTTAAATCTAAGTATATGTTCTACACTTAATCTCTCTAATTTCATTGACATGATCTCTCCCACCGTAGTACGATTGGGGTAATAATACATTTTCAACATCACTGCTAAAGAGACGTCCTTCCAATTTATGCAAGAGCTTCAATCTGTAATTCAACCTTCTCTCCATTGAGTGATTCCCAACCTGGCTGCTCTAATATTTTGGGTACGCTACCTAGTTTATGACAAAGACGTTTTACGTTGTTGTCATGAACTAAACTTGGTTTTTGCCATGAACTTGGTTTAAAGTCTAGCTCCTCTACGCTGCTCGCGATTCAATTGGGCAATCAATCCAACTTCGTGAGGATGTCATAAGTATACCTGCTGCATATTCTTAAATGAGGCCTAAGCAACGGCGGATAACATTTCTCTTCGACCTTTTCGTCTTATTTACCTAGTTATCTTTTAATTAATCCTAATTTTTTGTTAGCTTGTCCACACATTCCCCGTGTGTGTTCCACCCAGGGGAGATCGTGAGTGAGAGTGTTTGCACCCTCAGGTTTGCAGACCCTCATCTCCTGGGAGCTGTGCATATTTGTTGTCCCCGGCCATGTTTTCCTTGCCGGCCTCTCCTTTCCTGCCCCCTCGCGTACTGCCGCCGACTGACAGTCCCGAGTCTTCGGCGATATTTTACCATTTTGTCATTCAGCGCCGACGGTAATAAAATATCAGCTCTTTTTCATTTATTGCTTCTATTATCTGTGTACCTGGTGCTGAGTATCTCTTCCCTGCAAACCCTTCAGCAGATTTTACACGATTGGAGGTCGGAAAAGGCGTTCATTGAGGCCTCAGGCGGTCACATTCTGCCTGGCAATGTGTGGCCGACTTACCCTCTTGGTCCGATCCAGGGTTGAATGCCAGGGGACCACTTGGTTGAGTGGAGGGAAGGCCGGAGTGAGTGAGAATTGAAACATCAACCAGTTTGGTTTTAAGGAATGTATTCAAATTTTTCATTGGCTAGTATTTTGAAACAAACTTTTTGTGACCGAATGAATCATAGAAATATCGTGTCATAGACGGGACTAGAGGTGGTAGGGGAGCATGGACACCCTGCTCCTTGGATCTATCGAACCTCTGGATTGTGAGCGGTAGCCGACAAGACTCACATCGGAGGACATTCTGCACGGATAAGACATCCCCGGAGGAGTCATGCGCGACCACTACGGAGTCATAGATAGTCTCGCTATCCGGAACTCCATTGCACATAGTGGTCAGTTTAAAAATTTTTTTTTTGCTTCTCATTATAGGTTTAATCAAGTAATTTCAAATACAAAAAATTATTAATATTTTTTTCTCAAATTATAACTCGCGAAAATAATAATATGTATTTAAACGAGCCAATTCCGAAACTTGGTCAGCTTTCGAATGATGCATTTTAATCTATGGCGGAGACGGGTATTTAATTAATGTAATTCGTTAAATGTGCTATTACACCTCGAAATGAGGACTGTCTGGAAATGCTACTCCAAGACTCCAGCGGTTACTCTGCTGAGCTTCAGCTTGCTGTTTCGCTTGATGTCTCGCGCTGCTCTAGACTTTGAATCCATAAACGAGGGTGCGAGGGAAGAGGAATTCTCCACAAGAGCCTCTCCGTTGTCTCCAGACGGCGCCGGCGCAGACATTCACGTGGTAATTGCCCTTCATCTTCCCCCCCTGCCCCTCATCCCTCGTTTCCAAGTTTGCAAAAACCGACTCGGGCGTCGTCCGCTTCCATCGGCACGTCCGTCCCACTTGTTTCGCTCGCGGGGATGCGAGAGGGGACGGACGCATCCTCGTAGTAGGGCTGGGAAGCCCTCCAGGAATCTCGCCTACTCCTCAGCTGACCCCGCTCCCCGTGACCCACGCCCTCCCCCTTTCTCCCACGACACGACGGGACGGGACGTTCGCCCACGGGAGACCATTAATCAATTCCCTAGCGGGGCTCCGGCAAAAGCGGGGTCAGCGAATCCACTTCAAGGAAATCTTAGTTTGTCGAAAAAAAAATGAGGAGAGGGTTTGAAAAAAAAAACGTCGCCGAGGATTCCTCGAAGGAGGACTAAGATATGCGTCGATTCGTTTCTTGCCCGATACACATCTTTTCTCCGCAAAAATGTACGTATTCCTCCGTCTGGTTGGCAAGCTCCCTGTTTTCTGGCAATAAACTTGGTCAATTATTATTTACAGTGGTAATTATAAAGAGTAATCTACTACGCATTGGTAATGCTGCAAATCCGCCTGGTGCCAGGCGGATTTGCAGCATTTGTGGTTTGTGTGGATGTGGTATGACGAAGTCCACGGTGGTGTCTCCCAGGTATTCATCGAGTGTTTCGATTAGAATATTTTCGAAGTTAAAAAAAAAAATATTTTTAAACTTTCTTTTAAAGCTTTACTATTGTGGGAACAACGTGAACGTACGAGGCGTCTTGTAGGCCATCCTTAAAACTCTTAATCCACTTGAAAACGGATGTATTCCTCAGAGCAGTATCACTGTAAACAGCTGTTGATATTTCAGTAATTTCTCATAAACTTTGACCGCACTTCACACAAATACTTGATGTTGATTCGTTGCTCCGTGATTTCTTCAATTTCCATTTTCAGCAAACAGTAAAAAAACAAATACAACAGAAACTAACATAACTGGCATACCATGCGCACAGCTCGACAATCCGCCAGGCAAAGAAGACGACCTCATTGGATCTCAGGCAACTAGCGCCACCAGTGGGCGGGGCTATAGTCCGCGTCATGGCCGCCAGATTGCACGGGTCCGCGTATTTATCGTACAGACTACGCATTTCGTGATTAAACCGTAGTATGTTCTCAAAACTGTTTGGGACATCCACCGCTCCCTCGCTGAGACGGTGCAAACGGAGAAACTCAATTAGGGAAGAGCATTTTGAAGCGCCAAAAAAAAGGAAAATGATATTGAAATGAACTTTTGGCGAAGTCAGCAGAAAATATCTCATTCCTTATTTTTGAAATTTAGAAAATATCACTCGAAGATAGCAATGGAACGTCCTCTACCGCTTGCTATCGGTAGGCGTTTTCCATTTCGGCGTTCTTGAATTCGAGTCTCGACTATTATTTACTGACCATACGAGCTCGTATATGTGAACTCTCGTCCTCGATAATTAGATTAATTACTTGGATAACAGTTGGCGCATTTATTATTTTCTGCAAACGAGTGATCTCTTATCCTGCTTTCATTTATTTGGTACAACCCATGCGTGTACTCAATTGACGTGGGTGCAGTTGGTTGTCGCATCTACTCCGATGTACTCGGCGCAGCAAATTTGAGTAAAAAATGAATAATCTATGTTCTGAATTGTCATTTTTCTGGTAATAAAACTCAATTAGTCGCATGTCCACGGTATGGGCGTTTTCTGCCGTGAAAACGTTCCCAGGCGTGGATGTGTATAATGGCCTTTAACGAGTATTTAGGTGGAAACATCTTACACGAATGTACTTGCTGACTAGGGAGGCATGCGTAAACCAAATGAATTGAAAAAACTTTCGCTCATAAGATAGAGGGGGAATTTATGATGAAGGTCGCGTATTGAACTCCACAATCACAGTGTAAATTAGAATTGGGAACTACTCACACTCTCATAGTGAATATTAACACACACCTCTCGAGTCTGTGTGCAAGATCTTGACCTCAAACAGTTAAAGGATTTCTTCCATAAGATCACCTGGGCTTAGTTAGGATTTTTGAGTTTAAAATGTATCCGATTTTAATACTGCCTCTGAAAGCGGTGGCTGTCACTTAATGAATGTCAGTCAAAGTTGTCAGGGCCAGCGCAGGTAATGGTGACTGTGGTGAGAATATATTTAGAGTGTCGTTATTTTGTTGTTTCATTGCAGTCGTAATACGAGGGTCATCCGGAAAGTAGTACCCGTTCGTGCCGCATGAAGTGCTGACGACGCGAGTAGCCGCTGGACGAGGTCAGATAGCTTCAGTGGCTTGTCTGCCTTCTCTGAGCCAAGTTGCGTGACGCTAGCATAGCCTGTGTTGTTTCTGTGATTGTTTACAATGTTTAAAAAAATTGAGAACGCCGCCAGTTGTGAAGTGAGGGCAGTGATTAAATTCCTCAATGCAAGAAACGTTCGCCCATGTGATATTCATCGCCAATTAAAGGAGGTGTATGGAGACAATGTAATGGACGAGTCGTCTGTTCGGCGGTGGTGTCGCAACTTCAACATGGGGAGGGGGAACACACACGACGATGAGCGTTCGGGGAGACCGTCTGTCATTACAGACCAACTGGTGAGCTCAGTTGACGAATTCGTGAGGAACGATCGGCGCGTCACAATTGATGACATCTGTGAGCATTTTCCCAATGTTTCTCGAACAATTGTTCATGAAATTGTTAAACACCATCTGCATTATGCAAAAATTTGTGCAAGATGGGTCCCTCGCGTATCTCAATGAGCTGGCGGCGAAGGACTATGCAGCAGGAATACAGAAACTTGTCACACGTTATGACAAATGCCTTAATTTGCTTGGAGATTATGTTGAGAAGTAGTTTAAAGTATCCTCCTTCAAATAAAATTTTTTATGTTTGTTAATATTTACTTTTGTGTCTTTATTTCACGAACGGGTACTACTTTCCGGATGACCCTCGTATATTCACATCTCATCTATATGGAAATATTTGCTATTTGATGAAATAGATAGGTAATAATAGTATTCCATTGAAAAGGAGGAGATAATATATTAAGATACTTTCAAATCAAAGCTTACTTACTGTTCCCATTCTAAGAGATGCATAATATGTTGGACCGTCAAATGAGACATTGTTATGACGAAATATTTTTATTGTGCTCTTTCGAGTCGTAACGCACGTTGCATTGGATAGCGGACGGGAAACCCTTTAGAGTTAAAAAAAAATGCCGGGAATGCTTTTGCACTTCCGGAGATGGTGGAATTACGAGAGAGAGAGAGAGGAAAGTAGACCATTAGGTTTTATTAGCCGTCCACCGATGAAAAAAATTCGACCTGGGAAATAATGGAATGCATTCAGTCTTTATAATGTGATGCGGGCGGGGAAAAGTGGAGCAGTTGCGAAAGGGTTGGCAATTGTGTCGTCGTCTTTTCGGGGCGAGAACTTAATTTCCTTAGGGTTAGAGTGGCTTTGATTGGCGAGGAAGTGTTAAGTGGAATCGTTTACCGTCAGGAAGGCACCAGTCGGAGGAATTTCCCACTTCCTTTCAGCGAGTGTCCACTCATTCATGGAAATTCTTGGAAATCTCTGAAATTGAAGTTTATAATAGATACTTGCAATAATATATTAGTAGTAGTAGTAGTATTTAGGGGAGGCGACCGACAGCTGAGGTCATTTGCATGGTTGGGAATGGATGAAGGGTGGAGAGAAACCCGGCGTCGGCATTAGCCTACTCCTTAACGAAAGGCGCCAAGGGGTAACGCAGTTAAACGTCCCATTCGACGGACGACGTACTCACTCAAAGTGCCCTCCACAAAGTACCTCAAGTAGGGATCGAGATATCTCTGAAAAATATATTAGACATCTTCATTCGACATTACTTAAATTATTTGTCTCACGCTTGTGTAGGAAGGGTATTAAAGGAACAATTTCATTTGGTAAAAAACTATTTCACAAAGATGCAGCAATTTATAACGGGGCCGTTTAGCAAAGCTGCGAAGAAAAGATAGTGAAATATTTCGTATTATTTCTATTATTAGGTAATCTACCGGTTAAGGTAGGTTTAGGATGGGCATAACTGACCAGTAAATAATCTCCTAACTAAACACTACCCAAAATCCTACAATACAACAAGTCCCTCTTCATCCTGTCCAACATAAATTTCCATACCTACCCCTCCCTCGTTTGACTATGGGGCATAGTTTTCAACGAAAGAAAGAAGGCATTAACAAAGCATGGAGGGCATATTGAGCGCCAATGGCATATGTTAAGGATGGCACTGGAGGGGTGAATGTTGGGTGAGCGAGGTAGAGAGAGGAAAGAAGAGGCATGTTGGATGGCATGAAGGGAGGCTGGAAGTGTGTGTTGAATTGAAGAATGGTTTATTGTAATGCCGGGAGTATTTATTTGGTGTCATATTAGGTGGCGAGTCGGAACGTAGCGGTGCTTGGGGATGGTGAATCCATCAAAACTCTGCCTTAACCTATGGGCTTACTTTGATAATAATTACTCTGCTGGTCTACCGAATGTAATCCAATCCTTGTTAGTGGACGATAGCTCCTTCGTCAACCCACCGGACAATAAGTTTGCGACTGGTCATTCTATCGTTATACTTCCGAGTCCACTTTTACGACCCTACATGATCGATAGAAATGACAATGTTTTTGTTGCTTTAATCTCAATTCTATTTGCGTGATTCCCGAATAACCCGTAACTCCGCAACCGTTAACGTTCCTTTGGAGAACAGCGCTTACTAAGTTATCAGTCGCATTCCCCGTCTCCTAGGTAGTCGCAGCTTCCGAGCGCCAGCATCGTTTTACTTTACCGCGTAGTTGAGTCGGTGAGAGTACGTGTTTTATTGCGTCGGTGTGCTCAAAGAAACTAATCCGTTTGGTGAGGGAGTATAACACACGCTATCAAAGAATAAGATTGTCTCTTGAGGGGAAAATCGCCTTTAAAATGAAGTAACTATGGTGCGCGTAATATGCGGACAGGGTACTCTGACTGACTTAGGGATCTGCCCTCTAGTAGTAGATTTAGGGGAGGAAACCGATAGATGAGGCCATTTGCGCCATTAGAAATGATAGATAGATAGATAGATAGATAGATAGATAGATAGATAGATAGATAGATAGATAGATAGTGGTCTTTATTTGAAATATGAATTTATTATGAATATATTTAGAAATGCATGGGAGATGAGGAAAGGTGAAGAGAAACCTGGAGAGCCAAGGGGTCACACACAGTTAGTTATACGTCCCATCCGACGGAAGGCGAACTCATTTGAAGTGCTTTCCACAAAGCACCTCAAGTAGGGATCGGGATACACCGGAAAAATATCTGCCGTCTCCAGGATTTGGATCGATTCAGGGCATTAAATAGATGATGGATAAAAAACCCCCGCGGAAGGAGCAAAGTGTCAAAGTACTCCATCGCCCGTGTCGCCTTATCTCGATAGAATTTTTGTTTCTTCTTCTAAAGTATGAATTTCTTGCAAATCAAACCAAAGGATACGTTTTTATCGTTAACATTACACTTCAGCTATTTTTACCAACTTTTATGCCCTTTTTTTATCAGTTTTATATCCTTCGGTTTTGTTGAATTTTTCCCTAAGGATTCTACCCAATGGGGAGGTTATGTAAAATATGCTCCTAGTTGAAACTGGAGGTTGGCTAAGTGTTCTTGCGAAGAAACATGCCATAATTCGCAAAAATCGAAGATACTCTATTCGGACCATCATTGCAGGGAAGGTGTTGGCTTTGCAATGAGAAATTTTGTCGAAAGCTTTTTTGTTTAAAGTCTTGAAAACTCGCGTCAACTGGAACATTATTGTCTCCCGAACTTATTACATTGTGAACAAAAACACCAGCTGTGTTTCACGGGGTCTAACCCTTACGGAGACTGTGCTGACATCTGATCAATGTACCTTGTCAAAATCGAATAATGATTCTAAATGTAAGTTCTACCGATAACGGTGCATGTAAATTTTGGAGAAATAATTTAACCTATATTTTACAGGTTAGGTTTAACGTGTAGGTTTGGATATCGGTACAGGTTTTATCCTGCCAACCTGCCCTTTCTGCGGACTATTTTAAACCGAATTAATAAGATGATGAATAAAAGTCCCCTCTGACGTGGCTTAAATGGCAAAGCACCAACGTTGCCGCCATTATTTGCAACACAATTTGATGATGCCCACTTTCGGTGAGTGAAAAAATTCAGAGTTCAGATGAAAGCAATGAAAAAAATCAAGTTTTTCCACAAATACAGCCTTACCATGCTTTTTGACTAGGCAGGGTTGTCGTTAAACACTTTCCCCATCCTCTCTCTCTCTCAGTCCTTCTTAGAAGGGCAACAATGCCTTTCTAAGAAGGTGGGCTTATCAAATTCCTTCTCGGAAAAATATTATTTTGATCGCTCCTTATTTCGCTTTGCCAACCAACTATTATGTTTATGACCGATAATTTTTTCGAATTTTTGCGTGAGCGTTTTAACTAGGCAAATGGGTGTTCCTTATCGGATGTTGGTGGGTTTGGCGTCATAAATATGCGCAAACGAGGCGGCGGTACCATCGATCCGATAAGTCATACTGAGGTGAAATTGGCATGCTCGTCTTATTTTCGGAGTAAAAACCACGAGGAAAATTACGGTTAATATTCTCATTCGCACGTGTTCGCTCACACCATTGATTGACGGCATTACGTTGTAATTGGCGCTCTTTGCGTGTGTGTGTGTATACACCACTGCGTGTTTGAAAGCGAAAACCCCCTCCTCTCTCATTCACTAATTCCTCAATGAGGACTCCTAACGCTTGCCACCTGGAATTTAAAATTTGGCAGAAATGTTCCAAAACTGTGCTGTAAGTGTGTGTAAGATTCTTAGATGCTGCGCGTACAATGATGACGGGGGTGTAACTTAGGAAAAAGGCGACGCCAATGAGTCCCATGTTATGGTTTTCAGACAAAATCAAATGAAACCTGAAAACTCGAGGCAAATTATAAGCTGCCGTTTTCAATACAAGAATTTCTGATATGTTAGCCACCCACCCGTGCTTATATTTTTGAAATAAATAGTTAGTTGCTTTTTTTTGGCTTGCGATATAATTTTTTATGCATAGTTTTCTATTTATCGTCAAATAAATCTACAAAAAAGGAACGCCGAGTCCGAACGCATTTCCAAGAGCAGCGTGAAGGGGACAAGGATTTTATTTTGCAGTGTTCATGCTTGCGTATATTCTTAAAATTGCTTTTCAGTGCCTTGCAGCAAGATTCGTAATGTTTTTTTGGTCTAGGCGCGCAGAGGTTTGCAATAACAGACGTCCTGCCGCTTCCACAGCTTGGAGAGCACTGAGACCGGTTTCGTGGCAAAGCTTAGCGTCGTCCCCCCCACTTACTCCAAGTGGGGGTTCTACCCCTCTCCAACCAATAGGCGCGGCGCGGGAAATTCAATTGCATTGCTTTTGGGACGCACCCTGTAATTCAATGTTTAGAGTATAAATTTGAATGATTTGAGAAAATAAAATCTCCCCAGCAATGACATATAATCTCATTTATTCTCTTGGATTCGAGCCCTTGTAGTCGTGGTGGTGGAGATGTCGGATTAGATTTAAGATGCATCGACGACATGTTCGGTATCGCCCTGTGAACTACCCCAGAGCAGCCGGGTGAGCTTTCCGGGTCAAGAGAGCTGTTTCAAGTCTGGATAGCGCTTCGGATCCGTCGTCGGTGAGTGTCTTTAAGAGCCCTCATCATAGGCCATCAATCCAAGAATTGGTTTCTTCCCGCCCCCCTCCCTTTCATCCCCTCTGCCGACACCCCTTCCATTACCTGCCTCTCGTAATTCATCCCTTGCCCTTCCGCCCTTTAACTACCCCCCCCCTTTATGGTATGACCCCTTCATTACGGCCTTCACTCGAATATTGTGTCTCCACTCACTAGTCTGAATCCGTTCATTTAGTTTCACTCTTCTCGTGTCTCCCGTGGGTTCGAGTGTTTCTCTCCCTCCCTTCACTCCCTCTTCGGAGGCACGTTTTATTTGTCACGTGTGTCCATTTTTTTCATTGTCCTCTTTATAATCACATTCTCATCGCTTCTTCTCTGCAGCTGCAATCGTGCACGCTTCGCCGCCGCCGTAGAAAAGTTGGCCTCGTGAATAGTCTCATTTATGAACCGTATTCATAAATCCGAACTAAGATTAGGTCGCCGAGGCGGGGAGGATGACCGTAGGTTTCGGAGGACCATTCGAGATGTGGGTATGGAGAAGAATGGATAAAATGAGCTGGAGGAAGACTAACGACTTTAAGTTTTCAAATACGGTGAGAGGAGAGGAAGTAGCTGTTGGGGAAATCCGAAGGAAGCAGAATAGATGAGTGAAGGAGGAATGAGAGGTGGTGGAACGTTGATGAGGCCATCCATGGCGAAAGGGAGGCAGGCGCGGTGGATAAGCGGAGTTGAGGAGGGGTGAGAAGAGAGAGGAGAGCCGTTTAACAGTGGGAAGGACTATGGAAGAAAATATTGCTCGCCAATCTATTCTTGAATAATTTACGAATGCCCAATAGTTTCCATACGAAAAATTACACATTGAATAAGTGGGTTACTCTTAGATGTTTCTTCGGACGAATATTTTCATTTCTTAGGATTTTTTCTTCCCTCTTCCTCTCCGTTTTCCTTTCTTCGCTGCTGTTCCTGCGGGCAAAATTCTTCTAATTTACACCTGCTAACCTCGAGTTCCATCTTGCAACGCGGGGAAATATTTACCCAACATGTACCAATTCTGGGATATTTGATGATTGATATTAATTTGATTCGCACCCCTTCCGAATCTGAATAATCATTTTTTTTGCGGTTTCAAAAGTCACATGCGTTCAATAAGCATTTTAAAAAAATACGCGCCTGTCTTCAATTTTCGTAAGAATGGAGGACAGTTTAATTCTGGAGGAACCGGTCGCACTTGTATTCACGGTTGGGTTATTTTCGCAGATGTATGGACAGAATGGAAGAGGGGTTTGAGGATATCATTCAGGGATTCCAATGAATGGGGTCGATTGGAGGACGCTCAAAAATGTCCGGGATCACTCGATTTCTTCAAATATTCGAATTCGGCCACCATATCCCCATAGCTGTGGCCCGCCGCGAGGCCACAGCTGTGGGAATCATTCACTATGAGTGACAGAATCAGGACCAAAAATTCGGGATAAATATCGGGAAAGAGGTGCCATGTTTGAAGCGGGCAGGTCGGAGAATGAGAATTGAAAATAATGTGCCCTCATTCTTGAATTGATGATTGTTGCGAGAAGAAATACGAACAATGTGATATCGCGCTGCAACCATTGGTACGGAGAGACGGACCCGAGGACTAAGGTGACCCCTCTCGCCGACCACGGCACGGTGGGAGGGGTCACGGCGTCCCCCGTGGACCACGGCAAAACCCTTAAGTGCCGAGCCGAGATCGTCTCGGAAGCCCTTACCGGAAGAATAGCATCTACGAGTATTAATACCGCCGAAATGTTCGAGTTTACAGGGTACTAGAGTGAAGATGTAAGGAAAATGTTAAAGAAAGCCTTGGTATGGAGCCGATATTTGTAGGGATCGGAAACTTGTTCGTATAAAACAGGATGAGAAGCGTAGATTGGAAGAATTTGAGATGATCATTGTGTAGAAAATGGTAAAATCACATTGGGGGGACAGGAAAACCAACTAACGTTTGGAAATCATGGCAGGTGAGGAGAGGTTCATCATTATCGATGATCTGCCGGTTGAGGTACGTTTTTGCATGAAGGTAAGCGGCCAAACGGCACAGCGACAATTCCCTTGTCTCTCTTGACAAAGAACTATAAGATAAATTTGCGAACGAAAGCATTGGAATTGGAGTAAGGGCACATTGAGTGGCAGTCAATCGTTGGAAATATATGTAGAGGAGGGAGAATATTGGTTTTGCGAAATAAAGGCAAGAAAATAATGATCATGTTGAACAGAAGAATGGTGGATGCAGTTTAAGATTTTATCATGAATGGTGCAATGGTGGTGCCGTTTAGTGTCGGGTGGGACTTCGAAGTGTAGAGGAGGTCATGTACTATCGACCTCGAATCCATGGACTTACTCTTTATAATATTGCCATTGTCTCTCGTTCTAATTTTAATTCAGTTTTCGTAATTTGCTTCAAGTTTATCTTGAAGACTTGTGTTTCTGGGGGGAATAATATTGGGTAATCGTGTGCAGGAAAGGTGTGCAGTTGAAGAGTAGTTTGGGCTCCCAGTTCCGATTCGGAGTGTGGCAGGGAGTTGTCCGCCCCTGACTTCATCGAAAGCCCACCTTTGACCGAGAGACGAGTTCTAATTAATGAAGATGACATGAAATCGAGCGCACGGGATGGGGAGAGAGAGAATGGAAACCGCGTCGCGGATATGGAACGGTCTCTCTCCGCCTCTCGAATGCGGAACAGGTCGGGAATTCCCTCGACGGGCTGGGCCCAGAGGGGGGTTCAGGAATGACGGGAGGCGGGAGGGAAAGGAAAGGGGGGTGCGGGGGGCATTAAAAAGAGTATGCTAGAGGGAGCTAACGGGAGACGGACGAGAGGATCCGACCGGCCGCGGGCGGGGACGGGAGGGAATGTGTATTCTTCCAAAGTGCACACGCCCCACATATTTATATCGGAATTATTAAGGAGTCAGCGCGGAGCGGGGATTGGTCGAGTTGGGAGTGGTATGTTTCCTATTCCCCCCTCCCCCCCCTCTCTCTCCTCGGTCCGGCAGAGCATGCGGAAACGCACGGCGCTTCGCCGCTGAAAATGTTTGCCTAGGCCGCGGAAACTGCGGGCTTGATTACTCGAGTCAGCGCGAAAGATGAGACGCTTGTGATTGAAGAAAGCGGAGAGGCAGGCGGGCCTCCCGGGGGGGGGGGGCAGACCCCCGGGCCCGTCGGTCACTGTCGCCATTGGGTCAGTCACTTCGCACCGCGCCCTCGGAGATGGGCTCTCGCTCGGCGGAGAGGTTCCAGCGAAAGAAAGCACCATCGCACCACAGAAAGTGGCGCACTCAATAATACCTACTCCTCCCGTCGCAATTATGGGACCCGTATTAACGGGTTGTCCTTAAATTACGTGATGCTTTCTGGAACGAGGGGCAGGGGGATTAAGATTGGTGCGGTGGCTAACGTACTGGCTTCCCACCCAGAGGGCCCGGGTTCAAATCCCGGCGGTGTTGAATATTTTTCAGAGGTATCTCGATCCCTACTTGAGGTGCTTTGTGGAGGGCACTTTGAGTGAGTGCGCCGTCGGATGGGATGCGGCGAACCCCTTGGGACTTGGCTGTCTATCACCTATGGCCCAAATGACCTCAGCAGTCGGTCGCCTCCCCTAAATACTACTACTACAAGGGGCAGTGGCACATTTCATTACGTTTCCTCACTGGTCGTGGCGATTGTTCGGCAGTGATCTTAAGCAAATTTTGTTAATACATTATTTCAGCCATTGTCTGCGAAACGAGAAAATTATATGCAATATCTCGCTTCCGAATAATCTGAGCAGCTACCTCACAAGAGAGTTTGAAATTTTTTTCCAATTCTGGACTTAATCTAATACCTTTGAAATAAAAAAAGTAGAGTTGTCTTTCAAGATAGCGAGCAATGTTTTCTGCACCAACACATGATTTGAACTGACATGATCGAGTCTCTTGGGTAATCGAAGTCAAATACGCATTCGTCAAACCTATATGCACTTCTTTCATTTATGTATTAGAAAAATATTTGTTTGATATATTATCGATTGTGCCGATAATTATGTAAATTGGAGTGAAAATACTGGAAACATGTTTTCTTGTGCACTCCATAAGTTCCGCTTCTGTTTACATAAACACCTTACGAAGACCCTTTTGACCAAGAGCTCTTAAAGGTACCAGGTCTTCTCTATTTTACATTTTATTGTGACTCGTCCGAAAAAGATAAAGGTATTTGAAAATTTATATTTGAATTTAAAAAATATTTCTGTTCTTCGAGTTCTTCATAATTACTGTTATATTCGACATTTCATACGTCTATCATCTCCCTCGTGTAGGACTTCCTTTTGTATCCCCTTAATTTCCAAACCTCCAGTTCTTCCTACCTTTTCCTCCTCCTCATGCCGTCCAAAAGCCCTCTTCCCTTCCTTCTTTAATGTCTCCTACCCCACCCTCAATCACCACCATTAATATCCCACTCTACCTCTCAATATTCCCTCCTTCCACTTCTTCTGCCATTGAATTTCGCCCATCGACTAACTTTCTCCCTTCGCCCACCGTATTTAAAACATGAGCGTTTGTCTTCCTCTCCGTCCAATCAATTTTCTTCTCCTCCAAACCCACGTCTACGATAGCCTCCAATCTGTGCCCATTCTCTTGCCTTAAAAAGACTAAGTTTCTGTTCCATAATGCGCCACCCTTCGTATTAGTCTTCGCTAATCTTTTCTTCACATTTGTACGCATTATACGGTATCAATTCTCTCCTTCCCGTGAATGCTTCCTTCGCCAACGCAATCGTTTGCCAAATGTTCTAACTCCTAAGTTCATTCTCCTATAAAACATTGCACATGAACATGACGTGCTCCACCTTCTCCAGTCACGTCAGATAAATCTCTCGTTTGTTACTTTTAAATGATAATATAGTAAGGAATAGTTTTAATAACTTAATACTCTTATTGCGTTACCCGGCAATTTGAGACGCCAGCGACTAACCCCCTTCCTGACCTTAAAAATAGATGTACTACATATTCTCGGGAACACAATCGACGTGTGAATGGCCCGATGTAATCACTGCTATGCCGAGGTGTTTGATGAAATGGTACGTCACCATTTGTGTAGTACTATGAATCTGCCGCGCACCCACGCCCATCGAGGGCTCTCCTCCAGTAGGTGAGGTGGTTGTTTGTGCCGCACGTATATTTATTTGGTGGATGACTATTGCGTGCAAGATGACGCACGGATAATAAAGGAATGCTCCCTCTTTGTTCAGGACGGCAAAGAGCCCACTCGTCCCTGCTCGTCCGTTTAAAAGGACGTTGGGCAACCTCGATGCCGACTCGCATTGAAACTTCAAAACTAAACTTCGACTTCGCGGTCTCAAATCATCGTGCGGGCTGTCTCCCAAGCACTTGTTACCGTAGAAACAACGGCTGCGGTAATTGCCGAAGTTGTACCCTGACTCATTTGTTGTATCGTAAGGAATTGTGTTTTCCTTTGAAGGTGGCCTCACACGTCCGTCCCTTCCTTCCTTGTTTGGGAGCCGTGTGGCCCCGAATTGAAAACCCCTCGGAGGGCGCTTGCTAGCGGTCCAGCAACGATTGTGGGCGTCCGAAGCCGTGCTCGTGAATGACGTCAAACCTGGACTCTCCTCTACCGCGTGTGGCTAAGTGCATCGCATTGAAACCGCAAAAGATCTCCCTCTCCCCCCCCCCCCCCGGTTCTCCCCCGACCCCCGCCCCCTTCTGGCGAACACGGCGTGTCTCGGCGTTTACCAGTCCGCCGCCCTTATTAACAGGGCGCTTCCTTCCCGCTGCTGCCCCCCGATAGCCAAGCCGGCCCCCCCCCCCCGAGGCATTAATAGAAATAACCCCCTTCCCCTCTCTGCCCTCCTTCCACCACGGCGAGCCGCACCCTCCCCTCGGGGCCATATGGTTCGGCCCACGCCACCAAAACCCTCCCACCAGAAGAAGCATCACACTCAACACCACCACCGACTCCGAGGCCTCCGCCCCAAAGAGACTCTGGCAGAAGACCCTTCTGTCGACGTCTATCTCCTCCACCCCCCCCCACTCTCCACTTCGCCCCCCCAACCCTCCCCCATTTAACGATCCCAACACTCTCAGCCAATCAAAACAAATTGGGTCTCGGGTCCATAAAAATACGGAAGTAGGGAAAGGAAAGAGTCCGCGGGGCGAATGTAGTCTCGCGGGTGTGGGGGGAGGCGTCGATTCCGGAGAGGTGCACTGCTCGGGATGTGTGGTGGTGGTGCCCGCGCACCAACGGCGTTGTTGCTAAGCAACCGATGCGCGTGCAGCCTTCCCGGAAAAGGTGTGTTTACGTTGGGGTCGAGGCGATGATCGCGGCTGGGAGGAAGGGGCGTCGCACACGTGTTCTTCAATTGCGTCGTCCCTCGACTCAAAGGGGATGTTTCTTCGCGTGCGAATGCGTGATAGGGATCGCCCGCGTAAGCGTGCGCGGCTCCCGATAGCGGCGGAGGGGCGGGATTGTTAGCGAATCTTATGTGTCTCTTTTGGAGCCACGATTGGTGCGCCTTTGGTGTTGCCCGAGTGGAAGGAAGTTCGAATTTGAAACGTTTCCCTCGCACCAATCGAAGTTAATTTATGCCGGAAAGTATGTACGAATATGAATGGAGGGAGTTAGAAATTAATAGTGCGAATAAGCGGGGCAGTTCACCCGAAACGATTCAAGTAGAATGTTTGCAGTTTATTCGCGGTCGAGTTTTTTCTTCTTGAAGATTGGGACATCTGAAATTGAAACTTACTTCTTTTAGAAAACTTTTTTAGAAAGCAGTTTTTTTCCAACAAGTCTTTCTCTAGTGTATTTGTTGTAGTTTTTATGGGAGGTGACCGACAGCTAAGGTCATTCGCGCCATTAGGGATGGTTGGGAAGGGATGAAGGTTGGAGAGAAACCCGGTGCCGGCATTTGCCTACCTTTTAACGAAAGGCGATAAGGGGTCCGCAGCTTAACGTCCCATTCGACGGACGGCGTGCTCACTCAAAGTGATCTCCACAAAGCACCTCAACTTGGGATTGGGATACCACTGAAAAACATTTGTTGTCTCCAGGATTTGAACCCGGACCCTCTCTGGTGGGAAGCCTGTACCTTAGCCACCACACCAACCCCAATGCCCCTGCCCCTCGTTCCAGAAAGCCTCACGTAATTTAAGATCTCCCGATCTCCCCCTGGTGTTCTTATACAAAGAAATTAATGCCTCAAAAGCACACGTACAAATCGCTGTAACTGAAAACTTAATCAAAAGTTTAATAGATGAAACGATTAAGGGTACACTTCTTCAATAATTGCGAAAATTGTTTCTTATCGCCTCTCGTGTACTTACTCCGCTTAGCACACATAGAATCAAAATGGAGATAATTATTAAGAGAGTGTATATTTTTCATTTGCACGTGTACACTTTGAAGTTTCTTTAAAAAAAAGCATTCCACCAATAAAAAACTGTTGTGATGCCTTTTTTTTAAGTGAGCCATGTGTTTCCTGGATTGGCAATGAGATAGCCGCGTTCGATACACTCCCCCGCCCCCCTTTGTCGCCGTCCGTGCGTTAAGGGTGCGTGCGTGCAGGGTGGAGGGGACGGAGGTTTGGCCGACCGCCGCTCAATGGGTATTTCCCGAAGAAATGAGAGGGATGGTGGGAGGAGACGAATGGGCGGCGGTGGAGGAGGGCCAAGTGGGCGAGAGGGGAGGGCGGGACGTCGCCTCCCGCCGCCCGGCGACGGCTAGTGAGACGCGGGGCAGAATGGGGAGGGGGGTTTGGGATGATGGCGAGTGATCTCGGCCTGAGATGCGGAACACCGAGCGGGAAAGGGCGGACTTCTTCCCTTGTATCACGACACGTAGTGCAAACGAGATGGAACGGAGACTGAACAATTTCGTTGGCAGTCGTGCGCTGAGTTTATAAATAGTTATTTATTCTGAATCAAGGGAAAAGGTAAAATAATGAGTGGGAAGGTATGTCTCGTCTATATCCTCTCTCGCCAACCCGTGTCGACCTCGTCCGCGCGAGTTGCAGCATTTGCCACACCTTGGGGAAGCACCCGGTTGTCATGACGACGGAATGTCTGTCTGGTAGTCTTGAACGTAACGTGGCGATGTGCTTACATAACTCCGAATACAGATTGTATTGTGATCGCTATCTCCTTTGGCTGGGTGGGATACCATTCCTCATCTTCGGGCAATGAATCTGATTTTATTTTCCAATCTAAATCCTGGCCCGGATGCATATTCCATAGTAGTAATGAATTGAATCTGCAGTTCACTTCTTGGGAATAGCGAGTGCGTGGAGGACTGTAAGATGACACGTGGAGGCTGAAAGAAGGGAGATACCTAAGAAAGGGGAAGAGCATCGTGAATGTTGGTCTCGGAGTTTTACTCTGGCATTGACTTCCTTGAAAGACAGCCGGCAGAAAAACTAATATCTTGTGAATAAAGGGGAAGGGGCCTCTCGCAAATCTTCTCAGCATTATCAATTGTGGGTAATTAGAGCTTGATTCACGTTCTAAACAGCAAATAATATTGTAAATATATCATACTTCGAGATTAACATTAAAATAAGAGGGCAAAAACTAGAGCAGGTAGAATAGTTTACGTATCTAGGAAGTGTTTTGGACCAACGCGGTCAAAGCAAAAGGGACGTAAGGAGAAGAATTGCGCTAGGCAAAGAGGCTTTCACAAGGAGGAGGGAGTTGATGACAGGGACTTTGAGTAAGGATGTTAAGAAAAGCCTCATTAAAACTTTGATATGGAGCGTAGCTATGTACGGCGCGGAAACGTGATCATTGAAGCAGGAGGATAGACGTAGATTGGAGGCTTTTGAAATGTGGGTGTGGAGAAGAATGGAGAAGGTGAAATGGACAGAAAAGAAAACAAACGAGGAAGTACTTGGTATGGTGGGCGAAGAGAGGGGTTTGTTGGGAGAAATCCTATGGAGACAGGAAATGTGGATGAAGGGAGCATTGCCCGGCAGTGAGATGTTGAAGACTGTAATTGAGGGGAGAATGTTAGTCAAACGGGGAATGGGAAGGAATAGGATAGGGATGTTGGACGGGATGAAGGGAGGAAGAAACTACTCAGAGATGAAGAGGGACCTGATTTAGAGTAGGTTGCTGGATTTTGTGTTTTGTTAGGAGTCACAAAATATTTATTTGATAGTTGTGTCCCACCAAATATTTCTCCTACACACATTTATTCGTGGGTCGCGGTAGTCCAGGGGGTAGAGCGCCGGACTCCCGACCGGAGGGTCCCGGGTTCGATTCCCGGGCACTCTGGGCACCTGCAGCTCCATCCAAGCTAAAGTGATTTTTCGGGTACCAGGTCTTCCTGGGAAACCATAACCGGCACAGGGAAAGGAACTGGCCCCCCAATCCTGATGTGTGAATTTTCACACGCCGTATAGGGCTTGGTACTGGGTGATCTCTGCCATCACCTACTAAATCGACCTTCGGATTGATTACTGTGTTTTAAACATTTATTCGGTAGGTGTGTCCTATTTGGTAGTTGTGCAAAGCCTACCTTAACCGGTATATTACCTTAAAATAATTAAAATCGTACTTCAACTGCTTTTGAAGGTGAAATATCCATCTCTGCTCTAGACTAGGTAATCAGAATTATTATATTTATTAACAGATAATCTAGACTAGGTAATCAGAATTATTATATTTATTAATAGATAACTAAAACATGTCCTGAATCTAAAAACATAGGAAGGCCTACTGACATATCTGATGTCTCGGTGAATAAAGACTCGATGAATGGATAGCAAAGTAACCGTACTGGGGCGACAAAAACCAAAGTTTCATATTATGGAAACGAAATTTCACTATTAAAACCAATCTGAAACGTATTTCTTATAGTATTTACCTTGGAATGCGTTCTCTTTGATTTCCTTCGTTTCAATGGCAATTAGTAACATGACCTACGCCCTCTCGACTTGTTCATCCAGGACTGTGACAGTCGGCCTGCACTACAGACGGTGCGGACACAAAACTTCCCTTTTTAAAGGGATTTTGCTCAGTAAGAAATGAATTTATGTTGTCGCATCCTGTATATGTTTCATGGAATCATTATAACCCTTGTTCCATTCGAAGCGTTAAGGTTTTGTTTACTATAACCGTGCTATATGCATCAAATGACCCATCGGCTGAATTTTAAAATGTGGAAAGGGATATTATAGGAATTATTCCCAAGTTTCTTTTACAATCTCTCCTTTGCTATTGCAGGTCTCCTACTGCTGTTCATTTCTCTCTTCCTGTGAAAAATATGGCGGATTTGTTTTTTAACTATTTCCTTACGTCGTATTCCTTGCCCCCATTTATGGAGAACTTCCACGAAATTATTTCGGCGACCGTAGCGACCAGTCTTCTTGGCATATCGCAAGTGGATGTGGGAAAAATCTATTCCCTCTGCGTTTTCTACTCTTGCCACTTTGACCGACTGATAATATTTCCACGTCCTCGAGGAGGAGATGTGATGTTTACTCCCTTCATATGTATCGTAGATGGCGGATATTCTAGTTTTCATGGAAAAAGTTTGAAACTTCGGCGTTTTGCCGGAAATGCATATTTTGGCCCACCCTGTTTACATTTTTTAAAATGTTTTCCGTGTGATGTATGTCTCGGAAGGTGAGTTGTTGATAGCGGGTGGGTGGGGTCAAGCCGTCCGCCCCACCCCCCCCCCCCACAGCACCCCACTGGAGGTCTATTTCGAGGCTTCACTCGCCATCCGAGCGCCCGCAGTCATTTTATCCCCTCCGCAGTGCCCATCCTCCCCTCCTCAAGGGGTCTTGCGCCCCTTGCACGTGCAGCTGATGTTTTGGCCGAGCTTGGTTCACGGCGACCTCATCCGCGGGAATCGATACGCTGAGGCCTATATATATATATATATATATATATATATATATATATATATATATATATATATAGTGTAGAAGCACACGAGAGCAATATGACATTAGGACGGCACATAAGAACACCAAATAAAATAAATAGCACGCAAAAGGACACTCACATTTTAGATTGTTTGAGATCTCGGCCTTCTCTGATGCCTTTTACGAATTATCTATTTTATTTTCCGATCTTCTGGTGGATTTTGAATTTTTGTTTTATGTGTATATACATACATGCGTGTGTGAATACATATGTGTGTTTGTCTATTTATTGAGATGGACGATTTAACCGACGATATCGGCGTCATTTCCTCATTATTATTCATGGTGGTCGATTGGTTAAGATGGTCTAGTGATGGGCACGGAGGCTAATCACTGCCACACTTCTAAATGACGCCATAGCAGCGTAGCGCCCTGCGTGAAAATACACGATACCGTTCTTCAATCCCGCACACTTCATTCCGACCGTTGTGCCTCTCCACCTCCCCCACCCCACCCCCCTTTCCTCGTGCGCCTCTCACCCACCCCTCTTCGTGCATCCGCCTCCACTCAATGCCCCTTGCCTCTCCCCCCACCCCCAGCCCTCTTCTGATTACCCGCACCAACTTACGCGCGGGTTTGACTTTCCCTGCATTTCACTTCTTCCGTCATGCACGCACGGCCTCCAATCGGTCATTCATGGCCATTCACATAATCATCACGGGCCATCATTCTGGTGATTGCTCTGTAGCAGATTCGAATCCATTCCAATGTGCCAATCTGTCCATCCCCTCCCATGCCTCCTCGCACCGACACCTGTCTCACTTCCTCCTCGATAGCCACCCTTGGCCTTCCTGTGTCATTCTTCCCCCTCTACGTTTCATTCAGTTAGTTATCATGTCCCAGGATCAGCCCAAGTGGTTCCCCTCTGGAGCAGAGTAGGTGGGCTCCATCTGTAAGTTTTAATGAATCGATTCCCTATGCCCATACCTGTACTCTTCACCAAATATTCCCAGAATATCTAAGGGATTCCTTGGAAACGTTCGCATTGTTCAATTGAGTGACATGGAAACTTGGTTGCATTTCCATGAATCCCCAATGAAATTCTTGAGATGCTGTCTTGCCTTCGACGAACATCCGTCAGTGTTTAATTATTTAGAATTAAAGCCTTCTTGTGAGAAACCCTCGTCTCTTAAAAGTAAGGAGAACTACATGAATAATTAAGGAAAGATTAAGGAATTCATGTTCACATTAATCCAATGCAAATCTCGATAATTTGCCGACGACGTTTTGCTGAGTCCCGCTGGCCTCCACCCCCTCATCACGTACTCACGTCGTGGTCTTTAGCACCTTAGATACCTCGGGAGCACCCGAAAACTATCCCCCCTTGGGCATACCCGGGGTACCTCCCCACCTCTTCCGCCTCCCTCGCTCTGCCGCCGGCGAAGCCCCCTCTCTCTCTGTGCGCCCGCCGCTGGACCAAGCGGACCGACCCACTCGGGGCCAGAGGAGTCACGGACGGGGCTGCCGGTTGGGGGGAGGGGAAGAGAAGCGAGCACTCCGGTTAATTGATCTCGAGGATATCCCGTCACCTCCCCTAGATGCGGGCGTTACAATCATGAGTTACGGCTCTTCCAATCATTGGTAATCTCTCTCTTCTAAAGGGGCACGATTGGCTATCGGCATCAAGACATTCAATCCCGATTGGGAAGTTGGAGGACTTACTCAATGGTACACAATTCAATTGAAGTTCCGTCTATCGTTTGGCCTAGTGGCGGTTGCATCTCTGCTGGCGGAATTCGGGGGAGGGTCGTTTATGATTAAATATTATTATTATTATTATATACATCTCGTTGCAATTAGTCAGTTGTTCTGCTGGCAACGGTCAATTCGGGTCAACGGTCTCTCTTACAATGCACATTCACACACAAGAAAAACAAGTATGAGACAAAACACTCTTATGTTCCATGAAACTTTAAGATTGCAGACCCCACCTCTACCATCACCCATGGGCTTGGTTCACACCATACCTACAACGCCCCGTCCATCGCCGCACTCCAGCGTCCATAATCACGCCTTCTTCAATTTCATATGCCGTTCCAAATCATGCACCGTTCACTCTCGCAGTACAACTTCTCACGCCGTCGACTCCAGGCACAGAACATATTTTTGATATGTACATTGGAATAATAATCACTGACTAATAAAGTTTATCACCCAGTGGCTGTTTGACACTTATTCATAAAAATTGGATGGAAAGGGCTCAAACAGACCTCCAGGCAGCTGGTTCCATTCACCAATAGTTCTGTTTAAAAAGGAGCATTTTTTTCTTATTCGATTTTTGTTCTCTTAATTTTATTTTTAAACTGTGGTTGTTTTTTCCCTTTATTTTGTTTTTCCATCTCTCTCCATTAATCCTCCCACGCTTCGTCATTTTTAACAATTCTATACATCGCGCCTAACCTATTCCTTTTTCTTCCATTTTTCAAACTCTCCCAATTCAATATATCCAACATTTCCGCGACACTCACTGTTCTTTTGTACCTTCCGAGTACATAGCTTGCTGCCTTTCTTTGAACTTTCTCCATAATCTGAAAAAGGTAACTGCAGTATGCGAAAAAATCTTCTTTTTTCAGTACTATTTCTGCCATTTTCGTTCATAAAACTTCATAGACGAGGGACTGTCCTACCTGTTCCAGCTTTTTCCCTCCTGCGCTAATATTTAAGTATTTGTAATGGGCCTTTAAAGTAATTCTTCAGTTTACGTGTATGTTGTTTCCGTAGTAATGAAGTGATGTAGATAATTAGGGAAATTTTTCTGTGATAATTTAGCTCAAAGGCCGATTGTATCTGCAGGATAACAGCTTGTTCGAAGCAGGGGCCCATGTGTTTTGAAAAATAATTAGTCAGTCCTATCAGTTGCCTCGTTTCAGTCTGAGATGACCACCCTTGGGTTTTCCATGGTGTATTTAGGTAGCATAAGGTTCATTGATATGCTATTCCATTACGAAATATACCTCAGATCAGGTCTTATAAAGCTTAATTTAAAGAGTTCACTAAATTACGGAGATAATCCCGGAAGACATTGCTGCTGTAGTTTTTTAAATGTGGTATACATTGATATAATACGCTGATGCATTGATTATTTCGATGGTACCAACGGCTGTGACTAAGCCGACAGGGAATGAATCCTGTTAATCCAGTATTGGAGAACTAATTGATCGTAGGAATTCTCCGTTTTGGGCGTAGGTGGTCCAATATTTACTGTTACATCGGGATTATATTCTAACAACGAGTAAGAAGCGCTGGATGCCTTATTTCATCATATATTAGTCAATTGACTGCGAATCACCCATGGCATATCGTTTGGGATTATTGGTAGCCTCTATTATTTTGGTATTCGCTGTTTGGATTCCAGTTCATTGGTAAGTGTTCTCATTGTTGTTGTGATTTGTATTTTAGTTTTTGCTGGAGATTCATTATTGGTGTTTCTTGCTCTTCTTTCATTTTTTCCCATTTTGTGGATGATAACTTCTTACCTCCACCTTTATCTTTTCGCCAATGGCTTTCTAGCATCTCGTTTTTCAATTTTCGGTTCTCTCTTCTCCGATCCCTTTTCATTTTCATTATCGCATTCGCCAGGAGAGTCGTAAATATATCGAAAACGTATTGCATCTGGAGCGTCTTTCAAACCTCATGGTTGCCTATAGTTTTTTTACCGCGTGTTCTGGAAAAATTATCTGCTTCGCTCACAGAAATAGACCCTCGTCCAGGAACAGCCGTGAAGAAAGCCAGGTGAAAGGGCCGATCGATGCGAACGGAAGGATCGATTTCTTAGACACTTTCCTGTTTCCTGAAGTTTCCCTTGCGAGGGAGAAATTACTTCCAAGGATAATAGACAATATTTGAGAAGGGGACGTAGAAGTACCATCCCTAAATAGAGAATTTTTAAACAAACATAACTAAACTAATGGGAGAGACTCTATGAGTTAAACTTGAGAAAGGCACTTTGAATCGAGTGGAAGACTTTTTGTATTAACGCAGCAAGATCACTAGAGATGGAAGGATCAAGAGGGACAGAGTAAGCGGAATGATTCCCATTTCTAATGGAAGAACCAAATGCTGACCACAATATTACGTAGGTACTGGCATGGACATAAGGTAGCCATTCATTAAAACGATTGTAAGAAATGCCATTGTCTACGCACACGTATACCAGACGTAGTCGGCAGGACAGAGTAGCAAATGAAGATGTACTTCGAATAGAGTGAGTGGGGTGGGGAGAGAAACTGGTGGAGGGCACTTAGGTGGAGGAGGAGGAGAGAGAAATCAATGGATCGGGCATATCCTGAGGCACGGTAGCTCACTGAAGAGGATAACCGAAGGCGAGGTAGAGGGGGAGAATTGGAGAGGAAGACCAAGGACGACTTTCGAGGATCAAATAATGAAAAATATTGGGAGATGGAACAGTATGTGTAGATTTGTGAGATTTTGCTTCAAACCAAGCCTCGGATTTTTAACCCTTGATGATGGTAAAGCTGCCTTCAAGCCCCTGAACGCTAATTTCCTGAGAAAATTGGTGTTACTTGCAAAGGAGACTTTTTTCCTCCCAAAAGTTCTCTTTACTTTTGCCATGTATAAAAATAAATTATATACATACATATACATATATATATATATAAACACCGATTTAGATTTTTAAACTGATTCTGATGGCGACGGTCGTGCCGTCGAAACGTCAAAACAACCTATTTTTTGAGTGTCCTTTTTTTGTGTTTCTATGGTTTAAAAATCTACATCTGTGTTTTTTTATATGTGGGTCGCGGTAGTCCAAGGGCGAGCTCAATTCCTCGGGCAAGGCACTCTGGGCACCTTCAGCTCCACCCAAGCTATGTGATTTTTCGGGTACCAGGTCTTACTGGGAAACCACTAGCGGCACAGGGAAAGGAACTGGCCCCCCTACCCTGATGTGTGAGTTTCACATGCAGTATATGGCATAGTACTGGGTGAACTCTACCATCAACTACCAAACCGACCTTAGGGTTGATTACATCCAACAAAAATTAACCAGAGCAAAAATGATAAAATAAAATTGGTTCTTTCCATTCGTGGGTTCGATTGGCTAAGGACATAAGCCGACTGTCTGTGTCGTTACCACTTACCTTAGGTGTTTGTCTTAGAGCGACTGGTCAATTGATGCTAATCGTCGTCACAAGCTTTATAATACGTAGAGGCCATTTTCTTACAAATATATACGTCATCTGCGTCGAAAAATTGGTAGTTTTGCTATGTAGTTAAGGAAAAGATGGCTGACAAGTTACAGCATCGCTCACCCGTTGTGTGGGCCTTTATATGGCGTCGAATCATTGGGACTGATGGATGAGGCATGCTGCCCACCAGACCCACCCTCCGAACTCTCGGGCCGTATTGAACCATAGTCAAGTGCTGCCTCTGGTGGGCAGGCCATGCCTTGGTGACGGTGTGTGTGGTGGGATTGCGAGTTTTGAGGCGAGATCAAGAGGGTACCCGAAAGTTCAAACGGCGGCAGAAACCACGGAAATGCAGACAGATAGCGCGCCCTGACATTCTTAATCAAAGGTTTGATATCGTACAGAGTGACTCATTAATTCCGAACGAACCCATTCCCATCACCAGAAGGAGACATACAGGGTCCGCTATAAAAGTAATACGTATTCTCTGGGCAAAATAGATTTATTGATCGTACTTGTGCAAATACTTTATTTTCTTCGAAATGCGCTCCCCTCGCATCAATAATACACTTGCGGAGTCGAGTCTTTTCCGCCTGGAAGGCACCCTGAATTTCCTCTCAACGGGAATGTTTCTCTCAGGAACGTTGAGTAACATGCATTTGGATGCATTCCACGGTCTCCCAATTCTTTCCTTTCAGCTCTATCTTCAGTCGGAGAAACAAAAGAAAAAGTCGCGCGGAGCCAAGTCGGGACTGTAATGGGGCTGGGGGACCACCGTGGTGGCGCTCCGGGCCAGGAAGTTGGTAACGATGAAGGACGTGTGGCTGGGCGATCCAACGCGTCGTGTTACAAAGTTTGAAAACACACTTAACACGTGGAGGCATGTCTGCCCGCTCAGAGAACTCTGAGCAAACTGGTGATCAGCTGCATTGGAAGGGCAGACCCCCCACCACATTTCCCGACCGGTTTTACCACGCTGCCATGGGTAGTCGCGTCACAAAACCTGGGGCATTACTTTGATAATGAACCATGTAATCACAATACGACTCTTTTCGAATGACCCACTCTTTCGTGGAATGATAAATGGAGATAAATCGTTCAGATATCGAAATAAATCGGCTCCATTTACTTTTTATTTGACTTTTTGGGTCCCAGTGGCTAGTGAGGCGCTTAAATATCGTTAAGTATCATTTTTATATATCCCTGTGAGGACTTAATGCCTGGTTTTGTCGAACCTGTGTTATAATTTCATGATGATGATCCATCGTGACAAATGCATTGCAGAAATTGGGCCATTTGTGCTTGCGTTGGAGAGAGAGAGAGAGAGAGTTTTAGGTCGATAAAAACACGCCGTCTGTTTAAACCAATTCCAGGCGTAGTAGGTATTCTTTTTATTTCAGAGCCCTCGAGAAAAGAATATTGGAATCATGCCTGCGGTCTATCTAGTTAGCTCTTTCCACTTGCTCTCTTCCTTATGCATAATTCTTCCTGAATGCAATTGTAATTGGCACATTATCGAACTCAATGATATACGTATTCGCCCCCACATCACTCGTTTAGTTCGCTCCTTAAAAGGCGTTGCTGCAGGGGAATGAGGCGGGAGTTATTCAATGTGGTGTTCCATCCTTTATTCATCGAGGATTAATTTCCATAATGTAATAGTTTACCTCTCCCGTTAACGCCTATAATGAATATTTAAAATGTGAGGTGTATCCATCCGCCCTCGGGCGCCCTGCCCTTCCTCCGCCTGAAACACATCTTTAGATTTAAAGAAAAGTCTTTAAAAAAAATTACGAAACACTTACGCAACAAAGCACAAAATCTGAGTAAATCCGCCGCGGTGCAGGCCACGAAGCGGGAACGTGAAATAGGAAACGAGGAACATGCAATTAGGTTTAATAATGCGAGACAAACAATAATTGTAACTTCAACATGGCATAATGGTAATTGATTGTTTGTTCTCATGATGGAAAATGTCCTTCCACCTTCTGTACCAAGATGTTAATGGTTGATTCTAATTGAATCACTTATCTCAATGGGCGACACTCATGTCTCCCACTCGTCTGAGTATTCCCGAGACCAAATGTTTTTGACTCGGGATAGAAATTGACGAAGTATGTAATCATAATAAAAGTGCTTTAAGGATTGCTTGGATACTCGGGAAATCTTGGATTTGGAAAGTGTCGCAGAATGTCCGGTAGAATTGCGAAAGTACCTTGAAATAGTTGTATTATTACGGAGACGTGCTTTTGTTTATTAACCTTTTTGTCAGCCAATTTAAAAGCCTTTGTGCCGTTTTTGGTTGCTTTGTTTTATAAATAAATAAATAAACCTGCTAATTAGCTGTAATTTCAGTGCTCTTTCCTCCCATATTCCCCTTCCAATGTGTTCGAGTTACCGCCGGTCATGTTCAATGCCTTACTTACGCTTACCATTTGGTGCGGCTAAGTTATGTTTTTTTCACACGTTATGTTCCATATTAGAAAGAAACTTTTCTGTTTAATAGGAGTTTTAACCTTCTTTTTTTCATGAATAAACCGATTCTTAGTTGAACATTGACTATATTTTATTGAAGCAAACGTTTTCGTTATGATTCCATGAGCTTACCAATACTCTAAATAGCGGAAAAAAGAATCTGGAAAATTTGCCAAATTTGGTCTAGAAACCCTTTGGTAATGGCATGGATGTTTTCCCATAGACTTTTGTTGCTGAACCCTGAGTTTGTTACTGTTGTACTCTACATGATCAGGACGCGTATTAATGTAATCTTTAATTTTTACTCAGTTCATCTTATTCTGTTGGTACCGTTAACTGCTAATTGCCAAACGCTTACTCATCCTTGCCTTCACCTTTGTTTCGATTTGATTAATGGCCTCGTAAGAGATAATTCCCTCTTCACATTTCCTCGAGTACTTTGGACCCGCCTCGACGATAATTATTATGCGTTCAAATAATAATGTTCTTGGAAACATGTTGAAGGAGACTCCCACGTGGCGTTTCATCATTTTTTCGATTGTGAGGATCACCCAGGAGGAGAAGCCTGCTTCTCCACCACGTCGTTAAGAGATCTTGCTTTTTCCGGGAGCGCGTGAATTTTTACAGGAATCTATTACGAATGTTGTTGAGAAGGAAAGGTTTAACCTTCGGTCGTTATCATGAATAGCTTCCCGTTATCAGGATTTGTAAATTATCCCAAGGCGTAAGCTGATCTGAGCGCTGGTGAACTTTCAAATGTTATGTCGACGATATTCCTGTGTGCCGGAATCGAGAAGTCTGGCCCTTTTCTTCCTATGCGTTTCTTATCTACTTCTGCCCTCCAAATCGGAGGTCCTTGGAATGATATGCGTGTCCAATGTCATCGCATGGCACGCATACGTACCATCACGTGCCATCAAGCCGAGGAGGACTGGTTCGGAGCAGCCCCCCAAACCACGCCCTCTGACCCCACGGCCTCCTCGCTCCCTCATCGCTCCTTCAACCGGCAACACCTGCTTCTCAAATGCCGATCGTCTTCCTCTGTAATTCTTCCTTTTAATGTTTCCTTCTGTTATGATCATCAACGAGCTATCGTGCTCCTCAGGATAATATGGCCCAATAGGTTACCATTTTCAACTGGCGTCCTTCATATAGGCTTTTCCTCTCTTCGCCCACTCTTCGAAGCACTTCTTCATGTCTTACTCCCGGTTATCCAATTTATTCTCATACATTTCGATTGAACGCAGATCTTAACGTATTTCCATCACCTCTGGTCTCGTCTGCCTTGCAGGTTCTATTCTTTACATCTTACATCCAAAGAAACGTAGACACAATGCGTAAGGTTTAATCGTCCATTTCCTTCTGTGCCTTCTGGTATCATTTATTTTCCTTCAATTTTATTGTTTTCGATATTATGGACGTCCCAGTCCATCCGTCATCGCTGTTGGTGTAGAAGTTTCCCCACTTCTTCTGCGTAGCACGTTATTAACTCTCGGTTTTGCCTTCAAGGCAGAGTTCCCTGATGAACTGATTCGTGGAATTTTTCCATTCTTCACGAAGAGAGAGTAATGGGAATAATTGTACAGGACCACATGATATTTTATTTGCGCCGATCGATTTCAGACTGAATTCGCCATTTCCCAAAAGGAAAGCAATTGAAATTCGAAACCGATCGGCCCCAATAAAATTATAAATATTAGGCAATCTACCGGTCAAGATAGGTTTTTGGATGGACACAGCTGCTAAATAAAACATTTTGTGACTCCTAGAAACCACAACATTGAGCAACCTACTCTACATCAGGTCCCTCTTCATCTCTAAGTACTTCCTTCCTCCCTTCATCCCGTCCAACATCCCTATCCCGTTCCTTCCCCTTCCCCGTTTGCCAAACATTCTCCCCTCAATTATAGTCTTCAACATCCCACTGCCGGTCAACACCCCCTTCATCCACTTTTCCTGCCTCCATAGGATTGCTCCCAACAAACCCCTCTCTTCGCCCACCATACCAAGCACTGCTTCATTTGTTTTCTTCTCTGTCCATTTCACCTTCTCTATTCATCTCCACACCAACATTTCAAAAGCCTCCACTCTAAGTCTATCCTCCTGCTTCAATGACCACGTTTCCGCACCGTACATAGCTACACTCCATGTCAACGTTTTTACGAGTATTTTCCGAACATCCATACTCAACGTCCCCGTCATCAACTCCCTCCTCCCTGTGAAAGCCCCTTTGCCTAGCGCAATTCTTCTCCTTACGTCGCTACTACTTTGACCCTGTTGGTCCACAACACTTCCGAGATAGTGAGGGTGAAAGAAAGAGAAAAAATTTTGCCCTTCCACACACTTTTAATATAACACGATCATGGTATCGAAAGAATTCCACAAAGTTAAGCCTGAAACTGTTAACTTCCGAGATACACTAATAAAATATCGCTTGGAAGTTTTACAAGTTTTCGTATTTTTCTCCTCGCGATAATAAAGATATACAAGTTTTCTCTGCCCAGTATTGGTGGTCGGTAGGGTAGACGATCGACAGCGGACGTCATTGGCGCCATTAGGGATTGGTGGATAATTTGTTTTAGAGTTCAGGATGTTGTGGGGATGGGGAAGGATAATGGATGCAGAGAAACCCGGCGTCGGAATCAGCCCACTACGTCAACGAAACACTCAAAGTGGCCCACAGTTTAGAGCCCGAACCGACGGACGGCGATTTTACCCCGGTTGAAGTGCTCCCCGCATGACTTTCGAGCTGGGATAGGGATATCTCCGGACAACCGCCGCCGGAGCTCGATCCCGAGTGGTCTGGGTGGGGAGTACACCAGGGGAGCACACAGTACACCAGCCACCACACCAACCATCCCACCCCCAGTGCACTTGCCGGGTGGAGATGCCGAAACGGCATCTCCTCCCGAACTATTTCGGTCCGGGGCAGTGGGGCGGGGGGGGGAGTTCGGGTGGTGTGGGTCAGTCGGGGAGGGGCGTGGCATCGCGAGCGGGCCTCTTGCTCTCGAAAACGGCTCACGGAATTGGGTCGCGGGGTGTGCTCCCCTCTTCTCCCTTCACCCCCCCCGCGCCGGCCGCGCCGAAAAGGGAATTGGTCCCTGGGCCTCCGTTTAAATCAACGTCTTGGCGTTCTCTTTATTTTCCTTCCTCCCGCCCCCCTCGCGCCCCCATCCCCTGCCCCACTCCTCGGGGATTAAACTCTCCTTTTTCTTCCGCCCCCGACTGACATAATCTTCACTTCTTTGGGCCGAAAAAAGTTGCGTGAAGTAGTTGCGTGCGATATTCATTTTCCAACATCGAACGCCGATGTGATATAAACATCGATGTGGTCACGATATATCGCCCAAACGGTAATTGTCAGTTTTTGGTACGTTATCTATCAGTATGGACAACATTTTAGTTTTCGTCGCAATTTTTTTTTACCGACGTTGGTATTGACCAAAACGGTCATATCGTCCGTCATCCGTCCATCGTTGTTGGTATGGTGTGTGATTAAAGGCCACCATCTCCATTGTGGTCGTATGGAAGATTGCCGTGTCCACCGGAAAATCCAGAATAACGTACAATGCTCTCCGCGTCTCAACAAATATTCACTAATAATTCACATCGACGACGCTAAATGATCGATCCCATTGTTATGGATGCGTACTGGTATCCCTTCCAATCAAGGTAAAAATTCGGCAATGGCGCGTGATTGAGGCAGGGTAGAAAATACCCAAATAAGAGCTGGGAGTGACACGCTGGTTCCACTGAAAGCACTTTTTGTGCTTTCCCAGACAGCAGGATCACTTGCGATGGATGAAGCAGGAGGGAGAGATGGATGCCGAATGCGAAATACGAACGAAGGCTGGGCTTTCTCCCGGAAGAATCAACTCGTAAAATACAAATTATTCCTCCGTGAACATAATGAAGCGATTCGTCCAAACTTACATAAGGAATGTCATTTTCTACGAATGTGAGTCTCGGACGATAGGTACAGCAAAGAGAAGAAGATTAGAGGCAATGGGAATGCGGAAGGTACCGAAGGGTAATGAAAATAAAATGGATAGACAGGGAAACTAATGCGGGTAATGAAGAAGTACTTCGAAGTATGGGCGAAGAGAGAATCTTTTGGTGTTCACGGACGAACATGAGAAGGGGGAAACTAAGTGGACGATACATTACTGTATATAATAATTGAAGCGGACGTGGAGAGTTAGAATTAAGGCCAAAGATGGACTACAAGAGAAGCAGGTTTAATGGGAAATGTCGATGCAAGGAGCTGAGAAGGGAATGAAGAGATTGAAAGGCTGAGTGGGGCTTGGAGATTATGGAACGACTACTACGATAGAAATCAATCTTTGGATCGGTGACCGGTGATGATTTCGGCCGAAACAATGCACTGCACGCATCGACCCGGTCGATGTGAAAAAAGTTAGAACGCGATGTCTATAGAACGTCATATCGTGCATAAATAACGGAATATCGATATGTCGTCATATCACACTGCCGACCCGCGGTCTGCTCTCCGCGGAATGGAGAGAATGAGGAAGTCTGCGGAAGGAGAGGGGGGAGGGATTGTTGCGTGGGGTGGGGCGAAACGAAAGGAACCCGAATGGCGCTATCATGTGGCCGGTGGCTCACTTCCCGCCCCCACTCACCCCCCCCCCGCCGCACCCCCATGACCCCACCCCCTCTTGACCTTTCCATATGAGAAGCGATAACTCGTAAGGCTTCCCTTCCTCTTTTTTTTATTTGAACTCAATGCACTGGTGCGCCGTCTTGTTGATGGAACCAAATCAGTCGCTTGGCTCTATGCGCGCGTTCAATCGTCAAGGAATCTTGAGAGCTAATGTCTCTCTTTCTCTCGTCCACGAGTATGAAGTATATTTAATGTTGGCGTAACCCACATTATCGTACTACAGTTACAATCATTGTCTGGAACATTACAGAATCAGAGCTATAGTTATGGATTTGTAATCAATGAAAATGAAATGATAGTTCCTTAGAAACAGAACGGCAAAGTTTAAGTATGAATTTTGGTGGACCTTAACTGGATCGATCGGGTGGATCAGATCACCTTTATCCGGAGCTTTCCCCATGAAGGTGAACAATGCAGTGAGGGCATTAGAAGTATGAAGACCGAAGGGAAAAGAAGCCTTTGCAAGGTAGGAAGTTGAGGACGTGGACTCCAAAGAATGATGTAAATAAAGACTGTGGAGCGATTTAAAATGGGAAATGTACCCCCAAAAGTGTTTTTACCATGTGGTTTTGAGGCAATGGTGGCGAACATTTTGAGGCGCCTTAGGTAATGCGGGCGTTGAGGAGGGCGTAAATAATGAAATTCACGGAAAGTCAAGTGAAGAAGTCCCGGGCATGGCATGTTGGTAGACTGCGATGTGCATAAAAAAGGGAGAATAGGTGGTGATAGGTGTGGTAGGGATAGGAAAAGATTAGGCTTGTGGGACGGAATGAAAGTATGAAAATGATATGTGGGGTTGTGGAGTGCTTAAATGAAAAGCTTGAGGTTGAATTGTTTAATTTTGGTTATAGTGATCGGTGTAATTAATAGTGACGTGATCAATATGGCGTCAAGTGCACCGTTGACCGTACTTCGTCATCAAGAGCTTCACATCCGAAGAACTGAATCCTCCAAAAAGAGCGACCGTGTTTCGAGAAACGAGGGCGCCTCCCCCATTCCCCCCTCTCTACCCCCTCAGTGCGGATCTCCAAATAGCTCTCCCTCATCCCCCCTTCGCCCACCCCACCGCCTCCCCCCCCCAAACCCCTCGCCAGCCCTTTCGGAGAAGGCAAAAGTGTTATTCCGACGGCTTAGGACCACACACACGCCCCAGCCCTCTCTCTCTCTCTGTGTATGTGTGCGTGTGCCTTGCTCTCTCTCTCTCTCTCCCGCGGGATTTTCGGCGTCCGGGCGAAAATAAAGCAGCCTTTTTTTACCCTTTCACGCAAGAGAGAGACTCGCTCAAACGCACGCACATAAATGAGCGTACGTGCGTACGGAGACGGGGGCCGTCCGACATGGCGCAAGCTTTCGGAGCATTTGATTGATAAGGTTTTATTGGACCCTCATAAAAGGAGAGGTTTCGTCCATCTTCCCGAAACACCTTCCCATCCTCAAAACTCCTTTCAGTGCGAATTGGAGTTATTGTGGAGAAGAAAGGATTCAAAAAATAAATAGATTTGCATCAAAGTGCGTCCTTTATGCTTGACTTCCTTTGTTCGCCTGTGCCCTGGCTAATCGGCTTTGATGGCCTCACTGAAGCAGCACCGACTCCCGTCTCCCAACTCACAGTCCTTCCGTCTTTTTATTTCCGTCGTGAAGAATACGATGATGGTATCTTTTTCAGGGAAATACTCGGAGGATTTTAATGTTTTTTTTATCATCTGGCAGATTGGTGATTGGTTCGGTTTCAGGGTTCACGGGGTTTAAGAGCGAACGGGGAGTGAACGATAATTGAATTAGGAAGGCAATCGATGGTTTATCTTAAGCGAATGCGATTTTCTGTGGAAAGCAACTCGGTAGCTCCGAGCTCCCTTTCATTCAAGTTCCATCGGGCATGTGCGCTTCCAGGAATTGATTTTGCCAAAATAATATTCATCTCTATTGCGCAGGAAACACACTTGAACGCCCTTTTAGAGTGGCCGCTGATGCTTCCGATTAAGAGTTGCCCCTTTTTGAGAGGAAGTCCATGGTTGGCGTCATGCTCTAATGGACGCCGAAGCTCAAGACTTCTGAAGCACGCCTCATGTTTCTGGAAGGTGCCTCTGGGAGGTAGGGCACTGAAAACGAGCTTTACTCCGACTTGCGTCTTAATTTTACATCATAAAAATACATCATCCGACACTTATTATTTTATTCTTTATTTTTAATGTATGTATCAATTTCCTGGTGAACCTTATATGGGAAATCTATTAATTTTTTGCAATTTATTCATCAAACAATCTCCTTAGACGTGAATATGGTGTTGTCCCTTTTTTCTTAGTAAAACAGAAAAACTTCCGAGCCGATTCAAAGATGCATGTCAGCATAAGGGATGATTTTTTGCTGGAAATGATTTGGAAAAGAGCCACCATGTTACTTTAATTGGTAAGAGAACGCTGAAATTGTTAGTAATACTTAAAATCAGGAATTTTTAAATATTTTTTTCGGTAAAAAACGTTAGTGAAAATTCCAGGATTGGGCATATGTGCCAAAAAGGGGTAACGGTTTCTGATTGAGGGTCGGAAAGGTACCGCCAAAGTTATTCTTGCCGTAAACGAGCTTTAACGTCTTCTCATGCAGAATCTCGTAATCGTGTCCGGCATGCGCGTCACATTAAATCCGCAAATCTTTCCCAGGAAATACAACGGCAAGTGAAATAATACCTATAAATCGGGAGCCCTCCGAATGTCATATAGTATGTATTAGGCGGAGGAGTATCCACCTTTAATTAAAAAAATAATGCTTAAAAATTTGATTGATAAGGAATTGTAAATGCAAATGATAGAGAAGTAATTGTTGTGAGCCTGTCCCTAGTATTTGATCTGGCGTGCCTTAAAAGTTGAAAGGCAAGATTAACGGTTGAGATTCGATTTTTCCAAATAGAATCTCCGCATTCTCACATTATTCTTTTGAGTCTTTGTGTTTAGCGGTAGGTTTGCCTCGTCTAGCACGTCTCGTGAATTCTGAGAATTCACGAGAGGGTAGGCGTTTGAATTTCACATTACACGTTCATTCCCGATACAAACATTTTTATTGTTTCCTATGGCATATACTTGAATACCCTGCGATTCGGAAAATGCTATTCACTCACTCATAAATCCTAATTTTTTTACTGATCTAAAGGCAAAGTTTAATTGTTATGATGCAAATTGTCGAGCTGGGTAGTAAGTACCCTACAAATGATTTCATTATTTCATTGTTTTATTTTAATAAGTGCCCTTCACTGGTAAAATTTAGAAAAAACTACACTTTAAGAACACCCATGATTGCGCTAGATAGCGAGGAAATGGAACAAATGAAAACATTTCGTACTTAGAAAGTCCCAAAACCATATTATCCCTCCCTCTAATCACTGAGGTATGGCGAAGAACGGAGTGGCGATGGCCAAACAGGCATATCCAAAATCGGAATCCCCTCACGAGTAATCATATAAATTAACAAAGTCGGAATATTTTTCATAATCCATCATCTGGATCACATTGACTTATAGAAGTTAGTGTTCGGTCGTTGGGAAGAGGAGGAGAGGGAACTTTTCGATGCTGTGTAAGTAAGTGTGGGTCTGGAGGGGGAAGGTGAATACTAGATGGTTAGAGAGGGAATCAATGAGAAGATAAACCTTATTAATAAAGTGATAGTGAAAAGGTGAATCTAAAATGTTTGGGTTGTGCGTTCACACAAAATGATGATATTGTAAATGTAATGTCAGAAGAAGTGACGGGGATTAAGGGAAGGCCGAGGTATTTGAGGCGTGCGCAGCGATTGGTGGAAACCGCAGAGATCCGTACATTTGCACAACAACCAACTTGTTAGTTGCTCTAAGTTACAGCACGAGAAGCTGGCAAAAATAAGACCATTTGGTGGCAGTCACAGGGAATAGCCTTTTAGTTAACAAGGAAGGAGTTTATAAAACAACCTCCATTCACAGAATACACGCTGGGGTTGTGTTGATAGATGAGAGGGCAGAGTTCACCTCTTATTAACCCGAACGCCGCCTGGAATTCGCGCGGCAAGATGGTGCCGAGGGGGGGGGGGAGAGGGCGTGGCACATAACCTTCCCCATCTGCTGCCTAGGGTTTCCCAGGAAATCATAAATTTTGGCTTAAGCTGTGGTGCCCATATCGACACCTGCACTGCCCGATCTGTAGTGCAACGATTTGCCCACGAGGACACCACTCTGCCAGTTCACTACGCTCACATAACACTTACGTTTGGCCGGAGAAATACACTCTGGGCTCTCTTGATATTATGTTTTTCTCGGTTGTATTTTTAGTGTATACTATCCTCCGCGTAAGTTATCCACGGACATTCCTATAGCTCTTATTATGGTTTCCCTTGACCTTAACTTGATAGCTTTAAGTCCCTGAAATAATATCTAATAACAGGACGGATTGTTTTATATTTCATCAGACGGCATGAGCATAAGACATCCTATTGCATTTCATGTTTTTATTCGAAGGGAAACGATGTCTGATGACATTTTATGATTCAATGGTCTTCAACGAGGAAAATATACTATTCCGCAATGGTTTAACAATCCCAGAGGCAAGGAGGGTAAGCAGTTAACACAGGATATTCCCAGCCTATCAATATCGATCCAATCGTCACGAGTTGAATTTATCAAAAATATTTTATCTCCACGTTCTTAATTAATACTCTCTCAATGTTAGGCATTTAAATCCCCTCTCTAGACCTCACATTAATTATTTTTGCGAAGAGTTAACACCTCCAACTCTTTACAGAGCATCATAATGGAGTGAAAGTTATCATAATGGAGTGAAAGTTGACTGATATTTGACTATCTCGGTGCTCTCCATGGCTGTAGTTCATATCTGAAGTGCTTTTTTGGGTTATAACTAAGCAGAGTGAGTGATGATTAAGAACTCGTGGCACATAAGGGGGACAGTTCTGTGCTGTTTCTGGCGAACAACACTGTGCAGTTGTTACCTCAGCAGCGAAATGCGACCGTTGACGGCAATCCATCATCTCGACCGTTGTAATCAAGAGACGAAGCAGAGGCACCTTTTCCTAACCACGAGCTAATTATTGGGACGAGAGCCAAATAAATAATTTGTAGCCAAATGACATGGTCCTAATAGCATAATGGCATTGTTTGTTTCGTAATGCCAGAGACAGTGATGTATCCTCTAGGGAAGCATTCTCGATAAGAAAAATATCTAAATTCCCTCAATTCCTAATTAGAGGTGTTTCTTCGGCCAGTGAGCTGTTTGCCACCCCCTTAACTTCAGGCTTGTGATTTTAAGTTTTATTTGTTAAGACAATTGACCACCCGCAATAATATTGCCAGAAATAGTTGGGACAGAAAAACAAAGTACCGCTGGTACCCATGGTTTTCCATAAATACGAGGTATGTTCAATAAATACGCGAACTGATTCATAAGAACTTTATTTTGCAAAATTTAGCCTACATTGATTTTGTCCCTTCAACAAAGTACTCTCCATTCCGTTGCTGTGCACTTATTCCATCTTCTCTATTCCACTGTTTGAAGCACCCTTTGGAAGTCCTCGGCGGTGAAGGCCTTTTAGTTTTTCGTTTAATGACTTATTATGTCCACATCTTCCCAGTGATGCCCCCTCATCACAGTTTTGCATTTTGGGAATAGACAGGAGTCGCAGGGGGCGAAATCTGGCGAATAAGGAGGATGATCAAGGATGCTGATTGTAATTTTTGCTAGAAAATGTCAAGCAATCAATGCCGAATGTGCAGGTGCATCGTCATGGTGAAGGATCCATCCATCATGTTCGGTTAAAATAGTGTGCACCATTGATTTTCCTAAATTTAGTTCATCAGTTATCATTCGGACAGTTTTTCGACGATCGGTAAGGACAAGGGACCGCACACGATCAATGTTGTCGTCAACAAAGGTTGGTTGAAGGTCGTCCCGGCCTCGCATCATCCGGGGCTCTTGCCGGCCATCTTTAAAACGCTTAATCCACTTGAAAACGGATGTTTTCTTCAGAGCATTATCACCGTTAACAGCTGTCAACATTTCAGTAATTTCTTGATGACCTTTACCGCACTTCACCAAAAAACTTGATGTTGATTCGTTGCTCCGTGATTTCGTCAATTTTCATTTTCGACAAACAGAAAAAACAAATACAACAGAAACTAACATAACTGTCACCATACGCACAGCTCCACGATCCGCCGAGCATAGGCGGCTCATTGGGTCTCAGGCAACTAGCGCCTCTAGTGGGTGGTGTTATATTCCGCGTCATGGCCGCCAGATTGCTGCAGTCCGCGTATTTATTGGGCAGACTACGTGTCTTAAAATGTCCTCTTTTGAGCTCGTAAAGGATTTACATATTAAGTAATTGATTTTGTTCACGGGTCCCAATCATGTTATATTCCACGGGAAGGAGGAAAATACTCGAGGAAAATACTAAGCATTTCCTTTGAAATGCAGTATGGCATTCGTAGGCCGTCTCCAAAGGGGCAACGCGAAATTCCTCGTGTCTCTCCCGCTGCTCGCTCGTTTAGTTCGTTCGTTCGTTCGCGTGCAAGCACTTTGCGCCGACGCCGCCGCCGAAACCGCAGGGGTGGACGAGTTTTCCTCCGCTAAAACAGGGCTCTGAGGTGGGGAAAACAAGCGGTGGACCGCAAATGATTCGCTCGCGTGGATTTCCAGCGGATTGGCTTACAAAGGCGGAGAGTCGTGCAAACCGCAGATCTGCCGTGTCTGATCCACGTGAAGGTGTCCCATGGGACGGGATCCCAACGAAAGGGCCCAACCAATAGGGGGCGGGGGCCAAGCACGTCCGCACGCGTCAAGTTTCAAGTTCCAGAAGATCTCTTTCGCATAGCGAGCGAGCGAGGCTTCCTCGACTATCAACCGACGTTTTCTATTTCGCGGGCCCTCAATCCGATGGGCGAAATTCGGCTCATTCCAGTCCACGTCGGCCTGTCGCCTCGGGAGGAATTGCACGTTGACGATGTTGGAATTCGAGTGATGTCTTTGTGTGATAATCCCCGGAAATTTTTTGACCCTCTGCAAGTGACCTCGGTCGGCCACACTGGTAAAAGGAAGACAACGGAAGAGGTCACTGACCTCACGAATCGAATCGCATTATGAAATATTAAGTTAAAGAAAAATGAATAAAATATCTTTGGTAGATAATAGTAAAAAATATGCATTGGCATAAACATGCGATTTCGGGAACGTTTCTTTTATTTCCAAATTTATTTTTTGAACCTCAAGGTCAACTGCTTAAAAATCAATGTCTTCGTTTCAATTTCCTATGACAATTACGAGGGGAGGCTGACAAGTAATGCACACATACTCGTAGAGCGCGAACAAAAACAAATAGTAAGATCGGGTAGAAAGTATTGAATTAAAGTACAATTCTCAAGTTTCAAAATCATTTATTTATTTTTCAAAACAGTCACCGTTAATGCTAACTCATTTCTCCCAACAACATATAACAAGTTTTTTCATTCTGTCAATTAAAACTCTTCCGACTTCTCTCGAATCCAGGACTTGACAGCTGCCTTCGCCTCATCGTCCGAGGTGTAATGATTACTCTTGAGGTGTCTCTTGAGTTGAGGAAAAAAATAAAATCGCATTTTCTCGGAAAAATGTATTTGTAAAAGGGAGATTGAATAATGCTGCAATGCGTTAACTGATGGGATCATAGTCACACGCCTCGCAAATTTTTCGTGCGAAACCGTTTTGGAGCGCCAAGTGTTCAAATGAGGCGAATAACGTCCATTACTGATGTAAAGTTAACGGACGAAGTTAACGCTTAAATTTCCTCCTCGTTTCTAAACAAAGGCAGGTATTTTTTACTAAGTTAAACTGACTTGAAAGCTCGCGATTTAGATGAAATTAGCCAGGGGATGAATTTCCCCTCTTAAGCTTGAGAAAGCGCCAATTAGGTTACGCGAATTGCCGCCTTGACAAAAGCTCTTTAAGACTTTTTTTTCCGATCCAGGACGACGCCAAACGTCGCTGGTTGGAGCGTGAAGATTAACAGGGTTCAAATGATTGAGCTATGAATACTCCTTCATCCTCTTTTTGAAAAAAATATGTTTTTCGACTAATGCGGTGAAATAATCTCAACAAGTAAGGTGAGCTATATTATCTTGATAATCATGGTGAGAGAGAGAGAGAGAAACCGAAAGCCCTGTCAAATTTCATGAAAACCACTTAAATTTCCTATCGATTCAATCTTGTGTTAGTTCTTCAGAGATTTTCGAGTATATTGTGGCACAGAAATAGTACTATGGCTTACTTACAGGGAGTTATTTATTTTTGTTTCGCGCGTGGTAATTGCCTTAATTTGACCCCGAGGAGATGTTGTTATCCCAGCAGCACTTAGGAGAGAAATGGTCCTATTGAAACTTATTTCCTGCGTAATGACCTGATATTTTCACTGCCGCTACATCTGTCTTTGTGCATTAGAAAGATTTTTTTCCATTAATTTGGATGAATTTGTAAAATATGCCAGCACCTTTTCCTCTAGGTACTCATTAACTCTAATTGTTCATGAAGATTTTCATCTTACTTTTCGGTCTTTGGTCGTGTGAACGGGGTACCTCATCCTTTCTGAGAAAGGTCCAAGGCGCTCAAGAGGGGCATGGCAATACGGTGCGTAGTCTTGGTAACCCGGTATTATTTTGGCAACACGCGAAGCCGTCGCGCACGAAATTATAAGCCGACGGACATGGCGGGGATTCGCAGAGTCATACTAAATTGCAAGAACCCCTAACCACCGCCTCTTAATTAAGGAGAGAGGGGGAGTGTAGCTTTTGGAGCCGAAGCCTCAATCGCGCGGATTCTATAAGGAATAATGATGGTTGATAGAACGCGTGAAGGTTTAACCGACTCGTATAAATGTATACGTACGTACATCACCTGCTCATGCTGTAAGTAAACTCACTGCTTGTTTCAAAGTGGTGGTCATTTGTTTATCCCTCATTTCATCGTTCAATTGGAAAATGAGATTGTGATTTAATACTGCGAGTAATGGCTTGGCAAAAACCTTGTTTTGTCCTTACGCTATGAAAATCTTCTGCTTTGTCGGCCAACAAATCACACCAGGGTCGACTCAACCATCCGACGACAATCATTTTCTTAAGGGAAATACCTCTTGAGCATTTGACCTCTTAATGATTGTAAGACGTCTCTAGTACGGAATGATGGGTGTATTCAACCGTAAGTGCCAATTTAATAGTATTTTCTTTGAGATTATCTGTTTTCTACACTCAATTTGTCTAACCATTTTGAAACCACGAACTTAAACTTATCGTTATGTCGCAAATGTCATTTTGGAACTAAAATGCTGGGATCCGTATCAAAGCCGCGGATTTAAGATCTGATAAAATACTTGTATTATAAAGACGTCATTCTAGCAAGTACTCTCCTTTCACACTTGTCTATGACCACAGCATTCAAATCCACATTATTTCTCAACCTTTCCTCACCCCATCTCTCCCATGTTTACCACTTAAACAGTCATCAAGTGCCCAATTGAAATAGTACATTCAGTCGACATATTTTCTAATTCTTTCGTATCATAGTATGGATGAAAGATCTGTTGCTCTCCTCGCGCACCTGTGGAGAGAAATCCTCTTGGTCCTTCTTCAACCATTGCATTTTTGAAATTAAGTCCCACTATCCCGGTGGAGGACCCCAGAGGATTTCTCTGATACCATAGTTTTTCTTACATAATTTTATATGGAGAGGAGGGCACATCATCTACGCACTGATTTTGCTGCTGTCTTAAACGAAAATTCATTTTTTGATATAATCCGTACGCGCTAGAATATAACTTTCTGCCGGCATTCGCACGTCCCTCAAGTCCCATACACGCCATGTGCCATCGTTCGCAAATATTTGAGACCATCCACTTGTTTAATCACAATTCAGCACAGGAAAATGTATTCGTGGGCAAAAATAAATATTGCAATTAGTTAACTATGGAATATATTTTTCAATTCGCTCTCAACTTATCATGTTATCTCATTAATGTAAAGGTGGTTAATGCGAGTATGGTGTCAAAAAAGGAGATATAAGGTTTAGCTCCTCGTGGGGCTGGAGGTTATCAACTTCAGTGAATAATGTCTACTCCGGTGAACAGATAGTGATATTAATCCGATCCCACGCGTGGATTTGCGTCTACCTCGCGGTCAATGATTCGGGCGACGGCGCTTAGCCTCAGGAAATACTGCCGTCACCTCGAAAGTTGGACGAACACCTCGGGAGTTTATTTTGCGGCGCCGTTAGTTATCCCTGAGCTAGCCAAACAAGCCGGAATAGCGATCACGGGCGCGTGTGGTGGCCGGTGGATGATGGGAAGGGGAGGGGGGCGAGGGAATCTCTCCCTTTCTCGCCGGGAGAAGGAGGAGAGAGGGGGGGAGGGGTTCGCGGCGGCGAGTGGGTCCCCTGGTTCGGATGTCTCCGCACGTTTATAAATAGGGCGGTAACGACCTTCATGGTCGTGCCAAGAAGACGGCGAGGAGACCATTCGGGCTCCGGCCGAGGGAGCGTGACACGGGGGGGGGGGCGTGGGCCGCCTAACGGGGGGGGGGGCTCGTGCCCAAGTGCCCCCTCCCGACCCACCGAGATTTCGGTGTTCCGGCGTGGAGCGTCGAAGCCCAGGCCGCACCGAGGCGAGAGGAGAGGTTCTCGTCTCTTTTTTTTTTGTTTCTGACTTGGAAACCCTTTAGCGACGCGTGTCAAATGTCTCCTCTCCGTCCTCCTCCTCATACCCTCCTCTCCCGAGGTTCTTCGACTTTGAAAGCGCATTACAAGTGACAATCATAAAATATTTTTTTTAGCGAAAATGAAACAATTGAGTTTGTTAGCAGCTAAACGAGTTTCGCTGCCCTGTTACATGCTAACGTGCAAAAGTGACGAGCAAGCAAGCGGGAGAGTCGTGGTTGGTGGAACAGGTCAAGTGTTTGTGTGTGTATCGTATATAGGCTAAGTGTTTTTGTCCCTTGAGAGGACGGTTCCCGAGTAAAATTGTGGAAAATCGCAAAGGTCATGTCCATCGTGAACATGAAGGGTTCGCAGAGAAGTCGCGCCTGCCTCTCTCACTTCAATGAGCTTTCATTTATTTATTATTTTTGGTAGCAGTGGAGGATGCTTGTCTTTTAATTTTGCGGAGTTGGTATTATTCTACCTCCGGGAAGACGTGCCTCTCGGTTTGAAAATCAACCAATCCGTCTGTGCCCCCCCTTTCCTTGCCGAGAGGGCCCCTGGTTTCGCGGACACGAGGCAGACAGGCGGACGTTGAAGACTTCCGTACGCCCTCGCTCGGCCAACCGGGAAGCCACTCACCTTCCGCGCCACCTGGCGATTGAGTGCGAACTATCGATTTCAAAGCGGGGGGGGGGGGCGCGAGTTGCTATTTCTCTCTCGGGAGGGCGCTGCAAGGTCTTGGCCAAGGTAAACTGAAGCGTTATTCTATTCCGCAGGCCGCTTCAAGGACCGCGGGGCGTTCCGTGAGGGTTTTTTTAGTCGAATCCTGCATTTAGAGGTAGTGCTGGCCCTGTCCTCCAATAAACTTCCTCAAAGGTCAAATGCTATGCCTCGGACATTATTAAACTCCGGTATGGCCGTTAAAATATACCATTGGACCAGTGCATCAGTTAACTACCCCCTTTGTCAAAGATTCGCGGTCGCCTTCACTTCTGTTTGGCTACTAGTGGAAGGGAGCAAATTCTATATTTGATACGCACAGCATATTGGTTTTAATTGCTAACCCTAGGGAGGTTAGGGCGATTCGAAATGGTAGTGGCTTGTCTGCTGCCCAAGCGAAGGTTTAAACACCATATCTGCCATTGCGGTGTTTCAAAGAAATTATTTCTGTGTTATTACTTATTTTTAATACGTTTCGGTGTATGTAATAAAATATGGCGAACGTTTACTAAAACTTAATTGCTATTTTTCGAATAATAGGGAAATGCAAAGTAAAGATATGGAGATTATGGTTTTTTTTAATTCTCTGCTGGGTCATAAATTGTTTTTTTTTAAGTAATTATCTTCGCTAGTAAATATTTTACCGAAAGCGTTCTGTAATTGTTCATGAACAAATAAAGATATCAGGTTAAGTGTACGCATTAGCGGTATGATTTTTTTCGTCGTGTTCTCAAGAGGGCTGGAACAGCTTCTTGTTCCTGCTTCCTTTTGTAGCTTCAGCAATGTTGTCGGACATGCTCACGATATACTGAAGATGATTGGATGTATATTTTATCAGCATATGACTGAAACAAATCGCCCTCCTTTTTTATCTGACATCCTTTGCTCGTATGGCGAAGATTAAGGACATTTTTGTATTATATTCTAGGCCTAGCCGCACATTCTTTTCCAATTACTGAAACCACCATCCCACATATTTTCCCGACGGGCAATGAAAGTTATGATTCCAGATATTTCCCCTTAATACGCACTTCTTGGAAATATGAAGAAGACTCGATCAGTTAACCCTGATGTTTAGAAGGATGCATAATATTCAACTGTTTTGGGACTCTTAAAGAATTTAGTTTTCTTGCGGGTATGCGCGCTGTCTGGTTACGTTGCAAATGTATAAGTTTTTGAATTTCTCACGCTTTATTGAAATTAATTTCGGCGGTATTTCCCGATGGTACATTCACACGGTCCGTACTGATTAAAAACTTCCCTCCTCGCCAAATCATTCTCAGTCATCTCACCCTGACTTAACATATTCACTCCCAAGAGATTCCCAGAAACAGGCATTTATTTCCCAAGCTGAATAAACGAAAAGCAATTCGTTTTATGAGATGGAGAAGTGCGTTCGGATGAATTCCATGATTTTTCATTCACCTTGGCAATTGGCAACATCTGTTTGAACGACCTACTCGACGTAAAATGTCGCACAGTCTCCATCGTCGAACATGACGAGGAAATGCTGTATCGGTTCGCATTTTCTATGAAACTGCTCTTTGAATGCACTATCTATGCGTGTTTGTGGGAGACTGTCGTGGTGGATGGTGGGAGCAAATAGAAGTAGTGGTGGGCTTGAAGGGTGTTTAAACAAAAGCGTGTATGTATTTCTGTTCCGTCTTCGCTCGCGTTGTGTTTAGAAGAGTTGCCAATTCGTACCTGTCGGAAGCGGGTTAAGATGCGAAGTGGCCAGAATTTATAACCTTCAGCCAATGTGTCACGGACAATACCCCATCCACCATTCCGAAGGATAAAAAAAATTTGTTCCCTATATTTCGAGTATTCTCAAACGTGATGAATTCACCATTTTTCACTTTATTTGTCGGAGTAGTTATGGCTAATTAGGATGCAGCTTAATGCACATTAGATAGATGCACTCGTAGCTAATTGTCTGACGTTCTCTTTCGTGTTTCTCCTATTTTTCGTCTTAATTATGTCGTAATGCAGTTGAGGACGCTAATAATTACCACCGTTCTGACTACCGTTTGAAGATCGATAAATAATCTCCGTTGGTAGGTGGTAATTACTATGGTTAATAAGGAGTCAATTCTAAAGTACTCACCATGACGATGTGCGTGTGTGATGACTGTCCATTTCATGAACAGAAATTTTCTCAGTTGCATTAAGCAAATTGCGAGGGCTTGCCGTGGAAATAAACCGTCATCACCTCAGTAGTGAGGAATCGTGGCGTTTGATGGAACTGAAGAGTCAATTACAAGGAGTAATCAACGAAGCAGTTTAGGATTCCTTTCGCCCGAGTGCGTTGAGGATTCTTCATCGGCCACGGTAATTCAGAGAGAATTAAGGGGTGGCTGAATGTCGTGAGGAATGGTAGCCGCTTGTACGAAAAATTATTCGGTTTTAGAAAATTAATACTAAGTTGCTTCTGGAAGATTTTAAGTTTTATTATTCATTCAGAACGTTTTCGGGACATTATTGGTGATGCATAGAAAAAACTTTCCTTTGATGAAATTCAATCTCACAGCTCCAGCCACCTCTGACTTCCGGGTCATCCAGGCTTACCCACCCACCCACCTGCAACCTGGAAAACCAGGCAAAATCATGGACTCAAAGTTAAATGTGGAGGGTTTAGGGAATCTGAGAGTGTCACTGGAAAAAAGGTCCAGGATCTCACTCCCATTTGACTGGATACGGTTTAAATGTGCGCGGTGTTTTACAGCGGAGCACCCAGAAAGTTTTCAGGAGAAGAAATGTATGCTTCTTTCCTAAGATACCTACATGATTCGTATGAAACGTGCTTCATGAAAAAGGAAGCTATTTTGCGGCTCCCTGTAGTACTTGGAGGAAATGGGTTCATATTGCCTTCAGATTTCGTTTTAAGGGGAAGGTGTGGGAAACATGATTTTGATCTGAAAAAGTCAAGGGTCATTGAAATAAAAAATAAGCGGCCATCACTGTTCTCAGTGCGCGCCTAATTCCTGCCCCCACATATTTCAAACCCTCTTGGCGGGCTTATATGAGTTCCTGTATATTCCGCCATCGCTCGGAGTCCTTCCAATGGAGCGCTTTCCATGAAAAACGACGTCCTATCACTCACATCAAACATTCTAGTTCGCTTAGAAACTCTCAAGCCGTGCCGGTGAAAAATCTCGTCCCGTGGGCATAAATTGGCGTTTCCCGATTTCCACAGCGTCACGCGAAATGAATTCTCTCCGACTACGGACGCGCGGGATGGACCCGTCTCGATATCTCCCTCCAAGGTCAGCACTGGCAATATTTTTAAGCCCTTCCGAAGCGCGTGTTCCCACGATCTGAATGAATCTTTTGAGAAATGTCCCTCTCACAAACTAGGAGCGAGGTGGAAAGCGAATGAAATTGAAGTCCGAGCGGGCCGCGAATCGCCGCGGGCCGTGCAGCGAGGGAGCGCATTGTACGCTCTCTGGAAGGGAGGGGGTGGGGAGGGGTGGAAGTGGGGGAGGTGGGACTAATATTAGCGCAAAGGGCTTCCCGCTTTTGACGTCAAACGAAAGCCGAAACGAAAGCCAGGGTGACGCAGAGATGGAGCGAATAAACTTAAAAACTCCCCCCCCTCTCCCCCCGTCCCCACGGGAGACGGACCTCCGGAAGGGCAATTTATTTTTTCTCTTAAGGGAATAAAAAAAAAACGTTAGGCAAAGCAAGCTCTTGGACAGCAGTGACTCTATAAATGTCAACGTAAGTGAAGCCGAAATTTAGACCCCTTTGGGTCTAAATTTATTTTTCTTCTTCGAGGTAATTTGATTACGGGCCTTCCCCGTTGCACATCGCCTGACATGTTGGGAAACTCGACGGGGGAGCATTGACTAAGATCGCTCTTGTCTGTTATATTTATATTTTGAATTCGTAATGGGTCGACAAATCCTTGACTTTGGTCGCTCGCCACTCCTCTACTCGGTATTTCGGTGCCCGAAGAGTATTGCCTTGTCGCGTCCTGATGACTTCGATGCGACCGACGTCGGTCCAGCAAAAGGTGAGCCTCGTTAGCTCAACTTATCAGTTTACTCATCAACTTAATCAAAAAATCGCTTCAATTCTATTTTCCAAAAAGATTACGCTGTAGTTTTTACCCATGATATTAGAAGCAAATTTAATGATGAAAAACGTAAGCGACCTTGGCAACAATTCGATGAGAAAACACTTCAGAATGACGGACGGCTGCCGTCGCTACGACAGTAGTTTTCATTTAAACAGGATTCAGTTTTCCTGGAAGTCACTTGAAATTTTGTTCCTGTGAAAATGATGAATTGAATTCATTAAAGAGGGATTTTCCAAGAAATGGTTTTCATGATTTCTTTCGTTAAGTGATAATCCCAAATATATACCGGGGACTGAATCTGATCTTCAATATTTTTTCCCCTTCTATTTCTTCCCGTTGTATTTCTTCCCCTTTCTCACTTCCAGGAAGAGGAAGGAGAAGCTAAATATCAAAACATTCAACTTGTGAATCTAAACATTTTTTTATTTGTTGTAAATTGAATACAGTGGTTGTATTAAATGTTGTATTTGAAAACTTTATTCTATTACTTTTCATTTGCAGCATTATATTTGACTTGAAAGGGCGTATTGCGTATATTGCGAATAATGCGTATTTATTAACCTTGAAATAACCCATTTATTAGTCCGATATTTAGACACGGGAAGTGAATTTGAAAAACTAGCCGAGCTAATTTGACTTATCTTCATTTTTGAGTTTAGGAAAAAGTTGACTGAACAGTTTCAGGCTTAACTAGGTGGAATTCATTCATGCTGAGGGTACAGAAAAAAACTTTGCTATTCTACATAAAAAGGTTTTATATATTGCACGACAATGGTTTCAGGTACCCGACAATTATGCCAAACCATGGTCTTGCAGTATACGTATTAAACGTTTTTATTTGGAATAGCCAAGTTTTTTTTCTAACCTCAAAATTTGACTCAATGTAAAATCAATTGGAATAAGTAAGTCTCAGTGGAAGAACTGGAATGTGAGCTATCGTTTTATATTTTGAGCTTTTAACTTTGTGGCAAGTTAACGTTGGAGTCATTTTGGCTCCTCGTGACCCCTTTAAATTTGTTCGTACTTTATCATCCTATTTACCTGTGGAAAAATTGCTCCCAGTGATTTGACCCCGTTTGAAGACGAAATAGAATTAAGCGATGAGGATTGACTCGCGTCAAAGTTCAAAACCAGAATTTTCGAATCGAACTTAAATATTGGAAGGAATCATTTTGGCTTAATACGCGCTTTCATGTACCATGCGTTATTTAACTTACCCAATGTTTTGCCTGTAGTTCTATTAGTATAGTGAGAGAATAATACCTTCCAAGCCCATTCGTAGGTTTCCTGATTTTTTTCGCATTTTTTGACGGTTCAGTTGAGAATTTTAATACACCAGGGCGAAAAAATAATGGAGGAAAAGATGCATGGTTGAAAGAGCAGTGCGAAAATAAGCAAACAGAGCTTTCAGGGAAGGGGTGAAATGGGTACGCTATAGGGAAAGGTGAAAGGAGTGTCGGGAAGTGAGGAAGGAAGATCCTTCCGTGAATATCAGTGATACGACAAAAAAATCAAATAGGAAAACAACAAGAAATTCAAAGGAGACGTAGGGTATACCCACATTGAGGATTATATAGCAAAATGTCGTCTTTGCGCTGCAGAGGCCGAAGCGGGGACTCAAAGGGACCGACCGGTGTCTTGCGCCTGTGTGGGCGGCCTAGTTAGCGCATTTCGGCTGTCGTTCTGGTGCAAAGTTGGCGGTAGGGAACGGTCTGTCGCCTGGAGCACGTCATTGAAATGTTGTACGATAGGACGTAGAGTGCGTCATACTGCGATTCTGGTGACTGCTGACCCTCATCGAGTGAAAGTTCAAACACCTCTGTAGACAGCGTACCAGACAATGACCGGGGACATGCATTTCTAAAACCTGTCGACACTCACGGGTTTAAACGCTTCGATTGGATGAATCTCGGAAAGTCCCTCCCAGAGATTTTTGCAAAAGCTAACCGGAGAGCTTGCTTGTCCAAGATTGTCTAGAGGTCAAATTTCTGTTGAAAAATAGGTCATCAACGTGCGAAGTTAGCGAAGTATTTCCAGGTTTAAACTGCATGCACAAGGAATTTGGTCTGTTTGAATTTGTATGATTTGAAAACACTTCATGTGGACCTTTTTAGACTTAAAAGTTAATGACGGCGCACAAATTACGATGCTGATGTCTTTAAGTAAAAGTGGTTGTGATTTCAATAATTTTAGATAAAACATTCCTTACCTAAGACATTTTAAAGCTTGAAGCACGAGAGTGTATGTTGACTGCACTCTACTTAAATCACCCTTTTGAGGTTGTTTCTCTTGGGAAGTTAATGATATGTTTTCTTTTTTCATGGACATTTCTGGAGAACCAGAGAGCATAATTTTCAGTATATTTTTTTCATATGAAATCGAAGGTTTTTTAACTGTATTTTAAAATGAATGCCCGTCAGAAAAACAATAAAAATAGCATTATAAAAGTGAGAACTTAAAAAATTTCGATTTAACCCAAAATATCATGTAGTTTTTCTCGTAATATGACTTCATCCAGGTAAATGTCAAGCATAATTACGGTAAAACATGCGATCCTTTTTGGATATGTGAATGCGATTATCTAAAGATAGCATGAAAAAAGTAATTCACAAGTATGAATTTCATCCTTTCCATATTTTACGCGAAGTTAGAGCAGGAGTAGGAATGACTCTATTGAGATACGAGCTCGTATTCTGAAGTTAGGTGTTGAAGTATGGTTAAGTGATGGGGATCGGATCTGTGCGGTGGTTATCGTACTGGCTTCCCACCAAGAGGGCCCGGGTTCAAATACTCGAGACGAATATTTTTCACTGGTACCCCGATCCCTACTTGATGTGCTTTGTGGAGAGCTCTTGGAGTGAGTACGACCGTCGGACGGGACTTACGGCTGTGGATCCATGGGCACCTTTCGACAATAGTAGGCTAATGCCGACGCCGGGTTTCTCTCCACCCTTCATCCTTTCCTGTCCATCCCCTATGGAGCAAATGACCTCATCTTTCGGTCGCCTCCCATAAAAACTACTGCTACTATGGTTGAATGGAAAACTACTCTTGAATAAAATTATTCTCCAATTTCGATCCACCATCAACAAATATTAAAACATTTCAAAGTACTTATTATTCTATTGCCACAGTCGATCAGTTGAGATGAAATTATTTCGACAGTTTGACGTGAAACATTACGTAATATTGCCCGTAATTAAACGTGAAGTAAAAATTCACTTCGAGAGCCCGTGACCCAAAACGACATGCCACACCCTCCCTAATAGCGCGGCGGCGACTCGCAGGGCAGTGCCACGAATTTGTGGATTTCTTTGGTCGAATGCGAGCTCATTAGAGCAAGTGATTGAATTCCTGCAAAACGGGAGCGTCCTTCTCCTCTTCCCCTGAATGCTGCTAATGCCACGCCCCCCTCTCCTCCAGCGTCCATATTTCCGTCAGGGGCAGCAGACAAGAGGAGGCGAACGGCCCTGCACTCTCTCCGCCCCCGTTCGCCCCTTGGCCGCCGCCCCACCCTCCCGGCGGACGTGCGTCTATGCGTCACGGACGCCACGGTGTGTAATTTTGTCGCGGCAAAGGCGAAAATAGTACTCTCGTTCACATCCTTGATTCAGGAGTCGGAAATGTCTTGGCGACCGAGTCCCGCCTCCCCCCCCCCTCCCCGGGTTACAGGGGTGGCGAGAGATAGGTTTCCACCCGAGGCGGGGTGTACGTGTTCCGACCGAGTTGCGTGCGCTATCCTTTGGAAGCGATGGACCCAGAAAATCTTAACTCATACGACGTTTGATTCGACCTGGAAAAACCATGCCTCAGAATGACTCAAGAACTGACTAGTAACCGAACAAGTGATGGATAAATATTGAAGAGTGAAGGTAATTGAAGAAAAAAGATTTTAAAAATTGGTCCACATACTGCAACGCTGCTACACTGTCAAAGAGGTGAAATGGGAGGCGTATGTGAGCAAACATGAGCAAAGAAACAAGGGGAACAAAATATAATAAATGCACCGTAAGTGGGGAAACTGTCGGAGGCGAGACACAAAATGGATGGAGGAGGCATTTGAAGTGGCAACGGGATGTTGAAGATTGATTCCCTGGAGAGGGGAACGTTGGGTCAGCGGAGTAAGAAGATGAAGGGATTAGGCATGCCGGGCGCAGAGTGAAGGGAAGCAGGGAGTACGTATGTGGAGTTGAAGAATGGTTTATTGTAATGTGTTGAGTGGTGAGGAGGTATTGAGTGTCGTGTTGGCTGCACACGTGTGCTTATTCACTTGGCCCGTCAAAAAACCCTACCTCGACTGGTAGACTGTTAACAGGGAATAATTACAGGTATAATAATACTTGTACCTGCATATTAATACTTAATTTTTTTAAGGTAATCTACCGGTTAAGGTAGGTTTTTGGATGGACGCAACTACCAAACAAATATTTTATTACTCCTAACAAAACACAAAATCCATCATCCTACTCCATATCAGGTCCCTCTTCATCTCTGAGTACTTTCTTCCTCCCTTCATCCCGTCCAACATCCCTATCCTGTTCCTTCCCTTTCCTCTTTTGCCCAACATTCTACCCTCTATCACAGTCTTCAACATCCCACTGCCGGTCAACACCCCCTTCATCCACTTTTCCTGCCTCCATAGGATTGCTCCCAACAAAACCCTCTCTTCGCCCACGATACCAAGTACTTAATCATTTGTTTTCTTCTCTGTCCATTTCACCTTCTCCATTCCCCTCCACACCCACATTTTAAAAGCCTCCAGTCTACGTCTATCCTGCTCCTTCAACGACCACGTTTCCGCGCCGTACATAGCTACGCTCCATATCAAAGTTTTTACGAGTCTTTCCTTAACATCCTTACTCAACGTCCCTGTCATCAACTCCCTCCTCCTCGTGAAAGCCTCTTTGCCTAGCGCAATTCTTCGCCTTACGTCCCTACTACTTTGACCGTGTTGCTCCAAAACACTTCCGAGATACGTAAACTGTTCTACCTGCTCTAGTTTTTGCCCTCCTACTTTAATGTTAAGATTAGCCTTTTTCTTTCTAGAAAATCGCATAACCTTTGTTTTATTAATATTGATTCTCATCCCATACCTGTCGCACTAAATTTCCAATTCACTCAGCAATGCTTGCAGCCCCTTGGCTGACTGACAAACTAAAGCTTGGCCATCATAATGCTTAATATTAGTACCTAATTAATTACCTGTTTATGATAATTTACTACTACCCAAATAGGAGAAATGATCTCAATGCTAAACTTAAAGTAATAATAAAAATTAGTGAATTTTAAATGACTTCCGCTTGGTGAAGAGGAGTTTGTCCCGGGCGGGTCCGTTTCCATGGGGGGGGGGGTCCATTTCGCACCGCACCGCCGTCGGACGCGGCCGTGCACCCTGGCCCCCTGCCTGTCCCCTCCCCCCGCGGTTTGACCCCCCGGGGGCTGGGGGGCAAAGGGGAGCGGAGACGAAGGGCCGGGCGTTCACCTTGGCGACAAGAGCGCTGCACCGCGAGGCATGGGAATATTCTCGAGGAACACGCCCACGGGGCAATGAGTTCCTCTGAAGACGTTTCCGAGGATTAAACCTAACCCTTCCTCCTCCAGCACCCTCCCCCCTTCCCCCCCCACCATGCCTCCCGCCTTCCTGGAAGGGAATCGGAGTTGTCTCCGCTCCCGCGTCTGGTTTCCCAGCCAACGCAGCGTCCCTGTCAAAGGCACTATCTCCCCCCCTCCTCCACCCACCCCCTCAACCCCTCACCTTCCCTCCCCTCCCTCCCTCTCTATCTCACTTCCTAAGCGCCTGCCAACTTTCTCCCACCCCATCCTTCTCTATTGTATTTGTGCATATCAGTTTCATTGCTGAAGAAATTCAAAAGTTGACATATTTTAAGACACGTGCAGATCACCCGAACCCATATTTGTGTGGGTAGATTCAATTGAAGTTTTGAATGAGTGCTTATTTGTCTTTCAATTGTATTTTTACTTTATTTAATTAGGTATACATTATATGGCATGCCCTTTTCTTATGTAGGTGCCTCCTCGTGGGAATATATAAATGAAATCCTTGTTGCTTTGTCGAGTTGTCTAAAACTTCGCCGATATCTGTTAACATAAGGTTACATAATGTTATAATGTTACATAATGTTACAATTTCAGAGTGTTAAAATCATTCGCCTTTACCGGGATCCCGATCAAGGCGAATGATTTTTACGCTCTGAAATTGTTGCATTGAAATGCACACTAGCGGATGACTTCGTTAAAAGTTACTGTTGCGGCATCTCCCGCAGTTTCTTGGAATGAACATAAGGTTGTTAGAACCATAATAATATTGAAAAATTCGAGCTCTCATAGTATGGCATGAAGCGAAAATTCAAAGCGCTGGTGCAAATTGACAGTGACGCCATTGTGAGAATTAGTCAATGTTTTCTTGAAAAGTTTGAGTCTGTCAAACTATTTGTGAGGATGTAATGATCGTTCGAATGTGTGGATCGAAGGGGATGAAAATCAAGGATTGAAGATCGAATGGTGTTATTAGAATACAGCGGGAAAATTGATCGGCAAAGGATTGATTGAAAGAGTGAGGAAGTTGATACTGGGCACAATAGTTTGCTTGGCGTATTGCGAGCAAGAGTGGGAACAGTTTATTGCTTTCAGTCAGTCGAGACAAGTTTTGGAAGTCTTTCCGAGAGTATGGAGCGAATGAATGCTGTGTTTGGAGTAGGTACGGCGGATGCGAGATTTGTTGGGAGTGACCGATTATAAATACTGCGTGGTAGGAAACGAGGATGCTTTTTACTGCTGCGCGGCGTGTTCGTGGAGGAGCGTGAGAGATGGATTCACGGACGAGGCGGGCGAAATGGTAGCGGATGTAAATGCACGACGCATTCCTCTGTACACGGTCGCTGGATGAGATCCCGAGAGGAGGATGGATCTGCGACATAGCGTCCGTCCCCTGATGAGCTCCAGTGTGGTTGCAGAGGTTATGGGACTAGGGGCGAATGCGTCTGAGACGAATGGAGTCGTGCTTGACCCGGAGAATAGAAAGAATGACGGCGTAGTGGACGTCGAAAAAACGCCAAGTCGGTGGACGATTCTGTACATCCTGGCCGAGCGGCGAGATGAACGTAAGCGAAGTTTGATAGTGAGAGGGAGATTGTTGGACGCAATCAATGCAATGGAACGAACGCATTGAAGTGTATTTCGCCCCATATAATGGGAATGAAGCGAAACTTGGGTCGTCAGGATAAGAACTCGTAAATGTGGATTTAATGCTGGGATTGGGAATTTGCGGGGGGGGGGGGGGTGAGAAATGAGAGATAGATAGGGGTCTTTATTTGGGCGAAATTGAAATCAAATGGTCCCTTCTTCCATTTAACCCAGTGATTGGTAATGAGAGGGATATTGGATTGGTGAAGTAGCGTAAATGGATTACGTGTTGTATTTTGGTATTGACTTGCACTGGAGAGTTTTAGACGAGGACAGCGAAAATGACTGAAGAAACGGGAGTGAACGATACGTACGTAAGCAAGGAGTCAGGCTGAGTGATGGATGTAGTTGAAGCGGTTCTCGAAGCAAGGAATATTTGGGAATATGAGGACAAGTGTGTGAAGCGATGCATGAATGGGAAAGAATGCCAGGCAATGCAAGAAAGAGTTGGACGTAATGGAAGGATTTAATAGAAGGGAGTTTCCTTAAATGTCTCTAATCTTTGCCTATCTTGACTGTGTTCGCCCTGTTTGGGAACGGCATGAAGATTACGCGTTCGTGAATTATTGATTTTTCAGTTGCTTAAATGATATCCGTCGCGTAGCATTTGATATGATGTAATTCGAAACGAACCGATTTTCCTCTCACTTATTTCATTACACGGTCATCCTCTATTTGTATGTATGTTGTTATGTCAATAGCCGATGTATCTGCCCGCCATTATCTTGCCAATCAGGATATGTGAAGAGGCGGATGAAAGCTCTTTTTTCCGGATTGACCGTAATTTTAATTTCGCTGGAGTGACTTCACAGCCCACGGCGAATACCAGATAGCTTGAGTGAGTCGAGTTCGGGGAAACTGCGGTCAACACCCTAGCTAAATCTGTGTGGCTCTATGAGTGCTTAGCCATTCCGACCGAAACCGAAGCGGGGTGCGAACCCACTCTCTGCAGAATATGTGATCTTTCAAAGGGTGAGTGTGAAAAATGGACCAGTGAAGCGAGGTGATGTCATCGGTCAAGCTGCAATATAGGTTTTTGATATCGTTCGAATGTTATATTCTCTCAGTAAAATATGTCCCTGCCGCAGTTATATTTTTATTTTCCATTTATTTAGTATATTTAGTAGGAAAACGAAACTGGGGTGTACCCACGGGTTCCCACAGAATACATGCATACAACTCAGTTCGGACTGATTCCGAGGGTTCCTCGTCTCTGGAGAAGCCCAATCATTCCGTATCGACCAGAAACAGTATTCTCATGAAACTCTTTCGTCTTTATATCAATTCTCTTAGTTTTACACAGTTTGTGGCCGAAAATAAAATATTCATTCATAAAATTATATAATAAAATAGGATAAAATTAACCCAAAGTGAAAAATCTAATACCAGGAATCTCGCTCGATCAGAGCGAGATTCCTGGTATTCCTAGATTCCAGGTACTTCGTCTAATATTGCATTCGGCGTTCCTGTGTAACAGAAGTGAAGATTACCATTGGAGAATGCTTTTAAACTTGCGGTCTGAGGGATAATTGCCTCTGCGATCGTACGCAATGCGTTCCTCAATTACTCTTTGAGCTTCGTCGATATATCTATAAATATTATATCCCTCACTAGTCTGGGAAATGTGATCACATTTACCGCGTTGCGTCTTTTCTCTGATACCACCCATGTACTACCTCTATTCGAATATGTATTCAGCCAATGAACAATTATTCTTCAAAATCCGACTCTTATAAACTCACGTGCTTAATCCAGATTGCGAAATATGTTTCAATTCCTGGAGTTACTTATATTTCATCTCCTTATCCACATTCGTTTTTGAGTTGGTTAGACGAGTACTCCCTCGCACTTTGGCCGGTGGTATCAGGGTTTATGAACTCTGCGATTGCGTTCGTACCTCAATAGCAGTCAGTAGATGACGAAGAAGATGGACCAAGTACAAGGGCAAGTGCTACCGTCTCATCGTGATAATGTAATCCTTCTTTGCGTTTTTGTTTATTTTCGCCTTTAGGACCTCATGTTCTCATGTAGTGGAAATGAAAAATAGTAACTTTGTGATACCACTGAAATATATTTAATACGAGACGACCCGGGTTTCGACGTTCAGCGTCATCTTCACGTTGGAAGTAGAAACCTAGCAGTAGGTCGTCTCGTATTAAAAATATTTCAGTGGTATCACAAAGTTACTATTTTTCATTTCTAATATGAATCGATTCCATAAAGTTAAGCCGGAAACCATCAATTCTCATGTAGTATTTACTTCTGCATGAAATCGGTCCTCCAGAATGGATAGTTCTCCTTTTCCATTTGGAGAAATTGCTGGAATCGGAATTCCAATTGCCCTCGGCATTTAATTCGATATTTCGTGTCGGATCATCTTTTTTACGTATGTTGCTTTCATAGAAATGATGTCAAATATTGCTTGAGCGAGTTTCATTAAATTACGGTGGACTTGTTTCGACTAGCTAGGCGTAGCACCGTTAGTGCCGTTATGAACATACTGAGAAGAAAGCTCTAACGGCATGCAAATATAATTTCGCATTCGCGTTCGCACTTTCATCAGAGCGACAGGAGATTTCCCGGTTACCCGGAGTTTGACGAAGTCGTAAATGAGAGAGCCCGACGTCGACTTCAAAACGATGGCAGGATAATATAGTTGACAGTCGATTTGGACGGCGGATAATCGAAGCGAAAATCGAAAAATCGGAAAGCGTGAGGGAGGCTTTTAATCCGTGACGGTAATGAAATCGCGTCACCTTTTCGCCTTTAATGCATGGAACAGTTGAGTGTGTGTGCGCGTATCGGGACGGAGATGTGCTTTCGTTCGCACGGCGCCCGGAGATCCAACCACCTGATGATGGATGCACACGCACGCTCTCCCAACACCTACCCGCCCCTATCTCGCTCCCTCCCCCACATGTAATCTCCCTCGTCTCCGCTTCTAGGATATCCAGCCGTCGAGGAAGCATGACAGGGAGGATTTTCACGAGGGCAGAAGTGCCGAGGTGCAGTCGCCGCGCGCCGGTTTTCAACTATTTCTTAAAAGTGGTGGAATGCCATCCGAAGTTTATTTTCACTTGCGCTCTTCCCGGACGAGAAATGAAATGCTGCTGCCACGTCTGTTTAATCTGCGATTACGGTCATGATTACATTTTACGAGCGAAAAATTGAATAACTTACGAACATTTGATATGAACATTACATTTATGTAATGTACTCCACGTACGTGTTCTCTTCAATAGGAAACGTCACATTCGGAATTCATTTCGGAAACAGATGGCTTCGTGTAATGAAGTAAATTTGTACCGTAAGGTCGGTCGGTGATTCTTAGATGCATTTATTTTATATTTCAGTGAGGCTGAAATGTTGTTTTGTTGCGAACCGTGGAAGTATCATGAAGTTTGGTGAAGGGTTTTGCTGCTTATACCAAAAGTGGAATACTTCCAATGCATACCTGTCGATCCTTATGGTTGAAAATGAATTTATGGAAAATTTAGAGTTTTTTAGTTACAACCCAGTATACTTGCTTTCATTGATTGGCGCCTCAATTGCTGACCACCGGTAATTCCCCACGCCTCATCTTGAGCCGGGCGACCTGAGATTTTACGGGATATTGCAGTGAACGTTCAGGGTATTATGATATGGGTTAGGAATAAGACGGGATGAGCCGAGTGAGAAATACTACATTATAATTTATAAAAAGATGCTTTATATATTTTAGTAAGTATGGCAGGATTAAAAAGTTTATGTATGGTGGGAAGTAATTTAGGGAAAAATTGGAATTTCACGCGATCGTAGTTTATGCATGTAATAAGTGACCGTCCAAAATCTACCTTAATAGGTTGATTACTTATGTCGGTGATGTTGAATACATTCAAACAGGGTACAATACTCCTGTCTGCATTGTTGCAGAAAAAAAGTTATCTTTTTTTTTATTTTTCTGAATGGTTCGTTATCAGTTATCATGACGATCCTGTGAACCCCATTGGTGAACTGCTGACCGGACGCGCGCGGCCCGCGTTCACGTCCGCGCGTGTCCGAGGTCGCGGCCGGCAGTGAGAGTGGGACATGAGCCCCTCTCGGGCGTCGGCCGCACTCTCTCAAATGATCCGACTGTTCCTCCTCTTTGAGGATGGCGCGAACCCGTCGTTCAGGTCGGCGTTCCCGGTTCTTTCGTGTGCCAGAGCGAACCACAGGCCGTGTCACCTTACGATGCTCTGATAAGGAAACGTCCAGCACTAAAATTGCGATAGGACCGCGCTAGTGTTGAGCCAAGTGGCCTTGCCTGGATGTAATTATTGCTGATTATCTCTGGTTTATGTTCCAGGCACGAAATGTAACACGATGTTAATGTCCCTGGATAAGGCCGCGAACAAAAGAGGCATTACAGGACTGCCACCATATTAGATGATGCTGTTTCCCCTACATAAACTTAACCTGAACCCCACCAAAACACAGCAACATGCGAAACAGGCCAAGTATTTGCTTCAGCGCTCGTGATCAAACTCTCGATAATGCCCATGCCTAACTGGCCATCAAATATAATTGAACTGCATTTTAAAGTCATCGCCTATGAAATATCATTAATATCAGTTAAGTTTTTCCAATGATAGTGTTGACTTCAACACTCTGTTAGGTTCAGCAATAGTCACAGCATGCTATTACAAAATTCTAGAAAAACTTGAAGTGAATAGTAATAATTCTTATGAAGGTTTTGATTTGCTGAAAACCTATTACTCTTGAAATAAACTCAGTACCCTTATTTCTATTTCTGTCAAGATGAGATGTGACTCCGGACTGATGAAGTCGCAAGAGTCATACATGAAATACAAACATTAGCTCACTCAATTGCCTTCTTTATGGCCTGGAATCAAATGGACTTGCTCAAGGAATTGAAAAATGTGGCTCCGAGAGGATCGGGCATGGGTGAGCTGCTAGTATTTTAATAGAGCATGTTCGAGTGATTTCGGAGAGGGAAAAAAAGTTTTTTTTTTCTTAGGAAATATTTCGGTGTCATTTATGGGAAGATATCGGGAATTTAATGAGAGTTCAATAATACATAGATGCATACCTTACACGCCGTTCCCTGTCAGATTAGGCCAAATCCTACCCCTATACCCTTGAGCCCTGCGCTTTTTTGCCAATTCCTTCCTTTTTTCATGAACTTGCATGTCTCTTTGTCTCTGTCACAGTCAAAGATTTTTTGCGTACATTTAATTCGTTCCAATCATTAAATACGTGCAATCCTTAGCGTACTGCATCTTCAAATTTGTGCTTCAACATTATATGCGGTAGTAGACATTGACCATTGAGTGACTTCGATTCGGTGACATTCAACTACAAGTGAGGCCGTGACCCAAGATCGGTTGGTCATCGCGTGGATTATTTGTGTTGGGCGTGGAGAACAAATGTGCCCTCCTGTCAAAGTCCTCTTGTAAGACTTAGCACAGGCTCACGTTGAGGCCGGGTCGGGACGAATTTCATAGCGTTCCACTAGACGTACGTGTGTGAGAAAAATATCCATTTTTGGTCAAATCCACGCTTAGTTCTAAATTTCCTTGAATGGGAAACCTAATTTCCCAATCGAGAAGCCCAATACGAGAGCATTGAGTGAATCATTGTGTCGTTTAAAGTAATGACTCGGGAAATCGGTTCGCGTCCTACATTTTAGTGGTCATCAAAATTATAAAGTAGAATTCAGTGTTATGTCACAGGGAAGTGTGAAATTTGCGTGGGAATTTTGGCTCAATTCACTGCAAAGAGGTGTCCGAGGGTGTATTTAGATGGTAAAAATATTTGAGAGTGGTGGAGAAATCCTTAAATATTTTAAATTCAGCAAAAAGAAATATTTCACTATCTTTGTTAGTTCCGAGTGTATGATAATATGAAAAAGGTAGATTCGTTCGTAAATATCATCTTTGAAGGTTAATGTATTTACGGCGCGTTTAGACGTCATTGCAATGTCAGCAGGCCCAGACTGTACATATATGATGTACCCGACTGCGAAACGGAACGGAAACGGGAAAATAAAGGAAGATTACAGACGGCTGCTTCATTTCATTTCATCACGAAGAAATATCACCTCATTTTGTCCGACGCAGTTGTATTTTTATTCCCGAGTAGGCACATAGATTTCATGGTGTCCTATTTAGACTTATCGCCGTTCACTCGCCTGCACATTGCAGGAGAAACATTCGTTTGATCTTGGGTTTTATTTTATTTTTCTCTCGTGCAATTTTCCTCATTAAATTACACAATGTTTAAATCAAAATAAGAGGGGGGGAAGAAACTCCAATCGCCGTAATATGACGATCATTGGAGTTTCTTCCCCCCCTCTTATTTTAACTGAGAGGCCGTAGAGCTCATTATTTCTTGCAATATTTAAATCATTAAATTATATTGATACTGACTTATATAGTATACTATGCATAATTCTAACTGCGCTTTGATTAAATGGACAAAATGATGCGTTGAAGGAAGTGATCTTTTTATAAGTATAAACCGTTAATCGGGAGATTCCTTTCTCTCGTCAGCGAACAACCTGTCACAATTTAGCAAGAACCATTCGCCTTTATCCACAGTATTCAGTGATAAAATATTGCCTGCTATATTCTAATGAAAATCGCAACATTTCCTTTGAAAGTGGCCGTTGACACTCCGCCTATCGCGGATTACAAGGGATTACTGTGGCGGATTATGAGGATATATGTATTTGAAAATAGAAGCTGCTATCATAATCCAGTCTTGTAACGTAAATATTTTCTTTTCTTTACAGGTGAGTACATAAGAGGATTATGAGACGGCCATGTCAACTTCCAAGAACTGAACGGATTCCGTCGCTATGGAGAGCGTGTGCACCTGTTTCTGTAAGTTTTTATTCCGCGTAAAAAGAGAGTATTTAATTGCTCGAAGCATTTCCGGTTTCGTGTTCACTTCAAGTAAGAGTTGAGCCTCGTGATCTCCTCATCGAGAACTGGCGATTAGAAGCTGTAATGTAAATGTACGGACGAAATCGACGACAGACGCGTCTAAATTCTTGTATCAGTGAAAGTAGGAATACATCAAGTTCATTGTAAAGTTTTAATTTATTTAATTGTCGACTGTATTCCTTCTTATGATATTATCCATTTCCGAATGTTATCGTGAACACATATTTTTACATAAAATAAAGGAATTAAGAAGGAAAGCTGAGAGTATTTATTGTTTGACAGTCTGCCGTTCAAGGTAGGATTTTGAGGGACACATCCTTGAATACCCCTTGATTTCTTGCCCTCGTCAAAAAGGCTCCCTGACCACCCACTGCAATAAACCCTTCAATCCCGCACTCTTCCTTCCTTCCTTCATTCTAGAGGGTAGGACATCGGGAAAACGAGGACGGGGTAGGAATAGGATATGCTTGTTAGACGGAGTGAGGGGAAGAAGTATTCTGAATTGAAGAGGGGTCTATTTTATTGTTGGGTGGTGTTCTGCCAGGATAGGGTAAGAATATACCGTTGCTCAATCTGTGCCCGTCTAAAACTCACCTCGAACGGCAGACTACCTGATAGGCAGTAGTGTAAACTATTATTTCCCAAAAAGCTACCACCGGCGTGCCTAGAGATGGGGAAGTGGAGGACCTTGGTCAGGCTGGTGTTCAATGGCTGGGCGGCCCTCGGAGGCCCCTCAGAGCGGCCTAAAGCTATCGGAGCGCAAGCTCCTGTCAGTATTGAATTCCAAAATACATACTAGCAATCGCTTTTACCTTTGCTCAATTCCCGCCGTACCAGTAACTTCTGACAGACTTTAGAAAGTTCTAGTACATATTGCGGTGCAAAATAAAGTATTTTCAATTTAATTTACCAAGAGAATCATTAAAATTATCGGAAAATAACGAAATTATAATTGAATATTTCAGAAGTGATTTGATTGAAGATATTAACATGAGCGGTCGTGGGCCTCATAAAAAGGAGATTAAGGCATTTGGAATTAAAATGCTCAAAAATTTCTCCAAGTGAGCGGCGAATCATAGCCGATGTCAATAAAGTCAGGTCGATCTGCAATAATTAGAATCATTTCTTGATTACGTTCTTAAGAAAGTAGAAATGATAAATTTTCTGCGTCACTCTGGTTTACTGTTTTGTCGAAGAATTGCTCCGAAGGTGATATTCAACTTTGGGGGACGTTTTCAGCGGCATGCGGCTGGAAGCTACTGGATTGCCTACTGGATTTATACCCAGCTACTGTAACGCGTTATCATGCATCAACGCAAGTTCTCATATTATTTAACTCTCTAAGAGAGAGGTTCATTCATGAAGAAGAGGCAATTAATATGTTCAAAGAAACTAAGGCTGGAAACTAGGAAACAGTTCGTCAAGACTTTCGTGTGGAGCATGGCTCTCTATGGTTCCGAGACTTGGAACATTGGAAAAGTGGACCAGCGAAAGATAGAAGCCTTTGAAATATGGTGCTGGAGGAGAATGCTGAAGATTAAATGGACGGACAAAGTAACGAACGAGGAAGTGTATAGAGGAGCGGAAGAGGGAAGGGCCATATGGAGAACTCTACGACGTAATCCAGTGTAGTTTTTGTGCGCTTATTATCTCCTTTGCCTGTTCTCGTTGACTTCCAGAGTCGACCACACCTGAGGGTGTCACGTGATGATGACTAGCGTGTTTTAAGTGGTCTACTGAGACTAATCTCCTTTCATGCCTATTGCACAGCATATACGTGGTCATATCTGGGGGAAAGCGTAGGATTTGGCCCGACTGTAGTCCTGTCTTAGCTGCGGAATTTCATGGTGGCCCATTTTGAAAACCTAGGCTTGAAGAAATTCGCAGTACGGCGTAGCTTATTAGATCTTGCATGGGTACATATTGGATGTGGAGCTCCTTCAAAACGTGCGTTGTAATGTGTGGGAAAAACATCCCTTTCATTCATTGTAAACCCGAGTTGAAACGACGAAGCTCGTAGAATCTCTGTAATTTTTCACAATTTGTGTGCGTGTAGCTCAAACAATCGTAATTATTAATATTATTATCATGGAAATTAGTAATTTTCACAATGTGACGCCAGGTATAGTGGATACCTCTTTGAGTTGAAGATTTTCCCCTCAAATTGATGGGGAAGCCTAAATGTTGAAATTGCAATTCGCCTGTTCCTTGCGTCACGGTGTGTACATTCCCTCCGTTGGCAGCAAGCCATGCTCGAGGGAATCTCTTCTCTTTGATCGAAACACCTTCCCGTCCGAGTCGCCGGTGAAATTTTTCCCACGGCTTGCGAACGAATAAATTAGTCAGCGACATATGACCCCCCCTCCCCCCCTCCGCATGTTTAAAATAAATATGGCATGGCCATTTCAAATTCAATACGGAGTGCATCGCAGAGCGAGACTCGCCATCGTATTTCATCTACCACTGGCCGTCGGCCAATCCCAAGACGGGATTGAGTGATGGCCGGGAGGAAAGAAACGGCTTTTGAAGCAGGACTGAGGGGACGAGACGCGAACCCCGCACCCGCGGACGACGACGCCCCGTCAGCCACGGCCCTCCCCGGGGAGACGACTCGTGAGCGATCGTGGCCGGCGGTGTCGTCGGCTTAGCTTGGATTTAATTCCGACGCTCTCTGTCGGATTAAGGGCGGTGCTCCCATTGGCGGCGGAGGCAAACGAATTAATCATCACACGAGGGGCGGCGAGCGTTCCTCATTCGCCACGCCGAGAGATGCCTCTTAAGCCTCCAGCCGTTGTCTCCCTCTTCCTCCCACCGCCCCCGGTCAACTGAGCTGCTGTGGATCAAGCAGGATACCTATCTCGCCTCCGGGTGTTGTTGGATGTGGATGACACTTGATTGTTGGATTGCGACTACAGTGAGAGCGGGGATCGAGATGGTGCGGGGGTTAACGTACTGGCTTTCCACCCTGAGGGCGCGGGTTCAAATCCCGGCGGTGTTGAATATTTTTCAGAGTTATCTCGATCCCTACTTCAGGTGCTTTGTGGAGGGCACTTTGAGTGAGTACGCCGTCCGTCGGATGGGACGTTAAGCTGCGGACCCCTTGGCGCCTTTCGTAAAGAGTAGGCGAATGCCGACGCCGGGTTTCTCTCCACACCCTTCATCCTTTCCTATCCATCTCCTATGGCGCAAATGACCTCAGCTGTCGGTCGCCTCCCCTAAAAACTACTACTACTACAGTGAGAGCATATTATTCCATTTGTTGTAACTAGGTTGCTTTGGTAAAAACAATATTGCACTTAAATTGCGCTGGTTTCAAGTCGTTTAAGGTACATAATGACGACGTTTGTTCTCTTGAAAATAACAACTAAGAAAAGCAAACACCAATTGTCATTGGTGGAAGAAAATCAAACTAGGCGGAAATCGAACCCGTGACCTTTCGAACAGCAAACTGGACCGAAATTGGAACTCGTATGTTACTAAGCTCAATACGACGTGTTGATTCGGGGTGCGTACTGCGTGCGATTTCCCAGGAAGATCTGGTACCCGGAAAGTCACGTAGTTCGACTGAAGTTGAGGAGGAAGAGAGGCGTATCCAGGAAGCGAGACGGGGAACCAGGGCTCTCTCTCTCCTTCGGACGAGCACTCATACTGTACACCATTATCAGACCCTGAAAATCCCGTCCCATCATCAAAATGTCATTTTGGGTCAAATCGGGTATCGCAACTCGAACGTTCGGGTTTATTCATTTAGGTCTTGTAATGGTGTGAATGAGCCAACTTCGAGAGTTGTTCGTATGGTCCAAGGATACGGTGGTGCTTGTGTTTTTCAGGGGGCTTTGTTTAATCGTTGTGAATCCGACTGTAGGATCACGCTAAATCAACGCAAATGTTAATGTTATCGAAATAATTTTCCTTGAAGATAATTTTTACCGTCTAGGATTTGCTTCCACGTCCCTCCCTAAGAAGGTGGTCGTGGTAAATTCAAAAGATATTTCTGATTGTTATTTTGCATTCCTGTTTTGAGTGATCTACCAACTTCGGTATGAGAGAGTGTGTGTGTGTGTGTGTAAGTGAATTGGCATAAGAGTCTTTGCTCCCTCGCCTTCCTCAAGATTCTCTGTCTCTCTCTCCCACCCTCCCTCCCCCTTTAATTTCTTATTCGTCCATTTTCCATTTGCTGAGAGGGAAAGATGGATGGCCCTCCAAGAGGTCAATCTCATCTCTCGGTCGCAAGGTCATGTCGTCTGCCGCTGCATTTTACAATTGAATGTAATCACTCCGTCTGTCTCTCTCTCCTTATTTTCTCCTCTTTTGGATTCGCTGGAGAGTAAGTGGCTCTTTTTTTTTGCCCGAGTCGTCCGTTTCTCCAGTGGTCCGCAGCGGAGGATTAATTTACCACGTGCAAAATTGTCCTCTTCACATTCCTCCCGTCCACCCCCTAAGGACACTCCCGAATTGAGGCAAATGCATCCGATGACAGTCTTATTCACTTTCCTCCGGGCTGAAAATTCAACCTTTTCTTTCTCTTCTTTTCCCTCTTGGGACGCACGCCACCCGTCGCTGAACACTTCACAATTAGCAAACTTTGAGAGTGCTTAATTGCCAAGTTGTTAAGTGACTGAGTGTGCCATGTGCCAAAGTGATTATGGAATAAATGAACATTGTTTGTCTATTAACATTTATAAGAAGGGATCGAGATGGTGCGGGGGCTAACGTACTGGCTTCCCACCCAAGGGGCCCGGGTTCAAATCCCGGTGTTGTTGAATATATTTCAGTGGTATCTCGATCCCTACTTGAGGTGCTTTGTGGAGGGCACTTTGAGTGAGTACGCCGTCCGTCGGATGGGTCGTTAAACTGCTGACCCCTTGGCGCCTTTCGTTAAAGAGTAGGCTAATGCCGACGCCGGATTTCTCTCCACCCTTCATCCATTCCCAACCATGCAAATGACCTCAGCTGTCGGTCGCCTCTCCTAAAAACTACTACTTCTACATTTATAAGAGTATTATTTAGTTTAGTGAGAGGTAAAAATTGCAAATAGCTGATTTTTTTCGTATAATTAACCGATTTCCTGCGATCAATTAAGAATACTGGTTGGATAATAAAAGAAAGAAATTCCATGCAATGAATCGGACTCTAATTGGCTAGGCTGAACTGAAATAGCGTATTTTTTCGTTTTTAAAGCACACACTCTCTTTTACTACTTTCTTCAATTATGTCCTTGCTGTATTTTCGTATTTTCCCTCGCCTTTTTCAAATTCATGAGTTGATTCACAAGTGCATTCTTTTCTTTTGTAGAGATTTCCCTTGATCCTCTTCTCAGCGGACCTCATTGATTACCCGTAGGAATTATATCCTCCTCTCCTCCCTCAAAGGATATACTCTTCAACTCTCAAATAAGATCTCTCTGATCACTCGACTCTCGTCCGTTCCCCCACGCAACATGGGACCGAAACCAACGCATCGCGTGATTTCGTACTCGTGGTCCGCCGTCAATCCAACTCGTGCCACTCTCGTATCTCTCATTTTAAAACGAAAACAATGCCAGTTTAAATTTGATCTTTCGTTTAGTAGCCAAAGTAAGGTTTGTGGAATTGATTGCTGATATTTCATTTTCGCTCACTGTTATCGAAAGAAAAAAGTCCAGAGAAAGATTGGATTTCAGGTGGAAAAACATGGAGTTGTTCTCGGAATAACGTGAATGACTTCCGTCAGCGTGTTGCCCTGGAAATTCGGGATTCTCCGGAACCTTCCTTCGCAATGCCTGTTAATTCTTCTGACGGCACGCCCTCTTGTCAGGAGTGGTATGAATCGAAGAAAGCTTCCATTTGGTCAGAAAGAAGTGCCGATGTAATCGTCCAATCGGAGGGATATTGGCAATTTATAGGTTAGAAACACCATGCATGCGAGATCTGTCCAGAAAGTAACTTACGGTTTGAAATGAAATAGGAACCTGGGGACAAGACAAAGTCTTATTAAATGCATTTGAAAGGCACCATCTTAATTTATTTTAGTACATAATCGCCATTCAAATTGAGGAATTTATAATGACGATGCATATGCTTTTCAATTCCGTCCCTGAAAAAATCTTCCGCCTCACAATCGAAAATATAATTCGAACTTTCCTCCAAATTTCGTGAAATTTTGGAAAAATGAAGCGAAAGATCGTAAATCGGCGATTTTTACGAATTTTTTTAGTTGATTTTCACCGACAGCTCATCTGTCAGCTGAGAGGTTAGGCCGGCCACTCTGGTCCTCATCGTGAACACCGGTGCCGTGGCCATTTTTAACTTTAGAATGCACCACTGCCTCACTCCACCTTCACCCATTATTCCGTCTCCGTTCACACTTTAAAAGTTGCCAATGAATTTTTAAGTGGCTTGTGGTTTTTTCCCAGGGAAAACCTAATCACAGATCGCCATTCACAAATCGCGGGATTTTTTAATGCAGCGCACATTTTAACAATTCAGAGAATGAGCAAAGTAGAAGAGCCATAGGCTGTGCAAGCTACTACAGCAGGATGCGCAGTGATTGTTGGGAGGTCTAGACACCAAGACCCAAGTGACTCTAGTCCTACCCACCACCACGCTAGGCTGAAACGTATATTACCCTCTGGACGGCTGTCGTGTATAGAGCGCGGCTAGGCGGGATGAATCTAGGAGCTACTCTTTTCAATCTTCTTTCCTCAAACCTGCCGAATCATTTGATTTTGACGCATTCATTCCACCAGATATTTTTCACAAACAGGGGGAGAAGGAATTGACTTGTGGCTCGAGTTTGTTCGTCGCCTCGACTGAGCTAAATGCTGCCCCCCCCCCAGGGGACTGAGATCGATCCCCGTTACCAAATGAGCCTACCGATATCGATACAGGCTTCGATGTATGGACATGAGAAATGAAAGTCGGCGGTCGCTTCATTGAAATAAATTCAACTCTCGAAAATTTCGTTCGCCTGATTCGTTTTTCTTTCTCCTTCGTCACTTGAGTCGACGCAACCCTTTTCCTTCCTCCCCTGCAGTTCCACGTCCCTCCTCCATCTGTGCGAGTTAAAAAGGGCAGGCGGAAATGGGTTAAGGCTTCGCGTTCCGCTGACTGTCGGATTTCTATCGTGGGGCGATCGATCAACTTCTGTTTCCGACTTTGTTGTTCGGGGGCGCTCGTGTTCCGATCGAAGCGGAATATGCAAGCAAAGCTCATTGGTAGACGCAACAAAGTTTGCGATTCGGAGGGAGGATTAGATTGACTCGTGCCATCATCAGTTTCATAAATTACCCATTCATCTAATTTATGTCGTACTAATTACTCCGGTCTGCGCAGAGATTAGACGGAAATAGCCCCGCGTAAATTATGATTGAACTGATGGCTGAAACTGGGCGGGATAAATCGTACCGAAATGTGTACTCTTCATCTCATTAAGAACACATCAATGCAAATAACAATATCTATTTCATAAATATAAAATATTTTTAGGGATAAACTGTACGGTTTCAAGCTTCACTTCGTGAAAGTACGTATTTGATATCCGTATTGAAAGATTTTTGGATAATTACCGAAACTTTTAATGTGGATATTTTTTTATAGAGAACTCAGGGCTATGAGGGGGACTCTAAAATCATTTAGGAAAAAAACAACCATTTGTTCCGATTTTTTGCGGCATCATTAAAAATGATTGCTTGTCAGAGTTTTCCCTGTTTTATTAATTACTGTTCGAGGTCTTAATTATAGTACTGGTTAGATTTTTCATGGGCCGAGGGCCGAAGTATCCCCACACTCCTAAAGCCGCCCTGCACGAAAAAGTTCTAAATGATCGAACACGCTTCATTACAAAGCGATTCTTCAAGTCCACTAAATGTCTGCCTCCCCTCATTCCGTCCGACGTGCCTTACAACTTTTCATCCCTCTACCCCCACCATCGCGGTGTCCAGATTCCATCGCCATTCAGCATTCCCACTATCAATATTTCCTGCCATCTAATCTCTCCCAGACTTCTTCTGCCATTCACATATCTTTTTTCCTTCGTCTATTTTATTTTCCACATTCTCCTTCTCAACCAAATCCTCCAAAATCTCCGTCCATCCTCTTGCCTCAACAACCAAGTTTCCGAGCCGTTCAAAGAAAGTATCCATATCAAAATGTCACGAATGTTTTGCTAAATATTTTCTTAATTCCTTTTCATCGACCGATTCTTTCTAGAAGCTTCCTTACATGATGTCATTGTCCTAATGATACAGATACTGAACTACTTCGCCTATCTTCGTCTACTTCCAAGATGCTTAAACTGTTCTACCTAGCTTAGTTTATGCTCGTTTTAATGGGGCTATCTTTTTCTTTTAAAAAACCTTCTTTCCTTCTTAATCTTATTATTCCAACCCCTATAGCTCTCAGATCACTCAGTTATTGTTCCTCTGGATTAGATGCTAACGAAAGATATATACCATCCACAGATCTACAGGGTTTGGTGAGTTCCTCGCCCACTTCATTCCTCCCTCCAGCCTCTCTCTCATGCCTCTCCCACCATTGATTGCCTTGGGGAATGCGTCGGGGAGCGCGGGTGAGAGTGGCCTGTCCTCTCCCGCGGCATGCCCGACTCTGCCGTTCCCGACTCCCCATCCGCCCGCACCCGCGCTAGTGCTGTCGGATGCCTCTCACCCACCCCTTCCCGTCTACTCTTCTACGGTATTTCATTATTTGCGCTCAATGCACTCGGTTAAACGCCTTCTCGAAATTCTCAAAGAAAAGTAAATACGCCCAGGTTGTATTTTATCCCCCTACTGTGAGTGACCTCATTCCTACTATACTCCCGTGGGTGGCGCTATTTCCAAACCCACGCCAAACCTTCCTTCCATTTACATTTATCCTCTTCTCCATTCTGTCTCCCAAGAGTACTCGTACGAACGACTTCTGCTGCGTGAGAAATCAAGAGTTTTTTCGAAAAGAGTATTGGGTGCGGCGGTTAAATCCGGACAAATACCCCGCCAAATCGTAGTTCCACTGGAGGTCGCGATTGGTGCTCTCGAAAGCTGTGGGCATCTGGTAAACAGTCACTGCCTCAAAATTGCTGAGATGTTACGTAAAAGTGCGGAGTACAATCGAAGAGCCGATTACTAGCGATTGGTTTAATTTAATTGATTAAGCCATCTATTTAATAATACGCGGATTTCACCTGCGATTTGGCGTGGAAAGGGCGTTGTCGGGGATTTATCGGTTTGTCGTTGTCGAAACTCTTCGCTTGCGCTCATATTTCCCGCAGTTCGGTCCCTTGTAAATATGCAGTTTGCCTTTTTCATTCATTAGGTTGCTCGAGAGGGACGCCCACCTGGAATCGAACCCGGGGATATTTGGTGAATCTGGCGCGAGCCCTTCGATGGGATCGGCCGGCCGAAATGCGCGGCGAACGTCGGCGGGACGAAAGCCCCGTGTAGTAATCCGCGTGCCGCTCGTGGGCGGAGGGAGCATTGCCACCTGCACGGGAGATCTGTGATCACGGCGGCCGAATCCCTGTAGTTTTAAAAGCAAAGTTAAACAAAGGGAGGAAGAGAAAAAGACCAGCACGCCCTCGGATTTCTCTCCTCCGAACTGCAATTGCGGCGGAGAGCTCGGGAACGTCTTATAAGGAGATGTGGGACATGTCTGGGAGGCATGTCTGTTGGCCAGGTGGTGGTTGAGCTTCCCGTCGGAAAAAATATACGCTCTCCTTTTATTCAATGGGCGATTTGGGAGCGCGCAGAGCTGTCCGGGGGAGAGGGGGCGTTCAGGCCGGGTCGAGTCCAGTGTTGCCGTCGGGAAAAAATTTCAATTCCGCTGGAAGAACATTCGCAAGGAGAAGAGGATATTAATGATCGTTAATGCAGGAACAGCATTTGTGAATGGAGCCTTTTTTTCGCGATAACTCGTATATTTCCTCAAAATAAATTACGACATTATTATTCCATGTAGGTAGTAATTTCAGGAAATGTATGGAATTTATCCGTTAATTCTGTTTAGATGCTACTCAGAATTGTTTTTTAGGACATAAGTTTGCAAAGGAAGGAGATAAGGCAAAATTTTAAGCATATATTTATCAATGTCCGGTCGCGGTAGTCCAGGGGTTGGACTACTGACGGGAAGGCCCGGGTTCGATTCCCGGGCAAGCCTCTCTGGGCACCTGCAGCTCCACCCAAGCTATGTGATTTTTCCAGGCCAGATCTTCTTGGGAAACCATAACCGGCACAGGGAAAGGAACTGGGCCCCCTACCCTGATGTGAGATTTTCACGCGCGGTCGGGGTCTGTACTGGATGAACTTCGCCATCACCTACCAAACCGACCTTCGGGTTGATTACTGTGTTCATGGCTTGTCAATGGGTGGAAAATTTGCAAATGTTAAATCACCAACCACAATAATCAGCTTGAACGTTAGTATGGCAGGTAAGAATAAGTTCAGCCAATGATGACTTAGGGAATTGACCCTTGAAATGCACGCGTCCAGCCACTAGAGAGAGTGAGATTCCTTATTCCCTGTTCTGTTGTGGTTACTTGGGAAATCTGGGACCGTAGAAACACGGAGCATGAGTAAAGCTGAAGTTGTTGCTGTTTGGAAAAATGGCATCGTAAATCTATCTGTCCTACATTTGATCTCTCTAATTTTACTAACAAGATCTCTTCTACCGTAGTATGATGGGGGTAATAATGCATTTACAACATCACTGCTCAAGAGACTCCCGTCTAATTTATGCAAGAGCTTCAATCTCTAATTGAATCTTTGCTCCGTGAATATTTCCCAGCCTGGCTGCTCTAATATTTTGGATACGCTACTAAGTTTATCATAGCGACGTTTTAAAAATCTAGCTCCTCTACGCTGCACGCGATCCCATTCGGGAATTAATCCAACTTCGTGAGGATGCCATATACTTGCAGTATGCTCTAAATGAGGCCTAACCAGCGAAAGATAACATTTCTCTTTATCGAAAATAAAGGGAAAAAGACGGTGCAATTCCTGGAACAATCTAATTGCTGGAAAGCTTTTATCCTCGTATCTCTTAACCTTATGCAATTAACAACAATCGTTTAGCACAAATAACGCATATGCTCTGAAGTGACCCACAGAATAGTTTTTCGGTAGATTACATTTTGCATTTTTGAAATTTTTTGTGGTTTGGCCGATCAATATCAAAGGCGTGATAGGCTTGGCGATGTCCGCGCAGCGCGATCGTGGAGGGAGGATATTTCCTCACAAAGACGATAGCATTCTGGAATGATACGGCGGGGAAGTGCCCTAGGCAAGCGAAAACGATGAAGTGCTAAATCGCCCCGCGAAAACTATACCGGCCCGCAACGGCAACGCTGGACGTGGAGCGAGCGGGTGGGAAGAAACCCGGCGCCTCTGCGGGGGCGCGCGGGCCCCTTTTCGATCTCTCGGAGAGAACCGAAAATATTCTCATAACTCATCGTCAAGTACATTCAATGAAAATATAATTACGTATGAATGCTAAATAATATAAAAAGGAACTAGACGATGAAAATAGATTAACAATGAATATGCATCGCACGAAGAGTGTAGAAAGATGTACAAAATTATGGGGAAAACGTAAGGAATAAGGCTTTTTATCCTTGACGAAAAAAACCCGCCACAGGAAAACACCCACACATGAAGGGGAGTGTGAAAAACGTGCCAAAACCTACAGATAGTTAATGCCAATGTTAAAGTTTATTAAATTAAAAAATAAGTCAATAAAAATTAAGCAATGCATGAAAAATATGAGAAAAAGCAAAATGAGAACTCATATATGGATATAAATGTGGAGGTAATAAAATCACTGATTAATAATGCAGGAGTAAGAAATATTAAAGAAAGTAAACGAAAGAGAAAATATTACTACAATACGATGAAATGATGATTAAAAAAAAAGAATTCAACTCTAACGCATCATCAAAAGTGAGATTTAAACAGTAAGATGTGAAGTGGATATTTCTGACTAATAGTTGTGTGAATACGTATGAAATGATCGTGAGCCCCTGGAGTGTTTTACGGGCAAATCAGTTGTGATTTTAGGGGTGCCTTACGTAAGGTTCTTTTAAATGATGCAATTGGAGTATCACTTAAGGCTGGACTGAGTTTGTTCCACTCGCGGCAAGCAGTTGCAGTACATGGTTTATTTTTTGATGACAGTTCCATTCTGCGGTGTAAATAGGATTTTATTCCCTCATGTATTTGATTTATGAACTTGGTCTTGTGTTTTGAATAACGCGTGTTGGAATAGTTCATCCCGAACAGGGATTTGTGTTCGGAATTTGATGAAGTAAAGAGATTGTATGAAATTGTTTGAACTGAGGTACTCTGTAGACTCATCGGTACTCTGCCGCCTGAGGCAAGTCTAAAGATGGGAAAAACGGCTTTACTAACAGTAGTTATTTTAACGAATTTTACAACCCGAGGAATGGACCATAGTCTTTGCGATGCTCTAGACAAGTCCGAATGACGCTACCGCGTAGCGTATACTAGTCGATAGTATTAAATTCTTTCCTGTTGTGGAAACGCTAAGTCTTTGATTCATTCTTCATGCTTTACAAATGGATTTCCACAAAGTTTCGGCCTCTCAACCATCTCTCTCACATCATACGAATTTCGTTTGGCGTGTGGTCATGGAACGAGAACCCCGAGGTCAAATCATAAATATCTTTTGAAGGTTCTCCCGTTTTACAGCGAGCTTCTTCAGGATTGAAGTAATTTTAGATGCACAGTTTCCATCTTAAAGACTGCGTGTACTATTCGTCCTTTCAATTTTGGCCGTTATTTCAATTCTCTTTTGTTTTTTTCGCAGGGATTTTCTTGTACAGTCTTATGGGACATGGAATGCATCAACACGGTTCAAGATTTTCGCCCGTATCGCAGTTTCTTTTCAATTCCCTCATTTTGCGAGGAAAGTGGAACTTTTTTCTTCGCCGAAACCTTGGTCATTTTTAATTCTGTTCCCTGGCCCGGTCCTGACGTGACGCGAAGGCCGATAATGGCCCCTGCTTGCTTGCTCTTGACCGCCCGCATGTGCTCTTTACTTTTGATATCTGAAAACACGTGGGCATAACGATATCTAAGTCGTTTTATATTTTAATCGTGAATAAATTACTTTCGTCTCGTAGATTATCTGGTAACAAAGGTGGTATCTGCATCTAAACAATGCCCCGCAAGCTGCCGCAGGGGCGTGTGGCGGGGGGGTGTTAGGTCACCACTCGTAAAAGAGAACAAAATCACATGCAAAATTAGCACATCCATGCAAACCTACACCCACAGAGGGGTGTAGGTTTGCGTGGGTGTAGGGATACATTCATGCAAAAATCCTATCAACTTACGCGCATGCAAATACATTATCGTCTAACATGCACCTACCAATGTAATAAAAGTCAAGCAATGTTACTATTAGACACTGCATAAACCTTTTTACGTCTCGCGTGACCTTCCCTTTGTTTAGCCGGCATGAGTTCTTTGTTACGTTCCAATATTGCCATGGAAAAGGTAATTAAGATGTTTTCCCTGTTGTCTTTCCCCGGAGCGTTTTTATAACGTGATGACATCGTATGAAACGGTCGCCCTTAACTTGTGGTCAGACGCCTTAGCGAATGCTCGCAGAGGAACCACCTCTGCTTGGGCCACCTTTCGTCCTCCGATATGTCTGGTGACCCTACCGGGAGCAATTATCACGCTCTCGCTTGAAAAGCGGACACGGAGTCATTAGGACACGCAAGACATGCCATGGTTGTGACCCACGGGCGAGAAAATCACACGCAAAATTCATGAATTCCCAAGTTAAGATATTCACCTTCATGTACTCATGAAATCAACGAAGTTTAATCTATGTATCAAGGAGCTTTTCACAGCAGCGTTAATGAGTGTGTGTGGATAAATGCGTTTTCTTGAAGATATCCGCGTACTTATCCTCCAGGGAACACAGTAATCCTTCCTGGAGCACTTAGATACGGGAAATTTACCCTAAACTCGTCTTGGGTCAACAACACCTCTGAGGATAGATGTCAATGTCAAAAGTTACTATTTTCGAATTATGTGATAATTACTATCCTCCCTATCCTACCTTTAGTAGGCATACTATATTTCGTCATAAAAAGCATAAATGCTTTTTTTGCTTAAACTTATTTTTTCATTCCTTCAATATTGGTAAAACCTCTTAAAAAATTTTCAGGAGTAGATTTTTAAAGTGTTTGACGAGGTAGATATAAAACTGACTGATAAATTCTTTCAAGCGATGAATTTTGGTTATCATCCTCTTTGTTCCGAAGGAAATTTATTTTTAATTTTGAATAATGTTCTCCAGCGACTTTGAGATTCATTGGCTTTGGCGCATGATGCTATCGTAAAGCTTTCGGAATGACCCTGGGTCTCGTTTCTTTCGGGAAACAGCAGTCCACATGCTCCTAAAGGGAATAATGGAAGGGCCTCCTCCTTTCGCCACTCGTGGAATGCGATTGTCGCACTCCCTTCCCCGGAGCAAGAAGTACAATTAAGACCATGGCATTCACTATAAAATAATGCCTTTATGGCTTTGTTTATTGGTTATGTGCTGACCTGTAAAATAATAACTGATAGATAAACGGTAACGACGTTATAAATCTTACTTTGTGGCTTAATTTAGCATCTGAATTTCATTCGATAAAGCCATCATATTAGTTGAAAATATTGCACAATTTCACTGGTCACTGGTTGGTGCTATGAATGGCAAACCGATGAAAGCTCATGAATTACATTTTTTTTACAAAGTGAGATCAAAAGTCAGTGAAGCTGATACAGGCTGACGATAACGGTGTCAGAAGTCAATGGCGTAGCGCAATCGCGTATAACTTAAAACGTTTCCGTTTTTTCCCCCAGCGTGTATCATACTTAGGAAATCTCACGGACTGGAAGCGCAGCCCTTCTTGGAAAATTAAGCCCTCCCTCGTGGAAAATATCTTTTTCCCTTGCCACGTGAAATGCAAATAGACTCCAATGAATGCACTGCGTTCACTCTCGAGCGAGAATCGAAAGTGGAATCTCTTTTAAGGAATGCCATCCGGAATAATAGCAAAGAATCATCTCATATTGCAGGAACCTGGAGCTATTAACATTTCAAAGGATCCGCTGATATTTCTCGTCGGTTTTGAAGGAGTTTCAAGACGAGACCCAAACAATTTTTGTGGTTCTAATAAATGGTAGAGTCGATGCTGCGACGACCTTGGATTGACCGGGCATGTAATTGCTTCCCGCTGGCTCCCCTCATCCAGGCCCCCACAGAGGGGGAAAAAACGGTGAAATCTATATGATTCATGCCAACACTCCCGAAAAAAAATCTCCCTCACGAAAATTCTTAAGGCCCTAAAAAAATCTGACTTATGTCAGCTATTTTCGTTATGACAGCTCCGCTGAAATGAGGTAGCGACCTTTGGCCCTCACCGTGTGGCTAATCAGCCGATCTTACCACTTGGGGTCACCTCTCGTGAGGGAAGTAAATCACGAACGTACGAGTCTGAAAGGAAAAAACGAGATTTTGAACAAAAATAAAACACCTTTGACCTCTGGGTTCGTTTTATCATGTGCCACGATTGAGCTTCGCTGAACGAAACCGGAACCCTCCGTTAATTCCTCTCCCCTTTCTTCCTCTCTCTCTCTCTGCCATAGCCTCCTCTCTCACGCCGGCACCCTCTCACAGAAGAGTGGAGTTTCAAAGCGATGCCATCACATTACCCTTTAGACGATGCACACAAGTAATAGTCGCCGCCAAGTTCAATCGATCCCAGTGAATTAAAATTAACCGAAAGTTGACTAGCCGTGTCTAGGCCGGACATTACCCTGGGCCTAACAGCTTTGTGGATATTATTTTTGGCATTTCATTGTGAAATATAATATTGATTGATTCGAGCTCTTACGGTTAGTAATATTGAATAAATAAAAAACTCCAATTGCCGCAAACAGTTTACCTTTCAAAACAAAGTACAAATGAGATTGGTTGACTTGTGGCGTTAGCCAACTAACCTCATTTGTACTTTGTTTTGAAAGGTAAACTGTTTACGGCAATTGGAGTCATTCATGTATTCAGTGAAATATAATGTTTGACTGATGAAACATATAGGGAAAAAATGGGGTTCGAACGTCGTATACTGCACAACAAGGAATTTTTCCCGGGAGAGCGTGCGCTAATAAATTCAATTCAATTTGGGTGCGGGGCAACGCCGGGTTGGTGGTCCAAAACCGTGAAGCATCCGAACCTTGGTTTATGCTACTATTAGAGGGGATCATGTTTTGGCGATTCAGTAGAAGGGACACCCGAACCTTTTCGTTGGGCAAAGAAGCGTTCACGAAGAAGATGGAGTGGATGACAGGGACGTTGAGTGATGTTTTTATGGAAAATACTAGTGATACCTTGGAGGGGGGCGTGGTTCTGTACGGCACGGAAACGTGGTCATTGAAACAGGAGGATGGACGTAGATAGAAGGCTTTTGAAATGTGGGTGTGGAGAAGAATGAAAAAGGTGAAATGGACAGAGAAGAAAACAAACGAGGAGGTACTTGGTATGGTGGGCGAAGAGAGGGGTTTGTGTGTTGGGAGAAATCCTATGGAGGCAGGAAAAATGGATGAAGGGCAGTGGGATGTTGAAGACTGTAATAGAGGGGAGAATGTTAGGCAAACGAGGAAAGGGCAGGAATAGGATGGGGATGTTGGACGGGATGAAGGAAGGTAAGCGCAATCGAAGAACAGTTTAACGTAGTTTGAGGTGTCAGTTTGTGTTTTTTGTAAGGAAAGGCTAAGAAATGCATGAATGTTGAGTTTGTGTCATCCAAAAACCGCCTTAAACTGTAGACCGCCCCATAATAATAATCATGGACACGTGTGCCTTACTGTTTAGTCCTCGGAGAGCATAAGGTTCATTTATGCATCTTTGAGAGAAAATTATGAGTTTTCTGTGTTATAATAAGTCCAAAATATTTAATAAAGGTAATGAATTTAAAAATAGCAGTCTTTGCAGAAAACTTTGGTGACGGTAAAATTTTATTCTCTGTAAAGTTTGAGATAGAGATATTGTTTGAGCCAAAAATCCCGTAAAAACGAATGCACCATGATTCCTGTCAATTTTTGCGTTAAGAAACCGTTTTCGCAAATGAGATTATCGCCAATCGACCTGGCCTTGTTGGGATGAATACGTATTCGTCGGTTGGAGGAGGGTATTCCGAAAAAGTGATGAGGTTCTCAAGAGATAGGAAGGTTGAGATAAAGATAAAACCTGCGCCCCCGTTCCGCCAGTGTCCCCCCGTCCACCGCAGCCCCCTTGGGAGAGAAGAGTGTTAATGGATGGAGCCGTCCCTGATGTACCCCTCCATCCTCCCCCTCCCCCCTCGCAACCGCGGCTCGCATGACTGGCGGGAATATCTCCACGACAAGGTCCGTCCTTCGGGAATAAATGGCGCGACCTTAGGTTTCCCTCGCCCCACCCCTCCTCTACACGCGCCCCCGGATCGGATTGCACGAGGGGCCCGGGGGGAGGGAGGGAGGGGGGTCGTAATGAGCTGCCGGGGCGTCACTCTTGTTTGTTCGCCGTGCGTCAAGACTTCCCGTCCGCTCGGACAGAGACGAGAAGAGCTTAGAAATGCATATCCGTCAATTACGCGTAACCCGTAAGGTGTCCGTCATAACCCGCCCTAGATGCATTTTATAATTATTTTGATGAATAACATTTCAGGGAGAGTAAGGTGTGAGTGGTGGATTTAAAAAAAATTGATAAGTCACCATTCGAGGTAGATTTTTAATGGATCAAGGTACTAACTCCCACTACCTCCTGCCCAAGCTTCACTGAGCACGGCCCTAACTAAACATTGCTCTAACAGCCTGCAATATGGTCGACCATTTTTGCAAATCGATACGTAACCTACCTGCTTTCATTCAACATTCCAAGGGGGGTGGTTGAAGGCCGGAAGGTTGAATGGTGAAGGCCGATGCCTTGTGGAACCACATACTTGGTGAAAAGTACCCTGGATAATGGCCAAATGGGAACAAGATTAGGCGAGCGAGTGCGGGTGGAAACCGAATTATGAGGCATTGACAACACTCCTACCTTATTTATTTAATTTATTTATTTAGCCTTAGTCCGAAAACAACACACTTTGGCCTTTATATCGGACTGTTATGAATGATAACAATGGACCAAACCCTAGGTGGAGGAAAACTCACCCAGGCCGGAATCGAACCCGCGACCCTTGAATTGGCAGACGAGGACGTTGCCCCGCCGCCACCGAGACCGGCGAGGTCGAGGTCCGAACTGATGAAAGAGCTGAGGAGGAATGAAGACTTCAAGAGTCTTACTTCGTGTAGAGATATTTTAAGTACAACCTACTACTGTAGTCGGGTCCAGTTTGACGCTAGGTGCTGCAAATGCAAAGAATAAAATATCTCCATTATTATACATTAGGACGCTGAAGTCTTCAGGACCCACTTCTTCTGATTTTGTCGTTGCATTCCTTTTTCCTTTCGCACCCGTCTCTTTCCTCTCTCTCCTCTTCACATCTATCTCGCTTCCTCCATTCTTCGCTTGTTCTTATGTCTCGACCGCGAAAGTTCCCAAAGCATGTGAAACTACGTTCCACGTAAAGGTTACCATGAATGCTTTCTTTTCATCTTAACCGTCATTAACTCCATCGTCTTTTTCAAATTCCTCCTTGTGAAATCTCTGCATAACGCAAATATTTTTAATGCAAATTCAAATAAACTCCGCGAGATGCCGTGACGGTAACTTCTTACGGAGTCGTCCGCAAAATATGTATTTCAATGTAACAATTTCATAATGTAAAAATAGTCTTTCGCCTTGTCCGGGATTCGAACCCGGATCCCTCGATGTCCAGCCGAGTGAAGTTTAAGAGGACGCCTCGATAGCTTAACTGGATGAAGCACTCGGCTGGATATCGAGGGATCCGGGTTCGAATCCCGGTCAAGGCGAATGATTTTTACACCTTTTTAATACGCTTTCTTCTCTGCCAAGGTTATTTTTAAACGCTCCTTTAAGGGGTGTGGGTATTCTGCTCTGCCTTTTCTAATGACGGATTTATCGCGTAAAAAATGTTTCCCTTCATGAACGTCATTCATGTGGATGTTTCCGAAATAAGAAGGAGTGAGGGGTGTTCTCTTCTCCTTCGCGATCCATCGCCGTGCTACGTCATCCGAGTGAAGGTCGCGATGCTCCCAAGGCTTCTCGGCGGTTCCCATGACCCCACGGTGCATTTGTCAAGATGACAGTAAGGTTGAGTGAAGGGTAATTTTGGAAATTGATAGTAATTTGAAAATAACACGAATTTAACATCTTGTAACTGTTAATCACCGTATAGTATCCGTAAATTTATTTTTTGAATGGCGAAAGCTCGTGGGGAATATTAATAGCTAATGGAAGAGTGGTGAGGGATGATCGCTTTACCGGTTTTCTTCTCGGCACAGGGAACGTGAGACAAATATTACCATTATCGGCATTTAAAATGCAATTTAAAAAATAATGTGCGTAGAATAAGTAATCTTCCAGTGGAACAGCAGACATTTTTTCTCTCTTCAGCAATTTAGAATATGGTATTTATCTGGTTAGGAACAATCTTTTTGGATTAAGTTTTCATTTTGTGCTCCCATTATAAAAAATATTGCTTTTTGATTGTTTTCATTATATCCCGCGATCGTATTTGGCGAATGGATTTATGGAAATGTAAACTATTCGATTGTTTCAGGCTCAACTTTGTGGAACTATTTTCCTATCGAAGGAGAGGAGGAATCAGTGATGCAAATAATAGTTTTCAGCAGGAAATATTCCGCGTTTTTCAACAGTTTATATTTCATAAAAGATGAACACAACGTATTTCCCCACTATTTTTCCACAAGTACTGAGAACAGTGGGAAAATAAATTGTGCTCTTCTTTTATGATACACAAACTGTTGAAAATTGCGATATATTTCCTGCTGAAAACTATTCTTTGTATCTCTGATGCCTCCTCTCCTTCGATAGGAAAATATTTATGATGTAGAGTTTTGTTGTTATATGTAGTTCCCAACGCCTCTTCTTAAAATTTAATTTTCGCTTGCATTGAAAAACCTGGAACGACTTCAGTCCAATGAAAGGCAGCAATAATTGTGTTTAGTCCTGAAAATCGTGGGCTCCAGCGGGATATTTCTCATCCCCAGCAAAACGGAATATGAACACGAGATTCATTCAATTGTCAGGCATTTAGAACGGAAACTGCGTAATAATCTTTATAATTTGCATGAATCTCCGGTTCAAAGTAATCATTCAATGGAACTGAGCACCCAAATATTTCTCTTTTCTATGAGTTACTATCATTCCAATTTCACTCAAATTATAAATCTCCTATTTCTGCCCTCTTAGAATGACCACCCGTAGCAACCATCTCTCTTTAGTTGGGTCAAACTCTTATGTGGCATGATTTATTATTTTTGGAGATTCCGTCAGTATTCACTAGAAGTTTGTTTTCAGAAAATGTCGAAACTCTAAAGAAATTGATATGTAGCATAAAGTCAGCATTTAATTCTTGGATCGGATGCGTATTTGGCGACCCGTCCGATCTCTCCGGAAGGAGGTCCTCCACCTATCGACGTCATCCTCACGTCGCATGATAGGTAGCAAATCGCTTTACGTGGATGAATACGTAAAAATATGCGAAAATTAAGTCGACGGGATTTTCGTCGCTGGCCCTGATTTATTCGTCGGATCGCCGTGACCCCTCCGTCATTGTCGGCTCCTCCGCGACCTTGACCCTCCGCAGGTGTGGGCTCGTTTCCATGAGATCCATCTTCGAGGATGAAGTAGTGGCCCTCGAAGGGCGGTCGACTCACGCCAGAGGCGCGATCGCCACGCATGTTGCCATTATTATTGTTTCTAGGCGCGGATTCTTTCGTGAACGCCCATTCTTTCCTATCTTTCGCTCAGGGGTGCGGGAAAATGAAGATAAGTTCATTTTAGGATATCGAGATTACAAATTACTATTATTATTATAAGGTAATCTACCGTTAAAGGTAGGTTTTTGAATGGGCACAACTACCAAATAACTATTTTGTGACTATTAACAAAACACAACCCTAAATTCTACTCTACACCAGGTCCCTTGTATTCCGGGTCCTTGAAGATCGGAAACCAAGCAGTTACCAGTCATACGGTGGTACTCGCTCTGGGCGCCCCGCAACCAGTTAAGAGATGAGGATGACGTATTTAGGAGTTAAAAGAACGTAGTGGTTGGTGTTTAATTAATTACTATTAAGAGGATTACATTCATAGCGATTCAATCGCCAAACCTTCATGGTTTTATTCAGCGGATTCCCGTTTGGAAAATTATGAGAAGGTGTTCGGTCGCTCCGGGGCGAAAAAACAGCGGTGAAATTCAATGCGGAGAAAGCTTTACTGGCGAACTCGCCAATCATTATCGTGTGTGGTGGAGAGAAGTTACTCTCAATATTAAAATACGTCTATGAAAGTATGTATAATTTTTAGTATGAAAATATTTTTATATATGTGTAAATATTCGATGCAAAAGTTATTCAAGCTATATTTAAAATACAAATTCAATGCGTAGTAAAACTCCCTTCTAGTTTAATGTTCAAATTCTATTTTTTGTGACCGCGTTCATTTTAATTTAGTTTTAATTACTATTTTTCTGATGCATCGGCCATATTTGGCGCCTTTTTTCCTGCCTTTTTGCGAATTTACAGTGCCCCCTAAATCCTCCTGCTGATTGGAATTATATAACCCGTTGCGAGGTGACCTCCATGTGCCACCTGGCTCCCAGCAGAAGCCTTACCCCGGCCGGAATGGGGGGAAGGGAGGGAATAAGGGGGTTTGGTGCGCGCGCCAGCCCGATGACCATCCGACCATGGTGCGACGACACCCGTGGTTCCCTTGATGTTCTTCCCGGAGTCCTCGTGATGGCAAAGGGCCTGGCGATCGGACAACATGAAACATGACAGACCAAAACCTATTTCATTCGCCTTTTTCACTGGTGAATGCATGCTACACTCGTAAATTTAAGTTTATTATATTCAATAAATATAAAACAATATTAAAGTTAAAAAAGTAAAATCAGTCAACGAAAGAAATTATAAAATTTTAGCCTGATCTGGAGGGGGGTAAGCAATTTTCTTTTAAAATGGAAGTTCACTAAATGAAAGGAAGAAGAAATCGACCCTAAGTGGAATCGAATCAACGACTCTCGGCATGGAAGCCCGATCGTATGGCCACGTTACGGCAGTTCATTTAATCTACATCTGCGTTTGCACAATACCCCGCAAGTCGCCGTAATAGCGTGTGGCGGGGGATGTTGGGGCGCCACCCGTAAACTAAAATAAAACCACATGCAAAACCAAATCATGTTACCTCTACACAAATATTAGTTTTTTCATGCTCTCGAAAAATCTTAATCACACGAAAAAACCACTTACATGCTTAAACCGCATACAGTACTTAATAACAGGAAACCTACTTTCAAATCATGCTGTAGAACTATTACAAAGAGGGATCTAGTAAATAAAAAGAATAGCACGTCGGAAGAAACATGCATGATATCGACAAATATATAAACACTTCTAATTTCTAATCATCTCCTGCGCGATTGTTGTCGTGTCTAATTAAATCACTAGTAGTTCGAGCAAAATGAATCACATTTCAAATCTATCCGTTCTACAATAAATCTCCCTGGTTTTACATTGGTGACCTGATCTACCATAGTAAGTGGGAGCCTGTAATATGCCCTTAACATTCTCAGTTAAATAACTTGCTTAAAATTAACGCAGTATATTTTTACCAGTATTTAAGCCTACGGTCATCTTGTTGCGCTCATCCTAATTTTTTAGGAAGTGTCGTGAAATTGCTCCCTTGCTCATGGTCAACTTTTCACAAACTTAGCTGGTCTTCGTTTCACTCGATCTAGTTCCAATATTAAGCCTACTTCTTGAGGATCACATACATTAATTATTTTAAATCCACATGGCATTTCTCTAAATCATTTATTTAAAGCAATGTTGGGTGGCCTGTAGAAGTACTCTGCTATTTCCAAGATCCGAACCAGGGTCCTCGGTGGGGCCGGTGTGCTAGCCACCACAGTAATCCACTTCGCATAATGTATTTAATATGATCGGCCATGAATTTATTTTCTCCGTGAAGTATTATTACATATATAACGCCTTCCAATGTCGTCATCATTTAAAGTTGACTCGGCCCGGAGGGGGGAGTAAGGTGTTCGGTCGTCGCACTACTGGAATGTACAACGCGTGTCAAGTTCAAGGCATGCCCGAGCGGTCTTTAGACAAGCCATTCGCTCATTCAAATGTACCTGTGATCCCATCATCCCGATTAGACCTGAATTCAGTTTTTAGTCAATTCATTATTTTCTAGCGTCGCATCGATGACGTAGCAGAACGTCAGCAGCAATTAATTCGACGATGTGGCACAAGTGGCGCGCATAGCTTTCTTTTCCTTTTCGTGATTATGACTCTGAGCTATTTCTCTCTCTGTGAGTAGTGAATCAGAGAAAGTTGGATGGTCAGTCTGCGGATTCTTACTTTTCATTCGCTTATCGAAATAGGCCTTTTTTAACGCGTTGTCTCCTAACAAAAAACCTCAGTGTCCCCTAAATAATTCATCCCTGTCCTTGGTAGAATCGAATTAAAAACTTGGTGGTCCTGAAATACGGCCGCTACGTGCGTAAATAGTGCAGTGCCTGTAAATATCATCTAGTCCATGCTCTGAGTGGAATGATGGAATTTCTACTCATTTCGGCATAATTTAAAAGTACACATTCAAATGCAGGACTAATGGATGCAGCATGTCATTTTGTTAATTACCTGTAGCTCAATCAAATAGAGAAAATTATTATTAATTAATTAGATAGTTTATTTTGGTCGAATTGCGCTAGGAAAAGAGGCTTTCATAAGGAGGAGGGAGTTATATGATGGCAGGGACGTTGAGTAAGGATGAAAAGAAAAGACTCGTACAAACTTTGATATGGAGCGTAGCTATGTACGGCGCGGAAACGTGGTCATTGAAGCAGGAGGATAGACGTAGATTGGAGGCTTTGGAAATGTGGGTGTGGAGAAGAATGGAGAAGGTGAAATGAACCGAGAAGAAAACAAATGAGGAAGTACTTGGTATGGTGGGCGAAGAGAGGGGTTTGTTGGGAGAAATACTATGGAGGCAGGAAAAGTGGATGAAGGGGTTGTTGACCGGCAGCGGGATGTTGAAGACTGTAATAGAGGGGAGAATGTTTGGCAAACAGGGAAAGGGTAGGAACAGGATAGGGATGTTGGGCGGCATAAAGGGAGGAAGGAAGTACTCTGAGATGAAGAGGGACTTGGTGTAGAGTAGAATTTAGGGTTGTGTTTTGTTAGTAGTCACAAAATATTTATTTGGTAGTTATGCCCATCCAAAACCTACCTTAACCGGTAGATTACCTTTTAATAATTGTGGTCGAGTAATACCGCATAACAGTCGAATCGACTGATAATCATATATGAAGTTTTTCTCCGCGTAAAAATGACCTCGGTCGTCTTAAAGAGTTCTAATATATGTGGACTTATTTAGGTCTACGAGAAAATTTTACATTGGAATCGCGTGCAAGCATGTGAGTGGGTGAATCCATAGTCTGTAAACAAATTAGTATGACGCTAGAAATTCCCGAACCAAGAGATTAGATTAATCATAATAGTTTTAAATTTAAATATGTCCAAATTCTGATCGAAACGGATGCTTTTCTCAAATTTTTAGGCAAAGAAGTTCGGAATCCAGTCGACTTATCCTGAACCCTGACCTATTTGATGGAAGAGCAACCACAATTTCGGGAGATCACTTTTGGAGGGGTGGGGTGGAGGGAAGAATCGTGCGTTTCGAGTTCCGTTTGAATGAAGACGTAATCGCCCCCACCCCCACCCCCTTCTTAATGTGCCGCGGGATTATTTCCTTCCTCCTCATCTCCGTTCATTTGTCATTCTCCCGCCCTCCGGTCTCGTTCGCTGTCACGCTTGGTCGTAAATCACGCCGACGGGGTTTCACTCTCATTCCTATCTGCTTGGATCGGCGGCCTCAGCTGTTTTTCTTTCGATGCCTCTTTCTTGTCACTCTGGTGTTCAGTCTCTGGCCCTCCTCTTCTCTTTCATTTGGAAGCGAAACTTCCTCCGTGCTGCTATCTGTGGTTTCCGGTAACTTGACCCTTGGGAGAAACTCGTACTGACAAGGACTATTCAATGGGTTAAAACAATTTGGGAAGATTCAATTTAGTGTTCTATATAGTTATGGTGGAGGTACAAAAATGCCACAGATATGAAGTTCACCATAAAACCCGAAATACAGTACCTTTTAATACGAGTTATGGCCTGCGATTGAGGAAAATATACCCGCGAGAATCATGATACATAGCAGATGAATTTAATATAGCATATGCATTGGGCACTCTTGTTTGGAGGCTATCGATGCGTTGTCATATAACAACACTGAATGGTTTCTGTAGCATTTCCTTATAATTATCGCCAAAGTGTAAAGCGAAAAGGAAACTGAAGTGAAAAGGAAAATGTTTCTAAACAAAAGATCAATTAAGCGAAAGCGTTATTCTTTACGATTGCGAGTTTACAATTAAAACGTGCGCGTCCTTAAGAGACAACATCCTAAAAATATTTTATTGGTGTTTGAACACATACGCACGGTGAAAATGAGACAAACATCGAAATTTGCGCAATTACTTCCCTGGCGACCGAGAGAAATCATGTCTTTCTTTGACAGGAATAATATACTTAATAATAAACGTAATAATTAAGTTTACGTAGGATTCCTCCTGATCTCTTCCTCATCCCCTGGAAAGAATGCCGTGGCATATTAATCACCTCCTCCGCCCACCAAATCTTTGCCAAATAGTTTCCGACCAGAGTCCCTGTTTACTTAACCTAAGCGTAGCAGCTCCTTGGTCTTCCTCGTGCCTTTTCCTCGATTTTCTTTTCCGTGATTTTCCTAACAAACCAATCATTTCTCAAGGCGTACCAAAACCATCAAGCTCTTCTCTTCCCTTTTCCTGTTCCCATCGTATAATCCTGATCCTCTGATATTCTATGCGGTATTCTTGAGAAAAGTACGACTTTAATGTTAATCCAGCCACGTCCTGTGCGCGTTCAAGTTTTCACTTTGATTTATAACTGAACTAGAATTGCAATTTACTCATATTTCGCTTAGTCATTATTCGCAAATCACCTCTCTAGTCCCTATAATCTACTCGTATACATTGGAAAAACTATGACTAAACTATGCATCTAACTATGGCATGACCACTTACTTGCTCCACGCCCAGAATATATATAAATCAAAAACTGATAACTATTATTCAAGTCACGTGGACTCAATTTCTATTGAAGCAATTTTCCGTTTAAGATTTATCTACTCAACCCAAATTGACGTGTCAGAATTCTTTGGGGTTTCTTATTTCTCCCTTCCGTAAAAGGAATATAGTCTCGGAATCCACGTTGAATCCACTTTAAGTATCGCCGACTTCCTTTGGGTCCCGCCAGTCGCCAAAGGCGTTGGTAAACTCGAAGCCGCGAGGGCAAAGTTACCACTCGGAAATGACTTCGTGTTCCTTGTCGCAGGCACCACTCGAGATGGTATCCCGCGCCCTACTTAGCCGCGTGCCCTTGGTGTCCCTAGGGGGTAGGCGGTGATTGCCAGGCAGCCATCGGGACCCTTGATCGGAACAAAGGATATCTTAAGCTGTCACTCAACACACCCTCGCCCCTCCCCTATCTCCTTCTCTCCCCCCACCCCCCGCTATCGTAAGGCCGGGATAATTACGAGAACCCTTCCGTGTTGGCCCATCGAAAATAAAGAGATAATTGTCGGCTCCGTAAGGGATTCGCACTCTAGGGATGTATCGATTTATAAAATCCACCGCCCACAATAAAAGTTTCGTTCTGAGTAAATTTAATAATTTATATGGAGAATGTTTCCAAAATATGGATTATATTATCGATTCGATGCTCTATTCGATACGTAAGACTTCGTTTCTTTTCAATTAACATACGTACACACGCATTCTCAGCGGATGATTCCTTGTCGGTATTTAATGAATAGCAGTGACATCTTAATTTAAGAGTGGGTAATGGAAGGAAGCAATCAAAAGTATTCACGCTGCAATGAAACACATTTTACTTTGCCGAATATTTATTCAGGGATCAAGACGTGTGTTGCCGCACTGTACCATGCTAACAGTGTACCAGGAGTTTCGAGTCGAAATATTCGTAGAGCTCACGCGGGGGGTGTGATAAGGGAGGGGCGGGGGAGAGTTGCTGCGGCTGGGTTTAGGGAAGAGGAGGAGGTCCGGAGGACCTTGAAGCACTCGGTGGAAACGGTCTTCGAATTATACGTTGGAATTCGATTCGATGTAGAGTTGTATCGATGATATAGACACGATAAAATTATCACGAAAAGGTCACAGAGAAATGTTATCCGTCGTTGATAAGGCCTCATTTAGAATATGCTGCAAGTATCCTCACGGAGTTGGATTAATTGCCGAATTGGATCGCGTGCAGCGTAGGGGAGCCAGATTTGTAAAACGTTGTTATGATAAACTTAGTGGTGCATCAAAAATATTAGAGCAGCTAGGATGAGAATCACTCACGGAGCGAAGGTTGAATTACAGATTGAAGCTCCTGCGAAAATTGCTATATTGATAAAATTAGAGAGATTAAGTGAAGAACAGATAGATGTAAGATGTAATATTTTCCACGAACGATAGGGAACCATAATAACATTGTTCGACTGCGGTAGGGTCATATTCGGGTAAACTTATTCTGGTGTGTAGTCACCCCCTGCCACGCACCCTGGCGCTGATTTGCAAGGCATACATATATAAATGAATAAATCACACCGATAGTCTTGAGTCGGTATGATAAGTCGAGACTTCCGATATATCGTATCAGAATTGCATCGATTAATTTCCTATTTCACCCAACCCAGGCAAGGGGGCGGGGGAAGGGTTGGGGGTGGCGGGGGTTTCTATGGAGCCTCCCCGTGCCCCCGACCCCCAATCTTCTCTCTGAACCCTCGCTCGCGTTAACATCGGGGCCGCTCGCGTGCGTCCCCGATAGGAGTCTCGTGCAAGGGAGCGTGGTAGCCGGCGCACGCGGTCACTTTCAGGGTCCACAGGGCCCTTGTCTTCCCGACCCCTCCCCCCTCGTGGGCCCCGCTCACTCACTCGCTTCTGCGGTCGATGGCAGGGCAACATCGGGGGTGGGGGAGGGTCAATCCTCCCTCGTGCGATTGTTTCACCTAGGGTTGGGTTCGGCAGTGGATGACCGCACACTCCTCCCATCCCGACACCAATTTGGTGCCTTCGTAGTGCGAAATTTACAGAATTTATCAAAGGGTGCTTATTCTGCCGGCTTAGGTGAGTTTTTGACGGACCCAGGGGCTAAACACCTTAGCTACATTAAAAGCTCCACCTTTCTCGGCTCTAAAAATTCCAATGACGGCGCTGAGGAATTAAATTTTTGTTCGATAGCCGAGTAGGTCTGCGGTTATTATTTTATTCAAATTCTTTTCTCCTAATTACGAACGTACCTCGCCTGCAATTATAAAAAACTTACAGGGTTCGTCCGGAAAATAAGTGTACTGAGCTCAGGAAAAAAAATGTATTACACTTTTACATATCTTAAGCTAATATTCCTCAAATTAGGACCCTTGTGAGTCGATACACTTGTTCCAGCGGCGTTCCCATTCCTGGAACGCTCCCGCGAAGGCATCATCGGGAACCTCTCGAAGACTCGTCGTCGACCTCTTCTCTGCCCTCCACGAACATCTTGTGCCACCGAAAGATCATGTTTCTGGACATGGCTGACTCCCCGTAAGCCTGGTTAATCATACCGACAGTTTCGGTAGACGATTTCCCAAGCTTTACCGCAAATTTGATGGAATAACGCTGCTCCAAAAACTTCGGCATCGCGTTCCGTGACGTGGGTCGAAGCGTGGAGGTTCGCGTTAACAGAGCTCCTCACTACACCACAGCTCAGAGCCGACTGCCTTTTTCAGCGTCGCTTGCCAACATACCCCCCTCCGATGGCAGCCCGTCAGAGCGGTGCTGGGCGCGCCTGGAGCGGCGCGCCCAGCCCAGGAGTCAGTACACTTATTTTCCGGACGAACCCTGTAGATGCAATAGTGACTTTACTCGTTAATTGCCGTTGAAATGATTTCCATTTTTTGAATTACTTACCGTTGCCATGAGTGACTTAACATTTAATTTTGGCATGCCATGCCTGGTGTGGAATTATCCCCTGCCACACATCGTCAGTTTTCGCCTGGCTATGAATAAATTTATGTAAGGAAAGCAATAAGTTACCTGATAGGTGAATTACGCGCTATAGTATTAGCAGTTGTACTCACGGGTTTGGCATACCATGTAGATTTAAATACTCCAACGTTGCACACTCTCTTAGCCCATCAAATCTCCGTAGTCAAAAGCTTTTTTGAATTCACGACCACGTTTCGGGACAGCAAACAACCACGCCCCACATCTATGATAATACTTGCACATCCGTGTCGTCAACTCCATCCTTTTGGTGGAAGTTTCTTTAGATAACTTAATTCTCCTCTTAATGTCCATACCTCTTTGTCCGCCTTCGTCTAAAGCACTTAATTTTATTTTCTAACTGCTGTACTCGTTGTCTTCCGGACAATATTCCCTTACTTGATGCGCCCAATTATCAATTTGGCTATCTAAAACTTGATCATCTCATGTAGTAACTTATTTAATCAGTTTTCCCCCTACTCGCGTTCCTCCCTCCAGCCTTTCTATTGCCACTCCTACTATTTTCTTCGCGTGTCTATTGCAACCTTTTGGTTTGAATGGCCAACACTTTGAAAATGTGACGCGAGGAAATTTTCTAATCTCTCGTGCAAATTGCCACGAAGAGCGTTATGAAGACGCAGGGTTTCAGGTCTCGGAACCGTAATAAAAGTCCGCTCAAATTCAGTTTACCTCGTCCTTTCTCCCCGCCTCGCGACCAGTTCCCCCGTCATCGGTGGCATCCCCTTTTTTGATGATGCGAAGGAAAATGATATTTTGCCAGCCGTGGTCGTCTGGACACCTCGATGATGATGGACGGGAGGCCGTCGTCAGCCGATGTTCCAATCCCACACACACACCCCCTCCTTCCCTCACCCCCTTGATCATTCGGGAGGATTCCCCGCCACTGAACCGGATGGGCGTGGCCAATTCCCCACCCCTCCCTCCGTCACCGAGTTTTTGTCACAGTTTGACGCTGCAGCATCCTTGACCCTAATTCCCTCCGCAGGGATTCACGCTGAAAAATCCCGAGTCCCGAAGCCAGTCTCCCCCCCGCCCCCACCCTCTTCAAGGCGTACTCTCCTATCGTGTTCCCTGTTTACACGACCCAGATCTTCGCTCCAGACGAGTCGGTTACGCATGCGACAGTGTAATTGCTGGTTTGGCGGTGGAGGGCGGGGGGGTGAGAGTGAGGGGCTGGGAGTGGGAGGAGGAGGGAGTGGCCTCTTTGTATCCCTTTGTTCTGCCGGCGTATTGGGAGGCGGGCGGTGTTTGTATCCAACCCCCTCGATTCGGGGTTGTGATGCCGAAATCGGCCCAGTCAGCGACTCAAGCGAAAAGTTGGGGAGACTCGGAGGAACTTTATAACAGGTACTCCTTATTCCTTCATTGTCGTCCTCCTTCCTTGCCCCGAGGGTGTCGAAGCTGAAGTAGCGCCGAGTGCGGCCTCCGCCTCATTGTGAAGGGGAGGCACTTCTTTAAAGTTCCCGAGTGCTTGCGTCCCCAATGTGCGCGGACTTATGGGAGCTTTTATACTGATACTTTAGGTAGTTGTTGGAGCCCTCGGCCTGCAACGTTTAGCATCCGTCCTTGGATGAGTGCCTAGCCATGATCTTTCGGGAAGAGGACGCGTTTTCCCCTCATTGATTTCCTTTCCCTTCTCTAAACCCTTGAGGAGAAAAAAATCTTCTAAACGACCCATCTCAGAGCATTTTGCTGTGTGGCAAGAGCGCGAGGGAAATAAGAGATGCAATAGCAAAGGATACTGGACTTCTTCGCCTTAAATACCCCGCGATCCACCAAAAAAGGTGTGTGGCAGAGGGTGCAAGCACCAGTTGGGAAGGGTTAGCGAACAAGGAGAATAGAGAATAGGATATAGGAGAGTAACGTAAAATGTAAAAACATACAGTAATAAACTGTCAAATAACGTGCAAAGTTGTATGCTAGCTGAAGGAAGACTTAATTCAAAACGAGAGTCTATGGAACAAACTGAGAAGTTTCAGGCGTGATGTGCTTGAATTCTAACATAATAAAGAAAAGATAGTAACAATTTCCCACTAGATATTTATCTGTGAAATATTTTTACTTTTTTTTCTTAAAATTTGGTTCCCCGGGTCGAAAGATCACAGGAGTGGAGGAAGGGATTATGAGGGTGGTAAAATTGCTTCTTTGGGAGGAAGTTTGATAGGTATTAATGTTTCTAGTCAAATGGAGTTGATGACTAACTCTCAATATAAAGATAAGATGTGTGATAGCGTGTTTGTGTATATATATATATATATATATATATATATATATATATATATATATATATATATATATATATATATATATATGTGTGTGTGTGTGTGTCGTGGTAGTCCAGGGGGTAGACCGTTGGACCGGAGGTTGGTAGACTGGTAGATCCCGGGTTCGATTTCCGGGCAAGTCTCTGGGCAACTGCAGCTCCACCCAAGCTACGTGATTTTTTGGATGCCAGATCTTCCTGGGAAACCATAACCGGCACAGGGAAAGGAACTGGCCCCCCAACCTTGATGTGTGAATATCACACGCCGTCGAGCATAGTACTGGGTGAACTCTATCATCACCTACCAAACCGACCTTCGGGTTGATTACTGTGTTTATGGTTTTATATATATATATATATATATATATATATATATATATATATATATATATATATATATATATAAAACGATTGTCCGGAAAAACTCATACGAGCGGCACAATAATGGGCTGACACGACATAACACAAATAGAAAAGAATAGACACATATAAAAGAACACTTACACGGTAAATTGTTCGAGCTTTCGGCCCTCTCAGGGGCCTTCTTCAAGAGAGACTCAGGATATATATAGTGGTATATATATATATATATATATATATATATATATATATATATATATATATATATATATATATAGTGTATTTTTTTACGACACGATAACTTGGTCGTTGAGACAAGAGGAGGAGAGGGAAAGGTGAAATGGGCAGTAATGAAAAAGAGGAAGACGTTCTACACAAGTTAAGGAAAAGAGTGGCTGAGAAATCAGGGGATAGAATAGTTGGATGCGAGGCAATTCGACTTCAATTTGATGCTGAAGACCGTGATACAGGGAAGAATTCAATGGTGTTTAGCTAAACTAACGTAGAAAAGGAGAACGGGCATATTTGACGTAACTGAGGGCGATTCGAAGTATGCGGTGCTGAATAGTGTTTTATTTCGATTGTGAGCTCTAGGGTGGTGGGTTCGTGTGTGGCTCATGTACTGAGTCGTGGTTAGCCCGTCGCGACGCGTTTGTCCGTCAAAAACCAAACTTTAGCAGTGCCGCTAAGCCGTCCGTCTTCCATGCTTTGAAACTTCAGTTGCGGAGATGTTTCCGGGGGCATGAATGCTTCGGAGGGTCACGAGTGTGAAACGCTCGGCGTTGACTGCGGCCTGCGATCGACGGAGTAGAGATGCGTGTCATCCGTCGGCACGCGAGAACGTTTGTTCCACTTACTTAGTATCCTTCCCCGAAGCACGCCCCCTTGTCGTGTCGCAAGTGGAAGGGAAGTTTGTATTCTAAACGTCTTTCCCGCTTCATCTCGTTATCTCCATTCTATTTTTTCCCTCCCTCCCCTTTTCCTTTTCACCCCCCCCCCAGCCCCCGTCATCCCTCCACCCGACTCTCAAAAGCAAGGCCTTTCCTCCGCGAGAAATAAAAAAAAAATGTTGGTCTCGGGATCGTTCCCTGACGTACCCATCCGCTTCTCCGTCAGTCACTTCGGCGTGGATAACGACGACGCCCTTGGCTGCGAGCGGCAGCTCGGGGCGCAGATGGTGCACAGTCCCGCCTCTCTGGTGCACGTGCTCGTTCGATGCAGGCATCTGCGTGTACATATTAACAGGCAAGCCACGACAAGGTCGTGTGGCAGGGGATGTCAAGTCTTCAGCAATTAGGGTCAAAATTAGTGATGGGAGGTAACTGAATTTCCATTTACGATAACTTTTTTCCGTGTTTTGTAACTTGTAATGGTTGCATTTCGAAAAATGCTACAATTAATTTTGTGATCTTCGCATGGTTTTCGGGAATTATTCGTTGATTTTTATTTAATTTTTGCTCGACATGTTCATAATAATTTTGGCACAGTAATGAGATTTTATACAATTTCCTGATATTGCAGTTGGAGCATTATTGATATCAGTGTTAAAAGTTGAAATACAAAATTCATCCAAGACGTTGGCCTTTGAAACTTTATCACGCGGAGCTGAGTACTACCGCGATCCAAGCCTTATAATAATAATAATAGTACGATTTGTATTCAACCCATGTCGCGCATGTTCAAAGGCCTAAGCCATGAACAAAATATGGTTTAATAAATTGCTTTGCCATTTGTCAGTACACACAATAATTGAAATGAAAACGAGCTGAGGAAAATTAATATTGAATATTTATTGTGAAATTTCATTCAATGCTGCACCACCAACGGTTCCATTTATTGAAAGAACATATTAATATCATTGATTGAACGCATTACAATAATTTGGGAATTCTTTCGAAAGTTCGTAATTTTACTATTTTCATGGCAACGATTCATATAACTATTTTTAAGACGAATTGCTTGCTCTTGATACACCACCTGTAAAAGATCCACCAGTGAAGATGATATACAATATAAAAGCTTCCGGAAAATTGTTTTCTTAATGATACCGAGATTTTCTTCTAAGTATTACAACCTTTGAGTTTCAAGAAAATTTATCTATATTTCAAAATCAATTTGATGCGCGTCAATTTCCTTTTTCCGTCTGGACACGCGGTAATTCCGTCTTAAGCCGAAGAAATACAGCAAAAATATTTGTACAGGTTATTACGTCGTAAATAATTTCTTTTCTTCCATTTCTATGGTTTACAGAAATTGGCCGTCAAAGTCAATTAATGCTAATAAAATGCGGAATGGAATTCAATGTATTTCATAGTTGTGGTGATAAGATGACTAATTAGCTTTGAACCTTATCACTTTTGAATAAAAAGAGACGTTTCAGGAATGATATGGTGGAATATCATAATTAATTAAAAATTGGTAATTTTCCGCAAAATATTATTTTTTCAAAATATTTATTATTTTGTGGAAAATTGCCAATTTTTAATTATAAGTTTTGGTTTTTTTGTTTACTTACTGCGATGTTATTCGGCTCAAGGATTTATGTATATTCGTTCCTAGTTGTAAACCGAGCGATTGTTGACAATGAGGGCATATTTCAGGAATTACCGTTTCTAGTTCCGTGAATTTTGATATGTAACTATTCAGGTATAAGTTCCTCACTTTTTTTTAAACTTATAAACGTTTTTTATGCGGTAGAGCCGAAATCAATTTCCCTTTCGAAATTACTTCTTTGTGATGCAAACCATAAAGGTTCCAACATTACGGGCTTGCAACGAAGTTGATGGTCTAAAATTTAGTGTTCATAATTATATTTAATATCCAAGCTGTCGTCGCGTGGTCCCTGGAAACGTTAATGTTGCACCGTTCCTAATGTTTTGAGAGTGTCTAATTCTTGAAGGTCAAAGATAACTTTAAAAGGTCGACTTGACGGCCTTGCTCACAGTGAAATCCTTCTTCCCAGAATAAACAAAACCCTCGCCGGTTCTATTAGTGTATATATGCACGTGAGCCAAGAGTACACTCTTGGAGATCGAGACCAGTGGCTAGAGAAGACGAAAATCAAGCGAAGTCCATCTGGCGCGTCTTCGGTTTCTCAATTCGCGGGGATGGGTTTCTTTGGCAGACGCGAGTGCTCCCTCATTAGGGTCATGGTTTTCGGGCCGGGGTGCTCGGCGTTCCATGTGCCATCTTAGCGGGGACGCTCCCTAACCATGGAATATGAGGGAGGGGGGCCTGCTTGGAATTGTGACTTATCGGTGACAGCCGTGGGTGGATATCACTAATCCATCACCCTATGGCGGTTGCCGCAAATGCGACTTCGGGCTATGATGTTTCAACCTTCAGCCGTGTGTCTATGGATACGTATAATCCAGTGGATAGGTTTTATATACATATCATCGTTTTTTTAAATGAAATTAAAAACGGATGAATTGATTTAAATGTCTTTAAGCTAACCTGGCATCCCATAGTGAAGGGCATTTTTTTCTGAAGCTGTCTGGCGATATTGTTCAATTATCAGCTATGAGCCTTTATTCGCATGGTTTGAAAAATATCATAAAAATGTCAAGTTCCGTACATTATACGAAGATATCTATTTCTTTGCGTTCCAATTCTTTCCTTTACGGCTTCCGCATTCGTTTCCTTTTTTCTCTCACATCAAACTGGGCTACTGACTTATGCCACTTTGCTGAGAGATGGCGAAGACAAGTAAATGGTGTGGAAATCCACTGGATTTTTTTTAAATATCCAAGACTCTGATATAAGTGTGGGTTTCTTCTGTTTCCCTCTTCATTTCTTTGGCAGTCCCAGTTTTCACATGCTCAGACGAAAAGGAATATTCCTGCTAAACGCTAATCGAGTGAGATTTGTAACTTTAATCCGTTAACACCCCGAGCTGATAGGGACCGAATGATGCAATGTATAAAGTACCTACCTACGTACTCAGGAGTGATCATCGATAGAAGTATTGACGTCCATAATACAGTAGTTCTGTATTATGTAGGCCTATTAAGCCTGTAGCTCTCAAACAGTGATTAGGAAATACTATCGGAAGGGCACTATGGCAAATTATAGCTGGACTGTTTTGATTTGTAAAATTAGGACTCGTTGAATAAAAGTAATGAGGGAATATTCTTCATATTTAATAACGGTGACGTGGGAGAGGTGTCTTTAAATCTGTTGTAGGCATCGACCTAAGGCCGCCCTCATATCTTTGAAGTTAATTTTGCGTGGGATTAATTATCTCCAGTCTCATTCCATTCACATTAGTTTTTATGTTACAGCATCTTCCTACTCTCTAGGTCCGCGTTATTGGTATCAGTTGAAGATGACCTTTAGAGACTCGCCAAGCATACGAGGTGTGTTCAGGAAATAACAAGAATTTTTAATTGTGCAGGTTTGGAGAGTCATATTTATTTTACTATCATATTAGTATACATCCCCCTAAAGTATGATAAAATGTGTAGCTGTGTTCATTGCTTACTTTGTCCCCTGGCAGTCACTCTAAGGTTAGACGTGTTCTTGTGAGCCCGGCGATTTTGTCAAAAAAATGGATCAAAGAATTTGTATCGAGCTTTAGTTCCGACGTCATATCCGTTAACCCATGTTTCATATCACTTGCTGTAACACGTTTCAGTGATTCTAAATCGTCGTTGACTTCATTTGGTGACTCCATTAAGCAACTTCCATTCGCTTCCGCTGTTTTTGTTCGAAATGCAACAATTTCGGAGCAAATTTTGCTGTCGCGCGTTTCATGCCGAAAACATTCGAAAATATTCCATGGCATGAGCCAATCGACATTGCAATATCATGAGCGACTTCCCTGATAATTTTGATTCGGCGATCATTTAATAACCATTTCTTACACTTTTTATTTCACGTTTTCATCGGTTGTTGATGTGCCCCGGGGCGTTCGTCATCTTCAGCGCTATCTTCACGGCCATCTTGGAAACACGCTCATACCACTCGTTTTACTCTTAGCAGACTCTCCATTTTGGCCTTTGTTTACATTTCACACCCACTTTGTTACACTTTATTTCATTTTTTACGCAAACTTTGATACAAATTCTTTGATTCATTTTTTTAGCAAACTAAAATCGCCGAACTCTTAGAAACACGTCAGAGCGGCTGCCACCGGACAAAGTAAACAATGAACACAGCGGAAAATTGTATCATATTTTAGGGGCATGTGTACCAACATAATAAAAACAAATTGACAATCGGACTCTCCAAACCCGCAAAGTTTAAAAATCCCCGCTATTTTCTGAACACATCTTGTATGTCGATATTAGAGTTAAATCTGATCCAGCCGCCCATTCCTTGGCCAATGGTTTCACTTTCTTTTCTCATTTTCAAATGAAATTGATGTGCAGTCAACAGTTCGGGGTCGGGATCGATGCTTCGAGTGTCGGGGGGGTGCGAGAAAGGTGCTTTTCATGCGGAGGGGTGTGCGTGGGTGCCGGGGGCATTGCGTGGTGCTGGTGTCTGTCTCTCTCCCGTTCGAATGGAAAGGGAAGGAGGAGACGGAAGGGAGAGAGAATGACAATAAGAAGAAGAAAAGAGGGAAAGGGAATGAAAGGATGTGAAAGAGCAGCGGAGAGCCGTGGGGGTTCCTTGACTCCCTCGGCGCGTGAATTGACCCCAAGGTCAACAACACCCCTCCCTCGCCGCGGCCATAATACACGCGTTATCGCACGGCTATTCATTAGAAACAAACCGTCATTTAAGGGAGGATTTTTCCATCACTAGATGGCTCTGCCACACCACCACACCCACTCAACCCGTCCGTGGCGCTGACGCTTGCCTTCCGTCTCGGTTGGAGGGTCCCAGTGCCATCCCTTGGCGTGGATGCAGTTCTTTCCTTCTTTTTTCTCCTTCTTCGCGATTTATTTCTTTGTTTCTCCCGCCAACCCCTCTTTCCATGTGACGGCGGTCTCACCCCCGAGCGTGGGAGGGGAGGTTTCTTCTTCAGAGTTCGACGCGAGGATCCCACTGCGGACCAGGGGTCCCTTCTGCCCCTCGAAGAGGCGTGCGGGCGTTGGATATACGAGTCTCACATCTGCGGTTTGCCGCCCCTCGGATCGCGCGGGGAGGGGCCGGGGGGTGAAGCCGCCAACACGTTTTGCTCACTCGTTAATCTTGCGTGGTGGGGAGGAGGTCAGACGGCTTGGGTTGTTTCCCGGGAGGGTGAAACCGCACCCTCTCCCGGAATGTCAGCCGAGGGTTTGTTTATTTTTTGTCAGTCATTCACAGTTTTTACGCCGGCGCATACCGACGTTCATTTATTTCCCCCACCCCCCACCCCGCCCCTCACTGCGGGGCCTCGACGGAGAACAAATATGTGCGGATTGCGTGGACGACGATTGCACGTGGTCCCGATGGCTTTAGCACGCCAAAACACTCAATGTGATTAGTGTCGCTCGCAGGGGTCCAGGGGTTTATTAAAGCCACCAGTCAATTTTCCATTCCTTGTAATGCGCTCTGACGGAACCTGCTAGGATTAGAAGGCGCAACACTCGTTCCTTCCTGCGACCCGTGCAAATGTGAAAGTTTTTACGTCTGGTCACCACCATCATTGGTGTAGGCGAGGAATAATAACCCGCCGCTTTGCATTGGAGTGGGCCAGACGTGAGAATGGTGAGTCAGGGGAAATTGAATGTGGAGCTGATCACTGTACGGAATCATTTTTCTCTCGTGTACAATTTGCGGTAAATACGCCAGGAAACATAATTTACGAGAAATCATTGAATAATTAATTATTCTTTTGGGTGATTGGCCTATATATTCCCTTCCACAGGGCCGCGTGGCGGCTTACAGGGAAGAATGTGGATTGTTTTAACCTTTCGGTTAGATAACCTGTCGAGGTAATTTAAAAATCCTTCGTCCTGCTCCTACTCCGAGACCCTTGGTGTTCATTTATTTGTTCTCAATAATTGTCTGTCGGCGCCCCTTGGTGCTTTGCCATGAATCTGTTGGGCTCGCTGAGCAATTTGCTGCTTTCGAAAGGAAGCTAGGCGAGCCCAAGGAAGTGAACTATATGGTGAGCAGTTCGGGCCGTCTGTCGACGCATTCGCCGCCTCCGTGGAGCGACGAGAGTATGTTTTATCGCTCCGAGACTGATTGCATCGGATGAATTAATAGTTCTCCCCGCGATCCAGCCAATGGACGGGGACTCAGCCCATCACTGCACATGCGCTCTTCGGGGGGCGAAATGATACAGGGCCATTGAACCCATGTTTACACTCGCGTCCGTCGGGGCTTTCTGGGATTAGGACTTGGACGCTCTCTTCGGACGCATAAACCTCCCCCTCTCTCTCTCTTATACCATGTCACTTGATTGCCCCGAGTTAAATGTGGAAGCACTTATCCTGGCCGCTTTTTTATACCTGCATTTTTATGCCGAATCCCATTTCTGACGGGAGGAGAGGTGGTTACGCCTTGGAGGGCACTCGGGGGGAAGTGCATTCTTGTCCAAAACAGTCAGTCAGTGGATCCCCCCGTCACTACGCCACTCAACCAAGCCCAAAAAGATGAATGCTGCATTATGAAGAGAGGTTCTTGGTTGCAAATGCATTAAGAGTGGATGCGTTGCAGATTCCCTTCAAACTTCCCGTATATTTTTTCCTTGTTACATTTTGCAATAGGCAGTAGTGGTATTGAAAATGTATATTTATGCATCATTTTTCGCTACTTGCACATATTATAAATATATGTACTTCAGGTTTATGTATGAATCTTAAGTCAGCTATCTGGATATAGCTTTAACGGCTCTTGGTCTGCAAAAAATTCCCAAGGCTGGAAGACGATATGTACTATTTGGAAAATCGATTTTAATGCAGTAGTCCGATCTATACTGGTAACTATTTACAATAGATCCTCCGGAGTTTATATTTGGATACAATATTTAATAAACCATAAACACAGTAATCAACCCGAAGGTCGGTTTAGTAGCTGATGGCAGAGTTCACCCAGTACTAAGCCCTATAAGGCGTGTGAAAATTCACACATCAGGGTAGGGGGGCCAGTTCCTTTCCCTGTACCGGTTATGGTTTCCCAGGAAGACTTGGTACCCGAAAAATCACTTTAGCTTGGGTGGAGCTGCTGGTGCCCAGAGTGCCTTGCCCGGGAATCGAACCCCGGCCCCTCCGGTCAGCAGTCCAACGCTCTACCCCCTGGACTACCGCTACCCACAATATTTAATAATTTAAACAATATCGATCTGTGGTAACCATCGACCACTTTATAGCTAGTGAAACAATATTTGCGTTAATGTATCGTTAGGAGAATGGACGATGCTACAAACCATTTGAAATTACATTAGAGGGTTTTCTCGTCATCCCGCTCGCTGGCTCGCCTTCCCACCGGTCTCCTTCTATCACAATCCTCAATCCCAGTTATCAACCCGAAATGGAAAATGCATGTGAGAGTTCACCTCAGCACAAACGTACAAATTGTGACCCCCACGGCGCGTGTAATTCGCGAATTAAGAGAGTGGTAGTGGCTAAGGGGGACGGACCTAATTTGTCCATTCACCGTGCCAACTTTGGTTTCCCGAAAAATTCTTAAATCCGAGCAATTACAAAGGTTATGTAGAGCTGTAGTTCTCTTGTTTTGACGCCGAATCGATTTGAACCCGGGTCTTCCGTTCATTTGGCAAGTGCCCTAACCAGAGGACTACCATGGCTCTTGGAAATGTTGACTGGAGACTGACGGACGACACAAAGGAGTTATGCCCAAACACCGTCATTATGATCCGCTGTTCCATCCTCTGGTTTTTATTCTTTATCAAGCCCATTGCTGCTTGCTAATGGACAAAAAATACCCGAGGAACAATAGAAATGTTTCTCTTCATTCGTTAACCATTGATGAAAACGGGCGGCTTTCTCTCCTCCGAAGTTCAGCTGTTTAATCGTCGAAAGAAGGCATAAAGCTCTCTCTACCTCTTTGGCATTGATTCAAAACTTTGAGCGGATATTTATAAAATTCCTTTATTGTTCTATTTTTTGTGTGTGAATTTAAAATTAAAACTTTCCCCTGGAACTAGTGAGCTAAGAGCTATGCGGAAGCGAGGAAAACTGAAAAAACGTGATGTGAACAAGAAATGTGAAACGAATCGGCGCTCAAGAGTGTACAGTCGGAATCGTTTTGAGGAAATTGTCTCGGAATTCAAAGTTATCAAAGATTGGTGTTTCTGCAGGCGATACGAGCAAGTACGATGTTCGATTGATGCCGAATTGGATCGGGTGCAAGGTAGAGGAGCTGGATTTGTAAAGCGTTGTTATGATAAACTTAGAAGCGTGTCCAAAACATTAGAGCAGTTAGGCTGGCAATCACTCACAGAGCGAAGTTGAAATTACAAATTGAAGCTCTTGCATGAACTGGAAGGGGGTCTCTTTAGTATTGATTTTGAAAATGAATTATTATCCCCATCCTACTTCGGTAGGAGAGATCATGTCAGTAAAATTAGAGAGATTAAGTGTAGAACAGATGAATTTAAGATGTCATTTTTTCCACGAACGATAAGTGATTATAACATTGTTCGACCGCGGTTGGGTAGTGTTCCGGAAAAATTTAGTCTGGTCTGCATTCACCCCCTGCCACACCCTAGTGGTGGATTGCAGTGTTCATAAATAAATAAATAATTAAATAAAATATAAAAATAAATGTTACAGCGTTTGTAAGCATTTGAGGAGGGGGAGGTTATTCCTGATGTCCTTAGCGATTTTCGTGAGCCTTCATTTTTGCAAGCTCAATTGAATCGTTTGAAAACTTAAAGGCCGATCGAATAGAAAAACTACTACAAAATGCATATCGATGTAAATTTCTCACGCTTTCCCCCCTATGGATGCATCGTTCTTATTCAAACATGGATTGGTTGCCACTTTTGAAAAAAAAAACCCGAAGGCGGAAAAAACGTGTGCGCGAAACTTATGCAAGGCGAGGGAGGAGAAATGGGTCTGTGAACTCTTCCTCCCGCGTGGCCGCCATTTATTTACCCTTCCACCCGTCCATGCCATTTATCTCGACGCGGAAGAAGGCGTGTTGTTATTGCGAGCGGCCGCCCCGGTTCCTCTCACGGATGGTTTTTGTTTTTCGGGGATAAAACGCATGGGAGGAGGGAAACGGTACCAGTCAAAACAAATCGTGTGATCCCCTGGAGCGGGGAAAATAGTCCCACCCCCCTTGAACAACCCTCTCCCATCCCTCCCTCACCCCCGTGCACCAAAATGAAAATATTCCGTTACGTTCTTGTACGTCTATAATTTTTTTTAACCCCAACACCTTGGTGCGTAACGCTGTTGCAGACGTCTGGTGAATCACCACTACCCTCGGTGAATCACGGTGGGCGTTTGCGAGGGGTGGTGGGTGGGTTCTGTGGAGGAGAAGGGGTGGTTTATATTGGTGGTGGGAGGGCGGAAGAGGGGAGGCAGGAAGTTGTGTGGCCACCCCCTCCGGCGCCCTCCGCTCTCAGACCAAACAAATCCTCGTGAGGGGAGTGTTGCTCGACTCCTCCGGGTGACGACTGCGGAGGGGGACCCAAATGGACGCACGCCTCCGGGCCCTCGCTCGCGAGAGGCCCAGGCTGGGACGGCCCACGAGAACAGGGGAGGAAGGAACAACGTGCTGGAACTCGGGCATTCCCGGGAAATCTCGGCGACTCTGGAAAAGCGAGGGAAATCTCTGGGAATTATATGAAACTTCTCACGAAATGAGAGAGCATTCTTCTACCTCGCGGAATCTCCCTCAAGAAATCCCAATGAAGAAATCTTTTTGGTACTTCGTAACTGCGATTTGTTTCCGGATTCATTGAGTCGGGAATTCTTTTAAATTGAAACCTTGACTTGAAATTTTATGTTAAAAGTTAGCAGTACTGTCATGTCAAGAAGTTATGCTGACATGGCTGAGGATTATCAAGTTTACCGGCAGATATTTATCTTTTAGACCCAAACATTTCTTTGGATTAGTGGTGTATCCATCTACGTTAATGAAGCAAAGAACACAATTTTTTTGTTAAATTCACTCAACCAAAGTACTTGTGTATTCATATTTTTTTAGCTCGGGGGAAAAAATGACTTCTTAAGCCTGTCTATTCTACTTTGCTAAACTTATTTCAATTGGATGCGGCGTCTCTCCTCGAAAGTTGGTGTGTTGGTGAAAATCGATAAATTATTAATATTGAGTGAAAAGTGATCCGATATTGCTTGGATATAAAAAAACGGATTTTGTTTCAATGTGTGAGAATATCAAAATTCAAGGAAATTTTAAAGAACGAAATGTTTAGAAATATTGGAAGTATCAGGGAATGATTTATTTTAGACTCTATCGCCTAAATTATCGTTTTGGTCATGACACGGGGGTGCCGTGATTAATAATTTTCCTTGCAATTTTTCTTTTTTCCACCCATCACCATACTCTTATTCCCCGACGACATCTACCGTGCACAATAGCCCGGAAGTCGCAACGAGGGCGTGTGGTCGGAATACCAGCCATTCATTCTCTACTATGCTAGCGCTAGGACTCATGAATGGACGTGGTTTTGTATTACCTCATGTAAAAAAACACTCGGCAATAATTAACCAAATCATTAATATTAACATTTAATGCCGACCCCGGTGGCGGCGGGGTAACGTCCTCGTCTGCCATTCCAAGGGTCTTGGGTTCAATTCCCGCCTGGGTGAGTTTCCCTCCATCTAGGGCTTGGGTGTTTGTAAATGTGACCATTGTTATCGTTGTTAATAGTTCGATGTAAAGACCAAAATGTGCTGTTTTCGGACTAATACTGAATAAATAAATAAATTAATAAATTAATCAAAGATACGAGTGTAGACTGAAAAGTAATGCACACATGCTTCTGGAGCGCGAACAAAAACAAATAGCAAGTTTGGGCAAAAATTACTTTTGAGTGCGATTCTTATGATTCAAAATCATATATTTATTTTTCAATTCATAGTCACGCATAGTTCTTATCATAGTCTAACACGTTTCTCCCAATGTGTAACAAGTTTTTTCATTTTGTCAATTAAAACTCTTCCGATTTTTCTCGAATCCAGGACATGACAGCTGCCTTCACCTCATCCTCCGAGGTGTAATGATTACCCTCGAGGTGTCTCTTGAGTTGAGGAAAAAATCGGGGGAATAAGGAGGATGTGGAATCGGTTCAAAATTCACGTTTCGCAGAGCCTCTCCAGTTGCGCGCGAGGTGTGTTGACGAGCGTTGTCATGTCGCAAGATTATTGGCGCAATGGTACAATTTTGTTCAGATTGCGTATCTCTCGAATGAAGAACGAGTATTTGGTGCTAAAAGTAGCAATTTTCTCGTTGTAGCAAGAAACCTCAGGGGTCCTGCTTGCTTTTATGGAAGTCCCACTCACTTTCTCTTTGAATCTAGGTACTCCCAATGAAATTACTCCAGCATACCCGTCACGCCTACTCAGATCGTTCGACAAATCATCCGGAATATATTTTAAACTTGTCTGATTCCTGAATTAATGTTTTCTTTCGTGAATCCCTATTGCATGCCACGAAGTAACACCTCCCTCGCTCTTTCATAATAGTTTCCTACAACCCGCCTAATGAAACCTGTAGCTTCTTTAAGGCTGATCCGCGTATTCTTCTGTTTTTTTTTGCCCCCCGAAAGGTTTTACGTATGTGTAATAACAGCTTAGAGAGTATTTCGACTTTGTTTCAAGTTGCTTGATTCTATCCCGTCTTTGGTGTCAATATTCTCTTTTCTTTTACTCCATCTTTTCAATGTTGTGAATATTTTTATGTTTAATTGGCCTACTATTCCGTACTAGATGTAATTTTCTACATATTCTATTCGATAAAGTGTGCTTGAATGTATAATTTTCGATTGGAACTTAGGGATGTCATGCTGTTTTATTTTTTTTTATCTTGCAAATGTGGGCCCCGGGTGGACGTAGTAAGAAGCTCCCATTGAAAGCGTCCTCTACCCGCCGCATTGTGTCCTTTTCTGGACCCTCGCATTGAAATCATCCCTTCTTAATGGAGCGGGGCGAGTTAGCTGAAGAATAATCACCCCTTTCAGGTTTTCATCTCGTCGATAACTCGCTGTAAACGCATAATTTACCTGTCTATTAAATTTACGCGTATATAATTGATTACAAAGGCTTCAACCTTTGGCTTATTTTGTATTTCCCCTATAGATTTCTACATCTACATAATGCCCCGAAAAAGCCGCCGCAAGGGCGTGTGGTGGGGGATGTTAGGCCACCAGTCGTAAATGAGAAAAAACCACGTGCAAAATCAACACATCCCTGCAAACCTACACCCAGAGTGGCCTATACATTCATGGAAAAACATTTTCAACTTACACGCATGCAAATGCATATACTACCAACAAACAAACAATTACACCTTAGAATTTAGTAAAAATTTATCCCATAACGTGCAAGCTAAAATTTTGACTAACAAGAAGGCAAAATTCCCCTACCACGTGGACATGCAACGTCCAATGGTCTACTCCCCATACAATGGTCCACTACCAAATTGACACATTAATCGCGCGGATTCAGGAAATAATAGGTGTCAACCCCAACTATCTTTTACAGATGCCCGCTAAGTTTTCCAATGACTCTCACATTGATCTTCAAAAGCACGAGCACCTAAATTTGGGAAAGATCTATCCGCGTTTGTTCGAGTGCTCTACGAAGTGAATGTTTGGGGATGACCCGGTCTAATCCTGTCCTGGTGGCCGCCCCTCGAAGTCAGCCCCGCCGCCTTCGCCGTTTCCCTAGCGTGGTGTTAGTTACCTCTGCTGCCATGCCCTGCCCTCCCTGCCGCCTCGATCCCAGCCAAAAGATTCAAGGACAGCGAGAAACGCGTAGGCAAAACATGGCATGTCCGCTGCAGGCGCGCCTGAATAAGAACTGGCCAACTGTTGAATATACATGTGATGAATGGCCGTTTCCTCCCCCCCCCTCCCTCCTCTCCTCCCTCTTTGTCTTGCGTTTCCGGCGGGAAGAGTCGCGGAAAGCTGGCAAAACAGTTATGGATATCTACGTAGACACGGGGGCGATAGGTTTCCCTTTTGACCAGCCCTCCTCGCTACCGACGTATTTATATTTCACCCTTTTTCGCCCAAAAGTTAGGTGACAATAAGATGCTGTTCCTAGCGATGAATGGCGGTATAGGTTCAAAATAGAACTTAAATAAATAAATTATTGGCAATGTCCTCGAGTAAACGTCCACTTTGAGCATTTCGGACTCATCAGTCGTGTTTGACTTCCCTTTCTATTATTAGAATAGTCAGGGCCCTTTCGATTCGAATTAGCCTAAAATATTTCCTGAAATAACAAAAATGAAGCAATAAAGCCCTTAGTTAATAGGGTACCTCCTGAGCCAAGCCTCATTATCAATCCTTGAGGAAACATAATGAAATGGTACGCAAAACCAATCATAAGTCAAATCACCGCCTCGAGTCCCTCTGTGAGGTTCACCTAATATATAGTCTTTCAGATGGGGGGAACGTTCTTCCATGGCGGGAAATCAAATGCACGGCGGAAGATGTAAAAACGGCCATCTCCCGGATTGAACGGTTCCATCTTGTGCGGAAAAGGATGGAGGCAGTCTTCTTGGTTTCTTACTGAAAAAAAATCCCAGACGAGCCGAGCCCCGTCCCCTCGGGCTGCACCTTGGGCGAGGGGGGACTGGGGATTCTTCGCTGACTCAGGGGGAGCTGGCGCTTGCTTGCACGCCCCGGTGCCGTTTTCTGCTGCGCTGCAAGCCGGACGGGCGACCGTATCTCCCGCGTGCGCGCGGCGCTCCGAATGGCGCCAAGGGGGGGAGGCTCTCCCCTTTGCAGGGTAGCCAACGTCGGGAGGTACGAGGGTGCTTATAGACGTTGGAGCGGATGCTCCCCCGTGAGCACTTGCGGGTGGCAATCGTCGCATCGACATCGCATTACTCGTGTCGACCTAAAAAAATATCTCCCTCTTATCATAACTCTCTCTCGCATCTCATTTTTAATTGCGTAATCACCTGTCTAGGAAGGGTTTCAGGCGAAGGTGGTCGTGCCAGCGGGGGACATTGCAAGAAGTATTGCGTTAGGTCAAGAAGCCAAGAGGAGGGAGTGGATGGCGAGTAACTTCAGTCGAGGGGTCTGCAAAATGATTTGTGAAAACGTTTTTGCGAGGCGAATTTGATTCGCGGCTCGGAAACCTGGTTGTTCGTCGAGGCAAAAGAATAAGAATAGTATGAGAAATTTTGAGGTTTCAAATGGTCAGATTGAAAAACGAAGCGGGAGTACTGACTGGTCTTGGTACGGGAGGAGAGATGGTTGTTGGGGGGGGGGATCAAAGAAAGCAGTAAAAGTGGACGCAGAGAACACCGACTGACAGGGAAATGTTTTAGGACTGTGATGTAGAAAGAGTGGTAGGATGTAATGAGTTTACGAGGCAGAGGGGGCGGGGGGGGGGGTGAATCAGCCATGCTGACAGAATGGTGGGATGCAGGAGGGATGAGGATTTATGAACTGGCGAATCGTGCTGTGTAGGGTGTTGGCGTTTTTGGTGTCGTGGCAGGCGGGGCTCGGTGCTGCGTGGCAGTGCCCTCCCTGTCCCATCGGTCCATCAATCGACGGGGGCGAGACTACTACTTAGTAATGAAAATGGAATCGGGCTTGACTGAAAAGGCGTATTCTTGGCAATAGTGAACTCTTTTCAAGTGAGTCGCAAAGAAAATATTATGAATTCCATTTGCAATGACGTTTAAAATTTTTTAAAATAGTTCAATATTAGCTTGTTTAAAGGTCGCGGAAGTGTTAGAAAGCGTTGGATGGACACTTCTCGAGACTCAATGACTGCGTGCGAAAAATGCCAATGGCGCGGATTTAACGGTGACGCCGATGCGGTACGTATTGCACTCCCGTGTCGATGGGAGTCACCGCACAGAGTGAGTGCTTGGACATGCACCGTTAAATAAACCGATTGGTGGAGTGCACACGAGTCTCGCGAATCCCAAGGAGTGGAAATTATTGGGCATTATTACTATTACACATCTGGAGAACTAAGCCATTGCCTATTTTCCTTCCGAAATGTCGTTATGAGAGAAAAGAATCATAATCAATTATTAAAAACACTTTCTCTAGATATCTAGTGGAAAATTGTTATTATTTTTCCATTATTATGTTCAAATTCCACCATATCACGGCTAAAACTTCGCAATTTGCCGATAACAGGTTTATCTTTCGTGGCTGTCGCGCACAAACTCTCCCTGCAGTCACTCCCAATTGTGGTTGGCGTAGCAAAATAATATTGAGTGTAATTGGTTCCTGGTTAAACATATTTTCCCCATGTATGCTCTGCGCGTACGCGAGGAAAAATACGAGTTATGTCAAGGATTTTTTTCGTGATATATTCTACCATTGCATTCAACGTATCTTTGGAGATTGCTTTTGGACTGTCCTTAACGACTCTCATCTTCTGCGAGAACTTCCCCTTGCTTGCCTCTTATTCTTTTTTTCTTAGTGGATTCGCAACCTCTACCAGCTTGCAAGGCATCTTAGAAGTTGATTCTCTCCCACTCCTCTTCCCCGAATACCTCACGCTCTCCCGTCCATCAAGGCCTCCTCTCCATTTTTCCTTCATCCACAAAAAGACGATTTGAAAATAACATTCCAATCTTTTTACGTTGTGACGAACGGAGATATGTAGAAAAACGTTGGTTCTCAAGGGAGATTGGCTGTGTGCGACATATCTATGTTATAACGCAACAGAAGAGTAACTTCATACAGGGAAAGTACTTTGCTATTATCATTTATCCTCAAAAGAAAATTAAATTTATTTTCGCCAGCCTTTGTTCAAACGTTATTTACATTTTTGTTCGTGAAGTGGCAACATTTTTATTTTCCCTGGAGGCGATTTAAATTTTCTGAGAGATTCTTGCTGGAGTTAAATTTATAATTTCTGCTGGAACTTTTTGGAATATTCCAAGAGCGAGTCATGTCAACTTTATGGCAAAACTACCATATATGCGTATTTTTAAAAGCCTTACTTCCGTCTACCCGAACCCAGTTCCTGGCACTAATCTGATGTTTTATCCAAAGTGAACGCGACGAAAAAATATTAATGTAAGTATCATGCGTCAGCTCTTATAGGCTGGGAATATTCTGGTACAATCCTGAACAAGTAGGGAATTTATAGTGATTCAATTTCGCTGACACCCCTGGTTACCGTTTTAGATTCTTCGTGGTCGGTGCAGGCATTGTCAAAGAATTCAATGAATATGTTTTGAGTAAATTGAAGTGCATTTTCTCATCGTCTAGGAATTTTGGGAGGGAAGGACATATTAAGACATCCTTCGAAGCTTGTTACATGGGTGCTCAATCGCCGTGCTGACCCAATTCCTCATGACGAAGCGGCGGCCTTTTCGGACATCTCATCTCCGCTATTTCGTCTCCTAGCGGACTCTGCGTGTCATTAGCCGAGGCTGCAGCAGTCCCTCGGCATGATTGGAAATATCCGTGATCCTGAGGACACGGCATCTTTATCGGATGATCTTAATACTATAAAAACGCTGGTGCAACACTTGGAAATTAGAATGAAACTTAAAAAAAGTGCGTTATGATACATTTTTGGAAAAAGAGCAATTCCCACCCGAACGGCTACTGCATTGGGAACACCGAAATATATGGCGTAGACTCGATTAAATACTTAGGCGTTACCCTCACTCACGATCTCTCCAAGGCGAAACACATGCGGGGAATATGTGGAAAAGCTAATAAAAAATTAAGATTTATGAGAGGAGTATTTTGCTGTAAATGTGATGAATGGGTCAAAGAGAAATGTTATCTTTCGCTGGCTAGGTCTCATTTTGAATATGCTGCAAGTATTTTTATTTTTTTAAGGTAATCTACCGGTTAAGGTAGGTTTTTGGATGGACACAACTAACAAATAAATATTTTATTCCTCCTAACAAAACACAAAATCCATCATCCTACTCTATAACAGGTCCCTCTTCATCTCTGAGTACTTTCTTCCTCCCTTCATCCCGTCCAACATCCCTATCCTGTTCCTTCCCTTTCCTCTTTTGCCCAACATTCTACCCTCTATCGCAGTCTTCGATATCCCACTGCCAATATTTTTTAAAGGTAATCTACCGGTTAAGGTAGGTTTTTGGATGGACACAACTGCCAAACAAATATTTTATTACTCCTAACAAAACACAAAATCCATCATCCTACTCTATATAAGGTCCCTCTTCATCTCTGAGTACTTTCTTCCTCCCTTCATCCCGTCCAACATCCCTATCCTGTTCCCTATGCTGCAAGTATATGGGATCCTAAATGAAGTTGGATTAATTGCCGAATTGGATCGCGTGCAGCGTAGAGGGGTTATAGGAGGATTGGAAAACGTTGTTATGAAAACATTAGTAGCCTATCCGAAGTATTAGAGCAGCTAGACTGGGAACCACTCAATGGAGCGAGGGTTAAATCACGGATTGAAGCTGTTGCATAATTTTGGAGTAATTCTATATAGCAGTGATGCTGAAAATATATTATATTACCCCCAACGTACTACAGTAGGAGAGAACGAATACGTAAAATTAGAGAGATCAAGTATAGAACTGATAGATTTCATTTTTTCCACGATCAGAATAACATTGTCCGACCGCGGCAGGGTCATTTTTGGGTGAAATTATCCTGGTGTGTATTGACGCCCCGCCACACATCCTGGCGGTGGCTTGCAGGGTATATTAATAAATAAAAGTAAATAAAAATCGCAATTGATTAATACAGCGATTGCGGTCGCTCCGACCGAAGAAAGGGAGCGCGATCCCCACGGCCGAACCCCACACCGCGATGGTAGGAGGCCGGCAGCGCACTCGCTAGTTTCCGCGAGATCCGAATTCACCCGTCGACGGTCGATTGTTTGGGAAGCCCTTCCTCGACACGACCTCGGGTTCGTGGCGTCGACCGCCGTCGCCAGATGCGCTCCTCCCCGGCGTGGGAATCGCGCCAGAACCTGATGGCTGGTCACCGCTGCTCGTCTCCCTCTTTTTTCCTCGTCCCCACCCCGCGCCGTCCGTACCTCTTGGCTCTCGCGGAGTTAGCGCCGTCGCCTGGGGTTCTTGCGAAAGCGTCAACGGACGCTGCTTGTCACGAAAAGATTCGAATACGAGGGAAAGATATGCATGCCTACCAGCGGGAAACCAACTCGACGTGGTGTTGTCTGGCCGAGTCGCATTAGGAAGCGAAGGCAGGGGGCGGAGTTCATGAGCACCATGGCCGTCCAATGAGGTAGGTGCTTCCCAGTCATGCGACGATCTTACTACACTTAAGACCAATGACCTCGATAGCGAGAGGAAATGGCCCTGGAAGTGCCAATAATCGGAATACGCATTTGGAAACAGTACGGTGGACCCTTGAAATGTCTGTTTTTGTTTATGGATTCCGATTGGCTCGTTCTCCTCGTAACATTCACATTTATCGGCACTAGCAGTTACCTCTTCAATGTGAGATGGCCTGTTTGGTTGCGTAGACGCCTGGAATCTCAGCGATCCACGTGGTCCCTTTTCAGGGGTTTCTTTTCTGTAAGCCTTCCGTCGCCTACATCAGTCATTGGCGACTCACAATTATTAGTCATACGAGCTCAAAGGATCACCGGAAGAGTCCAAACTTGATAGAAACATGCGTATATGCAGTCGAGTAACTTATTTGTATTAAGTAATCTACCGGTTAAGGTAGGTTTTGCATGGACACAACTACCAAATACATATTTTGGGACTCCCAACCAAACAAAATTCAGCAGCCTTCTCTGCGTCAAGTTCCTCTTCATGTCTGAGTACTTCCTTCCTCCCGTCCAACATCCCTATCCTGTTCCTGCCCTTTCCTCGTTTGCCTAACATTCTCCCATCTAAGTAGAGTAATATGACTTTAAAATGCGTGATGCTGAATCACCCTAGTGGTGTGGTGGCTATCAGGTTACAATGTAGGTGATTTACCAATTCACATTTCACTAAATTCCTTCGTTAGAGAAAATTATCCTTATTGATTGGATGCTGCTGGGTTTTATTTCCCGCAGTTGGCCGGTTTCAATTTTCAGGTTTATTCTTTAGCCCTTCCAATAAATCAAATGCATTCCTCCTTAAATCAAGTATGACTCGTAGAGTCAGAAATTAAATAGGGCTCGGAACAGACGCATGAATGCATTTTCATGACATATCAGCCTTTATCAGTAATAATGATTGTAGTTTGATTCAATGTGTCTAAACAAGCCTACTTTTTCGTTAATCTGCACATTACGCAATAGTTACCAACACTGTATTAATATTTTTTTTTAAAGTTGAAGTTAAACTTTTATTTCAATTTCGAAATCCAGCGCCATTCCTCCGTCGTGTGTTTGTTTGAGGAACTTGTTTGCGTAATAAAGTTTTCATTTCACCACGTTCTTCAGGTTTTCCCTTTTTTTTACCATCCTCCTGATCACTTAACAAATGGGTTCGAAAGATTTTCTGGGAATCCACGGTCTGAGATGGACGGACACCGTTAGCATCTTATTTTTCAATGCCTCAGGCCCGTTAAAAGATGCCATTTTCCACCTGCAAAGCCATGGTTCGCATCCGCGGTGAATATGCCGCCGACTCAAGGTCTCTCTTCTTTCCTTTCGTTCACAGTTAAGTCTATTTAACTTTCTTATTTCCCCCCCCCCCCACTGCCCGCGCCCAAGGGGGACTCGCCCTTCCCCTCCCCCCACCCCTCCTGCATCGCCGCTCTTTGCTTTCCCAGACTCGGCGACTCCAACTCCTCTCTTCACCTCCTGCATCTCCCGCACGAATCCGCTCGGCGGTGTCCTTAGCACGCTCCCACAGCATTGTCATCGGCCGAACAACTCTTTCACGTCTTCGGCAGTTGACAAAACCCCTTTCTCGAGTTTAATCTGGTGTCAGAATATGAGATTGGGAGAATAATGAAACACGTTCTAAATCTTGCACCAACGTATCCCAGCTACATTAAATGGAAAGTAAAGAAGGAAAGTCAGATTATTTGTCTGAAAAATACCTTGATGTGCGATGTCTGTCCAATAAATACGCCAACTTCAGCAACAGCAACTTTCTTTGGCAAACTTTAGTGTACATCGTTTTGTCCCCTTCAAAGTACTCTTCATCCGTTGCTGTGCACTTCTTATTCCATCCTCTTTCCCACTGTTAATAAAGCACACACTTGGAAGTCCTCCTCGGCAGTTAGGATTTTTAGTTTTCTCGTCGTTCCTTGCTTTATTGTACCTCCCCAGTGATGTCCCCTCATCACATTTTTGCAATTTGAGAATAGGAAAAAGCCGCAGAGGGCGAGATCTGGCGAATAAGGAGGATGATCAAGGATGAAGGCGATTGTTTTTTTGCCAGAAACTAAAATCAATGCTGAATGTGCAGGTGGAGGATCTATCCATCGCCGCAAGTCAAATTTGATTAAAATATTGTGCATCATTGATTTTCCTAAATTCAGTTCATCAGCTATCATTCGGGCAGTTTTTCGACGATTGGTAAGGATAAGGGACCGCACACGATCAATGTTGTCGTCACCACAGGTGGTTGAAGGTCGTCCCGGCCTTGCATCATCCATAGCATCTTGTCGGCCATCTTTAAAACGCTTAATCCACTTGAATACACGGATGTTTTCTTCAGAGCATTATCACCGTTAACATCTGTCAACATTTCAGTAATTTCTTGATAAATTTTAGCGCACTTGACCAAAAACTTGATTTTCATTCGTTGCTCGGTGATTTCGTCAATTCCTATTTCGGCGAACAGTTTTAACGAGGCCAACATGAACTAACATAACTGGCATACCATGCGCACAGTTCGACGATCCGCCAGGCACAGAAGACGGCCTCATTGGGTCTCAGGCAACTAGCGCCGCTAGTGAGCGGGGCTATAGTCTGCGTCATGGCCGCCAGATTGCACCAGCTCGCGCATTTATTTGGCAGACTACGCACGTGGCATATCGGACTTCAAGGCTCTTTCAAATGTTTAAATGAAAGCATCGATATAATTTCATTAGCTTCTGGAGTGGGATGTCCGACAAGAACTGACAAATGCGGTCGTGAATGTATTGGGAAAGGAATCCCGATGCCCTTAAATTTAGTCACTCGGGGATGCAGAAATGAAATTGAGGGACGTTGTGAAATGCCTGTGGGTCGCGCTGTCATCGGCTCTCAAAAAAGGGGAAAATGACATTCCTGGGTGCAGCTTTGAGGAAACTGGAGGTCATATAACTAATTGTTTGGGGAAACATTCTAATTTGATGGAAGGATAGGGTAGATCACAAATTACACCAATCGCTCGTGACCCCAGCAACACATTCCACATGCTAATGTGGCGGCTTCCGGTGTAAGATGTGGGTGTAAGGTGCAGGGATCATCAGTTTTCATAAAATACATTAATCAAATACCGCATCGCGATTGAATGGTTAGATCGACATTCAAAATCGAAATCTTTTATCATCCTGTAAAATTATAGTTAATATAACCAAATTATTTGTTTCCCACTTCATTGATAGGGTTGAAGAACCAGGAGTCTCACTTGTCGGCATTCCGGAGAGGCTTTATTTATTTATATATAACCTGCAAGCCACCGCCAGGGTGTGTGGCAGGGGGTGAATACACACCAGAGCAATTTTACCCGAACATGACCCTGCCGCGGACGAACAATGATCCCCTGTCGTTCGTGGAAGCAATGACATCTTAAATCTGTCTGTTCTACTCTTAATCTCTCTTCTTAATCAATATGATCTCTCCTACCGTAGTACGATGGGGATAGTAATACATTTTCAACATCACTGCTAAAGAGATCTCCTTCCAATTCATATTCAAGAGCTCAAATCTGTAACTTTTGCTCCCTCGTAAACAAGCCTTCGGATCAAGAGCGGTGGTTATTGATCGTTAGAACGGGAAAATAGCCACCTGCAACCCAAGAGTATATTGACGAATAATACAGTTAACGCGGTCTCAATTCGTTTTTTCTAGTTCACCAAAGGACACTTTTAACCGTGGGACCTCCTGTAAAACTTAGGCAGATCTGCAGGTTCTCTTTTTTCCATTTTACTTCAACAATTGCTTACCCCATTCTACTGTGCAAATTGCCATGGCTACTTATCATCAATATGTCTACGTCCTATCCTGGGCTATATCTCTAAATAGACTCCCCCCCCCCTTCGCCTTATGATATGCAATACTATTATTACGGTTCGTATATCATGTAGGCGTGTGGTTTGAATAGTCCTTGAAAGCTATTTCAACACGTCATGGACATCATCTGGCAATTATTAAGGGTAGTCTATGATTTGGAATAGGCCCAGCTCTGCAACCCTTCTGGACCCCGCCCAATCACTCCACAGATTGTCTACCTGTCTCTCCTCATTCCGTCCCAAGGCTTTAATCTTTTCGTACCTCACTTATCTATCGCATTTACCCCTCCATATATCATTGTCTTTAACATGCCATTGCCACTCAATATTCTCTGCGGTCATTTTTTTCTATTTCATGGCTCGACGTAGCCATGATAATGGCAGCCGCTTCGATACTTTTGTATCGAAGGTGGATATTGGTAATGGAACGTTTCACGGACGTTCCGCGGAGAGGCCCCTCTGACCGGTGGGGGTGTCCCCCCCCCCCCCCCCGCCGAGTCCACGTTTATCTGACCTGCCCGAAGTCACCCCACCGCCTCCCGCGATCGAGGGAGTGGAAGAGGGGTGAGCGACAGGTACCCCCACACCCGCCTCCCCTCGAACCCCTCCCCAATTCCTCCCCGCCCACCACGCGCGAATAAAATCCAAACAACACCTGCGCGACCTTCCGAATCGCTGTTTTGGGGGGTGGGGGGCAGGAGAAGAGAGAGGGGAGTGGACCGTAGAGGTAAACAGGGGAAAAAGTGCGAGGATGAGGAGGAAAAGAGCTGAGAAAACATACGCGAATAGCGCCGCAATGGAAATCACGACGAAAAAAATTCCCATGACGCGAAGACCGCACCGAACAGGTGTTATTTGGAGAATTTAAAAAAGCGACCTTGCGCATCACACGTGTTGCCGAGGATTCGCCCGTTAATTTCGTACTTCGTATCAAATGTGTGACTTTGGATCGAATGCACAAGCTAGCAGTTTATTATTGATTAAATAATATTCAATGTTTACCCTAGGCTGTTTGCCAAAACTTAAACATTCCTACGTTATTAATCATTGCCGTTCAATTTAACGCGAAGCTTTTGTGTCCAATGTTTAATTATATTGTCGCTTTTGAATGGTTATCCCCATTGTTGGTATTGTGAAAAATTAGTGGAAGGGCCAAGTCCGAAGAAGTTGGTTCCTCCACGGACGGAAGGAGAAGTGTTGCAGCCGGTGTGTCAGAATTGGATTGCAGACGTTTGATTTGAGGAGAATAGTTTATCCGGGAGCTTTGTCGAATTTATCCTGGAAGTCCAAGATCAGCTTCTCTCGAAATAAATGTTAAAACCATTGCAATCATTGTTCGACGTGTTTTTCATCACTGTTTTGTAAATTATAGCCCGCTTCACCTCATTTTCACTCTGCCTTCTTCGTCATTCGCTCTCATCCTGTTCTCTCATCATTAGTAGTTTTCTTCAAACATTTCATTTTCAAAGTTCTTCATACGAGTACATACCACACCACACGCCCAGTTTTACACTCTGTGAGGTTTGCTCACTGTCTCTGTCCCATATAAGTTAATTGAACACCCAAAAAAATAATTCTTCATGCCAATTTTAAGTATGTTATCTGGAGAAATACTCGTATGTAGGAAATGTACTGAGGAGTTTAATTGGGAAAAATAATGGTAGCAGTTCTGGAGGGTTTAGCACACAGAATTACAAGAATAGGCAAGCCAAGGTGGAGCGAAAGGAAAACATTATGGATTGAGTCAACACAAGGGATTAGTTTGGTGCCTTGAAGGAGGCTAGCTATCCTACAAAGCGGCTGTATCCAAGACGGGATAAAAAAGTGTGGAAAAGCGTAAAATCCTATCGCCGAAGCGGAGGAGGCACTGGTTAACGATGAATGGAGTGATTTCTTGGGTCTGAATGGGCCGGAGGAAGACGTAAGCTTAATGCGTGAAAATAGGAGATTGTGCTGAGTTTGGTAATGTTGCATATTGGATTATTATCCATTGGTGGTCCTCGATGCCCGGCTTGAGGAGAGGACTTCCGTCACTCTCTTGTGACAGTGCTTCAGCCCACATGCCTTTTCTTGCATTCCCATCGTCCAATGACATTTTGTGTCGATTTTTTAATACCCTGTGTTCTTTGCAATCCTCCGTAATACTTCCGCTTACATTTGAGTTAGCCTTTCGGCGGAAGAATAAGACTTTTAATCGCTTCGCCCAGGGCTCTCCCCGAAGTGATCCCTCAGTGGGGCTGTCAAGTATTTCGTGAACGACGTCACGCGTGGTTTTTTTTCGTCTTTTTTTTGTTTTTACTTCTCTCAGGTCCTAAAACGTTTTCGGCCCCACGTCTCTCACCCTCCATCTCCTCCTCTTCCCACTCCCTACTCCTTTTCTGTCTCTCTTCGCAATTCTCCGGGGCCGTGTGTGCTCTGCGGATTAGTGTCGGTGACACAATTGAAGGACGCGGAAAGGAAAACCGAAGTGGGCAGGGATGGAGTGCTGTGGTTAGGGAGGGGGAGAGGGGAGGAAAGGGGGGGGGTTGACACTTGCGTAGGATCGCTTTTGTGCGTGCGTGATTGTGTGTGTGTGTGTGTATTCTGCGGTCGAAGGGAGTGGGACGACGAATTTTGGGGAGTATGTATATTCCCTTTATGAAACCGCCCCGAAGAGAACTCGACTAAAACAACGGGGAAGATTGAACATTCCATGGCAAGTTTTCCACCAAATCGCGACAGAAAACGGTGGTAAATGCAATTAAATCCCCCAGCAGTGTGCATTTTATTATTCGCAACCAGGGTGACCGTTATGGAGAGGGAGGCCAACTCCAAACCTTTCCTAGCAGTGTAAATATACCTGGCGATTGATTTTTCTGCGATAGTTACATCATTCTCTTTAGCAGTGATGTTGAAAATGTATTATTAACCCCATCGTACTACGGTAGGCATGCCAGTAAAATTAGAGAGATTAAGTTTGGAACAGAGATGTATCAGCTGTCATTTTTTTCCACGAACGATAATAGATCATAATAGCATTTTTCGATCGCGGTAGGGTTATTATGGGTAAAATTATTCTGGTGTGTATTCACCCCCTGCCACACACCCTGGTGGTGGCTTGGAGGGTGCATATATATATATATATATATATATATATATATATATATATATATACATATATATATTATTTAAATATATATATAAAGAATATATATATATATGAAAAAAATGAAATCATTTCCTGCTCATAGTTACATCATAATGCCTATGGTTGTGCTGTAAAGAGCGATGGTAATTACCAATGCACAGAACCCAGCTCTCTAATGAGTGAATAATTGGAAGAAGAAGGCACTATATCGATGACTGATACATTTCTCCCAGGCAGGAAATACTGAATCAGCGTAGGCTGAAGGTTTCTGGGCGGTGCTATCCCTTCTGGAAACTCATGTATCCCAAGAACACTGTACCGGACAGGATGGAAATTGTCTATTTCCAAGGGAACTTCTACGAGTTACACAGAATATCCATGGGATGCTTTGGTGGTTTTCCTGGAGGGCATTTGAGGATAGTGGTAGCCTAGTAATGTAGGTAAAGCGCTGGGATTCTAACCGGGTTCGACTCCCGGGCAAGCCTCTCTGGGTTCCCTCAGCTTCACCCGAGCTGTGTGATTTTTCGGGCACCAGATCTCCCTGGGAAACCACAGATGGCGTAGAGAAAGGAGCTGCCCAACCCCCAGTATGCTTATTCCACTGTTGATTGAAATGTGAATCTAACGTATCATTCTAGCCATGGGGTTCTTTACTTCGTTTCTGGAGTTGTCCCTGGAGGAGAGGAAGACCAGGATTAATTGAAGTTAGCCTAAGAGAAGAAGTAGGGAATTTTGTCATGCGGTTATATTTTTGCGAGGCGAAATTTTTTAAATGAAAAATGCCGCGGTTCTACTGATAAGTTGAATAGCTCTCTTTGTAAATTGTTTTTGAAATTTGGGTTTGGAGAAGGATGGAGAAGGTGAAATGGACCGAAAGGGCAAATGAGGAAGTACTTGGTGTGGTGGGCGAGGAGAGGGGTTTCTTGGGAGGAATCAAAAGGAGGCAGGGAAAATGGATTAAGGGCGTATTGATCAGCAGTGGGATGTTGAAGAATGTAATAGAGGAGAGAATGTTAAGCAAACGAGGAAAGGGAGGGAACAGGATATGGATGTTGAGCGGGATAAAGGGAAGAAGGAAGTACGCAGAGATGAAGAGGGAACTGATGTAGACTAGGTTGCTGGATTGTGTTTTCTTAAGAGAGGCAATTGAATTATATGGTAGTTGTGTCCATCCAAAAACCTACCTTAACCGGTAGATTACTTTTAAAAAAATGGTAATGCGACCAGAAATAACTGTGGAATCATTAATAAAAATAATAAATATTTGCTAGTAATTTTTAGGTACCATAAAAGTGCACACGTAGAAAACTAAATTTTCGTAGGTCTTCTGCCTCGTGCCATTAATGAATATGACCTGGCAATTTCGTCCTGTTCTGTTGATTCCTTTCCTCGGAAAGTGAATCCACCTCTAGTTCCTTTGTTCTTCTCTTTAAAGGGTGAATCACAAGGATTTCCTGATAATATTTTCTTGCTGCTTACGAATAGAAACTTTCCGGTATGCTTAAAGTTGTATTGTTTTCTTATTGTATCCACCCTCTCCCTTCCCCGCTTCTTGGCTACTTCAAAGAAGTATTGGTAATGCCTTTCAACCGGGAAAACTTTGACCGGCAAGTTTTCTGAATGAAATAATAAGTTCATAGAATCAGAACGTTTTCACAGAAAAAGGATAAGATATCGCCAGCAGAAGGGAGTTGAGTGCTCCTTGAAGCATTGGCCTCGAGAGCGCCTAGTAAGAAATGAACCTTAATTAATGTCGAGTCTTTTTCGAGAGTTCTGGGAAGGAAGGCATTTTGTCTAGGCAAAGATTGAGTGTGGGAAGAGAGTAATGTCCGGAGATTGTCTCTTGTAGTGTTAAATGTTCGGGTGGCCAAGGGGAATGGACCCATTACATAATGGTTTCAAGGAAACTGGAAGAAATCCAAACGTCCTCTTGACTTAGGACGGTGACGAATGCCTGGCGGGAGATGCCAACCGAACTTCCTCATCCCTGCTGGTTTCACTGTTGGAGAAATCTTTACTTGCACCCCGTCTGAGGTGAGATCATGGACCAGATCTAATAGTAGTAAATCACGTGATCCCTTTCCAACTCCGTTGATGATTTAAATCTCATGCATTGGATAATAAGTTTTCTGGTTTCTAAACAAAGATTGGTTGACTGCAGATGTCATTTCTTTTATGTTCAGTTCTGACTCTCTTGCCTCCCGACGACAATTCACTTTCTCGCCTATTTGCCAATCTCCTTCAAATGGTTCCTTCCTCGCTTTCGACCCTCCCTCCCCCCACCCCCACCTCCGCCAGGACACTCTTTCCTCTGCCAAATGCAACGCTTCTTTGTTTCCCATATGTCATTGACTTGATTCCTCCGTCAATGGTCGTGACCGCATCTAAGTTCCTCCCCTCTTCCTCATCGTATTTTCGGAAATATTTATTCAAAAAATTGAAAAACATTTGTAACGTAAAATGTATAAACATACTACCTTGATCAAAAAGTTCCCGGAATAACCACCGTGTGGCGCTCCCATCGTTCCGATTTGAGTTCTGTTTTTTTTGTTAAATTGGTACATCTGTTGTTGATATTCCCTTTAAATCTTAGTGTCATAACTTGACATTTGCAAAAGTTACGGTCGGTTTTCGGTATGTCCATCAGTGCTTCCTGCGATTTTTCCATTACTTCCTCTCGGCTGCTAAAACGCGTTCCCCGTAATGGTTTTTTAACTCGATTGAACAGAAAGAAGTCACAGGGAGCCAAATCAGGTGAATTCGGTGGCTGTTGGATGGTATTTGTTGCATTTTTCGTCAAAAAATTACGAATAATGATAGCACTGTGCGACGGTGCGTTATCATGGTGCAAAATCCACGAGTTTTCTGCCCACATTTCTGGTCTCTTTCGGCGAATTGCTTCACGCAAACGTCTCATAACGCCCAAATAATACTCTTTGTTTACTGTCTGGCCTTCTGGCAAAAATTCATGATGCACTACACCGTTGTAATCCATGAAAACCGTCAGCATTGCCTTCTTTTTTGACTGAAAACGACGTGGTTTTTTTGGTCTCGGCTCATTTGGTGAACGCCATTCACTTGCCTGATGTCTGGATTGCGTGTCGTACTCATAAACCCACGTCTCGTGTCCAGTAATGATCCTTTTGATGAATGTGGGATCGGATTCAGCTTCGCAAATCATGTCTTTTGCGACGTCAACACGGTCTCTTTTTTGCATGAAATTGAGGTCTTTTGGCACCAACTTTGCTGCTACACGACGGAAACCCAAATCATTAACCACAATGTCTTGGGCGGATCCATAGGCAATGTTCAAGTCCTCCGCTATTTCTCTGATGGTTAATTTGCGGTTATTGACCAACATTTCTTTTACTTTATCAATTTTTTCACCGACTTTCGATGTCGATGGTCTGCCACTGCGTTCATCATCTTCGATTGACTCACGACCACTTCTGAACCGCTCGTGCCACTGGTAAACGACCGTTTTTTTTAGAGAACCGTTGCCGAAACACTTTTCCAACATTTCCAACATCCGTGCGCCACTAAATCCGTTTTTTACGCAAAATTTAATACAAGTTCGTTGTTGCAAATTTAAATCCATTTCTGCAATTGTAAAAAATCGCCAACACACACAGAGATAGATGTACTCTTGGCTACGTAACTTTTGCAAATGTCAAGTTATGACACTAAGATTTAAAGGGAATATCAACAACAGATGTACCAATTTAACAAAAAAACAAAACTCAAATCGGAACGATGGGAGCGCCACACGGTGGTTATTCCGGGAACTTTTTGTTCAAGGTAGTATTTGCCAAAACCGTGCGTGGTTATTCAACGTGGACGTAAGGAGGGTGTGTTCACTTAAATTCTACTGGTGCAAGACACGTCCTGTGCGAATCAATTTTTTATTTTTCTTCGCCATAGTTGTTTAAGGCGAGAGAGATAAAATGCCCAGTGCCCTTGCGAAAATCCTCTTCTAAATAAGAGGATTGATGATTGATCCGCGCCAACAATGTGAGCCCGATCGCCGGTCTTTTCCTGATTTAACCGAGTTCAGCAAACGTAAATATACAGTAGTAATTAGTGGAATTGCCAAACTTACGTGCAGACTACTGCGACTAACTGTAATTATTAATCATTTAATTGAAGCCTCTAATTATTGATCCGTTGACTGAGAAATAGCAAACGGTTGGTGAAACTAGGCTCAAATGTTTGCATCTACATCTGCATAGCACCCCGAAAGCCGCCACAAGGGCGTGTGGCGGGGGGTGTTAGGTCACCACCCGTAAAAGAGAATAAAACCGCATGCAAAGCCAACAAATTCATGTAAATCAACCCTTATAACTTACACGCGTGCATATGCGTATACTGTCAACTAACATACCCATGCACCTGCGAATATTCGATGATTTTCAATCTAGTGGGAAACATTCAGAGTTGAATCTTCCCTCTATGATCTGATACAGTTTCTCCCAACGAAAATATCCTCGAGCGAAAACGAGCGAAAAAATCTCTTCTCAGCCGAGGAATGAGAGTGGGATGTAAGTCGAGTTGAAATTACTCTTTCACTTAAGATTTCAGAGACCTGCAGACACTGTAATGAGACGTTGTGCTGCCCTTTTAATTTCCCTCGTTCGTCCTCGGTGTGCTTCTGACTTCACATCCTTTCATGAAGTGGTCTCGACCCGGCATGAGGTTCCATCTTCGAGGGAAAAATGCCTGGGGTGGAGTCAATGTTCTCATTGCCGGCCGCCACCGCGGTGGTCGTCAACGCTCAATTATCTTTTACTGAGGGCGTGGAAATTAAAGGATTAGCTTTTTATTATCCAAGTTGTCCACTTGTCTCCATAAAGAGACATCTACAGACAGAGCATGTATTAATTGAGGGGATAAAGTCGGCGGGGGGAATTGCGGGGGGGATGCAGCGTTGTTTAGTGGAGGCCACTTCTCAATTCAATTCGTGAGATGTATGCCTTGCAATCCACTTCAGGCGAATTAATGTGAGCAGGCTGGATTAAAAAAATAGAAGCCCTAAATTTCAACGCTTCTACTTTCTCGAAGAAACCGAGTTAGCCGAATAAGGTCGGAGGTCGAGCTGAAGATTACTTTTTTCCACGCGCCGAACCGAAGAGACCGGGCCCATTAAGTGGTTGAATGTGATATTTTTGCTATAAGCATTTGCCAAGGCTCTACCATCCGGTTGGCAAATGTAATATCGATACGGTTATGCAAAATAGTTTATTTTTTATTAAAAATTTTTAAAAATAAACTAGTTTTGGCATTCTAACCTAAGGGAATCCGTAATACAGGTATATATCATTTACAGCTGTCTGCCGGCAATACTTTAAGATCCTTTAAGATGCTTCATGGAGGTAATAGTCTGAAATCTGGTTTAAAAATACATTCATATTAAGCAAACTCGCTGATTGTCGAGGGCTGCTTTCGATTGTCGACTGCAGTGTAGCGTCGCGGCCGACACGTACGTCCCCAGATCGCCGTCGGTGATTAAACGTTTAACTTTCTTCCGCCTCTACTCTCTCTCTCTCCGCACTGAATTCACTTTCAGACGGTGGTGGTAAGCCAACGCTTTCCTCCCCAGCATATTCCAGCCCTGCTCTCCCCCTAATCTCTCTGTAAATAATAGTTTCCTCTTCCGATACTTCGTTTCTTCATCACTCTTTGTGTATGCTCTTATCTGATGCCTTCCTGTATGCTTCACCGTATATTGGCAATATTCTTGTGGATGGATCAGTTTTCTAAAATTAAACGGCGTCTCACTGCTTCGATCGGATATCCGTATGCGTACACTTTAATGCCCACCCTTTTATGATAATTGCTTGATGTAAATATCTTAATAAATCGACTGTTATGATTTGCAGTTTGTTTTATGATTTGCAATTCCTGGGCTGACACATTCCTTTTCTACTTTTTCCTTTAACTCGAATTCTCCTGGGTAATTTTCGCTCCTTCCGCTCTCTCACTTCATGCCCCGACCATCATCGAGTATGTTCGAGTACGCGTGCTGAATTTACCACTGCTAATTGTATTCCAAAGTCTAGCCGAAGTGTAAATATGGTAATAAATTATCACCCGGCACAACGGTGTATCGCAGCGCATTCTACACGCAATTACAGCTAATGCCTTGTTTATGATGCCTGGTAATCTTCGACTTTCTTAAGTCAGTATTTGTATAGCGAATCCTCGCATATTTAAATGAAATCCGTGTTGCTTATGAAGTACGCGAACGTGTTATTTTTACGTCTATAAGTATAAAATTTAGACTACGATTGAAATTCAGACGAAATATAAGTGACGAGGTAAGATTGAGCAGTTGTCGTGGCCATTGCGAATTATTTTCTTCTTCTTCGTCTTAATTTGTAAGAGGAGAGCCTCTCCTGCCATGAATTCTATGATGCAATAGATGAATACTTTTTTTTCGACGCGGAGAACATGGGGGGAGGGATTTAGTTAAAGATGCCCTCTAGTTATGCAATCCGAGAGGCGAGAAAAAGTTGAGATTTTTGGGTAGGACACGATGTGAAATGGAAGATAAAGGCGAATTTAATAAGTGACCGGTTAATTCGTGAGACGTAGGCAGTGATCAGAGGGCCGCAATTACTGGAAAGGAGGAAACAAGTGGAGGGGGTGATCTCGGATGTGATGGAGTGGGGAGGAGGGAAATGAAATATCACATGTGTGTTTTCGTTCGCGTGTGTGGTGGTGGAGTGAAGGGGAAGGGGAGAGGGGAGGGGGTGGGGTGGGGCGAAAATGAGGGGAATGGGATGAGGAGGCGGAGTGGGGGGGGGGAATCAGTGGTGGACGGCTGAGAGAGGTGGACGTCACTCGCCATTAGTGTCGTGGTCCCTCCCTCGAGGAGTATTGGCCCCATTTAGTTCGGTCCGCCGCGTTTTTTGTACGCTTTCCTCTCCCTCCCAAGAGAGTGAGTGAGGCCGCAAGTTCCTCCTCCTCCTCGTTCTCCGTGATGTAGTCTGCGAAGCGTGATAGCTTGGAAGGACACACACACGCTTTTTTGTGATCCCCAACGCTGCTTTCTCGTTCTTCTTTGGGCTACTGGATCCCTTGACAGGTTTCTTTTGCTTCGTGCGTGATGTAACCTCCTGAACGCAATGTGTCCGTTCCTATTATCGCACGCTCGCTCGCGATGAACGCGAGACTGGTTGCTCAAAGAATGCATGCATTCAGATGCAGAAGAAATGAAAATATGAGTGAATGATCAATTGAATCGGCAGTCTGGATGTAATCTGGAATTTAAAAGAGCGAAGTTTGAAAGAAGGAGCGAATGTGAAGTGAAAATCGGGAAAATGATACGGGAAATGGTGGATTCCCGAATGAGACCGATGTTCCCTCCTATTCTTGAGGGCTCGGACAGGCCTTCGTTATTTTTCGGTGTTCATCGTGCGTGAAGTCACTGGTAAAATTGCTCTAATTGGGTGTTAGGCTACGTGTTGCATTGCATTGGAATGCATTTGGCATGGTGTGCGAGCAATAAGGGTGGTCCGCAAAAGAAATCGTGGCGGGGCATCACTCCGATGATTGGTTTTTGGCAGCTCCCTAATCTAAATCCTGCTCCAATATGTCAATCCCTTCGTTCCCTCCTTAGCTCCCTGCAAGGACAGGCTAGCCTGACCAATAAATACGCGAACTGAGGTCATAAAAATTTCATTTTGCAAAATTTACTCTACATCCATTTTGTCCCCTTCAAAGTACTCTCCATTCGTAGGCTATGTACATATCCTACCTTCTATTCCACTGTTTAAAACACCCTTGTAAGTCCTCAGCAGTTCTTCCCAGTGATTTCCCCTCATCACATTTTTTCATTTCGGGAATAGGAATAATTCGCGAGATCTGGCGAATAAGGAGGATGATCAAGGATGATGATTGATTTTTTTGCCAGAAACCGGCGAACAGTCAATGCTGAATGTGCAGGTGCATTGTCATGGCGAAGGATCCATCCATCGCTTTGAGCCAAATTTAGTCACACATGATGGACGCGATATCTCAAACGATTGACAACTGTAATGCAGAACTCTGCATTTACGGTAAGGACAAGGGACCGCACACGATCAATGTTATCGTCGACACAGGTAGTTGAAGGTCGCCCCGGTCTTGCATCATCCGTGGCGTCTTGTCGGCTATCTTTAAAACTCTTAATCCACTTGAAAACGGATGTTTTCTTCAGAGCATTATCACCGTTAACAGCTGTCAACATTTCAGTAATTTCTTGATAACTTTTACCGCACTTCTCCAAAAAACTCGATGTTGATTCGTTTCTCCATGATATCGTCAATTCCCAGTTTCGACAAACGGTGAAAACAAGGACAATAGAAAATAACATAAATGGCACCGTACGCACAGCTCGACGATCCGCCAAGCACAGACGGCTCAATGGGTGTCAGGCAACTAGCGCCGCCGGTGGGCGGGGCTATAGTCCGCGTCATGGCCGCCAGATTGCACCAGTTCGTGCATTTATTGCACAGACCAAGTACGTGCTCCATTGCCTGCTTCTCGTAGTCCTACCTCCCTTGACCTTCCCCTGTAACTCTTCCCCTTCTATCAGTTTTCTTCTCCTTCTTCTTCTAATTGCCCTTCATTGACCTTTCTCTTCACTCACTTTTCTAAGTACTTCTTTTCTGTTACTCGATCTCTTCACTTTATTTTCATGATTCTTCCGCAGCACCACATTTCAATCGCCTCCAATGTTCTCTTCTCGGCTACTCCTAGTGTCCACGTCTTGGAAATTAGACGCCATTCTCATTTCCCTTACTTATTAGACTCTTATATCTTCCTCCACTAGTAATCCTGCCTCCTAAATTGTTTAACTCCTCGACATGTTCGAGTGTGTGTTTGTCCCTGTTCGTACTGGGAGAAGAACGTCCCCACTGCGACTGCAGACCATCACTTTAATTTCAATCCTGTTCATTTTGAGGTTGTACTTAATCTTTTTCCTTCTCAATATTGGCCGGCGCTCTTGTAAGATCTTCTATCTTCTCTGCAAAGCGAACTATTTCGTTCACAAATCGTAGAATAATTATCCATTCTCCTTAAATACGTACACCAGTTCTTGATATTTTCCTGGCGATAAGCAAAATAAAACACCACCTCAAACCTCTCCTTATTTTAGCTCCTTCCCTGCTTTCACAACACGTAATCAGTGCTGCACATGATCTCGAAAGGGTTTATTAATCCCATGTCATTTTAGTTGATTCTAAATTTATTTATGTACCTAGCATCGTATTTCTTTCCACGTTGTTCAAGACTTCCTCCGGATCAAAGAAAACGATACAAGTATGGACTGTTTTGACCTTTCTGTGTCCTATTGAAATGAAATGAAATAATTGACTTCGTAATTCCACACACTTTATTTAAAAACACGACCCAGGTTTCGACGTTGAACGTCATCATCGGGTCATCATCATCGAAGCACACTTGGTTTATACGAGCACCGTGACCCTGAGGATAAAGCGGCTGTATTAGATGACCTTAATGCTATACAACACTGATGCGACATTGGGCAATTAGAAATAAAATTCAAAAAAGTGCATGATGATAATTTTTTGGAAACAGAGTAATTCCCTCCAGATCGCCTACTGCATTGGGAACACGGAATTGGAATGCGTAGACTCGATTAAATACCTTGGCGTTACCCTCACTTGCGATCTCTCCTGGGTGAAGCACATACGGGGAATATGTGGACAAGCTAACAAAAAATTAGGATTTACGAGCAGAGTAAATGTGATGAAAGGGTCAAAGTGAAATGTAATCTGTCGTTGGTTGGGCCTCATTTAGAATATGCTTCTAGTGTTAATGTGATCCCCGCGAAGTTGGATTGATTGCGGAATTGGATCGCATGCAGCGTAGAGGAGCTAGATTTTTAAAACGTCGTCGTTATGATAAACTTAGTAGCGTATCCAAGATGGAGCAGCTAGGCTGTGAATTAGGTTAGGAAGGTTTTTTTACAGATTAAATCTCGTGCGTAAATTAGAAGGATATCTCTTTAGCAGTGATGTTAAAAATTTATTATTCCCCCATTGCACTACGGTAGGAGAGATCATGCTAATAAAATTAGAAAGATTAAGTGCAGAACATATACGTAGATTTAAGATGTATTTTTTCCATGAACGATAGGGGACCATAATAACATTGTTCGACCGCGGTAGGGTCGGGTTCGGGTTTTATTATTCTGGTGAGTATTCACTCCCTGTCACACACCCTAACGGTGGTGGCTTGCAGGGTATATATAAATAAAATAAAAAAATAGGGTTCACGAAATGTGTGACCACCTTGACCATATGATTTCCAAAGCGTCATCACAGTGCATAGTTCATCAATATTTTGGGCCTCCGGAAAGAGATGGGTGTAACAAAATATTCGCATCTTCGCGGAGGTAATTTACGGATCTTCCGTCCCAGACGGCTCGGCGTTTCGCTACTACGGGCTACGCTTCGGAACGAGCAAATAGTCGTTTGCGATGGAACTTGCCCTGCTAATATGTCGCCATTAGTTGATTATTATCGCTTGCGTGGAAGGCCGAACCGAAATCTAACTGTTCCGTTGTCGTTATCCCCTCGTTAGCGGACGATCGCCGAGTTCTGCGTGTGATTCTTAAGGAGGGCAGTGCCAGAGGGGGGAAGGGGAGGGCGGGGCGGGGGGAGAGGGGAAAGGGGGCCGGGGGGGGGGTTGTAATACGTGAGAAGATTTCGAAGACGATGATCGAAATAGCTAGACAACTCGTAACTAATATCATGACAACTATTTGATCATGATCTCTCTCCGTCTGTTACCCAACTGGTTTCTCGAAAGAATGGATTCCGGTAGTACGCAAAGTTCTTGCACTCATGAATTAGCTCTCGATGATATGAATACTTGATGTATTGTGATATGATGTGTTGTAATCGGCTGGACGTCCGGCTAGAGCAGATTGACTGAGGTTATCCGGAAAGGTCACTGCATCCGAGGGGTTTAGGTATCTACAGGGTTCGTCCGGAAAATAAGTGTACTGAGCTCAGGAAAAAAAATTTATTACACTTTTACATATCTTAAGCTAATATTCCTCAAAATAGGACCCTTGTGAGTCGATACACTTGTTCCAGCGGCGTTCCCATTCCTGGAACGCTCCCGCGAAGGCATCATCGGGAACCTCTCGAAGACTCGTCGTCGACCTCTTCTCTGCCCTCCACGAACATCTTGTGCCACCGAAAGATCATTTTTCTGGACATGGCTGACTCCCCGTAAGCCTGATTAATCATACCGACAGTTTCGGTAGACGATTTCCCAAGCTTTACCGCAAATTTGATGGAATAACGCTGCTCCAAAAACTTCGGCATCGCGTTCCGTGACGTGGGTCGAAGCGTGGAGGTTCGCGTTAACAGAGCTCCTCACTACACCACAGCTCAGAGCCGACTGCATTTTTCAGCGTCGCTTGCCAATATACCCCCCTCCAATCGCAGCCCGTCAGAGCGGTGCTGGGCGCGCCTGGAGCGGCGCGCCCAGCCCAGGAGTCAGTACACTTATTTTCCGGACGAACCCTGTACATACTAAGACTACGAAATCGAACTCGCAGAGTGCTGTGCTGGACGGAATCAAGTGAAATTATGAAATACCAACGCGGGCATTAATTTGCTACTCACTAGACCCGCCTTCCCTCCTGGTTTATTCAGAGGTGGGTATACTTCGACCCTAACCTCCTCTGTGATCATGCCACATTATGGCGAACACCCTAAGTTCATCTGTGGAAGAGTAACAAGGGTTTTATTCCGACATGAATCTTTTTCCTTATTTCCTTTCATGTTCCTCCGTTCCCCAACCGGTACAGCTCACGGCTCGACATGTTATTCATTACATGATCTACCATGATACGTGCGTTCGTTTATAAATTTTTGACAGACTTACGCAAAACATCAACAATCGGAAAAAATCATCTTCATTACCATTAATCGGGGTGATTGCGAGTTTCGATTCAATAATTGCTAATGAGTCCTCATCGTCCGCTCAGCGAGGTTATCTATCATTGACGTTACATCTACATAGCACCCAGCCAGCTGCCGAACGGGCGTGTGGCGGGGGGTGTTAGGCCACCACTCGTAAAAGAGAACAAAACCACATGCAAAATTGTCTCTTACCCGATGAGGCTCTCAGAACAGTCCCTGGGCATTCCTATATTTTTTCTTTTTTTTTCTACAACCCCCCAACCTAACACCCCCCGCCACACGCCCTAGCGGGGATAATGAAGATGTAGATTACCTCTCTCCATGTCTCCAGAGCTGTTGCTGATCTCTTACCCGATGAGGCTCTCAGAACAGTCCCTGGGCATTCCTATATTTTTTCTTTTCTACACCCCCCAAGTGGTGTGTATCCAACTCCCCATCGTAATCGGAACTTCTTTTTTAAAATTCTATCAGTCCATTTATTCTTCTCATTACGTCTCAGCACCATTTCGAAATACTGACCACACAAAACACTTAATCATTACCCATTCCTGTTGAAGATTGCCATTCGTTCTCGTATCTAAGATCAAATGATTATCGAATTAAAATTCATCGATCTTGCCGATGTCACATTCATCGTCCATCCACGGCAGAGTGACATTTTTGCCTTGGCTTGGTTGCCATGCCCCTCTCTTGCACGAGTACCAGATATTGTTTATGAGCGGGGCGAGATTCGGCAACGCCGCAGTCGGTTCTTCCGAGACTGCAGGAGGAGGCGTGGGGGGTAAGGGCGTATCGTGGAAGAGATGCGAAGGATATGTGAATGAGTGTGGGCCGCCAGATATCCCGTGGCGGAGGCCGAGGTATGTGCGAAGGTGGGGAGGGGAGGGGGTGTGACGTAAGGCCCTGGGAAGGGGAGGGGGAGATTGTTTAGGGGAGGGCCGTGGCGAAGTCGAGGGACGATGCCGTTCTTGCATAAGGCCGAATCACTCGAGAGAAAAATACATCGAAACCACGCGTGTAAGTATCTGAATCACGGAAAAATATCTGTAATTTCGCGCGTTCCCTCTCGCCTTTCACCGTCATTGGCGAAATATGGCGCACGGTCACAGAATATCCTCCGCCAGTGAAATAAGTGCGTGATGAATTGAATTTAAGTGAAATCTGACCCGGAAAAAAATTATTATATTTTTGACCGTGCTCCGGAAACGAGGGGAACAAATCGCGCAGCGCCCTCTCGAAGAGGAGCTTAGCTCTGAGCTCGCGTAGCGTAGCTTTGAAAAAAAATCAACTACTAGCCGACCTGTGCAATTAAAGTTACAAGACATTCGTTATTGTTTTTATTTTTATCAATAAAGCATTGCCCATAAGATGTTAGCAATAACCGGTTTCGTCGGTGTGTGCGGCCTTTGCGGTCGTGATGCCCGCTGATGCCTTCTTTACATTAAAACGGCGGCACCGAAGTGAATTTACTGTGAAAATATATGAATAGTTGACGTATTCAATGTCATCAATTTTATGATCAATTTGACCCGGAGACCAATGGAGTCTTCTCAAACGGTCAATAGGTGGTGCTAGTGTTGCTTCGTGGATTAAGATATGCGTTGTTTTTCGTAAAAAACGAATACTAGTTCAAAGCGGTGAAGATTATGGAATTAGATACATCTATTTCTAAAGTCTTATTATTTTTGGATGAAATTGGCTCAGTATAAAACCGACCATAATACACTTTCCTCAAATATTGTGAAAGATGTTTCAGATTTAAAATTTTGATCATAAAATAAATGTTAGTTTTTGAAAGAAAATGTAATGAAAACTTTAAATTATAAATTAAATATCTGCATAAATAATTTCTGATGCAGGAAAGGAAAAAAATCTGCGATGATTGGGAAGTTTATTCCGGCATCTTAATTCGTACCTCCTCCGCATAGCCAAAGAATTGATCCAAAGAATCCTAATCAGAAAAAATAGTGTCCCAGAAAAAATAGTGTTCATATTTCGAATTTTTCACCCGTAACAATGACTGCTAAAAGTTATTTACCCTGATTTATAATTTTTGTCTCTTAATGCAAAACACAAATGTATTGTCTCCAAGCAAGGCTCATAGGAGAAGTAAAAATGGAGCTTCCATAAGTATGGCCTTTTTTTGAAAACTAATGTGGTCCTCAATCTGTGGTAAGTACGTACTAATTCCATTTTGTTCTCTTGGACCTCTCGCGATTACATTTTCCGCTTTGTAACAATACTTTAGTAATGCATTTTAATGAAATGTGTGACCAAACCGCTTTAGAATTGGGGATTCGGTGTTTACCGATCACCATTAACGCTTCCATAACAAATGTCAGCAGGATCTGAACGCTGGCATTCAATAGCTTTTGTGCGAGTGGTCATATGTGACGTCCTTTTTATCATACTCATTTGGAGAAACATATGGATTATTTTTTAGTTTTTGTTGATCTTCATTAAAGTCCTTATCTGATGCTATCTTGATTCCAAGTATTTTACCTCTTTCCTTCCCTTTCGGATTTTCTAGTACCCTGAAAGTCACCGCTCGGGTATGTGGCGGGGGGTGACTACGCACCAGACTAATTTTGACCCAAAATACTTTTCCCTCCTACTTCAATCGGACAACTCTATTCTGATCCCTTATCTTTCGTGATTACATCTACGTCTATTAAATCGTAATATATCGTTGTATCTAAATTACATCTACATCGATTAAAGTAACATTGTCCTTCTCCACGCCCGCGGCTCTTAAGTTTCAATTGATTAGGGCCTCTTCATTTGATTCAAAGCTCAAGTTTGCCAGACGTCAAAGTTTTCTCAAGTCTTCTCTGAACATCCTTACTGAATCACCCTGTCATCAACAGCATCCTCGTTGCGAAAGCTTCCTTGCCTAACGCAAATTCAATACTACTACGACTGCCGTCTCGGCCATCGCCGTCCAAGGCACTCGCTAAATGGGTCAACTTTTCTCTCTGTGTTAGCTGACTTGTCTTCGAATTTTAATATTCCCAATTAGGGTTGAGTTAATGAGGAATTGATAATTTACTATTTCAGGGGCATTTATGGGCTTTAATAGCTTAAAAACGAAAAAATGAACTCTCGAGTACGCGTTTTTCATCACAGCGAACGTTTCGCAGGTGAAAAAGAATGCCTCTCATTGAAAAATGCGCGAGTTTCCCGTGTTCGTGTGGAGGCTTCGAGCGCGGTGAAAGGCGTCTTGTCTCGTCTTTCGGCGGCAGCGCCCTCACCAGTCCCTCTGACTCAACGGCCTTCTCCAGACAGCCGGACGCTCAGTCGCTCTCCCCCCTCCCAATCCCTTCCTCCCCTTCCACCATCCGTCCCTACCAATCCCTCCCCCCCTCCTGACACCTTCCCGAGAGCAAATAACAGAGTCTGCATTCGCAATTTTGTGCCAACTCGCGAATTAAGGAAGGGCCTCGTGACTTGGCGGAAGTGGAGTTGAATGGAACATTTTTTTTCTTTCCTCTTTTCATCTCGTTCCGATTTTTTTTTCTTTTATCTCCTTTGAGTCTCTCTCTCTTTCGTCTTCGCTATCGCTATTCTCGTTCGGCGAAAGAGATGCTTCGCTGCCCCTACCGCTCGCTCTGCGAAGGGAATTAAAAACCGTTTTGTCTCCTGCGGACGAAGGGAGAGTGTTTTTTTGCGACCCGTTCCTAAGGTCTCATTCGAGTCGTTTATTCCATCATTATTTCGTTGGAATTTCGAGAAAGGAGTGCCAAGGCCTGAATTGGAAGCAGGGTACTGGAGCTGGAATCGGAGTCGCTAAAACAGATTTTCCTGAATGTGGACCGGGAGGTCTATCAATTAGGCATTATCGCGGTACTGAAAACAATCATCTCTGATGGCCTAAATACTTTCAAAATTAATTTATTTTTCTCTCCAAATTTCTAAAATATGTAAACGGATTAATTGAGCGCCGGCAGGTCTTCGGCAAATACGCGTACAGTCCATGGGAATTCCCGTTCGAAGAATCATTACACATAATAAATTGATTGGTGCTGAGTAAAGCCAAGATTGGTAGCTGTAATTTACGTTTAGGCTTATTCGTTTAATTTACAAATTGTACAAGGAATGGTAGGATTGGTAGAGGCAGGTGGAGAGAAGGCTATTGCAAGAAGTTCAAAGAGGACGGGAAATATCAATGCATGGCTTATTGATTGGCAATTAAATATTTGAAAATTGGGATGAAGGGGAGAATGCAATGGGTGGAGAAAGGGTATGACGGACGTGACGAAAGGAGGTAGAAAGTGTGCCAAGGTGGAGGAGGATGGTATATTATAAACTATTATTTTATTAGAGTATTTAGTCCCGTGTTAGGTGTGGCTTAGAAGGGTAACAGTGCTTGTAATTAGTTCATAGACCTATTGTAAACCTGCTTTGGCAGGAAGACACCTCTTGATAATAGTAATTTAATCCTATAGAATGTGAAAGTATTTGCAATTGTTTGCTGAAACGTTTCTTTTATTTTGTTGGCGGTGTAATTGGAGTCAAGGTCAAGCAATTGATTGGAGCCGGGCCCTAACTTCATGGCCTTGGCGTCTCATAGAATCTCGTGGAATCACGCCCGAGTCACAAAACCTCACGGTCTCGGGTCTGCTGCGGGTGTTTTTAGGAGCAATGGCTGGACGCTTCTAGAAATTCATTTTGGTTTCCAGTCTCCTCCCCAAAAAAAGCGAAAGGCTACCGTTTATATCCCATTATTGACTCGTTATCCGTCGCTTAAGTGAGCGAGGATGTGGAGACCTCGAATCTGTTGTCGCTCTCGGCGGATCCCCCCTCTTCCCCCCTTCCCCTTCGCTTCCCGTAGATGGCGACCCTGGTCATTATGGCACGGTGCATCCGTGAGGACTGCAGAGTTGGGAGGGGTATTATATTTCGGAGAGTAATCTCGGAGCGGGATCCCCTTTGTGTCCGCGGCTGACTCCGATCACACAATTGCCGACGAGCGCCTTCAATTGATTTTTTGCATTCCGCGAACCGGTTGCTTTATAATCTATTTTTATGGAAATCGGAGTCCTAAAGTGTTGTGTTTTGATGAAATTAGGCGGACGCAGCCATGAATCAGATCGCCCGTCGAGATTTTTCGCGCGGGGCACTGTTTTTTTACACCAAGGACTTCCCTCCGGGCGGTCCTCACTCCCTCCGGAAAAATTGTTACGTGAGCGTGATGACTTGAGTGAGACGGCTGGTGCCCTCTCTCTTCGCCTGGGCCAGTGACCTTCTGAAATCCCCACGCGGAAGGCCCGTCCCTGTTCCCCCGGATAAATGGGCCACTTTCTGTTATCGCTTACTGATCTCCTCTTGGTCTTTGTTAACTTTAAATGGATTATTCTTGCACTTCGCAATACTTGAGTTAGAATGGTATGATTTTAATAGAATTAATCTGTTGAATACAAAGTCGAAGCGATAGATTTGTGAATAGAAATTCAGAATAAAAATAAATATGTTTGCTCTATGAAGTTTGTATTAGGATTTTGAATCTTGGTGAATTGATTTGCAAATTAAGAACCTTTCGGCTACTCAAAACTTAATGCCAAATTTAGTTGAGCTTCTTTATCTAAATTTTATATTGAATGAAGTGTTTCATTTAAAGTTTCATATGAAACCATGGATCACGGATGAGATGATTACAAAGATGGATGAGCGGCGAAAATGGAAGAATATAAATACAGAATTAGGCAAAATGAAGTACAAAGAATTGAACAATAAATTGAGGCGGGCAACAAATAAGGCAAAAGACGCATGGTGGAAGACGCAGTGCGAGGATATGGAAAGTCTGCAGAGGAAGGGCGAAATCGGTGCGCTGTACAGCAAAGTTAAATCGTTATCGGGAAGTAAGAAAGGAAGAGCTATGCTAATAGTTAGAGATAAAGCGGGTAAGGTAATAGTTGACGCAGGAAAGATCCAAGAGAGATGGAAGGAGTATATAGAAGAACTGTACGGTAAAGAACTGAGACCAACACAGTTAGACATTGAAAAAGAAAATGACGTAGAGGAAGACAGCTTAGGTCCAGGCATACTAGACAATGAGATAGAAAGGGCATTAAGGGAGATGAAACTAAATAAGGCCGTGGGGGTAGATAACATTCCCGTGGAACTTTTAAAATGCTTAGGAAAATGTGGGAGGAAGAGGCTATATGGGCTGATCCGTAGCATTTATGAGGAGGGAATCTGGCCGGAAGACTTTGTGAGAGCAGTTTTAGTTCCGATTCCGAAAAAGGTAAAGGCCACGTCATGTGAGGACTATAGGACAATTAGTTTGATATCCCACGCAGCTAAAGTTGTTCTCAGGATCATAAACAAACGGATAGAGAGTAGGGCAAATGATTACTTAGGGGATGATCAGTTTGGGTTTAGGAAGGGGAGAGGTACGCGTGATGCCATTGCAGTAATGAGATTATTAATCGAGAGGAATATAGAACACAACCAGGAGGTATTTGCCTGTTTCGTAGATTTCGAAAAAGCGTTTGATAGAGTGAATTGGGAAAAACTAATGAGTATATTGCAGAAAATAGGAATAGATTGGAGGGAAAGGAGGCTAATCCGCAACCTGTACATGTCTCAGACTGCTCAGGTGCGGGTGGGAAACGGGGAGTCAGGATGGGCAGTGTTAGGAAGGGGTGTAAGGCAGGGTTGCCCATTATCACCGTTGCTGTTCAACCTGTATGCAGAGGAAATGATCAAAGAGGCATGGGAAGAACTAGAGGTAGGAATGAAAGTGGGCGGGGAATTCGTAAAATCAGTTAGGTTTGCTGATGACCAAGCTTTAGTTTGTCAGTCAGCCAAGGGGCTGCAAGCATTGCTGAGTGAATTGGAAATTCAGTGCGACAGGTATGGGATGAGAATCAACATTAATAAAACAAAGGTTATGCGATTTTCTAGAAAGAAAAAGGGCAAGCTTAACATTAAAATAGGAGGGCAAAAACTAGAGCAGGTAGAACAGTTTACGCATCTCGGTAGTGTTTTGGACCAACACGGTCAAAGTAGTAGGGACGTAAGGAGAAGAATTGCGCTAGGCAAAGAGGCTTTCACGAGGAGGAGGGAGTTGATGACGGGGACTTTGAGTAAGGATGTTAAGAAAAGACTCGTAAAAACTTTGATATGGAGTGTAGCTATGTACGGCACGGAAACGTGGTCATTGAAGCAGGAGGATAGACGTAGACTGGAGGCCTTTGAAATGTGGGTGTGGAGAAGAATGGAGAAGGTGAAATGGACAGAGAAGAAAACAAATGAGGAAGTACTTGGTATGGTGGGCGAAGAGAGGGGTTTGTTGGGAGCAATCCTATGGAGGCAGGAAAAGTGGATGAAGGGGGTGTTGACCGGCAGTGGGATGTTGAAGACTGTGATAGAGGGTAGAATGTTGGGCAAAAGAGGAAAGGGAAGGAACAGGATAGGGATGTTGGACGGGATGAAGGGCGGAAGAAAGTACTCAGAGATGAAGAGGGACCTGGTGTAGAGTAGAATTTAGGGTTGTGTTTTGTTAGTAGTCACAAAATATTTGTTTGGTAGTTGTGTCCATCCAAAAACCTACCTTAACCGGTAGATTACCTTAAAAAAAAATTTTTAAGAGAGGAGAAATTGGCTGATATGATAATCGCGATTTAAATTGACAAATGTATCAAAATTTTGGTTACTTTAGCAAAAGTACCCGTTACACCAACTCCTGCTGACATAAAAAATGTGAAAATCGATGATATCATGCATAAATTGAACACAGTATTTTTCACTCTATTCAAATTTGTCAAAACGAAAACAGCACAAATTACATCTCACCTTTTCATTGCTAAACAATCTGTCCAACCCACAGCCGTATGCAGACTACGCTATGTTCTTACGTGACTAATTATTTTGTGCTATTTCTTAATTTTTAACTTCACTAATTTGCCTGATGCTCGTATTAAAATTGTAAACAAATATTTTTGTTTTTGTTTACGATTGTGTGTAGTTGTTTTCTAGCAGTTCCTAATCATTCTTTCAGCACTTCATTGCAGTCACTTATTCCGCGGGCGTCTCACCCACCGCTCAGCACGATAATCCTTGGATGTGCATTTGAACTTCTTATTGGTGAAACAACGAGTAGTGCAGGGGAATTCAGGTGGTGAGGGGTGACTCAAGGGAGGATGGGTCGGCCACGCCCCCCTCCCGGGGCCGGCCGCGTCTCCGTTCAAGCTGCCACGCTCCCTGGGACCCCGCCCATCCTCTCACCGCGACGCTAACGGTGGCAGCGACTCGCTTTCCATATTATTAGAATAGAAACTCCCGTCGTTTAAGGAATTCCGAGAAAAATTGACTAAAATCTAGGACGAGATCCTTGGGCGGAGCCCGTGTGTCTTAAACGGTGCACGCCCCGAGAAGGGAGAGACTCTTTAAAAGAACAGCGAAGACTCCAACAGTAAACATCTTTCGAGGCAGTCAAGTCCACGAGCGTCATAATTCGGTAGTTTGCTCTTCTGGAATGGGCATACGAAGGAAGGATCGTAAAACCCTTGCATCTTGAACACATTTGCTTAACGTCCAAACGTCCTTTGCTGGTTGGTAAGGTCTCGTTCTCAAGTGGATTTTTTGAAAAGAGCAGAGAAGTGATACGTTATTATTTTAATAGAAACCTAATTAATAGTTGAGAGCTGCTCCTACAACTTTTATTCTTCTTTTCCTAAAATTCTTTTAGCACGGCTCATAATTTGATGTCTATCAATTATAATTCTTTTAAAATCCTAATCATTCCGATCCATTCCATCCCTGGGTGCGACTCCCACCGCCTTTTAAGTTATTCGCCTTCGTGTTTGCGAAATAATGAGAGTTTGAGTTATATTTGAGCTGCCACCCCCTATGTCCCCAATTGTAAGCCATTTCTGCAGTTTAAGTATTTCTGTAGTTACAATTAATTGAGACCTGCTTTCCCTAGATATTTAACAACCAATTCTACTTAGTATTCTCTTAGCGCTCTCTCATTATGTGTGGCGTTGTTGTAATTTTTCTCTTTGATAATCGTTATTGGTGTCCTGATTTTGACAGACTTTATTACCGCGGGCGTTCGTTAATTTTATTCCTGTACTATGTACCGAGTGCGGTGAAAGCAATACCTACTTGGATGATTATTCATTTGAAATTCCATGTTTTCCAGGAAACGTTGGCTGGAAGCAATGATTTTGTGGGGTCAAATACCCTTCACTTAGTGTTAGATAAATTTTTATTTCACTTAATTCAGTCATACATAATGGCCTGTAAGCCACTGCTTAAGTGTGTGGCAGGGGGGAATACACAACAGACTACTTTTACCCAAAATACTTTTCGCCCCTAACACAGTCGGTCAACGTTATTCTAATCTCTTATCGTTCGTGGAAAAAATGGCATCTTAAATCTATCTGCTGTACACTTAATCTTTTAACTCACTTACCGAAGTACGACTGGGCAAATAATACATTTCCAACATCGCTGCTAGAAGAAACATCCCTCCAATTTATGCCAGAGATTAAATCTGTAATTTAACCTTCGCTCTCGGAATGATTCCCAGCCTAGCTGCTCTTAATCTTTTGCATACGCTACTAAGTTTATAATTTCAGATTTTTACAAATCTAGCTCCTCTACGCTTCCCGCGGTCCAATTCGTCAATCAATCCAACTTCGTGAGGATCCCATATACTTACAGCATATTCTAAATGAGGCCTAACGAGCAAAAGATAACACTTCTCTAACATTTTCATCACATTTACCCAGTACTCTTCCAATAAATCCTAAATTTTTGTCAGTTTGTCCAGTGGAGTATACCCGTCAGTGCTAGTTTTCGTGTGCCTAGACACTAATCAATCGAAATAGGTGGTTGGTCCCCCCAACTCCCACAGTCTCTATATAAATATGACGTTTGTCTACGGTTGTTTACTTTCAACCTTGTGTTGGAGGTGTTTTCCCTTCGGTTCGCTGAAGAGGGCCACTTTGTGGCCGAAACACGCGTGTTCGACGCACTTCCTAGTTGCTTTTTACCTGTGTCCAGATTCTCCCAGAAGTTGGGCCCTTTTGAGTGTGTGTGCGTTTCTCGAGTGCTTGTGTGTGTGTTTGGTCTGTGCCATCCACAGAGTGTGTGCTTGAGAATATCCTGGAATCTTTAACGGGGTCTACTCTACAGCCTCGTGAAGGATTCCATCTCCATCTGAAATTCTTTAACAGGGTCTCACAGCCTCGTGAAGGATTTCAGACAGGATAGTGTGCGTGTGGCTGTGTGTTGGTCCCTGACGCGGATTAATCTCCCGTAAACCGCCACAGAGTGTGTGCTTGAGAATATCCTGGAATCTTTAACGGGGTCTACTCTACAGCCTCGTGAAGGATTCCATCTCCATCTGAAATTCTTTAACAGGGTCTCACAGCCTCGTGAAGGATTTCAGGCAGGATAGTGTGCGTGTGGCTGTGTGTTGGTCCCTGACGCGGATTAATCTCCCGTAAACCACCACAGAGGGTATTCTGGTCGAGAGGTTGTGGTTGGTCCCTGACGTGATTCCCGTCACACCAACACAACATTTGGTCTGACGAGAGATTGGCAACTAATCCTTACGGCCATTGGAGTTTTCTTCCCCTTTCTTCTTTATTGAGAGGCCGTAGAGCTCATTATTTCTTGCTGTACACAGCAATCATTACTCTCCAACTGCATCCTCACCTCACCTCACGCAGCCTTCGCGCACATCGAGAAATTCAATCTGTACTTGCATTGAGGAGATAAGTCAATGGGTCTCTTGAAATTTCGGCGACGGCGGAGATCTCACCAGCACCAACGGTGAACGCATGCGCCGTCGATGCATCAGTCCTTGGTGCCCGGGGGATGGAGAAGGATGTTCAGGGGGTCGTACGGGGGTGCCCGCGTCTCTATGAGCCCGGAGACTGCAGACTATAATGGCCGCCCGTTATTTCAATCTTTCGAGATCCCTCCCTCCCCTTCGGCGGCCCCGTTCTCCGGATCCGCGCGGGCAAACACGTCTCTTGGGGCTCGGCCGTCTGCGGCGGCGGCGAGACCGCTTGGATATGCCGGGCCGAAAGGGGAAGACGGCCGGGCCAAAACGGGAAGGGGAAATCGGTGCTCATTTGCATATCGCCGGCTGTCATTATATTTTCAGTGATTGGGGTGCGGTGATTTGATTATTTTGACACATTCACGTCGATTGATACGAAACTTTTATAGAACTTTCTAATGTCAGGAAGTGGCCATGTTTTTGGGGAGGCTACCTTTTCACCCGTACCAGATATTTATAGCTCGTACACCCCCTCCCATTGAGGGAAATTTTACATCAGGGCGTGAGACTGAGGAGACTTGTTCGATTTCCTCCAGCAGATTGGATATTTTCTCTTTATTTTTTTAACTGTTATGGTCCGGTGTTGGGAGATGAAAAAATGGTCCCCTATTACAATCTTGTGAAGAACACAATTTAGCCATTTAGTTATCGTTCATGCGTCTCCTACCTCGTTCGATGGCCTAAGATCTATGCCCTTGTAGCCGTAATCAGATGGAAATCTCTCAATTTTTAATTCTTCACTTAGTTTCACCGGAGGAGCCCCTGTTTAGCGGAAAAGGGGGCTTTTCTTTTAATACGAGGGTGGCCTGAAAACTAATGCACACAGACCACAAACAAAATGAACTTCAGAGGCACTCCCGGTGGCATGTGGAGGTAACATTCCTCCAAAACACGCATGCGCGGGTTTGAGGTCGTTTTATTCATTCAGTGTATGGTATTTCGAGTAGCGGAAGTATGAAGACGTCGTCCTCTTGTGCTATGATAACGTGAGTTAAACAGCGTGCTGTTTTCGAATTTTTAACTGCTGAAAAAGTGACTCGTCGACTGTGTTCTGACGAAAAAGTGACTCTACTGAGATTCATCGTCGTTTAAAGGCTGTTTATGGTGACGATGCTGTTGATAGGTCTACTGTAAATCGATGGGTAGTAAAATTTCGTGGTAGCGAGCCTGGAAATGCCATTATTGTTGATGAAACACGCAGCGGACGTCCGATCACTGCCACAGACGATAAACATCGCAAACTCGTACTTTGTGAAAGTATTGAATGTGTTGGTAAGTTCACCTATGTTTATGTGAATGCGTGCTGGGGTTTACTTATATTGATGTGTACGTGCGAAATTATGCATCAAAGGCGGGTGCCCTAACACTCCCTGCTGCATATCCGAGCGGCGGCTCGCGGGGTTTCTCGTAGATGTGGATGTAAAGTAAACATTTAAGTCAGTGGTAAATCATGGCATTCGAATATAGGTTAAGTTAAGGCGAGAATGTCCTCAATTTTGGACTCCAAAGCAATTTCATTCCGTCTCACATGGCACCATATACTCTGGAAAATTCCATTAACGGTGGTAGCCGACTTCATTTTGAGCTTGAGTGAGAAATTTCTTATCGTATAACATTAATTCAGAAGAAAAGTTCACCGGGCGATCATATTCATGCTTCTAGAAATTACATACGAGTATGTTGAAGGGAAATAAGTTTCAATCTCGAAAGAACATATTTCATAACTTGTTTTTATTGATGTGAAAGACATATGGGAGAAATTAATTGGTTCTGTCGCAATATTTATGAAAAATAGTAGTGTAGGGAATGTAGTATAGTAGTACGGGATAGCATTTTTCTCATAGATATCGGATTATATAAAAATACAGAAAACTTTCTTCTTTAGGGTGTTATTGTAAGTGCACTCCCATTAGTGTCGATATTATGCTGAAAAAAACTCAAGGTTATCTGTTGACATGGACTGAAAATTGTTATATTTCTGTTGTCCGTGGAGGAGTTCCTTACCTTAAGCATTGAAACACGAATGATATGCGTCCATGCCTACGTTGTCAGTGCCTCTTTTTGAACTGCCATTAGAAATGTTGAAAAGAACAATCTTTAGGTTCATTTCAATGAATAAGGCTCTGAATGATTTTTATAAGCTTCCATGCCATGGCATGCGACGGCTCGTGTCATAAATCGTGATAGCAATGATGACTATACCCTGTGGGACAAAGAGAAGTGGCTACCATTTCACTCACGGTCGAGGAAAGGCAGTTTTATTGCTTTGAACGATATATAGTGCCACAATACCGTCTCTCTAGGAATCATTTGGGATTAACGTGCTAGAGATACCAACAATCCTTTCTCTTCCTCTTGAAGTTCTGTTGATTATTGTTGCTCAAGATTTAATTGTGTAAAGGATCGACTTCGGTGATTCCTATGGAAACACGAACCCTCGCACTTCTTCTGTTCAATTTTTCCTGCACAGGTATTTGTTCACTCAACCGAAATAAAATAATTATTCATAAAAGATAAAGAAATATAAATTTAATGCATAAAACATAAAGAAATGCTACCAAAGGCATTTGAAAAAAATAAGTGTGAATACTTGATTTGATTTTTTTATGATCGAAAATAAAAAGGGAAAGTTTTTAACACACTTGGTCGGCGCATAAAATATATTTCAATTATGGCCATTTAACAGAAGTCGCCACGGGTTATGATGCAAAAAAAAGACAAACCCGCGTGACCCCTTTTCAAATCACCACTTCAGCTCGTAAAAAAAATATAATAATAATTCTCGCCGACGAAAAGGATCGATTTCGTCGGAATTGAGAGCCAGCTGGAGTGAGAGAGCCGTCCATTGGAGGGAAAGAATGCGCGCGTTTTTGACCAATTAAGGCTGAGGGAAATAAATATTTAAAAACGACTTCCAAGGAATCAAATGGATGCGCCGATCACCGCCGGTTTTTTTTTTCTTCCCTCGGTATATTCATTTTTATTGGCAGAGGGTGCTGCAAGCGTCCCTGGGGAGACTCGCGGAAACACTAGGAAAGTGAAGATAAATATGTCACTGGAACGGGTTGACTTCAAAATGCAGAGCTGTGGAGTTGATTAAAAATATTCCTCCCGCCCCTCCCCTCGGTCAAATTGAAAAGTGATATCACGCGGAGAACGAGACGTTTTATGAAAAACATTTCTCATGCCGAACGCTTATGCTACGAATTCTCACTTCTAATTTCACTTGACTCTAATTACCGGCGTGGCTGCTTTTCTCTTTCCTACACACTCTCGCCTCTGATTTAAAGTATTGACTTAATCCGCGGCCGAGATGGTCGTAACCTTCACGGGGGGCATTATGATATTTCAGTCGCGTAATAGCTGGAACTACCGCTCATTTTAGTCTCCCCAGTTTCCTTGGCACGGTGGATTTATAGCAGGGACGGAAGCATGGGTGTTGGCCACTGTGTTGGCTGGGAGCGTCCCGAGGGATATCTCGAACGCACAGGGCTCAAATTATAATAAGTTTACTCTCTTTCGCGTTTCCCAGTGCTCCTGTCTAGACCACTTGACTCCCCGTCGGATGCTGTACACATCCGTCGTTACTGTCGGATCTAAATTGGATGGACGTTAATGGGTTGAAATAGGATGGAGGTTGGTTTTAGATATGAACTGTGTGGGGACCACACACACAGGAAGTTGAGGGACCGGTATAAAACGGTGTTGAGGAAAGAGGGGCCGCCTCACATCCCTCCCGGCTTGAGAGGCAGGCCCGTCACAACGGGCAACGGAAGCGGAGTGAGCAGAGCCCTCCGCGGAAAATATGACACGCTCGTTTGAAATAGGGTTGTTGGTTTAAGCGCCTCGTGCGAGTGGCGATGAAGGGTCCCATTTATCGGAGGGGGCGGCCCACGGGTGTCGCGCACGAGGGTGTTTGGTTGAGAAGAGGCGGGAGGGTGCAGTGATGGGGTGTGGATGAAGGGTTTTCATTCGGGGGCGCCGTCGAGAGAAGGAAGGTGTGCAGCTCGGCATCCCGACCGGAGGAGGGCTGAAACCATGAGTCGCTATTTTCGAGCGCGCGGTCCACCAGCAAATGCTGTAGATGTTCCATTCCTGGATACAAAGCGGGCACATTGTGGCGAATGTTGATCCAAGTCCACGAAGAGTGATCAACGGAGTAAAAAAAAGTTCAGAGAGAATATCAATCAAACTGAATTAGGAAAGGCCTGGGAGTGCATCTATGAGTGAGACTCGTCGCTATTTTTGACCTCGTGGTATTCCGCCCTTCAGTACAAATACTGAGGCATTTTACTGTGCTTCTCATTGATCTTACTTCACTGACTTACGTATTGGGGTGTCATCCATTTCTTCTGAAAGCTGGGTGGAATTCTTCGGGGAAGGGTAGGGGGTGAATTCGAGCAAGTCCAATTAATAATAATATTACTTATTTAAGGAGAAGAATTGCGCTAGGCAAAGAGGCTTTCACAAGGAGGAGGGAGTTGATGACAGGGACTTTGAGTAAGGATGTTAAGAAAAGACTCGTAAAAACTTTGATATGGAGCGTAGCTATGTACGGTGCGGAAACGTGGTCATTGAAGCAGGAGGATAGACGTAGATTGGAGTCTTTTGAAATGTGGGTGTGGAGAAGAATGGAGAAGGTGAAATGGACAGAGAAGAAAACAAATGAGGAAGTACTTGGTATGGTGGGCGAAGAGAGGGGTTTGTTGGGAGCAATCCTATGGAGGCAGGAAAAGTGGATGAAGGGGGTGTTGACCGGCAGTGGGATGTTGAAGACTGTGATAGAGGGTAGAATGTTGGGCAAAAGAGGAAAGGGAAGGAGCAGGATAGGGATGTTGGACGGGATGAAGGGAGGAAGAAAGTACTCAGAGATGAAGAGGGACCTGATATAGAGTAGGATGATGGATTTTGTGTTTTGTTAGGAGTAATAAAATGTTTGTTTGGTAGTTGTGTCCATCCAAAAACCTACCTTAACATGTAGATTGCCTTAAATAAAAAAATAAAAAATTACTTATTTAAGACATTATTCTTCATGTTAAGTGTTTCGTGGACGCAAAAGCTAACTGCCGCCGCACTTCTCAGTCTCCCCTAGTCGACACCAAATGACATCTTACGCCACACTGGACCCTTCTTCAATTCTAGCATTCTCCCCTCCAACCACATTCCACGACCTACCAAAACGCCTTGCTTCCTGCACTCTTTCCCCTTAATATTAGATTGTGGAAAAATTGAAATAATTCACCATTCCGTTTTCAAATAAACTTTTTAACATTTATTTATTTTTTTCATTGAAGTTCTGCGTTACCTTATCTTAATAGTTGAATCGAAAGTACGTGTGGCTATGTCGGGGGTTGGGGTCCATCGCCACCGGTGCGGCGATGAAAGATTCGTTGTCGACTGCTGCCGGGTGGAATCTCTCAACAATGGTGAAGCAAAAAAACGATCAACTCCCGCGAGCGTTGTCGAATTCCTCGAAGTTCAATTTTTTTCTCCCATGGAGTGGCGATAGCGAGAGAAATGCATCGGGGGAGCGCGGATTAGGTTTATAGAATGTTTATAGAGGGCGAGGAACCAAGATTGTCGCCGTTAATAGCCCGGCCACATCCCTCGCTGCCATTAAATCGGGTCGGCCTAAGTGGTAGGCCTCCCCGCTCCCTCCCGCCGTGCGCTTTTAATGCCACCTGATGGATTATTTATGCTCCGCGTGTCAAAGGATTTGCTTATTTATGGTTGAGGCTCGTTGCGCGGAGATCGGGGGCGAGGGGAGGGCGGGGAGGCCCCTCTGGGAGGAGGGCGTGGCCTGGAGGTTTTTATGGGCCGAAAATTCTTACTCCCAGTATGAAAATCGTTCGTTCTACATCCATTCTGTCCATAGCGCAAGTAAAACAAACGCGATGGTGCCACACATGGTATGGGAAAGGACGAAAAAGAGAGAGGGTTGTTCTGGAGATATCCAAAGAAGGCTGGTAAATTGGACACATGGAGTTAGCTTAAATGTTGGGGTTTGATAAGATGACCCTGCGAAATACTTACTGAACGCCATAACCTAATGCTGAGATCGGACGAGAAATCAACATATTTCTAGGCGAAACATTCTAAATATACGATGTATAGATGATTTCGTCAAAGTAACACGGAAGTGTTGAATACAAAAAAACTTGGACAGCAACAAACATTATAAGAACACATAAAACGAACACTCACACGTTATTTCTTCATAATTTCGACGAAATTATTAAGAAATAACGTGTGAGTCTTCTTACTATTTGTTCTTATATATATATATATATATATATATATATATATATATATATATATATATATATATATATATATATATATATATATATATATATAGCCATCCGTGGCGCCGTCCGCCGCTTCCAATATATATATATATATATAATATAAAAATAGAGAGAGAGAGATAGATCGATAGATATATATACATGACCACTGACCGGAGGGTCCTGGGTTCAATTGTCAGGCGAGTCTCTGGGCACCTGCAGCTCCACCTAAGCTATGTGATTTTTCGGGTACCAGATCTTTCTGGGAAACCATAATCGGCACAGGGAAAGGAATTGCCCCCTACCATGGTGTGTGAATTTCACACGCCGTCGGGCTTAGTACTGGGTGAACTTAACCATCACCTATCAAACCGACCTTCGGGTTGATCGCTAAATTTATGGTTTTATATGCATACATATATGTATATACATACATGTACATACACACACACATGTGTATATATATATATATATATATATATATATATATATATATATATATATATATATATATATATTTATATATGAATAAATGATGCCCACCGCTTCCCTAAATTAATTTATTATGACCCGTTATAAAGTTATGTGCATAAGATCGAAGGGGGTTGTCAGAGGAGTAATTCAAGGGAGGCATGAGAGGTGGGCTGTAGGGCGTATAGAGTTGCCTCGGAATGTTGAAGGCTGTGATGTATAGAGGGGAGAATGTAGCGGAGATTAAACGGAATAGAGGAATAGATTAGCTGGGCGGAATGGAGGGAGGCAGGAACGATGCAGAATGGTGCAGTGCAACGCAAGCAGTTCGATTATTAAGCGTCGTGTTCGTCGGGCCTTTTGAATTGCAGCAGTCCGAAATCAATGGTTTCATCAAAAATACATCATAAGAGATGAGCCTCTTGTCAATGGTAGCTTCATTTACTCGTGAGAGGTGGGAGCTGTAGACCACTGTTAAGGGGAGGAGCATTCTCTCAGTGATAATAATTTATTAGGGTCCTTCAATGATCGTGAGGATGCCATAAAATTGACGGAGGTCATCGATCGGAAGTTCTTTGACGCTTTGTATTTTGATACGCTCTAAAATGCTAGCGCCATCTTGCAGTGGAGATACTCTTCTTTTGCACCGCAAACAACACTGTGACCGAAGTCATGGAGGATTGCTTTCGTTAGAACGTAGTCCTTGGTGCGAGAAGAGAAAGGGCAGGAGTGGAGCAATCAATTCGGGGTGCATGTCTAAGGGTGTGTTGTAATACCCCAGTTTGTGGATATTTTTTTTTAAGGTAATTACCGGTTAAGGTAGGTTTTTTTGGATGGACACTACTACCAAACAAACATTTTATTATTCCTAACAAAACACAAAATCCATCATCCTACTCTATATCAGGTCCCTCTTCATCTCTGAGTACTTTCTTCCTCCCTTCATCCCGTCCAACATCCCTATCCTGTTCCTTCCCTTTCCTCTTTTGCCCAACATTCTCCCCTCAATTACAGTCTTCAACATCCCGCTGCCGGTCAATACCCCCTTCAGCCACTTTTCCTGCCTCCACAGGGATTGCTCCCAACAAACCCCTCTCTTCGCCCACCATACCAAGTACTTCCTCGTTTGTTTTCTTCTCTGTCCATTTCACCTTCTCCATTCTTCTCCACACCCACATTTTGTGGATATAAGATTACCATATTTTAATGCCGTATTTTTTTGTACCCTTCTAGCTCTTTTATGTATCATCATAGTCAAATAGTCGTACTCTTTTGAGCAAACAGTAATTTTTCGTTTACAATATGTAGAAATATGGTCATTCGAAGGCGGGAGTATTTTTACGTCATTGGAAGCCGGTGAGGAAGGCATTGTTTGTGGGAATTTTACTGGAGAGAAATATGTTGTGGATAAAAGGTAAAAGTTATATAGTTTAGTGAAATCTGGGAGTGGTGCAGAGAGCGATCCTCTGCTCGATTGTTAGCTGTGAGTGAAACCGTGTTGCAGTTCCGCGAGCGAATCAACTTGGCAGGCCATAACTTCAGTCGAAGTCGCGATAGGATTACGTAAACATCCTCGGCCCAGCTGTGAGGACAAGAAAGAAAATGCATTCATGAATCGAAGGAGCTTATATAGTATCCAAAATTAAGATCTTTCAACTTTGCTAATGAGATATGGATTGCATGACGAGCTAAGTGGGATTTGACCAATTAGAACTTAAAATTAAGCCATGTACCGTACGGTTTAACCACAAATGGAGGAAATTAGAGAGCTATCCTCATGCTGCTACACCTTGGTTGATTAATGATGAAAGAAGGCACTTTGCTTTTCCACGCAGGAATTTTTTTTATTGCGACCTAGGTTTCGTTACCGCGTAACATCTTCAGGTCGTCGTGCCTTCTTTAATCATGAAGGATTTCCACCACGTTACACTTAAAACTGTGTCATTTAATTAGTTGATTAAGGGTATAATATTTTTAATCAATTCAAGCAGAGGTAGGAAGAGTGTAGATATTATTATTAAATTTTAAAAAATGTATTGGGCATAAATATGGCAGGATTTGAATGCTATATCATATGTACTTTCATTGCTTTATTTATTATTTTTATGATATGTATTTAATCGGGGCATGTATTTGTGTTAGAACAACGATTGGTGATGGACGAGAGTGGGATATCTTCATTCGTACACTTTCATTATTTGAATGAAAAATAAAACTTAATTGTCCTAGCCACTTTTAATCAGTCATCTGATACATTGAGAGTAACTACGGGAGTACGAGAGTAACTACGGTAGCTTAATGTTTTATGGAGTCACAGATCGTATTTGATTCAAGCAATTAACGATATCGAAGGGACAGCAAGGGCAGGTCGGCTCACTTCCAAACTTAGCTCGTCGTCTAAGACTAGCGTTAGGATTTTCAGAATACTGCTTTTAAAAAAGGAGCCATTCATTCGAGAGAGAAGAAGTCTTGGGAGGATTCTATGTATGCTGTCGTGCATTTTACGAAATTTTCCATAGTTTTACATGTGTGTGTTAAGTGTATTATTTTTGATTTGATGGAGAGGGAAGGCTGTAACGATATTCGGTTCACAGCTGATGGAAGAAGCAAGAGAGAGATAATGCATGGAGATCCCGAGCGGCGAAGGCCCTCCGTCAGAGGAAACGACTACTAACGGCGAAAGGTGCCACCGCAGACATGAATAAGGGATGCGTCAAATGCAGGCGTCTTTTATTTGGAAGAAAGATTTGGATGATAGAGAGCAGAGAAAAATAGATGGCAGCTAATTGAAATGCACATTATAAAGTTATCATAAAAATTAAAAGGATGGACACGGTAACAAATGAAGAAATACTTCAAAAAGGGTGGGTGAATACTTAGAGAGAAGACTATTGAATGGGACACTCAATGAAGGAGAGGGCATCTGATTGGGCCCTTTCTGAGGCACGATAGTTAGGAGAGCTGGCGGAGTGCATCTGTAAGGGAGGCAGCCGGGGTCCCCATTGCGCTCGTTGTTTTTATCCCCTGGGTCGGTAGGATGGCCTAATTGAGTGTCAGTTTGCCCCTTATGGATAATTAAGTGCCCAGCATTCCTGAGCTCAAGTACGGTGATCCTGGGCCACGCTTTCTGTCTAGGCAAGTGCAGAATCTATCAACACAGTTCGGAGGGTCCCAGGGGTTTGTTGGTGTTCCTTCACTCTGGCCATTCCCACCATTGTGCGTAGTTGACCTCTGTCGAAAGGTGGACGCAAATCGGCATGGATTGGTCTAGGCCCAGGAATATAAACTTTGGCGTCACTTAAAGCCTTTAATCATATCATATGTAGATTACACCATGTAGCAAAAAAAAAAAATTGGCCAAATGGCCCCGACTCGAACCAATGTTGCGGGCTTGTCGGGCAACCAAATGCCTAAAGGTGGTTCTCAAAAATAAAATACAAAAAACAACAACAACAATAATAATATATACAAGAAAAAAAACAGATAAAAAAATAATAAAAGATTGAAAAAAGCTAAAGTTAAAAAAAATATATATATATATAAATTTTTTTTATGCAAAACAGAAAAAAAAAGTAGTTTGTAGACCAGAGTTATAGTATGATGTTTGATCTTAAAAGATTTAGGATTAGTAAATATGTTACGTCATGTTGACGTGTTAATGGGCAACATGTTCCAGCCCTTAATTTAAGGTAATTTAATTTAGTTTCTCTTCTTAATTTACGGCCAATTGCCAACCCACTACTGGTCTTTCTTTCAACTTCTCCTTCACTAACGCTGGAAAGGTACACGTTCGTCACTTACACTTTCGTTCGTTATTATATCCTATGTGCATATTGTACAACCACTACAGCTGAAGGGGTGGACGATGTCGCACCGAAGCAGTTTTATAAGATAGGGCAAACGCCCAGACAAAATGGGGTTCTGGTCTGGTAAAGCCTTGCGTGGTATGCCAAATATCAGAGTGCTGGGCTGTGTCCCATGTTCCGGATTCACATTAACCTACTGAATACCAAAATTTGAGGAAACATTGGATTCCAAGGCCCAGGGAAGACCAAAGATGAACTGAAAGAAACGAGAGATGGAGAATGTCAACGCAAGGGGCTGTGAAAGAAAGGTAGGCAGGGAACGGGGCGTGGACAGGGGACCAAACCAAACCTCGGATGGATAACCGTAGTGACGATTCGGTTCACACTATAAATGGTCCGCAGCTCCGTGGGAGCAAATCAGGTTGGCGTTGCCTTAATTAGCACGAGTATGACAGCAAACAAATTAGACTATATAGGAGCATGGTTTAGTCAGATTCTAGAGTTTCATTTATAAAATTAGGCACATTCAGGGACTGTTCTGAGTTCCTTAATTCATATTGTGAGGAAAATTTGTCTCTTTCGGAATTTGATGGGGATGTGACACCCACGGCCCTCCCTTTCTCTTGGGTGGATCAGAAAATCCCTCCGCCCCCTTCAACTCGCTTCGACGGTTGCTTCATTGCCTCCCATGTCCCCGATAAGTGATTTGAGTCGTTCGCTCGCCCTCTCGCTTTCCCACGTTTCATTGATAATTAGTCGTTAAATAATCCATTACCGTTGGCTCTATATAAAGCTCCCAACTTCCATTTAATGAACGGGTTTTTACGACGCCTCGAGTAGAGGTATGAGCTCTTTAAGAGCGACACCTCGGTGAAAATCGGCGGAAGCGGTCTTTTTTCGGGCGAAGTGAATAGGCGAGGAGAGGGAGGCCGGAGAGGGGGGGTTGAAAGGGTGGCGGGGGGGGGGGGGCGTCTCCTCTCGCCAGTTAAGGTGCTCCCCCCCGAGAGGGCAAAAACAGGCTTCGCCACGCATCGCCTTGTTGTCCAAGTGGGAATACAATCGATGCGCCAATATGTCTTGAAGGAAATATCCCAAGAAACTGCTGGAGATGCCGCAACAGTAACTTTTAACGGAGTCATCCGCTAATATACATTTGAATGCAACAATATCAGAGCGTATAAATCATTCGTCTTGACCTTATTAGCGAACCATCGAAACATAATGAAACATAACCATTTGCATACTAGTGAATGACTCCGTTAAAAGTTACCGTGGCGGCATCTCCCGCAGTTTCGTGGAATTTGTCTATAGTAAAAACAGCCTCAGTGTTTTAAGTTGGCATGGACCACGTGGATTGCGGCGAACAATTACGAATGCCTGGGACATTGTATGTGCGGTATTTCTTCACAACACCTTGTTCCTATAAAGCCCCCAAATGCCAGAGTTAAAGAGGACGTCTCGTATAATGTAAACACTAGCTGTGTAGCATACTAGACCGAATAGAATAAAATTGAATCATAGCTTAGCTGGCTAAAGAACTCGGTCGGACATCAAGAATTCTGGGTTCGAATCCCGGTTTAAGGCAAATGATTTTGACACCCTGGCATTGTTGCATTGAAAGACATACTTCTCGAGATCCTTTTTTCAGTCCTGGAAGTAAAACAAAGCTGGATGTGGTACAGATTTCAAAGCTATGGAAATATATAAGAAAGGACTAACTCATGGCTTTTTTTAAAGTTGCTAACATTTATTGCAGCTGTTTATTGCTGCTACCTTCGTCTAGAAAGGAAGAGTGAACATTAGTTGAATAAGCATGTTGAGAGAATGAATTTGTTTCTAATTACTCGGAAGACCGAGGTCACTTTGAGTCGTACAAATCTGTGTCATTAGGGACATGGTGTTCTATTGGTCTGAACATTCGGCCAGAGTCTGGAAGATACTGACACAAATCCAAGGTGATACCTTTGGATGAGCTCATTGAAATACCGACGCTGTTATCTGAAAACCGTAGTGGGAAACTGAAAGTGTCAAAGGAAAAGTGGCCCCTATCCAGTTATAGCGTGGATTTCATTCGGCGCACGGTGTTGGTTCAGAGTAGCTTCCGTTCCCCCTGCCACGCACCTTTTGGTGGCTCGCAGGGTATTGATGAAGATGTTCCATATCAAACAGCACAATCTTCTAGTTCATTGCTGTGGGGCTGGGTACTTCTGCGGAGTGTATTTTCCATAATATTGCTGTGACTCCATTCTATAGTCCACTTCATTTTTAATGCATCATCGCCATTAGTAGTGTTTCAATTCCAAGATCAGTTCCCTGCAGCCGTCCGTTCCTCCCTTCTCACTCTTATTGCCCGCAGCTTCCTTATCGCCTCTCTGTTTCACGTCCTTCTTAATCTGTGCATCTCGTGGTCACCCTCGAGAGATCTTTCCTGTGGAAGCAAATGTCCTTCGTTCTTCGTGTTGATCCGTTCTTGGTTTCTTCAGAAATGCAATCAACACATTCTTCTCGGAGTCCGCTGGTAGTTAACCACTGTCGTAGCTGTCTTTTATTTTGATGCGTCAATATCTTCTTCTTCTCCGGCACTCGGTGCTTTGGGATTGGCTGACGACTACTTACTGCTTATTTCTTTATTTCACTGCACTCTCCGCATCCAGTTTCTTCCATTTTGTTTCACACATGCAAATGGAAGCCTAACTCTTCATCCTCTTCTTTGGCCATCCCTCAATGCCGCAGCAGATAACCAACCAGAGTGTCCCGTGTGCATTGTTTTTCCTTCCCCAGGGTTCACTCTTCGCCTAATATCCTCATCAGACAAACGTATTGTGCAATTATATCCGCTCTATGTATGAAGTTTGATTAGTAGTTACCTTCTTCCAATTATTTCCTTTGGGGCTAACTGAAAGTAAATAATACAGGGTTCGTCCGGAAAATAAGTGTACTGAGCTCAGGAAAAAAAATTTATTACACTTTTACATATCTTAAGCTAATATTCCTCAAATTAGGACCCTTGTGAGTCGATACACTTGTTCCAGCGGCGTTCCCATTCCTGGAACGCTCCCGCGAAGGCATCATCGGGAACCTCTCGAAGACTCGTCGTCGACCTCTTCTCTGCCCTCCACGAACATCTTGTGCCACCGAAAGATCATGTTTCTGGACATGGCTGACTCCCCGTAAGCCTGGTTAATCATACCGACAGTTTCGGTAGACGATTTCCCAAGCTTTACCGCAAATTTGATGGAATAACGCTGCTCCAAAAACTTCGGCATCGCGTTCCGTGACGTGGGTCGAAGCGTGGAGGTTCGCGTTAACAGAGCTCCTCACTACACCACAGCTCAGAGCCGACTGCCTTTTTCAGCGTCGCTTGCCAACATACCCCCCTCCAATCGCAGCCCGTCAGAGCGGTGCTGGGCGCGCCTGGAGCGGCGCGCCCAGCCCAGGAGTCAGTACACTTATTTTCCGGACGAACCCTGTATAATGTGTGGAAATTAAATTTAAACAACTTCGCCTTTCCACATAAACCACTTTTATTACTACCTAGGTTTCGTTATGGTATGACATCATCAGGATGTTTCGTTTTGGTATAACACCTGATGATGTTATACCATAAAGAAACCTAGGTAGTAATAAAAAAGTGGTTTATGTGGAAAGGCGAAGTATTTAAAATTTAATTTCAATATGAAGAATTTCCACCAAGTGACGCCAGAAACTGTTTCATTTAATATAATGTGTAATGAAAGTCATCTATTAAATTACGTAATGAATAATTCATAATTTATTTTTAACGCACAATGATAAATAAGTAAAATCAGAATGTGTTTAAATTTCTGTCGTTGAATTTTGTGGTCGGGGTTGACAACTCTCCACACTTAAATTCTATTTATTTCCATTGAGAAAGCTTCACACTTATCATTGGCGACAATTTTCACTCTCGATTATAGTCGCTGTCGAGAAATCTTTTACTGCGCGATGACAAATTCATACGAAGCCTCGCTACGAAGAGCTAGAAATTGAATCTGCGGTGGTGAGAACAATCGATAGCGTTATTGTTCCGAGGGGTGCGATAGGTGTCGCGATGGCCTCACGGTGAATGCCCACGCCACCGCATTGAGAACAACGCCACGCCTTCGTTGCTTGTCACGCCGAAGACGCATCCCCGAAGCCCTTTAAATCCATCGCCAACGACTGCATTCCGACTAGCTACGCCCCCCCCAGCCATGGCAACTCATTGGTTTTGGTATGTAGCGCTCACCATGCATTTAGACTCGAATCAAAGATCGACGAGCATTGCTCATTTCCGCGAATCATTGACTAGATCGAAAGACGCGGATTTGGGATAGTGAAAAAAAATTTAGGGTGGAATTGGAAGCAGTGGTCTTCGGTTTTTCACATCGCTGCCAAGACCATCCGCCAGGAAGTCTTAATGGAATGGAAATTGGGATTCTCAGGGGTTTATTCAACCCATGTGCCCGATTTTGTTGCCCAGAGATGGCGTTCGCGAGTTTTTTTTCCCGCCGCGGTTTATATCCGCCGTCTCGGAAATAGCCCTCCCCCCCCCCTTCCCCCCCACCCTCCCGTATGCACGTTCGTGTTTTGTGAGCTTTTGGCGTGTGTACTTTCTCCCCGAAGGATCACGAGACGCAAGCGATTACGAACGGTTGCGATCCGTATTGAATTGAGCGAACACCTGTTGGGCCCCAGGAAAGTGGCGCGCGAACGCGGGGAATGCGCCGATCCCATTATTACGAACGTGCGCTCAAACCAGCCGAGCGCTGGTCGGGAAAGAAGTCTCTTTAATTGTGTGATAGGACGACGGGTTGTTTATTTCCTATTCGCGTTACGTGAACGGGCATAAACACGCCCATATTTAATGAATTACATGTCTGAAGGGAATACAATGTAGAGAAAATCTTCAAGTTGGATCCTACCTTGCTTTTGCTAACATTGTGCATTTTGATGAATCTAGCGACACCAGAACGTGTCTCAGTTTCTCCGGGAATCACAATGTTTTCAAAAAATAATTCTTTCCTGGGAATATGTTGCAGTTAACACCGTTGTGAAATTAGCAAAATCAATCCCTCCTCCTCCTCATTAAAATTTTGGACCCAAAAAATGTTTTCATTCCTCAATTGTAGGTGAACAGATCTCTCCAAAATTGCACCCCTAATACTGTTGATTGTAAAAACATGACATTCAAGGCTATTTAGCCAACGCGTGCGTTTGTTAAAATACCTGTGGAAAGACAAAAGAATATCCAGCTATTTAAGAGTAGTTTTGTCTCATTATTTAGAGTTGTCAATCCGAGGATTGTTTTCTGGCAGCTTTTCAATTCATGTTCTCCGACGGTCAACGATAAGGGATCAGGGTAACTGCAGCAACCGCGAATGGGGCGGAAATGATTTTTCTTATTTCATTCCAACAGCCTAGGATGTTTTCACTATCGCATCAAGGCTTCCAGTTATTGTCCTTTTTGTTGCCTACAGCTCCTATGCACAGGGAAGTGTATCTTACTTAGATGCTGATATACCTGTAGTTATCATGTTATACCCATTATTTAACGAAATATATAGCCACTAACGATTAAGAAAACCTCAATTTTTGATATTGCATTCCTGGTGTGTAATGACCTCCTGCCACACACCCTAGCGGTGGCTTGCAGGGTATAATGCAGGTAGATGCTGTTCTCTTCATCCCTTCGTACCTTCAGTGCTATTTGCGCTCTTTGATTTCTTCAACGACCGCATCTCTTTCTTCATCCTTTGCCTTCCTCGGTCAATTCCTCCACGCTTCCTTCAGCTGGGGTCTTCAGTAAGCCATCGTGCCTAATCATGTGCAATGATTCATCTTTTGAAGACGTGCGCTTTTCCCTCTCCTCTCCATTATTCTTCAGGAATCACGCTATTGCCCTTCTCCAATGCAACTTCCTCGTTCCCTTTCCATTTCATTGATCTGCCCACTCTAATCAAATGTTTCCTTAAACGTCCCCTGCTTATTCTCTCCACTCTTCCTGAATCCCTTCCAATGGCTATGACTGCTGAGTGGGGCTGCGTGCTCCCAGTTTTAATCTTGATAGCAATTATTTTACCCCACCGGTTAGCTAATTGTGGACCTTTTTTTTGCTGAAACTGTATTATTTTTAATCATTTTTTAGGCCGCAATTTAATGTACATCGTGGCTCTATAGATGTCAACCAAAGTGTGAGGTTGGCGCGCCCGAGGTTGGCGCCGCAATCTGAAGAGTATCGACGCGTCGGACACCCGGAGAAATGTTTGCTTTTCAGTTTCATTAAGTAGAATGAACAAACACAAAAACATTGCCAAATCAATGGTCAGTGACAAGGCGCCTGGTTGCATCCGTTGACCAACTAACTAAATATTTTCTCTTATTTCCACCTGTCATCCTCGTCCACTTTTTCCAAATGATGTATTTACTGACTTCATAATCGACGGAAAAATATTACGAAATATGTGATTTCCAATGCAGAAATTCAATCCGGTTGCCAAGGTTGGTCCGGCGGCTGAGTTATACTATGTCTGGCGGCTGATTCTAAGAGATCGAACCAAATATCTCCGCGCGGAACGGAGCGAGCGTTTTATTCCTATATTTAAATGGTTGGAGTCGTTGTTCAATCTCGCAATTCTCGTTTGTGTAACGTGCAGTATTCACATTTAGGCTGGACTTCCACACCCCGTTCGCGATTTTGAAAGGGGTGGGAGAATATTTGAGGAATATTTTGAGGTAACGGAGTAAGTCTTCGAAGGCACACAGTAAGACATCATTCAGAGAATGGCCAGGACATGTTCACGGGACCCCAAAACACGTATTTCCATTGAAATCCCGAAATCGATTTTTTCACGTAAACAATACTTTCCCTTATGCCTCGTACGGAGAAAGTAAAAATGGTTGGAGTGAAAGACACACACACAAACTGCACGCACACACCCATATGCCATTAACACAAGGGTGAACAACTCTCCCCTTCTCTGGGAGGCTTCGTCTGTTGTGCCTTTTGTCGCTTGGAGGCGTTGCGGATGCCCATGCAACATTTCACGCATTCCCCTGCGCAGTACCAAAGGAACGTCGCCATTATTTCAATCTATCGGTTAAGCAAGGTAGGGTTCATCGCCTGGTGCTTAATATAGAAAAATAAATAAATATAAATTTATATATATATATTTATATATATAAAAATATATATATATTAAATATATATATATATGTATATATATATATATATATATATATATATATATATATATATATATGTATATATATGTTATTTTTCGAATATTAATTGGTAATCTACCGGTTAAGGTAGGTTTTTGGATAGACAGAACTACCAAATAATTCAATTGCCTCTCTTAAGAAAACACAATCCAGAAACGTAGTCTACATCATCTCTGCGTACTTCCTTAATCCTGTCCAACATCCCAATCCTGTTCCTGCCCATTCCTCGTTTGCCTAGCATTCTCCCCTCTATTATGGCCTTCAACATCCCACTGCCGATCAATACGCCCTTCATCCATTTTTCCTGCCTCCATATATATGTGTGTATATATATATACACACACACACACACATATACATATACATATATATATATATATATATATATATATATATATATATATATATATATATATATATATATATATATATATATATATATTATTTTGTCGAAGTAACACGGAAGTGTTGAATAACAAACTTGGAGAACAAGAAACAATATAAGAACACATAAAAAGATCACTTACACGTTATTTCTTGATCATTTCAATGGAATTCAGCTCCGTCTTCCGATGACGTGTGAGTGATCTTTTTATGTGTTCTTATATTGTTTGTTGCTGTCCAAGTTTTATATATATATATATATATATATATACTACCTTGATCAAAAAGTTCCCGGAATAACCACCGTGTGCCGCTCCCATCGTTTCGATTTGAGTTCTGTTTTTTTTGTTAAATTGGTACATCTGTTGTTGATATTCCCTTTAAATCTTAGTGTCATAACTTGACATTTGCAAAAGTTACGTAGCCAAGAGTACATCTATCTCTGTGTGTGTTGGCGATTTTTTACAATTGCAGAAATGGATTTAAATTTGCAACAACGAACTTGTATTAAATTTTGCGTAAAAAACTGATTTAGTGGCGCACGGACGTTGGAAATGTTGGAAAAGTGTTTCGGCAACGATTCTCTAAAAAAAACGGTCGTTTACCAGTGGAACGAGCGGTTCAGAAGTGGTTGTGAGTCAATCGAAGATGATGAACGCAGTGGCAGACCATCGACATCGAAAGTCGGTGAAAAAATTGATAAAGTAAAAGAAATGTTGATCAATAACCGCAAATTAACCATCAGAGAAATAGCGGAGGACTTGAACATTGCCTATGGATCCGCCCAAGACATTGTGGTTAATGATTTGGGTTTCCGTCGTGTAGCAGCAAAGTTGGTGCCAAAAGACCTCAATTTCATGCAAAAAAGAGACCGTGTTGACGTCGCAAAAGACATGATTTGCGAGGCTGAATCCGATCCCACATTCATCAAAAGGATCATTACTGGACACGAGACGTGGGTTTATGAGTACGACACGCAATCCAGACATCAGGCAAGTGAATGGCGTTCACCAAATGAGCCGAGACCAAAAAAACCACGTCGTTTTCAGTCAAAAAAGAAGGCAATGCTGACGGTTTTCATGGATTACAACGGTGTAGTGCATCATGAATTTTTGCCAGAAGGCCAGACAGTAAACAAAGAGTATTATTTGGGCGTTATGAGACGTTTGCGTGAAGCAATTCGCCGAAAGAGACCAGAAATGTGGGCAGAAAACTCGTGGATTTTGCACCATGATAACGCACCGTCGCACAGTGCTATCATTACTCGTAATTTTTTGACGAAAAATGCAACAAATACCATCCAACAGCCACCGAATTCACCTGATTTGGCTCCCTGTGACTTCTTTCTGTTCAATCGAGTTAAAAAACCATTACGGGGAACGCGTTTTAGCAGCCGAGAGGAAGTAATGGAAAAATCGCAGGAAGCACTGATGGACATACCGAAAACCGAATATAAAAAATGTTTCGAGGATTGGATCAAGCGCTGGCATAAGTGTGTTGCAGTCGATGGGGATTACTTTGAAGGGGACAATATAGATTTAGATGAATAAACTTGTATTTTTAATTTTCTGAATAAATTCCGGGAACTTTTTGATCAAGGTAGTATATATATATTTATATAACCTTTATCACTTGGATGTGGCCGGTGTATTTTTCACGCAATTAAAACAACCGTTTCGGTCATTTTGCTGTAAATATCCATTCTTAATAAATACTACACGATGCTCGTTTTTAAAGCAAATTATTCGACTGTAAACCTCCCACCTCGTCAACGTTTAAGGATGGCTTAGTAATTGAACTGAAGAAGGATCAATTTATCTCTGTACTGGAGGAGTTGGAAGTACAATGATGGCATAATGTTGGCGAGATTTTAGACCCGGCGAAAAATGCGTTGAAAGTAGTTTTCACTCCTCCGACCGTTTTTAAATTCGAGAGTCATGAGCGTTTTCGGAAATGATGACACAGTGCCCGAAGAGTTTAGAAGTGAAAATCGGAAATAGATTGGCGATCGCGTAAACGACGACCTGTTAATTTGTAGAACATTAGGAATCTGATCATGTACAACCGGAATTTTGATAAAATTCAATTATAAAACAGTAAATAGCTCAAATAACTCAAGCGATTGATAACTAATGTTTCGAATTTGAGCGCTCCTTTCGCTTCTCTTTTGTGTCCGAATGGACGTCCCACCGAACATTGCGTGGTATGACGAGAAAACATCAGCTGGATCATCGTTTGCGTGGTCAGCGTGTGGGCCGACCTACACACCCTTGTTCCCCTCAGAGGCACTTTCCGTGTCCCACTGACCCAGCGACCGCCCGTGTTGTGCGAGCCAATCCCCGCCCCGCTCAACAAACACACGCCCCCCCCCCTCCCATGCTCACCGCGGAAAAATAGGCATTCCTGCCGTTTCACCCATTTTGTCAACCCCCCCCCCCCCCTCTCTCTCTCGTTACCTATCCGTCAAATGCGCGCATTTGTCCATGTACTCATTTGTTTCTCTCTCTCAATTATTCGTATTCCATTTTGTTTTCTGGGAAAAAAGAAAGCAAAACTGAAAATTCTTTTGAAAAAGCGCTAAAAAGTGAAAGTGAAGGCATATTTGAATAGAGGAAGCTAGAAAATTCGAGCTCGTCTTCGCGAATTTGGTCAATTCCGTACTAATATAAAATAATTTATTTTGGTGAAAATCTCGTTTCGAGTCGTATCGTTAATGTGGTGATGATCAAATAAGTTGGCGAACCATTTAAAGATTGATTTGGGCTGATGATGTTGGAGAGGCTGGAGCAGACTTCTAGAAATCGTGCGTAACGTTTCGCACACCTGTCCGATCTAGGCGGATATTTTTTACGTTAAGACATTTTCGTATTTGATTGTAAAGTGTGGTAAGCAATCAGCAACCCTCACCATTCTCTTTAAAAACCCCGTGATGCTAATGCCCTCTGAAAGGTACTACCAAGTGTTTCGGTTGCCTGCTGATCGGAGGGCTCGGTTTCGATTTCGGATGAAGCCTCTTGGCTTACGCAAACCGCGTGACTTTTTTCTCGATACCAGCTATTTCAGAGAAAACACAAGCGCCAGAAGGAGTAAGGAACTCCCCCTGTCAATGTGTATTGTATTTTATACTTGTATTTATAGTACCCTAAAAGCCACCGCTTGGTTGAATTTTTGTGGCAGAGGAGGAATACGTACTAGACTAATCTGGACCCGAATATTTTGACACCTAGTTACATCTTGAATCTATCTGTTCTACTCTCTAATTTTATTGACATGATCTCTCCTACCGTAGTACGATGAGGAGGCGAAGTTTTCCCACGAACGATAACGGATAACATTATCCGACCTTGATTGTGGTAAAAATATTCGGGTCAAAATTAATCTGGGGTATATTCACCCCCTGCCACACACCCTAGCGGTGGCTTGTAGGATTCTAAAGTACGCGTATGAAATATGAAATATCAAAGTGAGATTACGGAGAAACGTCCGCATCTCGACTAGGGAGCTTAAACTTCTGCTTCGCGCGCACACAAGCCCCGTTTCGCCAGTCCCACCGCGGACGGCGGCGCTCCTCGATTGTTTTGCAACCCCGTCGGAGTCAGTCAATGCACCCGCCCTCGAAAGTGTCTCTCGCTGCAGCAGGTCACATCCAGGAGGCGTCGGGCCGAATTAATTCTGCGTCCCCGCCTCCCGCTAATGAAACAATTCGCATTCAAGCTCGCCATCCGCGCACGTCCGTCTGTCTCTCTCGTCGGTGGAAGGCGTCGGCTCGCCCCTCGGGAATGCCCCTCCGAGACACGCACGCAGCAGCGAACCCATCACCCGGCGACTTAAACGCGGCGAGCGTGCATAAAAACGACTCGGGAACGCGCTCTCCCATCAACTCCCTTCGCGGAAGCTCTAAGTCATTGTCCTCCTCCCCCTGGGGGGGGAAGGGAGGGGGGGGGGTGATTGCGGCGCTCGAGGACTGCCTACCAGCCTGCCGGGGGGTTGGGAGGAATTAAGATTCCGTCTCCGGCGCACCCCGTGACCCAACGGTGGCTCGTGCACGATCTTATTGGAATGCACCTCTTGCACTTCGTCATTCTAATACTTTCGATTTTTGCGACGCCGCGGATGCCAAGTTAGATTTCGCGAAAGGAGTGGGAAATTTTATTCGAATTAGTTTTTTCGCAAATTTCACTTTTTTCCACAAAAACTTAATTAATGAGCGTATTCTGGTGGAAAGAGAAAAGGAGTTGTCCACCTCAATCTTTCTTCTCAATGTAGAGAAATTAAGTCGGTAATTTTTCCCACGAACACAGGGGTTTAGAATAAAGGTGACTGGCCACGCAGCGGAAAATTATTTTGGGTGAAAAGTGTTCTGATACGTAATATCCCGCTGCCGCGCACCTTGGCGCAAGTTTTCAGGGCATAGTGTGACAATTAATAAGTTTAGTGAAAAAGTTGAAGCGAAGGAGATGGTAAAAAGGAAAGAAAGATGAGACATGAAGTTTTGTAGGGAATTCGTTGAATGGGGTGTGTGCATGAGGTGTATTTAGCCGCTCAGCCCAGAGAAGACAAGTATTTTAGCATTTTCAGAACCCTGCAAGCCACCGCTAGGGTGTTGTTGGCAGGGGGTGAATACACATCATACTAATTTTCATCAGAATACTTTTCCCCTTAGAGCGGTCAGGCGACGTTATTCTGATCCCTTATCGTTCGGGGGAAAATAGATTAATTGATTATTATCTGTTCTACACTGAATATCTCTAATTTTATTTACGTGATTTCGCCCACTGTAGAGCGCTGGGGCTAATAGCACGATTTCAACATTATTGCTGTAGAGACATCCTTCCAAGTTACGCATGATATTTAATCTCTTTAATTTAACTTTCGTTAAGAATAGGCTAATACTGACGTCGGGTTTCTCTCCACCCTTCCTACTACTGTTATTATAAATCCTATTTTTTTTTGTTAGCTTTTCCACGTATTCCCCGTATGTGTTTCACCCAGGAGAGGTCGTGAGTGAGGGTAACGCCTAAGTACATAATCGAGTCTACGCTATATATTTCGGTGTTCTGATGCAGTAGGCAAAATTAGCCAAAATTAGTAGTCAAAATTAGTCTGGTGTGCATTCACCCCCTTCCACAATCCTTTGCGGTGGCTTGCAGGGTACTAAATCAATAAATAGGCGTTCGGGAAGGAATTGCACTTTTTCCAATAATGCATTACGACGCATTTTTTTTCTATTCTAACTGACTAATCTAATTTTCAATTCTAACTAACCAGTCTCACACTTGCGTTGTATAGCACGTAGGTCATCTGTTAAAGCTTCTTTATCCTCAGGATTACCTTAATATTTCTTAAAATCACTCCATCGTCGGCAAATAAACGTATCTTTCTAGTGACTACGGAGTTAATGTCGCTCACGTTAAGAAGGAATAAAAGAGGTCCGATAACACTTCCCTGGGGAGCTCACGTAATGACTTCATTACATTAGAGCTAACACTATATATAATTACTGTTTGTACCCGACCGTAGCCGGGCACATAGTACCTCCCTACGATTGTTCTGCTGCGCAAAAGAGCGTTTATTGTTTTATTATTGAAATAACATTCATTAGTCGTTCGTATATTGTATTAGAGTAGTAATTATTTGATTTTTAGGAGCCTCGACGACTAAGGCTATTTGCATTAAGGTTTATCAAAATGTAATATTTATTGTTATGAAATCCCAACCACTTTGGAAGTGTATTTTTTATAATCTTTTGAAAGCGTCGTCAGTGTTCTATTGCCAACGTGCGTGAGAGTAGTGAGTATGGGAAGGAGAAGACTAATCGAGTTGAGGGGGGTGTACTTAATTAAATATTTCTTTAACGTAATCAATGCAAAATAAATTGCATCACTCTTTGACCAAACTTCCGCCAATCCCCGCCGTGCCTTTGAAGCTAGCTGTATTGATTAGAAATTTCTAATTCTCTAAAAATACTCAAGATTCTTATGTTGTGACATCAGCATAGCGTCGTCATGACTTGGCGTCAGTGATAAATTTCGGCCGTTGAAATTCCCACGGTGAGATGATCGCGACATAGCGGCGAAATGTGTGAATTATTTGTGGTTTAATGTCATGCTTTTGGCAGTCCTTTGGCTACCTATAAATCAGGAGTACTTGCCTAGTTTCTGGCTGGTTCATTAAAAAAATAGTATTCCAGTGAAAGTGGAATTTTCAACGGTATTGAGGAACATTTCATTGGTGCGATTGTTCTCTTTTACTGGATGATCTAAACTTCCACTAAATGAAGCTTGGAATTTATAGAATTTATTTGGGGGCTGTTTATTTTTCAATTGTAAGCAGAGAGTTGAATTGCCTCCCCAAATAAAATTTGGAGTCAGTTTGTCATCCCTGTTTTCTCGGCCATTGATATGTATTCCACTGACAAGGTTTACCAGAGTATGGAAGGTTGGTCACTATTACATAACGACGATACAAGAAATAATTTTACTTTTTTACTAAAATTATGAAGTGCAACGTCGTAAATTCGAGTTGATTGGGACCAGGAGTGATCCGGTTTGGCTAAAATCCGAATTGAGTGGAAATAAATGGACGAAATAAAAATGAAAGACAGCTTTGAACGACTCGCTCATACAGTCTATCTCATTTTTTTTTTCTTATGTGAGTACCCTGCAAGCCAACACCAAGGTGTGTGGCAGGGGTTGAATACGCACCAAACTAATTTTGACCCGAATATGACCCTACCACGGTCGGGAAATATTATTCTGATCCCTTATCGTTTGTGGAAAGAATGACTTCCTAAATCGATCTGTCCTGCACTTAATCTCTCTAATTTTGTTGATATGATTCCTCCTACCGTAGTGCGTATAATGGGGTAAACGATGGTACGATAGGTCCGGGAATATATTTTTCAATAGTTCTCATAACTCACATAACTGTTTTGGAGGTCAACTTAAAAAGTGCTTTTTAGTAAACGAATCATTTATTCGTTAATATTTATTTGCCTCACAATACTACTTTAAAGAGTTTTTATTTGCTCGATTAGACAGGGAATACGGATCAATTAGGGCCGGATGAAATGATGTCGCATCGTAATTAAAGATACCGTTTGAAAATTCTAATGTGGGAAATCTTTCCCGCTCCCGGGTGTTATCGTGACGCGAATCTCCGCGTCACGTTCGAGGAGCGCTCTCCTCTCGCGACATTTGTCTCGTCGCTCCCTGCCGTTCGTGAAATTGACGAGCACCTCTCTCTCTGTCCGCAGTGTCCACTCTGTTCCCGCCCACTGGGATCGGCCCGTCGTCGCCCAGCGCCGCCGCCGAGTCCACGGAGGCCCCCGGGCGGCGGAGGAACTTAAGCGTCGGAGCTGCCGGAGTGCACGAGATGGAGCAAGTCCGCCCTGTAAAGCTCCCGCCCACCGCGGAGGAGCAGGCAGAGGCCGCCGCCGAAGACGAAGGGGACCACTCGCCCCCGAAACTCAGGTAAGAAGACATTACCCCGGGCTCTTTTCCCCCCTCCCATTCCCCTCCTGACATTCGGGGACTCCCAGTTCGAAGCCATCATCATCGGTTGCTTGGCAGTGTCCCCGAGATTCGGTTTTCCTATTCTACAAACAGCGATATAACGGAACCTTCCGACGATATTATTTGAAATTCATCTGAAGTATTTTCAATAAAAAAGGTAATACATCACCACTCCCTACCCATTTTTCATTCAAAAAACGCCCACCAGTTCATATGTGATTGATTTCTCGTACCATCCAGGCTTTCTTAATTACGGCTGGAACACTATTTCTCATTATCGTACCTTACAGTGAGGAATACTGTTGACATTACACAAACGTTCTTGTATCGGCGCTTAATGCAGTCACAAGTTCAGGCGTTGCACTCGAGGTCATTTCCTCCAAGCACAATACAATAAAGAAAAATGTATGCGCATCTTCGCATTTTCGCACTTTCGGGAATTTTGTGGCGTGAGAATAAATATTCCTCTCGACACCAGACACGTCCAAATGGAGGGCATTTGTTTGTCCCCAATAATATTCGCTACTGTAAGGTTTGACAGTAGTTGTCACTCTCGAGCGGCCTGTATGCCCGTCACTTACGAGTACTAATGTCAGCCTTCGAGAGCTCTAAGCTTCATGTGCGAGTATATTTACTATTCCTTCGACGAAGTATAATCTTTCCTTTAGTTGGGAAATTTCGGTCAAAGGTAATGTATTCTAGTAGTGGTCATCATTACGGCAGGCAGTATTACCGGTTGGGTTTGATAGGTGAGGCACACCCTGAACGATAGCACTTTGAATTGATGGATTCAGGCTAAAGGAGGGGTGACAATTCAATTGGAGTTGCATTGCATTTTTATACATACTTCCTAAATTAAGTCCCTCTTCAAAAATTACGACTACTAAGCAAAATTTAAAGCTAAGTTAAAAGTTTTATCGTGTTTTAAGGCTTATCATTCTACGAAAAATGTGTGGCTGGTGAGATTCGCCAGTACTAACGGGCGTGAAATTTTGAAGTAGGAAAATATTCTCCGGTTATTTATACATGATTTGTATGAAAGTATCGAGAAAAGTTTCTTAAAAATGGATTTATATTAGATATTGCTGCAATGCTTCCGAATTCTTATAAGTACATCCCTTGAGCGTCGGCCCACCCTTGCCCTTGCGGCTTTTCCTCGACTCGAAGGCTTCCCGGTGGGCGAATTCCGGAAGGTCCTTAAGGGTACGCGTGCAAGCTTCTTTGACGGCACTTGGGGGGTGCCATTGATGGTGTCCTTTGTGGGAGGATTTCACTTTTGGTTATAGTCAGCTGGTGTGTGCATGCTCATCTTGTCCCACACTGCTTTGCGCCCTGGTCATTTTCTTCGAGACGCGTGCCGTTGCAAAGGGAGCATCTTTGATGCCCACATCTCGATAGGCGTGTCAATCAATCTCGGCGCGAGGGTGACATTCCCAAACATCGTTCACAATCGATAACTCACTGATCTCTTCGGCGTCACTGTGAATCAGCCTCTTTGGCTGTTTCAGCCTTTCTTATCATCTTTACCCTCTAATGCCCCGGAACGGACAGTTTGTTTGGATGAAAAATTATATATTTTAATTGAAAAGGTTCAAGCAACAAATGGGTTATACTTGAGGGAAAAAAAAGAAACCCCCGAAGGTTAATTTAGACATAAATTTCTTTCCGAGGAACAGCTGACTCGTGAATGCGGGAACCCACGATAAGGAGCGAGCTCACTGGCATAATGGCGCTTGTCTTTTGGAGATTCGCCCGAGCGACCCCTCCCTTGAAACACAAACCAGAGATTAACTTTGGAAATCACTGTTATTATCAGTGGTTTGTGATTTTCAAATCACTGCATTATCGCATCCAAGACCCCATCCAAATCCGCGTGAGTACCTCAATTATGCTGATTGCAATCACGATCACGCATTTTATCGGGAGATGCTTTCAGCCATATTATTTCGAGTAAGCGCAAGTTACGTATCGCAGGGAATCGCGGATTTGTGTGCATGGAAACCAGTCAGTCAGTCTGGAAAACCGGAATTAATCGGGGAATTTCGCCCTTCTGGAAAACTCGGGGAAATTTGCGGATGCTCTGGAAAAGTATAATATAATATAAATTATATTCACACATTTTTCTATGGAAAGTTCTGTCCGCCTGTCATTTTGATGTACGTTCGGGAGACAGTGTTAACTCAATTCTGGATATCTCAGCTAATCTTCTCTTTGCCCTCCTTGATCTTTCATTGAGAGACGAATAGAGGTTTCTAAATTGAGGCAGTCCTTCACGTGAAAATAAAGGCCCTGAATATAATGCTCCCTGATAATCATTATTTGATATTTTAATACACTTTGTTGGTGTTCATTTTACTCGTTAAATATGAACAGTTTAAAGGAAAGGAGAAAGCATGCGGTAATTTAATGTAGTGTTGGCTTTAAGGATTTTCATTGTTAGAAGCAGCTAAGAAATGTAGGCGTATTATGTCTGTGTCCGTCCAAAACCTACATATAATGGTTTACTGCCAAATAATAATTATTACAGTTGTTTATTCCTGTGTTTAAATCATATGTTTATGGTATACAGTTAAACTATGTCCCTTGACCGCAAAGTTGCCTAGAAGTGATTTTATTGCGTTTGCGACTAATTTTAATGCTTCCTGTTGATCTATAAGTATGATAAAAAATTGAAAATAATTTATAGGTGTAACAATATATGTAACTACGGTATGAGGAGTTAGGATTTTAGAAAATAAGGATTTTAGAAGAGTACTAGGTGAATGTAATGATGAAGTCAACGAGAAATTATATCTGTCGCTGGTTAGGCCTCATTTAGAATATGCTTCTAGTGTTGATGTAATCCTCACGAAGTTGGGTTGATTGCCGAGTAGGATCGCGTGCAGCTTAGAGGAGCTAGATTTGTAGAACGTAGCTATGAAAAATTGAGTATCGTATCCAAAATAATGGAGCAGATATCCAAGAAATCACTCACGGAGAGAAGGTTAAATTACAGATTAAATCTCTTGCATAAACTGGAATGACGTCTCTGTTGCTTTGATGTTGAAAATGTATTATTACCCCCCCCCCCTCGTACTACGGTAGGAGATATCATGTCAATAAAAGTAGAGAGATTAAGTGTAGAACAGATTTAATGTCATTTTTTCCACGTACAATAAGGGATCAGAATAACGTTGTCCGGCCGCGGCAGGCGGGTAAAGTAGTCTGGTGTGTAATCACCCCCTGCCAGACACCCTAGCGGTGGCTTGCAATGTACCATGTATACCATATACCATACCAGGTGCACCAATAATTTTTTGAACGTCGTGCGTGGTGCACGTATGGTTTTACTTGAAACTGCCGGAGTCGTCTGATGTCGCGTCTTCTTTTCCTTGATTTTTCCATGCATAGAGGGGACTCTATTTTTCCTGGCTGAGATTTCTGAAACCATGGTTGTGCGAGCCGACATTTACAGATTTAGAATTTAAGATTTAGCGTCAGAGTAGATTAAATGCATTAAATGAGTGCTCATTTCATTCCTCTGGCATAAAATTCGTATTCATTAGATGGTGAAGAATAAACGAATTACAGATGCTTGTAGCCGCAGATACCATTGAGCGGTATGGGAGTGAATTAATGCATAATATTTCGTAAGATTATATTTTTATCTTTTCATTTATTTGATGTACCTTTTTTTTTAAAATAATTGCGACCTAATTTTGTGATTTTTTACTATGCTGGCTTATATAATTAACGCTATTGCCACTCTCCGAAAGACAAGGAATTGAACCGAGTTGATTACCGTTGGTGTCACGCTTATTATCATTTGAAAATGATCGTTACTGTTTTATCGAATGCAAATCATTTCATGCCGTGAGCCGTAACAATGAAATGGCGAGTACCGTAACAATGCCTTGATGCTTCAAGGACAGTAATGGCGTCTCATGATCTCACCTGATCCCATTGAATGGTTAGTTGGGTTATTGCGAAAGGACGGTCATTAATCTCACCTGCATCATTGAACATCAAACTCATCAATCTTGCATCTAAGCTTTAATAAGAAAACCCATTCACCAGCCTCGTTGCAGTAATGTACTGGATTTCAAGGCTGGAGAGCTGTAGCTATACTTTCCTTAATATCCCACCGGATTACGATTTCAGGCGTCGGAAAAAAATATACGCTATAAAGGCATCGTGAGTGTCCGTGCCGCGCTGACCGACACTTCTGGTCCTGCCGTCGTCGTGTGACGTGTCATGTAAAAGTGACCAGATGTAACAAATCATCCCCGAGTATTCATTATGCGCTCAGTTTCAATTACTATCTGGCACCTGGTCCAGTCACAGCAACACACATTCGGTTTCGGTTAAATCAAATTTTCTTATGCACATATGAAACGATGTATGTTTTATACGGGGACGGAAGCCTTAATAATACGAGGGCGGGAATCAACCTGACCAAATATGGAGACTATCACTTTTCGGATATCGCCCCTAATCAGGCATTTTTTTCGACCTCCTGTATCCGGAAAGAGAAACGGTGTGCGTCGTATGATATGTCTTGAGTCATGCGCGTACAACTTTTGCTTTTGTCGATTGACCTTCGAGAGAATACGAGCACACTCACTCTCTGTTATATTCGAGATGAAAACCTCCCCGTTGACCTTCCTCCTCCCTCGATGCCTTCTCGTCCACTGCCTTCCTTCATCGACGGAGCAAGAATGCGTTGTCATGGCGAAGTCATAGAGAGGCTAGAGACCATAGGTCCTCCTCTCGTTAGAGGCCACCGGGGCGACGGAGAGCCGTGAAGGTTGCGTCGGGAGGGCGTTGAAGATCTTCCCGCCCGTCTTTGAGTTGTTGGCCCGAGGAAATGGAATCTCTCTTAATTTTCGTTTCTTGGATGACATCCGTTTGTTTGCACAGTGTCTCGCAACTGTCTGTGCAGATTTGTGACCAATCGATCATTTTATTGTAACCGATTCTTCACGTATTTCTCGTCCGTGAACGTTTTTTAAGTGTAATCATTGCATCTACTGCCACTAATATACACTATCCATAGCATGTTTTGATATTGAGTGAAAATGAAAAGTGGATGCATTTGACTGAACTAATGATGGGACGAGGAAATCGTATTGCAGATATTGTTGTCAGGTTTATCCGTGTTCTGCTGGTATAAATACAGACTCTGGACGGTTTTGAACGATCATGCCTTTCTAATTATCACGAGACTTTGCCCAACATTATTTCTTTCTTCATTTCTCCGCAAATTCTCTCTTTCTCCATGTTGTCTAAAAACTTCCTTCCTCCTTCCTGATTACCCGACATCCTTTTAGATATTTTAGCACCCTGCAAGCCACCGCTAGGGTGTGTGGCAGGGGGTCCTTCTACAACGACGGCCTTTCTATATCACAATACCTTTCAATATTTTCTCCACCCACTTCCACTATCCATTGTTGAAACTTCTTAATGCATTTTTAATTATACTGAGTAAGAATGGTTTCTGTAAACAAAAGCTGTATTATTTTTCGTACTCGAAGCGTTAGTGTGTGGGGTCTGATTTTTACAGCGCATTGGCTGAATGTTATTTCCGCGTCAATTACCCGGAGGAGTAACTGTTTTATGTTTCAAAAATACTTCATCGACAGATAATCATTATCTCGGGTTTTGTTAAAATATTATGCACTGAACTGAATTACGCGTTTTACGAGATGCGAAATATTCCTCCAGCCACCAGAAATAATCTTCGTCTGGCCAATAGCCATCATTATGTCATTGCCGTCAAATTTTCCCAAATGTTGGCCATTTATATAACGCGTCATGCCTTTTTTCATAGTTTCTTACCCTTT